>NC_062289.1:23343508-23969645 GCF_902655055.1 Lutra lutra | reverse complement strand
GCTCCATCTGAGTCTAATGCTACCAGCACCACCAACTTTCCCAACATTCCTGTGGCTTCCACAAGTGAGTAGTAGAATCAAATGTAGTCAGCAAGTTGATCTTACCCTATTTAATATTTATATGTCATCATTATATCTACTTGGAGGAAAACTCCAAGTAAGTAAAAATTAAAAGTACTGTGGTATCTTTTATAGGAAAAAAGTATTAAATTGGTTTCTCAGTTGGTCCTGAAAAAAGTGGTGTTTATAATTTACTTAAATTTTTTTATGTTGATGTACAGTCACTTGGAATTTAAGTAATGACTTTGATTATAATACTGATTTAAGTTAGTGGTCTAATTTGTAATTTCTCTACTATTACATGCAGAAATAAGAATTGTCTTGCACTTTCAGATGTATTTTAGAGAAGCATTTAAGCAGTTAACAAGTAGTTTTGGACCAAGATGTTTATAAAAATCTCTGTCAATTGAACTGTACACTTTGCTTTAATCAGGGTTTCTGTTGTGCTGTATCTGGCAGAATATTACTTTGTAATAGTCATTTTCAGTTTTCCTTTGTACAAACTTAGAAAAAGGGATCTTGATCATGTTTATAATATATATATTATATACAATAATATGTATATTATAATAATATGTATAATATATAATATATATATCCTTCAAGATAGACATTAAGTATTTTAGTCTGTTTTGAAATAAAGCTAAATTCTAGGTATCTATGTATAATTATTAATTATTTTTAACCAAGAAATCTTTTTCAAAAAGATTCTTCCCATGACAGAGATGCCATTGTCTTTGCCACATTGTAGAGACAGAGGGCTATTAGGTTTATCTTTTCTTGGGGCCCGATCAGGCAACAATGACTCTGTTCTATAAATACTGCTATTTATTTTCACAGTACCGAAGTTTGCACAGTTTGCTGTTTGGCAATCAGGTTTTTTTTGTTTTGTTTTGTTTTAAACTAATTACAGCGCAGGGTCTTGGCCTATATATGGTGTTATTTGTACCTGGTTGCTAAGGAGATTGTATCTAAGCCCACATCAGCAGTAATTGTTGCTAGATCTGGACTAGTATTTTATTAGCAGCTACCAAAGGGAGCAGTATTCTATTTACTTTAATATCTGATCAGATTCAAAATAGAAATTTGATCTTTGGAATAAATAGAGGACTGATTTCTCTAATTAAGTTTATAAGTATGGTGTACCAAATATCCTCCCTCTAATTCATTTTACCTCTTCAAAGCAATATATTTTGGATTTGCTTTGTAAGATGACAGTCTCACCATAGACAACATATTCTAAGTGGAGTTTAGAGGTTAAGCACCTACTTTAGAACCTGGACCCTCTTAATTACTTAGTGCTTCTGTTATCTGTCTACTCTTTATTAACCAATTTGGAAATGTAGTTGACAGAGCAGTCAGCGATGGAGAGTAAGAGAAAGCAAGCACATTATAGCCGCCCAGGCATAGATTAGTGAGAGTGCAGCCACTTACTTACTTACTTCTGTTGATATTATCTGGAGATTGAATTTGCATGCCTTTGTTGATGCTTGCTAAAATGGTTTTAAGTGTTCTATGCCCTGGAGTCAAGTCCTATTAAATACTAGAAAAAGTGGTATTTGTGAAATTCTGATAATTTTTCTTGGTTATTTTTCTAATTGAATAGATGAATAGATGAATATTTTTCTAATTGAATAGATGATTATTTTTAGAATCTGTCACAAAATGTTCTTCTAGATCTCAAAACATGTATTGATAGAATCTTTTAGAAAAAAATAGGACTAGAACAGGAATTGGAAGACTATTTCAAATGAGCTACTATAGTTTAGTTCTACTATTTAATTTCATCTTATATACTTGGAATTGTGGAATGGAAGTATTCAGTAGAGATAACCACAGTGGGCTATTTTATAGTCTGTTTTCATTTGGCACTTGAATATTTTCAGGTTTTCTTTCTAAATATCTGTAAATTAAGATAATCTCATTTCACCTGCATAGTGACACTTTTTGTAAGTTAGCTAAGTCTGTGGCATGCATAGTTGTTAAAAGCAAGAGTAAATGTAATTAACATTTAAAGATAACTTGGAAAATATTGGGCATATTTGTAGGGAGGGGTTCCTAAAAACATCTTTAAAAGTAAATAATTTGGGGATTATCGCAGTAATCTCTTTAACTTTTAATTTTATAATCCTCACCATAAGGAAATGTGATTTGCAGAGAGGAGAAAAGTGTTCCTTTTCCTTGGTACTTTGAGTAATGGTGTCATTTCCTTTCTTCTATCTATATTCCCATTTGGATGAGAAAGTGATTCCAGTGATAGATAACAGTTGTGAAATTTCAGTGCTTTCCAAATGCAATAAACAATTGGCTTAATTAATGCTTGCTTGAAGAAATCAAACTTTTTCCACTTAAAAAAAAAAGAAAAGAAAAAAAAAAAAAAAAAAAAAGAAAGCCTTAAAAATGTAGGTCGTGTGTATACCTGGCTGGTTTGGTCGGTGGAGCATGGAACTCTTCATCTCAGGGTCGTGGGTTTGAGCCCCACTTTGGGGGCAGAAATTACTTTAAAAAATAAAAAATAAAATCTTAAAAAAAATAGTAGGTCAGTAAGCAATACCGTAGAATGGTTTTTGAATAGAACAGAAACCAGACAAATCTTGCTCCTCTTGGTATATTACATATAGAACAGGTAGCTAATTTCCTGTCAATCCAGGAAGATGATAGTGTTCTTGGAAGGAGGTGATTTTTGATTTTTTAAAGTACATGAAAAAATTTCAAAGTAGACTTATAGTTTGTTGTTGTGGTTTTGTTTTTTGTTTCTGTTTTTCTTTTCTTTTTTCTTTTCTTTTTTTTTTTTTTACTAGCAGTGCTCTGTTGATTGAACAGTGGAGCTTGACCTTTTCTAAACTTCACCTTACCCATCACATTCCATTTAAAATATTTGCCTGCTCTGCTTTTCTTTTATCAAACTCTGCATTTTGCCATTACCAGTACCAGTGCTGATAATAATGAATTTCTAGTTTTCAACTAGATTTCTGGATTTCAATTTCTTGAGTTTGGACTTTTGGAGTCCTAATCAGAAAGGTCCAGAGCTACATGGCATGGCCAGGGATGAGCTGATGTACTTCTGAAGTTATTATGATAGACTAGACATATAGTGGGATTTTGCTGGCATTTGAAGAATATTTACAAAGGAAAAGTCCTCTGAAATTAGCTAGACATTACTTAAGGTAGAACAGTTTTGGACATTTTCAAGTTAAGGTTTGCCTTCATAGATAACTTCAGGGTTTGTTATTTGATAGACCATGGACAATTTCCATTTTTTGCCCATCTTTATAGTTGTGACTATCAGATATAATTTGTCCTTCATCTACTGTATAAAAACATAGGATTGCATCGATCAATGTACCGTATTAATGTCTTCTTATTCCTCTAGGTCAGCCTGCCAGTATACTGGCGGGCAGCCATAGTGAAGGATTGTTGCAGATAGCTTCAGGGCCTCAGCCAGGACAGCAGCAGAATGGATTTACTGGTCAGCCAGCTACTTACCATCATAGTATGTACATGCTTTTTAAAATCTTTTAAGTAGTTGAGAAAAAATAGGCAGACTTTCTAAAAGCAAATTAATCCATGTGGGCCTTAATTTTTAGACAGCACTACCACCTGGACTGGAAGTAGGAGCGCACCATACACACCTAATTTGCCTCACCACCAAAACGGCCATCTTCAGCACCACCCGCCTATGCCGCCCCATCCCGGACATTACTGTAAGCTCTCGTTTTTGTTGTAAGGGCCTTTTCTTTTTTGAGAACTGGTTTCCTTTCTATTTTTTTTTTAAACGTTTTTGCATCTTTTATTCATCTTACAATTTAGTTTCATTAAATGACTACTGCTTTTTCAGCATTTTTGGTAAACAATATTTACTTTTTATAGTTTTGTTATCATACCTTTGTTTTAGAGGAGTGATGTTTACTAAATAAATTTATTTCTCTGTGGCTGATGTTTCATTTACACCACATTGATTTCCATTCATTTGTTTGTTTGCTTTTTATATGTTCTTAGATCTCATGTATACCTGTATATCCACCCTAAGTGGATTGAAACTCCTTGAGTGTCAAGATCTCAAGGTACTCATCATCATACTATTCAGCATACTGTAGACACTTAGATGTTGAATCTATCATTACTCTGTGCAGTCTTGTTTGGGAAGGAGACTCTACTGATAATCATAGCTTGTAGTTTCAGGCAGAAGAGGAACATTATTCATCTGGCTTAGTGAAGTCAAGAGCATACATTTTTCTTATGTATTAAATTCCTTTTCCTCCGTTATAAGAGTAATATTACCAAAGAAAACTTGGAAGATACAGAAAAGTGGAAATAAGAAAATAAAAATTACCCAGAGTGCTCCTACCTAGAGATACCTACTTCTAAAATTTTGTTGTATTTTTTCTTCCAGTCATATAAATGGGTCTCTATACACTTGGGAGGGAAAATATCATACTGCGTAATATTGTTGTATCCTTCTTATTTTCAATTATGTTACTGTTTTTCCATGTCTTAGAGAATATACTTTTTTATGGCTGCCTGGCTCAGCATAGTGGTTAAGGTGCTGAGCTTGGACCCCTTAACTGGCTGTGTGACCGTTGGCAGGTTATATAATCCTCACTAACTAAGCCTTAAGGGTAACAATAGTATCCATTTCAAGGAATGTTGTAAGGAGTAAATGTAATACTTGTGAAGTGTTTAGCAGGATGTTTTAACACTTAATAATCTCTTAAATATCTTAGCTACTGTTCCATTATGTAAATATCCTTAATTTAATAAACCTTAAACACTTATTTTCAGAATGGACCTACAATTTGAATTATTATTATATATTATGTTGTAAATTATAGTCTATCATGTTACATGAATAATTCATTTATAATTTACATTAAGTTTTCCATGTACAATTATTGTAAATTGCTAATAGCACTTGGCACATAGCATTAAAGTGTTAGCTCTTAACTATCCACAAAAGTAACTCGAGTATTTGCTTATTATAAAGTAATCTAAACAAAGCTTTTAAATTTTTAGATATTGCATAAGCTTGATTTAAACAACTCCTGAGGTACAGTAGTTATATTTAAGCAAGGTTTATTAAAAGTTTTAGCATTGGAAAACTTTTAATAAATAAAAATGGGATTTTTGTCTTTTCTTTAGGGCCAGTTCACAATGAGCTTGCATTCCAGCCTCCCATTTCCAATCATCCTGGTAAGTGCATTTCAACATTGATTCCCTATATTTAGATTTTCTTTATAGTAATTAAAACACACACACATGAACACACACACGTTTTCGTATAATTACAGAGTAATCTATCTTTTTAGATAAGTATAATACTCCTTATATCACATTAACTAATCAGCAGTTCATGAGTAGCTGATATAGTCACACATAGGGTGTCCATATTTGATTCTTTTTAACTGACTGAAAGAAAAGACAAGAACTGTCTTTTTCAGCTAAAATATGAAGTAACAAAATGCTGGTTTTAGCCTTGAATACATAAATATGCAGCAGAAGAAAACTAGGTTTCAAAATAGAACAGCTGTAAAAATGTAGCTTAAAAAGCCAGGGAAGAATCTGAAGTAGATGCTGAAAATAAAAATAATTCACTGTGTCTGTTTCAGAAGATAGATTCAGGAATTTTTGGTTAATTGGAGTTTTTAGAAACTTTTTGATTAAATAATCTTCAAAAGAGTAAATAACTAAATAGATTTCCTCAGTTCAGAGTTTGAATATATCTTTTTAAACTATAGAAGTATAACAGAAAATTTAAATAAAATACTGGGGGCTTCTTAGCATAAATATAGGATTTTGATTTGTTTTCCTCTATCCTTTCATACCTTTTTCCCTTAGCTTAAAAAGTTGGAAATATTTAATTTCTACTCATCACTTAATTTTCCCCCTAATTAAAAATAATTTATTTTATTTTGAAGAATTTCAAACATACACCAAATATCAGATGCCCCCTCCCCCTAATATACTCATTCCTCAGTTTCAGCTATTATCAGCTGTGTTTCATTCATACCCTCACCTATTATTTTGAAGGCAATCCTATAAAATTGTTTTGTGTATAAATATATGATCGTGTATTTCTAATAAAAATTTTTTAAAAGCATTGTTCCAGTAGGCATAATGATCAGTTTAAAGGATAACTTATAGTTCTTCAAATAGGTCTACATAATTTTCTTAAACAGTGTTCTGTTTGGTTTTTTTAAGTTCTATTTTTTCTTCCAGATGTTAGAAAAACCCCAAACCATTGAGGGTAAGATTTTCAAGCTTGTGACTCTTCTCATATTTCAGTTTAAGAGATTTAAAGAGTTTCTGAATCAAAAGGCTAAATTGCTTTACAGAGACCGTATCAGAATGTGAGAACCAGTTTTACCATGCTCACCAGTATAGGTGTGATAGTTTGGTATACTTTTTGTTGATTTAGGAGGCAAATAATATTTGTTTTAAATGCTATGGCTGGGGCAGAAATACTTTTTAGCCATACATGATTAGTAGTTAAATAATCCTCTTTAGTAGATTTTCTTCATGTTATTTGCATATTTATTGTAACTTTAAACGTTTTGGGGAGTTGAGGAGCCTTGCCTTTTTATAAACATTTTTACTGAGAAATAGAATATACAGAAAAGTATATAAAACAACTATATGTATAGTCTCATGAATAACATTGAACCAACACCTAGGTAATCACCACCCAGATTGAGAATTAAAATTTGCCACACCCCTAGAAAAGTTCCTATCCCATTTTCAGTCAAAAACTTTCCTTCTCCCTACCGGAGATAAGCACTATTCTGCTTTTCGTGGATACTTTTTTTTTTTTTTTTTTTTTTTTTGCTCTTTGAAAGTGGTGAATGCATCACCCATCTAGTTTAGTAGATCAGTTTTACTTGTTTTTGAAATCATATAAATAAAATCGTTGTATCAAAATTTTAATTTGTTGTGAATAGACATTGTGGTAAGGGGAAAATCTAGAGTCATAAGAATAAGAATTTTTTCTGGCTTCAAGAGAGCATCATTGGGAGTCATGGTTCTTGGGACTTTGGGGGGGACCTCAGTGTCCATATAGATTAGTGGAAGGTGGTCTGCAGGAGGGAGGAAAACCAGAGCTCAGGAGAAAGACCCACCCTGAATGAGATGGTGAGGTGAGGTTGGAAATGGTGGCATTTAGCCGGTTATTTGGACTCAATTTGGATTCAGCAGTTGCTTTTGGCTTCTTGATAGATGTTTTATTCTTCTCATGGTAGGACTGATGTTGAGATCTGACAGCTCCTGGTGGTTAGGGAATAGCATTAACTAGTTATGAGGATACACATTTGGAACACCCCACATTGGCAGTAAAGCTTTTGACTGTGAGTAGAATAGGAAGTGACTTAATGGTGGGAATGATCCTGAAAGGTCTCTGAGTGGTTTTGCGAAGGGATTAGCTCTGTGCATACATCTTTAGTGCAATCAGCTGATTGGAACTCAGTTGCCTGTGAACTCTTTGGCTATGAATACTTACAAGTCCCAGAGGAGTTTTACCTCACAACTGTTTTCTTCATTTCTTCTCTTGTACTGTTAAGAGGATATTTAACTGGTCTCCCTATTGGGAGAGCTTCTAGTCATAGTTTAATCTCTACTCTTACTCAGTATTTCTTTCCAAATTTGAATCTAATTACTTCTCTGCTAAAGAACTTGCATCGTTTCCCCTACTTATTGCTTGGCCCAAAGTTCTAAATTCCTTAGCTGGGCATATATACATACAGTCTCTGATATATAATCTTGCTCCTGGTCCCTGTGTACTTTCCTAGCCTTGTCTCTTTATGCTTTAACCATCCTGAAGCACTTACTCAGGCTTGCTCAGCTATATCATTCCTCTATGCAAAAAAAAATCTGTCTGATGGTCTTGTACTCTATATTAGTTACTTGTTCTGAAATAGAGTACTCCCCAAACTTAGCTGATTAAACCAGTAATAGTCCTTTATCTTCGTTCCTGTGGGTCAGGGATTTGGGAATGGCTTGGTTGGTTTGCTCTGGACTTAGAGTTGCATGAGGTTGCAGTCAAGATGTTGGCTTGGGCTGCTGTCATCTGATGGATTTTCTGGGGCTAGAGGATTCACTTTTGCGGTGGTTTACCCACATAGCTGGTAATTCAGTGTTATTGTCTGCAGGAAACTCCATTTCTCTCTGTGTGGACCTCTCTGTAGAGCTTCTTGAGTGTCTTCACATGATAGCTAACTTCTCCCAGAGTCAGTGATCAAGAGAAGGCAAGACAGAGTCTTGGGGTCTTTTAAGACTTAGCCTCAAAAGTCACATCATAATTTCTGTAAGATCTTATTTTGTGGGCAGGGGATGACACAAGGATGTGAATATCAGGAAATGAGAATCATTAGGGGCCACCTTGATGCCCACCCATGTACTCCTAAAGTCCTAAATGTGGCAAACTGTATTTAAGATCTAGCTGGCATATACCACTGTTGGGAAACCTTTCTTAATCCCTGTGTCCCCTTCTATCTAGTACTTTTAATTCTTTTGTTTGTTTTTTTTTAAGATTTTATTTATTTATTTGACAGAGAAAGTGAGAGAACACAAGCAGGGGAGCAGCAGAGGGAGAGGGAGAAGCATGCTCCCTGCTGAGCAGGGAACCCGATGTGGAGCTCTGTCCCAGGACCCTGGGATTATGACCTGAGCGAAACCAACTGAACCATCCAGGCACCCCTCTAGTATTTTTAATTCTATTAAATTATAGATGTTAGTTTACAACTCTGCAATCCTGTTTCATAAAGGAATAGAAAACAAAGTTAATATTTGTTTTAGGTGTCTGATTAATACAGCCCCTTAAGGTCTGATTAAGAAATGCTAAAATATTCTACCACAGACTTAAGGCCATTTAGATGGGAAATAACCATATACCCTGTATGTAACTATATTACATACAGTTGAAATACTGAAATGCCATCAATATATAGTGAATCTATTTTGAGAAATGATTTTTGAAGATAGTTACATAGATGATTTCAGAAATGAGGTAATATAAATTGTAAAAAAGGAATATAATTATTATTGGTCATTACCTTGGTGTTAAGGATTTTGGTTGGGCCATATACTTGGTGATTTTTATATTTTGATAACTAAGTTGAAAAAAAATTTTTGGAAAAGGTTAATCATTTTATTTCTTTTTTATGAACTAACTCTGTTTTTGCTTTTTCTTAAAGCTGAGATGTATTCATTGAATTAAATATTGATTACAAATTAAAGTGAAGAGTTTCCTCAGTGTCTTTGAGGTTGTTTTGGTAATTCACAAATGAGTTCAAATCCGCAGATTTCTACATTCAGGTTATATTCTAGTACTTAGGAACTATCTACTACTATTCAAGAGACTGCCTTTACGTGTTGATAAAAGATTTTCATAGGGTATCTTACTCAGATCTAAATAATGAAATAATTCATAATGAATCTCTTGGGTACTGTAAATCAAGTTTTTAACTTCTTGAATGATTTTATTTCAGAAATTAAAGACAATGCTTTGGAGACTATTTTTCAGTGTAATTGTGCTTTATAATACATTTTCCCATTATAAAAATTTTTTTAGCTAAGTTGTTATATTGCCAAAAAAAAAAAAAATCATGTTGTTAACTCAGGTTTTTAAAAACCTTTTCTCTGGCCAGTGATGAGCAGTCCATAGGCTTCATGAGACCAGCTCAACTTCACTAATTCAGCAACAAGAAGCTAAAAATACCATCAGCAAGCACATTAACAGTCCCATTCCCTTTCATATGACTTCAGACATTAAGAAAGCCCTCTCTGAACTGAGTAATTTCATCTGCTATTAATACTAGTTTTGAGAAGCTACAGGCTTGTCACTTAATATGGCATTTGGTCCTTGGAGCAAAAGAGCAAAGAGAGATCTAGAAAGTCTTAATGAGTGTTTCCTATTACCTTCTCCTGTTTAAAAAAAAGTTTCTTCCTGGCTGTTTAGCAAATTGAGAGTAGAGTAGAGGGTTTTCACATGGTATGTTGTATCACAGCACTGCCAAGTTTTCTGGAACCCACTTAGAGTACTTCTAGTTCTCTGTCTTCTCAGACAGTAACTCCCTTCCTCTTGCTTTCTTAGGGCTTAATCTCTTAAAAGGTGGTTGTTTTTTCATCCCTGGTCTAGGGTGTGCAATTCTGATGCCACTTTCTGTTAACTTCAAGTTTCTTAAAACTCTTCATCTCAGTACTAACAGGTCAGTTCATTCAGAGATGCAGCTTTATGTAACCATATTAGGCAAGCACACAGAAACCCCTTTGGTGACTGGAAAATAATAAAATAAGGTTTAAGTGGAGTTCCAGATGTTACAATTCATGATGATTAAAAGTATATTTTTTCATATTTAAACAGAGAGATAATACAACTCTCTTTTTCTCTCTTGAGACTCTCGTGGAAAAAGATTGTTCACCATGGCACTTCTGGATAATGTTCTTCAGTATGAACTAGGAAGTGCATGTACCTTGGACCTTATTTTTATCCAGCATTATGAACATTCATGACTTCATGGCATTGTTTTTAACAGAATTTACTGTTTGGATTGTCTAAAGACCCCTTTAAATGCTATTACTGTTTTTTGCTTCTAGAATATTGGGTAATTGTCTTAGACAATCTCTTTAGTTTTGGCTTCAACTAATATATCTGCCAGTCACGTTTGCTGAAGCTTTTTGTTCATAGCATAATGGATGTCTTTAATACAGAATAACTTAATAAAAATTTCAGAACTAGTTTTTTTTAAGAAGGGACTTCAGTATATCACTACTTTTTCATGTTTTAATGATAACCAAACATATTTAAAATAAATGTTAAGTATTTGTGATTAGTTGATTTGATCTCTATAGCAGAACATTTGAATTGCTGTTTTTGAATCACCATCTTCATGTGGTTGGTTTTGTTAATTCTTCATTGAAAAACACTTTCTTACCTGACAACATTTTTTTTTAAAGATTTTATTTATTTATTTGACAGAGAGAGAGAGATCACAAGGAGGCAGAGAGGCAGGCAGAGAGAGGGGGAAGCAGGCTCCCCGCTGAGCAGAGAGCCCAATGTGGGGCTTGATCCCAGGACCCTGAGATCATGACCTGAGCCCAAGGCAGAGGCTTAACCCACTGAGCCACCCAGGCGCCCCACTTGACAACATTTTGAAAAGCAATTAAATACATAGCTTTTACAAGATTTTTTTTAAAAGATTTTATTTATTTATCAGAGAGAGAACACAAGTTGGAGGAGGGGCAGAGGAGAGGGACAACAGACTCCTTACTGAGCAAGAAGCCAGAAAGCAGGACTCCATGCCGGGACCCTAAGATCATGACTGGAGAGTCAGACACTTAACTGACTGAACCATGCAGGCACCCCAGATTTTACAAGATTTTTTTTTTTAAGTTTTTATTTATTTATTTTTTTTGTCAGAGAGAGAACACAAACAGGGGGAGTGGTAGGCATAGGGAGAAGCAAGCTCCCTGCTGAGCAAGGAGCCTGCTATGGGACTTGATCCCAGGACTCTGGGATCATGAACTGAACTGAAGGCAGATGCTCAACTGACAGAGCCACATAGGCACCCCTACAGGATTTTTAAAATATATTTTAAGTATCAGTCATACTTCATTTTAAGATATTTTGGAAGTTTGAAAGATCTACTTTTTTGTCATTTTAAGTATCTGCAGATTGTTGAAAGTTTTATTGCTGCAAATTCTAGTTTCGTCAAAGTTCATAAAGGGCACATTGAGATACAGATAAATAATTGGTTTATCAGCAGAAAACTTTAGTCTCTAACAAGTGGCACTGGCCTTTTCTCCCCTTAAATATGTCAAATTCATTTTTACTCCAGGGCCTTTGCATTTACTTTCTTTTTGAAGTGTTCTGTTCACAGTCTTTATATATATACAAGGTCTTTCAAATTTCACCTTTTCAGATAGGATGTACCTCTGCCATCTAGTCTAAAGGATTCTTTCCGATCATTTTCTATCGCACACCCCGTTTTATTTTCTTCACAGTGTTTATCATTCCTGGAGTCCTCTTATTTATTTCCTTATTTGTCTGCCTTTGCGTCACCATGAGAACAGGGACAATAGCTGTGGTATTTACTGCTGTGTATGTTGTGCCTAGAGTAATTCCTATATACTTTCTGTGTATCTGTTAAATTAGTTAAAAAAGGAAAACCAAATAATTTCTATGTATGTTATCTCTATGTAATAATATTTGTATTCAAATAAAAATTAGAAATACTTGATCAACTCTATTTGCAGACCATACCAGGTAGTAGTGCCTTTCCCCGCTCAGTCATTCCAAGTTATTTGTCATTTATTGTTGTTCAAATGAATACACTAAATACATCTGCAAAGTTAAAATTGTAGTAGTTAACATGAATTCACTTCACTAAAAATACAGATGGGACAAATGACCTTTCACCCAAGAGACAGTTGAGAATCCTGCTCACAGCAACTGTATAGTAGAGTGTAATTAACCTTGACTCTAGTCTGGGATGGTTGACTTGCTTATGCCCTTTCTCTCAATTAGGGATCTATAAAAGTATGTCATAAATTGCTGTTACTCAAAAACATTTACCTGGAATATGTCTTAGAGTCAGTGTGTTTAAAAAAAAAAAAAGTTCAGACTATGTAGAAAACATGTACAGTCAAATGAAACATGGTGATAAAATATTTTAGAATCTGATTACTTCTGTTCTTTAAGTTCCTAGTTGGCTGAGTCCTTTGAGGTAAGAACCATTAAAAATGACTAGAGTTTCAAGAATGCTCAGGTACTGAGCTGAAAAATGGAAGACATGGAAGTACCTACTTTTTAATGGATTGTCATTTTGATCAAATTCTTTTGGGTGCTTTTCAGGTGCCTCTCCCCTTCACCCTTTTTTTAGGAAAAGCTTTGTCTTAGGGAATGAACATGAATGCCGTATATCTATCTTACATGGGTAGGTGTTCTCTCCTGTTTACCTCCTGTAGCTCCTGAGTATTGGTGTTCCATCGCTTACTTTGAAATGGATGTTCAAGTAGGAGAGACATTTAAGGTTCCTTCAAGCTGCCCTATTGTTACTGTTGATGGATATGTGGACCCTTCTGGAGGAGATCGCTTTTGCTTGGGTCAACTCTCCAATGTTCATAGGACAGAAGCCATTGAGAGAGCAAGGTATTGTTGAGTGTTTAGTTAGTTATTTTAAAACTTGAACATGGTACCTTGTCATTTATTCAAAGTTGCATTTTTCTGTGTACATTTATAAGATTTTTGAATATAGATAAAGGTTATCTTAAAAATTCAGAATTCATAAGCATTGCATTGTAATTACAGATGTTATTAAAAATATGATAAAAATGGTCTTTTGTTTAAGTTAGTGATGTTTTTATATTTTGAATAGTAATAGACCTTTTGGTATCCAGTTTGAAACCAATTTGTTTATTTTCTCTTATCATATTATTTCTACAAATCTTTTGAGAGGAAATGTAAAATGAGGACGTGTTTCTGCAAGTATTATCTATACTGTTGGAAAAATAAAAATAGGGAAATGGTTAAGTAAATTTTGATGAACTTTCATCTTTTTATGTGTTAAAGTGTTAATTGAAAGTTTATGTAGCAAATGTAAAGGCTTAAGACGAAATATTACAGGAAAATATGCATAGTTTTCGGTATTATAAGATCTCAGATCTTTAAGGAAGTGTGTGTGTGCTTAAGTACATAATCATAGCTCTATCACTAGCTATGTGACTTTGGCAAATTACTTACTCTCTAAGCCAGTACTGTCCGATAGAATTTTCTGTGATGAAGGAAACAGTTTATACCTGTGCTGTTCACTGCAGTAGCCACTACCTACATTAAAATATGGCTGTTGAGCACTTAAAATATGACTCATGTGATTAACTGAATTCTGTAATTTAAATGAGCACATGTAGCTAGTAGCTGTTGATTTGGGCAGTGTAGCTGTAAGCTTTTATATGCCTTAGTTTCATCATTTATAAAATGGGAATAATAGTATTTACCTTACTAAATTGTGAAGGTTAAGTGAGAATTTATATTAAATATTTGGTACAGAGTAAGCATTATATATATGCTCATCATTTTTTTTTTATGAGTGAGACATTAAAAAAGAAAGTACACAAAAATGTTAACAGTGGGTATCTTTCAGTAATGGTGTTATATAACATCTTTTATTTAAAAAAAATATATTTGGTATGCTGTATAATCTGAACTAAAACTTATCTTTAAATACTTCCAAAACAAAATGTAATTTCCTTTTTCTTCCTAAGGTTGCACATAGGCAAAGGTGTGCAGTTGGAATGTAAAGGTGAAGGTGATGTTTGGGTCAGGTGCCTTAGCGACCATGCAGTCTTTGTGCAGAGTTACTACTTAGACAGAGAAGCTGGGCGTGCACCTGGAGATGCTGTTCATAAGATCTACCCAAGTGCATACATAAAGGTTAGTTGCAGTTTTACTCAAACATTTTAGACTTAGAAAGCTCTATTTGTTGTTTAAAAAATTGAGATGGAGGTGGGAGGAGAAGAAAAATGTCTTTTTAATGTGTTAAATAATCAGAAATTATGTTTGTGTATAAAACACATTTCCTGGGGCATATATTGACATGATTGGCTATATCTAGTTTTATGGTTGTATTCATGCCCTAATGTTTTATTAATAAATTTATTAAATGTTTTAGAATAATACACAGGCTCTTGAAAATTTTGAGTGAAATCTTCAAATTTGTATTCCTTTGATACATAATAGGTAAAAATCAGACTCTAGAAATTTATCTTAGCCAGTCTTCAGGATTGTACGGAGGAGAATTCTAAAATTAATAACTTTTCAAAGTAAGAATGTGAGAAATGAAAAATTCTTCAATCCCAATTTTTAAATGTTATTTTGTACATTAAGTGAGTTTTATTTGTTATCATTTTGTATATTAAGCCTGAGGTGTTTATCATTTATTCAGCTCATTTCAATTTTAATTTATAACATATACTGCTTTTGAAAGAAAGGTAGTTGGATTTAGAAAGCCTAAATGTATTTTTAATTTCAGATTTTTTTTTTTTTTAAAGATTTTATTTATTTGACAGACAGAGATCACAGGTAGGCAGAGAGAGGAAGGGAAGCAGGCTCCCTGCTGAGCAGAGAGCCCGATGCGGGGCTCGATCCCAGGACCCTAGGATCATGACCTGAGCCGAAGGCAGAGGCTTTAACCTGCTGAGCCACCCAGGCGCCCCTTAATTTCAGATTTTTAACAGTTATTCTAAGCATCTTCATTTTGGCCATTGTAAATTAGTGAAATTAACTGTAACTCATCACTTATTCCCAGGAAATTGTTAGTGTACGAATAATAGAGTCAAATAGCATATACAGAAATGGAATTGCTTGATGGCCTCACAACAACAAACTCTCATTTTCAGTTACTGCCATTCAGTTAAAGAATACAGGGATCTTTTTTTTAAAACAACTTTGAAATATATCAAGTATGGAGAAAATAACAAACCCTCATGTACTCACCATCCAGTTTCAGCAGTCATCAGCATTATATCAGTCTGTTTTGTGTTTATCACTGTACCTTTTTCTTCCAGTAATTTAAAGCCAATTCCAAATATTATATTAGTTCATTCATAAAATATTCTCCTGTGAGTGACTAATTGGTAAATATTTCTAAAAGATATAATCACAATGCTGTTTATCACACTTAACAAAATTAACAGTAATTCCCTGTTGAAAGTCTTGACAATAGAGAATCTTTATAGTGTTGATCTGTTAGAACAATGGAATAGACTAGAACAATAAAATATTAAGATACATTTATTGATAGGATATTTATGATGTGGAAATGTTGATTATTAAACAATATATAGAATGTGACCTTATTTTTATGAAAGTAATAATATCAAGGATATTTGTATTCATTTATATATATACCTGCAAGTCTAGAATCATGTACATGATGTCTTACCAGGAATTGTCTCTGGGAGGTGGAATTATCTTCATTTGCATTTTCCAGTTTTTCCACAAGGAATTTTAGTTATTTGTGCTTTATTGTTATTTTTAAGTGGTGTTGGATTTCCTTGTATGCTTTGCAGTCTATTTTATGTTGGTTGGCAAATTTGCCTTGAGAGAATTAATTCATTTTATTTTTAATTTTTTTCCTCCCTGTTATTGCTTCTTCCTATAGGCAGTTTTGCCTTAGTCTGGCACCCTGGGATCCACATCTCAGAATCAGTTCTTATATTTAGGAGGTAGAGGAATTTTGTCCCATGAGGAAATTGAGTTCCAATCCCCAGTTATGCGCAGGGCCTAATTCCTCTTACATAGGTTTCTGATGCTTAGCTCTGCCATGGGCAAGAATTTTATTCCTAGGTGCATTTTCCAAATTAGCTGTCAAAGTGTTTTACTAGCACTTAATTCATGGGCAGGTTCCCAGTTGTAGCCCTCAAAGAGCCTGGTTCTTTTTCCAGGTTACTATAAGAAGTTGAATTACTAACCTCTACATCTTTTTTTTGGTCTTGGTACCCCAAGTACCTCCTATCTTTAGTTCCTGCTCTCCACTATAGATTTTGTTTATCCATCATCAGTAGGTGGACACATGGATTATTTCCACTTTGGGGCTCTTATGAATAATGCTGCTCTGAACATTAATATACAGGATTTTAGGTAGATGTTTGTTTTCCTTTTCTTGGATATATATGTAGGAGTGGATTTGCTGGATCATAGGGTTGATTCTGTGTTGAACATTTTGATGGGCTGCTAGACTGTTTTCCCAAGTGGCTATATGCCATCTTACATTTCCACCAGCAATGTATATATCAGAGTTTCAGTTTCTCTGTACTCTCATCAACACTTGTTGTTATCTTTTTTATTTTAGCTATCTTAGGGGATGTGTGAGGCAGCATCTCATTGTGGTTTTAATGTGCCCTAATGGCTAATAATATTGAACATCTTTTCATGTGTTTATTGACCATTTGTATATCTTTTCTGGAGAAATATCTATTCAGATCTTTTGCCCATTTTTAAATTGGGTTGTCATTTTATTATTGAGTTGTAAGAGTTCTTTATATATTTTGGGTATTAGTCCCTTATCAGATACATGATTTGTGCATATTTTCTGCCATTCTTTGGCTTGTCCTTCATTTCACTTTCTTGATGGTATGGTTTGCAGCATGAAAATTTTTAATTTTGGTGTAGTCCAACTTAGCTGTTCTTTGGTCACTTTTGCTTTTGGTGTCTTTTCTAAGAAACCATTGCCTAATCCAAGGTCATGAAGATTTACTCTTATGTTTTCTTCTAAGCATTTTATAGCTTTAGCTCTTTAATTTAGGTCTGTGCTCCATTTTGAGTTAATGTGTGTGTACGATGTGCGGAAGGGATCCAGCTTTATTCATTTGAATGAGAATATCCAGTTGTTCTGGCAACCATTTGTTGAAAACTATTCTTTCCCTTGTGAGTTATCTTGACACCTTTGTTGAAATTCAGTTGACCTTGAATGTAAAGGTTACTTTTACTTCTGTGCTATCAGTTCTGTTTCATTGATCATATATATCTATATATTTATATCTATCTATCTGTATGTGTATCTTCTTATGACATTACTGCTCTACTGTAGCTTTGTGGTAAGCTTAGAAATTGGGAAGTGTGAGTTTTCCAATTTTGTCCTTTCTCAGGATTCTTTCGGCTATTGACTGCTCTTTCCATGTGAATTTACTATTGGCTTGAAGGATATATACTTGTAATAGTTTTTCTATCCTTTGTGCTCTTAGCAGAGAAAGAAGCTGTTTGTGCGTACCTACTCATCTATCTTGACTTGGAAATCTCTGGATTGTGTAATTTACAGTGAATGGATAAAGAACTAGAGTGTTGATTATATACTATGTGTCAGATGGTAGTTACGAATTTATTTGATGTAGGGTCATATTTAAAACATTTGAGTTGGGGCGCCTGGGTGGCTCAGTGGGTTGAGCCGCTGCCTTCGGCTCAGGTCATGATCTCGGAGTCCTGGGATCGAGCCCCGCATCCTGGGATCGAGCCCCGCATCAGGCTCTCTGCTCTCTCGGGGAGCCTGCTTCCTCCTCTCTCTCTGCCTGCCTCTCTGCCTGCTTGTGATCTCTCTGCCAAATAAAAAAAAAAAAAACAAAAAAAAAAACAAAAAACATTTGAGTTAAAAAAATGTGGAATTTTGTATAAGTAAAGTAATTTCAAGGATTTTTAAATAAATGTAACATCTCTATTTTGGTACAGATGGCTCTTGAAAAGCTCCTGAGGTATGAGGCATAAAATCACTTGATAAAACACTCATGGGTAGATTTTTATAGTAATCTCAGGCTTTTGCCATGAACAATAAATATCTTGTGGGACACTTTAGTGGAGTAAAAAACAGCATATCGTTTTGTAATAACTGTTTAAGGTTTAAAAAGAATTATTTGTTTACCAAGCATATTATTATTCAGAAGAATCTTACTAGCCAGAAAGAGATGCAGATATACGCTAAGTCTTAACCATTGGCATTTTCTTCATTTATGAATTTTTTAGGCAGTAGTAACTAAAGGATCTGTATAGTGCTGTTTAAATTGTCATATTACCACCAGAGATAATAATACTGAGATGAATTATATTCAGGTAACATGAACTTCCGGAAGGAGTAGTACCCACACGTTGGGAATATACCTCCCCCTAACCCCTTAGACATGCACATACAAACATATTTTTCTCTTTTCAGTTAAAATGAAGAAAACAAAGCTTTGAAGAACCATTCTTTTATTTTATGAACCAAGAAGCTAGAACTAAATTGGGGGGGGGGGGGCGTTCTACTAAGATGTTAATTTTTTTCCCTTCATCTTTCATGTCATAGTCCCCTTACATTCATGAAAACTTGATGTAATGAAATGGCATTTTACAAGCTTTATGTGAAGCAAATGTTTGAATTCTGAGTGGCCTTGCTGTTTTGCTTTCAAAAGTAAGATCTGTTTTGTTTTATGGTGAATACTACTGGGTAGTCAGGTTTTTTTAACAGCTTTATTGAGATATTGAGATACAATTCACATACCATGTAATTCACCCATTTAAATTTTACAGTTCAGTGATTTTTAAAAATATATTCAGAGTTATGCAACCCTCATCACAATCAATTTTCAAACATTTTATCACTCTGGGAAGGAACCGCGTACCCTTTAGCTGTTATTCCTCAAATCCAACCCCCCCATTTCCCTCAGCACTAGGTAACCACTCATCTACTTTTTCTCTCTACAGATTTGCCTATTCAGAACCTTTTTTACAAATGAATTAATACAGTGTGGTCTTACGTGACTTCTTTCACTAGGCATAATGTTTTCAAGCTTCATCCACATAGCATGTATTTGTACTTCATTTTTTTAATGGCTGAATAATATTCCATATACCACATCTTGTTATCCATTTGTCAGTTGATAGATAAAGAGTTTCCACTTTTTGGCTATATTATGAATGATAACTACTATGAACTTTAGTGTGTACAAGTTTTTATGTGAATGTATGTTTTCATTTCTCTTGGATGTATACCTAGGAGTGGAATTGCTAGATTATGAGGTAACGAGCATTTTGAGGGACTGCCAAACTATTTTCCAAAGTGGTTTAACCATTTTACATTCTGATCAGCAGTGTGGGAAGGTTTCAGTTTGCAGTCTCATCAACACTTGTTATTATCTGTCTTTTTGATGTTAGTCATCCTAGTGGGTGTGAGTCATTGTGCTGGTTTTTGATTTACATTTCTCTGATGCTGAGTCAGGTTTATTTTTGAACACATGCATGTTAGGGGATGCTTCTAAACCACGGGTAGGCTAGGTTGAAAGTTATTATAATCCTAATAACCTTCGGATTGATTAAATTGATTCTCAATTGCCATATATTGTGATTCTTACCTCCAGGTCCAGTAACTTCATAAATTCTTAATGCAGTCTTATGTTCAAATGCCCAGTATAACAACACCAGTTACCCGTTTCTCTTTCTGGGTTTCTAGTTTTTGGTGTTAATTTAAACTGAGAGTATTGTAATTAAGCCTTATATATGCAAAATACCAAAATTTTGACTGGTTGAAAGACAGTATCCTGAAGATGTTCACATTGAGCTTTATAAGACACTAACTTGGGTTAAGTAATAGGATGTAATAAACTTACATGAGAGTAACCATAGGAAACACGCTTAAATAAATGAAAGTGATTAAGTCAGGAATGGTGATCAGAAATATCTTTTGGAAGTGCCTGCGTGGCTTAGTTATCTGCCTTCAGCTCAGGTCATGTGTTCCACGTTTGACTTTGTGCTCAGCGAGGGATCTACTTGTCACTATCCCTCTGCGCCTCCCTCCCACTCATGTTCTCTCTCTCTCTCAAATAAATAAAATCTTCAACAACAACAACAAAAACCAAACAAAGAAAGAAAGAAAGGAAGAAATATCTTTTGGATCTGAGTGCAAAAGAATATTTAAACCTTTGGTTCCTTTGAATTGTCTTTACCAACAACTGAGTCAGATTCTGAAAGCAGAATGATTGCATTTTAGTGATAGCCTTCATTTTGCCATCTGGTATAACAGATAAAACCTGTTATGGTTTAATGGATCAGATATATATAGAGAGGTGACCCAGGTTTCACTTAGCAGTATAGCCAGTAATTATAAATTTTCTGGTTCGAGTGCTTTAATTACATAAATAATCCACTGTGGAAGGGTTTGCTGAGGTGCTTAACAAATAATTTCTACATCTGCAGATAAAAGTGATAATATTTTAAAATTTCATTTTTGTGGCTACTATAATTGTAGCTGGTGTTAGCCTAGATTTAGGCTAAGACATTCATAATTGTGATTGTTTACAACATATTGTAAGGAATCGATGTGTGAAGATCTATTGGTTATTCATGGTGGGGAGTGGGGGTATGTTGAGAGCATATTTGAACCCTAGGAATTTGTAAGTTAGTTATATTCCCTGTTCCCAGAGAGTAAGATTATATAGGTACCATACTTGGTTAGTGATGATTAAAACAATTTTTTTTTAAAGATTTTATTTATTTATTTGACAGAGACCCAGCGAGAGAGGTAACACAAGCAGGGGGAGTGGGAGAGGGAGAGGGAGAAGCAGGCCTCCCGCCAAGCAGGGAGCCCAATGTGGGGCCTGACCCCAGGACCCTGGGATCATGACCTGAGCCAGAGGCAGACACACTTGATGAATGAGCCATGCAGGCATCCCGGTTAAAACAATTTTTTAAAAGTGATTGTAAAGACCTAAATGTTAAACACAACTATATGACATCTTGGAAAGGCAAAACTATGAAGACAGTAAGATCAGTGGTTTCCTAGGGATAAGAAAGGAGGGAAGGATAAATAGGCAGAGCACAGAGGATTTTTTAGGGCATTGACACTACTCTTTATGGTACTACAGTATTGGAGATATATATATATATATATATATATATATATATGTAAAATCAAGAGTGAAACCTAATGTAAACTATGACCTTGGGTGATGATGTGTCTGTGTGGGTTCATCAATTAGGACAAATGAACAAATGTATCACTGTGCCAGGGGACATTGTTCTTGAGTGGGGACAGAACTCTGTTTACTTTCTGCTCAGTTTTAGCATGAAACTAAAACTGCTCTAAAATAGAAAGTTTGTTAATTTCCTTCTTTAAAAAAAAGTAGTTGTAGAACTGTTTGGCTTTTCAAATATTTGAGTTCCTGCTTTGTACTGACTGGGTGTAATGCCTTCTGAGAGGTCATAGCCCAATGGAAAAGGTCAGAGTCTATTGGACTCTTGGGAAATCTTGAAAAAATAATGCCTCCTGTTCTGGGCATTGTGAGATTTCTGATTTTCAGACCCAACTCTCATGCTTTCTGTCCTGCAGTCTTTTTGAACTATAGTTTGGCAGGGTAATACCTATATATTTGACAAATTCATACCTCTTCAGAGAATGAGATAGTATAAGTTTTGTCCTTCATTGATGCTAGAAGATTGACGTTGAATAGAGAAATAAGTAAATAAGAATATGAATTACAATTTAGAGAGGATAGTTCTATGTTCTTCTTAATACCAAATACCATGATTAAAGACAATCAGAATTTATTTTTAAGGTATCTGAAAATTAGTGGTTTGGATTCCAAACTTCTTGTTGATCTGATAAAGCAGCATGTTATGCATTCTTTGATGATGATGATGATTCTTTTTTCTTTTTTTTGGTTAAAGATAATTGTGCTTGCTCATACTGGGTTTTGTGCATACTAAGAGGATTTTTGTTTGTTTTTTCCTTCACTTTTTAAAAAAATTTTTTTTAATTTTTTAATAAACATATAATGTATTATTAGCCCCAGGGGTACAGGTCTGTGAATCGCCAGGTTTACACACTTCACAGCACTCACCATAGCACATACCCTCCCCAATGTCTATAACCCAATCATCTTCTCCCTACCCCCTGCCCCCTGGCAACCCTCAGTTTGTTTTGTGAGATTAAGAGTCTCTTATGGTTTGTCTTCCTTCCGATCTCATCTTATTTCATTTATTCTTTTCTTACCCCCCCAAGCCTCCCACGTTGCAGCTCCACTTCCTCATATCAGGGAGATCATATGAGAGTTGTCTTTCTCCGATTGACTTATTTTGCTCAGCATAATACCCTCTAGTTCCATCCACGTCGTCGCAAATGGCAAGACTTAATTTACTAAGAGGATTTTTAAAATAATTTAATGTACTCTCTGAATAAGGAATATAGTCACATGGTTCAGAAATTAAGATAATATAAAAAGTTTGCGTTGAGCGGCCTGTTTCCACTCTGTTTTGTTTCCTGTGGCTTCTGTAGATGACCACTCTGCTTGTTAATATTTCGGTGCTTTTTTTAAAAGAAGATTTATTTATTTTTTTAGAGCTAGATTATGAGTGGGAAAGGCAGAGGGAGAGGGAGAGAGAGAATCTCAAGCAGACTCCCCACTGAGCTCAGAGCCTGACACAGGGCTCATGACCCCAAGATCACAACCTGAGCCTAAAGCAAGAGTTGGACACTTAACCAACTGTGCCACCCAGAAATCCCTTTCTTCAGTGCTTTTTAAAAAAGCAAATATAAGCAAATACATTATTTTGGGAAGTTTTTTTTTCCTAGAAAAAAGATGATATGATTTGTCATTCATAACTTATTGCTTACTTAAAGAGCATGTCAGTACTTTCATGAGGATAAAGATAAAAGTTTCAGGCCCTCCCTCAGTATACCAGCCCTTGGTGCCCTTGGTGTGGCTGGTAAATAACCCTGAAATTACTTACGAACTCCTTATGTTGTCCTGAAAGGTAAATGATTCAGGGGAGGCTGAAACCAAAATACTAGGTAGCATTTATTGACAGCTTACTGTATATTATGCTAAGTTTACTACAACTCTGTGAAAAAGCATGTACACTTAGCACTCTCATTTTATAGATAAGAAAATTGAGGCTCCAGAGAGATTAAGAATCTTACTAGCCCATGTAATTAGCAGATATTAGTGATACGATTCAAAGCTAAACTTTTTTTTTAACTACGAGCACTTTTCAACATACAGAAAAGTGGAGAAACTAGTTTAGTGAAATCCTGTATATCCATCACTGAGATTCAGTAGTTGTTACAATTTTACATTTGATTGATCCATCCTTTTTTTCTTTATTTCTTAAGTATTAAAAAAATTTTTTTATTAACAAGTGGGGGAGAAGAGAGAGTGGGGTAGGGGTGCAGGGAGGAGCCAAGGAAGAGGGCCGGGCAGACTCCACCCTGAGCACAGAGCCCAATGAGGGGCTTGATCTCAGAACCCTGAGATACAACCTGAGCAGAAACCAAGAGTTGGATGTTTAACCGACTGAGCCACCTAGGTGCCCTTACTTCTTAAGTATTTCAAAACGAGTCCTAGATATCTTGTTACTTTGCTCCTATGTACTCAAGTGTACATCTCTAAAAAGTATAGATGCTTTCTTAAATAGTGACAGTGCCATTTATTACACTTTTCTAAATAGCTAGAATGATAAAGAAGTTGGCACGTGACCAAGACCATCAATTCAGCCTAAAGAGCACTCTCAGCAGTTTGGTTCTGAATAAAGGATAAAGGGTGGAGTTTTTTCATAGGGACAGTGACTGACCCACATTGAATTAGATAAAGGCCATAGAGGCCTGTGGCAGCCAGAACTCTCCTGATAGTGAACTGTGCCTCGTGCTGAGCTCCAGTCCCCTTCTCTAACCACTAGTTAGACTCTACATAAAAACTTAGATTTTTAAATTAATTTTCTTTTCTTAGAGCTGCGTGGAGCTATGAATTTTAAATAAATCGTGCATTGGTTTTTGATGTGCGGTGGCAGCATTTCTGATGGACTCCTAGCATTGAACTTAATGCTCTTTGTTTCAAGGTCTTTGACTTGCGTCAGTGTCACCGTCAGATGCAGCAGCAGGCGGCCACCGCACAGGCTGCCGCCGCCGCCCAGGCAGCAGCTGTGGCGGGAAACATCCCTGGCCCCGGATCAGTAGGTGGAATAGCTCCAGCCATCAGTAAGTATGCTTTCAGTTTTTTGTCCTAAAGTGTTATAGTTGGTATTTTATCTTGATTCACTCAGTTGCTTAGTTACTTTAGGCAATAACAGAAAACTAAACTACTTTCTTTTACTGGGATAATAACATTTTTGAACTAAAAAACTGTTCTGTAATAGTTGCCCTTTGTCTAGGACCCTACTTTCATTTCTGTATCAAAAAGGGAATATGGGATAAAGGACAAAGGGGGTTAATTGTTAGATTATATTGCTCAATCTCCTGTTATTTTTTTGTTGTTGTTGTTGATGCTTTTAATTCTTACCTCACCAGCAAGGGTGGGTTGTAATCACTGACGTGCTTGGCTTTATTCTAGAAGGAAAGCATATATCAAATTCAGAATTAGGTACCTCTCCAGGTTTTTTTTTAAGTATGCTAAGCATGGAGAGAAAACTAAGTGAGGGTGGTATTTTGATAACTTGTAGACTTTTTTTTAATTTTAGGGTAAAATTGAACTGTGTGCCAGGTTTCACACTGATGGGGAATTTTTTACTGCAGAGTTAAACTCCTGACTATAGACTTTTATGATGGAAACACGTGGCACCCATCTTCCACGTCTGAAGGCATAACTAGTGATTCATTCAACCCCTGTTCTTAACCTCTTCAGTGTGGTAAGCAAATCACACTGGCTAAGAAAACTGCAGTGGCCCTGCAGGTTTCTCTACAGCACATGCAGACGCCTCCCATTAGATTCACTGTGATACTGATGAGTGGAGATTGACTATATGACTGTATGTTCTGACTGGAAAATTAGCTGCAGAATCTCCTTTGTGACTTATGTTCAGGAGTTTACAGTGTAGAGGTAGATAAGACATATCCAACTAGAGAATTGGCTTTTTAAATAATTGGAGCATCTAAACCATTAATTTGCTAGTTTTGATGTTATAAACATGTTTTTACTAAAGAGTCCAGAGCTGTTATTAAATTTCTCATTCTTAACTACTGCCCCCATTGAGTAATGGCACGGTATCTCTGTGACACTGTGAACTTAAGAGACAGACATCCTTTGGGTCATCCAAGAAATCGTTAGTGGAACCAGGACTATTAACTGTCTCACGGTTAGTCAGGTCTTACTTTGAACGAGGCTGTTCAAACAGACAGTAAGGTTCTTAGAACCAATCTGTGGACATGTGCTGCCTCTTAAAAACAAGTTGTTTTTTTTTTTTTTTTTCAACCCTTCACCTCTCCTTCTAAAGAGAAAAATAGGTGGGGTGTTGGTGGATTGTAGTAACTTATTTTATAATTGCTGGTAGCTAGAAGACTCGTGGAATGTGAATTGTCTTAACCGAAAGTTTTCAGTCCCTGTTGATTAAGTGTAGATCTACACGTACTTCTTGGCACTTTGACAGAGAAGTTATATGCTGGGGAGCATGAAGTAAAGAAAGCTGGTTGGTCACTTTATTAATAAGGTGTAGGGAGGATGGAAGATACCAGCCTGTCCCTCTGACCTCTTCCAAATCTTCTCCGTTAGGTTTGTCAGCGGCTGCCGGCATTGGCGTTGATGACCTTCGTCGCTTGTGCATACTCAGGATGAGTTTTGTGAAAGGCTGGGGACCGGATTACCCAAGACAAAGCATCAAAGAAACGCCTTGCTGGATTGAGATTCACTTACACCGGGCCCTCCAGCTCTTAGATGAAGTGCTTCACACCATGCCTATTGCCGACCCACAGCCTTTAGACTGAGGTCTTTCACTGTCGGGGCCCTTAACATTGTCAGGATGATGGACTATAAGATACAATCCTGTTTATAATCCGAAGATATATTTCACTTTTGTTCTGCTTTATCTTTTCATAAAGGGTTGAAAAGTGTGTTTGCTGCCTTGCTCCTAGCAGACAGAAACTGGATTAAAACAATTTTTTTTTTTCCTATTTAGGACTTTTTAGGCATGGCTCAGAGCTTGAAGATCAGGAAAAACACATTCTTATTAAATCCTCACCAGTTATGTATGAAGGAATCATTCCAGTGCTGGAAAATTTAGCCCTTTAAAATGTCTTGGAGTCTTTTATATGCAGAACATTGATACATGTGTTATTCTACAGAATAAATTCAATATTGCTGATTTTAAAGGAGAGAAGTTCTCAAAGTTAATTCACCTATGTTATTTTGTGTGCGAGTTGTTATTGTTGAACATACTTTACTCCAAATATTGTGCCATGTGGGTGAGTTAATTTTACCAAGAGCAACTTCACTCTGTGTTTAAAAAATAAGATAGTAATGTATTATAACCTTTTATCCAAAATATTTTTTTGCAAGTTAAACTAGTGAAGATGATTTCAATTCAGATGGTCTTGCAACTTCAGTTTTATTTTTGCCAAGGCAAAACACTAATCTGTGTGTATATTGAGAATTCCTTACATTACCCCACAGAGAAATACCATTTAAAATTAACATTTGTTATCCCTGTTGGATAACTATTTATCAAGAAATACTCTTGCCCTGTTATACAGTAGATGTATTCTTCTCTATTTCTAGGCATAAGGTTGGTCACTAAGTAGCCTAGAAGAGGAATTTCTTTCCTTCATGAATTCATAAGGAAAGGTTTTGTATTTTTAAAAACACTAAAAGCAGTGTCACTCCACCTAATATCTCACTGTTCTGCAAAGGTGGCAATGCTTAAACTAAAAGTTGAGTATTTTGGAAACTGCTAAATTCTATGTTAAATACTGTGCAGAATAATGGAAACATTACAGTTCATAATAGGTAGTTTGGATATTTTTGTACTTGATTTGATGTGTGACTTTTTTTTCGTATACTGTTTAAATCATGTATGTTATGACATTGTTTAAAATTCAGTTTTTGTATCTTGGGGCAAGACTGCAAACTTTTTATACCTTTTGGTTATTCTAAGCCCTTTGCCATCAATGATCATATCAGTTGGCAGTGACTTTGTATAGAGAATTTACGTAGAAAAGTTGCAAATGTATTGACTGTACCACAGACACAATATGTATGCTTTTTACTTAGCTAGTAGCATAAATAAAACCGGATCTCAACATACCAAGTTGAATTCTAGGTTTGATTTTTAAAGTTTTGTTTTCTGTTGCACTTTTGAGTTCAACCTCAGAAGCAGGACCCCTTCTAAATGACAGGCAGCGGCCAGTACTGTCCAGCAGCTTTGGTTTCCCTCACACTCTGCCAGGACTTCCCCGCGGACATTATGTATCAAGTGTAGAGTTGGTTGGGTTTTGTTTTTTTTTTTAAGCTTTTATTTTACTGTAGCAAAATAGGCCTGATTGTCTACAAGATAAATAGGTTGTCTACAGGATAAACAGTGTGAAATAAAACCAAGGGTTATCTTTCAGATCCTTTTACTTATCGCTTGGTGGGCCTTCTTAAATGTAATAAGATTCTTAAGGTGTGTGACAAGTTTGAGATTTGATAAGCACTATGCATAATAGTCATCCGTCTGTTGACTTGAATGGGTAAGTTGTCTGTGTCCTTGCTCAGAAGGTCTTCTTCGTAAGACCATTCTGGAAACCACTGAGTTTGCTTATTGCTGTGATGTAAACATAGATCTCGATCCGAGCTACATGTCTTTTGTTTTAAAATAATTTCTCTGCTGGCTCATTTGAGCTCTTGAGTACTTACAGATAACTTTTGTTAAAGACCTAATTTTAATCTATAAATGTTTGGTGATACAGGTTTTATTGGCAGATTTTTTAAAAAAAGATATCTTCATTCTCTAGAAATTGCTGACTTTAGGTCTATTTTACTGTGAATGAAGAATAGGAGTGAAGGGAAAGATTTTTAAAATTCAGATTATTTGATTAGGATCATTAGCATGCTATGCTATCATCCATCACCTCCTTTTCTCCTTTAGGGAAGGTTTTCATGTTTAGTCATCTGGGGAAAGTATGTGGAAAATATTCACTAAGAAGTCTATCTTTGAAGCCAAGCCACCTGTCTTGGTTTCTTTCTGCTAAGAGCCATAATGTTACTACCAGTATGTAGGAGTTCTTCTAGTTATTAATTGCTTTATATTTGTACCTAGATTCAGTCACCTGCTTTTGAGAACACAACTAGTATGTTAATGATCAGTTATTTCTGAGAGCTTAGTTCTCAAACAGTATTTCCATTTCTTAGAGGTAGTCATCTTTGATGAGTAAGACTCAAGAATCACTAGGTTTAAAATTTTACAGCTACTTTAGGGTAGGATAGTTTCCTCAATTCTCAGAATCTGATTATTATAAGGATATGGTTCTGGGTAGGTTTTCTCTTTTTATTTCATATCTCAATATGTTGAATTTCATTGAAAGCTGAGTGAGAGTTGAATCAAGTACCTTTATAATCCAGTATGAGGCCATTCCATTTTGGTCCAGTGCCTTTTAGTACGTTATCAAAGGGAATCTTTAATGGTGTTGCCTTTATTTTCCAGGGAGTAGATTGTTTTATGGGATATAAGCTGTCTCATTTTTTATAGTATGCTACCCCTGGTATACAAAGATAATGATAGTAAATCACTGCCATATAACCTTGTTTTTCTAGAAGCACGGCTCATTTGTGTCGACCTACTCACTAAATAGGTCTCCTATCACCATTCTTCCTGTAACCATCGTAGATTTACAGGCTGTGTGTTAGCTTAAGGATTACCTTACTCTAATTATCCAGGTAAACTGAAGACATATTAGCTGTGTTGTATTTCAAAGTTAAAAATTCATTTTTGTGAGGAAGGGCATGGTGTAAAGGGGGATATTTGTAATGGAAATTTTGAAGGCAAAATAAAATGCTCTTCCAGATGATAGACGTTTTACTTTAAAAGTTTATTGCAGTTATCTTTTTGACTATGCCCATCTGGAGAGGGAAATTTTACATTTTCCCATGGTGCTCCTTATGCATCTGTGGAGGTGAAATAATTTCTATTCCTGGTTTGATGGTGGCCGGTTAATAGTTACCATAGCTGTTATGCAAAATTAGATTCGTTCAGATCTCTTTGAGAGTCGTTTGGAAGAAGCAGTTTTATTCTGAGTAGGGCAGAATCCTTTTTGCTGATAGTTTTCTATGGTTGGCTCCTTTCATTATTAAGTAATTTTACTGGCACTTTATTTAACAATAGCATATCGGGCTGATGAATTTTAGTTACTGAGGTAACTGAGTGCATGAAAGCAATTACCTACCAACTTTTCAGTAGATGGAGCTAAGACTAGCAGATAGTAACAACATGAGGAAATGCTTTCTTTTTTCTTTTCTTTTTTTTTTTTCAGTTTTCAAAGCTTTTTATTATACTATTTCACTTGATCTTTACAGTAACTCTTAGAAGGAATTAGAGGGAAGGAGATGCCTTTTTTTTTTTTCTTTCTAAAGGCAGACCTCATCTTGTCACAGATAGCTATCTGTAAATAGTAGCCTAAATTCTTCTTCGGAAAGTTTATAGAAGATAGGCTCTGATAATCTTTTGTGTAAACCTTTCCTTTTCTTTTTTTTTTTCCCTGACAACTAGGTAATTTCTCCTAATATCTTTCAGGAAGGATGTATAAGGTTAGTGGTCACATTCATAGAAGCATCCTCAGCTTGGTCTTGTCCCTAGCACCTGTCCCAGTGCTACTGGGTTGTTTATCTTGTTTATCTGCTATTACTGTGGAATGGCATTTTCTGCATTATCCAAACTTGGCCTTATTTAAGCAGTAAACCTTTTTTATTTTAGCCATTTTGAGGGGGGGGTGGAGTTATTTAATATGTACATCAGAGAACATACTAGGCATGTTTCTTTTGTGCCTAGCTGTCTTTGTAGATGTCCAAGGCTGCTGAGGTTTTGCCTTGATAAACTAAATGGTCATAGACTGCTCTGGCTTTTGAATGTTCACTTTTTTTTTTACACACATACCCTCCAGCATTCTCTTCCGACCACTTCATGTGTACCTCCCTTTAGGAGTTTCTTCTTTCCTTTTGGATTCATTCTTCCAGCTGCTTGGGCAAGAAAATGAAATAACTAGATCTACTAGAACCACCTTTAAAACACAAGGAAAACTGGCATGGATCCTAAGAAACTTTCCTGTAAAGTACTGAAAAGGCCTTCTTCAGTGCTTCGGTGTCTCATCGGTTTGACTGCTTAGAATGTTTCCTTATTCTTTGCTGAGTTCCAGGTAGCTGTGGTAAGGAGAAGTGGGGCATATTCATATTTCCCCCCTTTGAAAGATTTTGAAAGGTTTTGTTGCTTCCACCTCAATCCTGCTCATACAAAAACTGGAGTCACAAGACTCACTACATTAGCATCAGTAGTCAGAGCAAAAAAGGATACGAGCAAGAAATAAACTTGGGAAATGAGAGGGTTGTTTCTGTTTGTTTGGGTATCCCCTTTTGAGCCCTATCTTCTGGCTTTCCTCCTCTCCAGATATTTTTGACCTATAGGTGCCTTTATGAAAATTGAGGGTCTGATATCCTGTCCCAAGGAATAGCTAAAAGTAATTGCTGATGTTTTCAGGGATTTTAACCTCAGACTTGAATGAATGAATGAACCATACTCCTTCCTTCCTTGTTTCTTTCCTTCCTTCCTTCCTCTCTCCTTCTTCCCTCCCCCCAACCCCCTTGTAGGAAGAACTGAGGTGAAGACAATCATTTCTCTCTATTGATGTGGATAGTTTTCACAGTAGATCTCAGAGCCCATGTTCTTGTTCAAGCTAAAACTAGTGGCTCTGGGCTGGCACCAGGTACACTCTGGCTTGCACTCTGCCACTAATCTGATGTGTGACCTTGGGCAGGTCATTTACCTTCTCTGGGCCTCAGTTGCCTCATCTGTAAAATGAGGGAGTTGGATTAGATGTGTTCTTCCAGCTCAGAAATTTAAGTGACCTTGCCTACCTTGCAGCAGGTTTTGATTTCTTCCTTCCTTTTGCTCTGCTGTTTGAGGGGGCTTTTTCCTTATTTCCACATTGTTCAAATGAGATTAGGCTTGATATTTTATTATTATTCTCCTATGGACAAGAAGTTACATAATATGTCCTTGAGACTTAAATTTAACCAAAGGCCTAGCACCACCTTGGGGGCTGCAATAAAAACTTACAAAAAAAAAAAAAAAATGAGAGGAGGGAAAAACCTTCATTTTATTTTCCTGTCATCTCTATTAAAGGTTTCTTAAGGCTTTTTTTGAGTCATGGCATTCCACCTTTTGGGTTGGTATGTGTGTGACACCATCCTTTTAAGTGCTGTGTGCTGGTAATTTTTTTTTTTCCGACTAAAATGAATTGAAAAACTTATTGTGAATGCCTAATGATATTAGAGGTCATTGGTTTCTTATCTCTGGTCTTTGGTTCCTTATCTCTTTTAAGTTCAAAACAGGGAAATCCCTCTGAACAGCATCAGTTAAGATGGTTCATGTGACAGAAGAAAATAATACCAGCAGATGAGCCTTTACTTTATTCTTGGCTCTTTTTAGGTGCATTTTGTTTAGAAGACTTTGGGTGGAGTGTTCCTTTCAGAGTATTTTTCACCTTATTCTTCGATAAGTATAATTAATGAACTTGGCTTTTCAAGGACCTTGAGAGCCTTCCTTGGGAGTGGGTCAAGGGTGGGGGGTTGGGGAGTCCTGGTAGAGGCCAGCTCTGTGCTAGCTGGAGAGGAAGGAATGAAACCAACTGCTGTTGCCATGGCTGCTTGTCATTCATAGAAGGACTCATGGGCTTTGATTGGTTAAAAGGCTAAACAGGTAGCCGAGAAACTTCCTCCAAGTATGGGGTTCTTCTGGCCAATGCCTTGGACATGTGACTTAAGGGAACAGCATGAATGCTTGTAGATGATGCAAACCTGGTGGGCTGCAGAACCATTTGGATGAAGTGACTGGGGGTTGGGGACTGATTTGGTGGTGGTATTTCCCAACTCCGTCTCCTCTCCTGAAATCAGAGTGATGCAGCTATGCCAAAACCCAGAGAAGAGCCACACTTAGCTTCTGCTTTTGGGAAAACTGGTCAGCTAAAGCTCCGGTAGTTCCTTTGTGGCTTTCTGTATACTTTTGTCTGGTTGAAGTCTGTGGCTAAAAAATAGTTGAACCTTTCTTGAGAACTCTGTAACAAAGTATGTTTTTGATTAAAAGAGAAAGCCAATTAAATCATTATGGGCTCATTCTTTTTCTTAAGCTTGTGGATGTCTTGAATCTGGAAAGAGTTTCTAATCACTTAGAGAATTCTCAAACTTGAGGACAACAGTTTCCTTCACTGCTTTGTGACCACTGAAATGGAAAATACAGCATTTCAGATATGACCATGGAAGAACAGTCCCCTTTCTTTACTTATTTCTAAAAGGACAGGGTGGAGAGTTAGTAGTTGGAGAAGAGGTAGATGCTAAGGGATTATGAGGCCCAAGATGCTTAAGGAGAGACAGACATTGAAAATTGGAGACCCTGCCTTGCCCATCTAAGAATTAAGGAAAGCTATTAGCATACTAGCTCCCTGTTCTCTGAATTGGGAGTCAAGATAGGTGGGGATGAGGTCAGGTAAGGTGACTCTATGGAATGGCTTATAAATTGCATGATGAAATCAATATTTTCTTTCTGATCTTGCTGACATGAGTTCTAGAGATGTTTATTAGTTTATTATTATGTTCTCACCTGACCTGAAGTTTTATAGTATTTTATTTTAGGTTAGAACTTGAAAGGGGTAGTAGCTTGGCATTCTTTGGGGGAAATAAAAACATTTCTTTATGAAGCACTTAAGAATAAAGGGCAGTTGTATGTATTCCTCTCTGCCCTTTGCTCTTGACCCCTAATTCTTTATGCTTTATTCCATGTCCTGCCTCATCAAAGCTCTAAATCCCCTTCAAATCCTTCCTACCCCCATCATCTCACTGTGATAAATTGCAGTGCTCTTTCCCCTCACCCTTTTCTATGCTAAAAGAGTAATTATTTTCGGTTCTGGCCATACTCTGGGATGGTACCCACTTCTATATTTTGGTAGCTCTGTTGAGCTACCACTTTGGTCTCAGACAGATGGACAGAATGGGTTCAGAAGACCAGAGAATTTATCTCCAGTAGAGGTACCCTAAAAGAATGGCTAAAGGAAGTTCTCTAAACAGAAAGGAAATGGCAAAAGAAGAGAAAATTGAAGAAAGAAAAAACATGGTAAGCATAAATACAAATATAGTAGGCTTTCCTTTACATCATGAGTTTTCTAAATTTATGTTTGATTGCTAAAGCCAAAATTATAACACTGCCGAGGGTAATTCTAAATGAATATAGAGGGGATATTTGAAACTACTGAAAAGCAATATAAAGAGAGACACTCAAATACTATAGATAAAAATGTAATTATTAAAAAAAAAAAAGCTCAAAGGGCGCCTGGGTGGCTCAGTGGGTTAATGCGCTGCCTTTGGCTCAGGTCATGATCTCAGAATCCTGGGATCAATCCCCGCATTGGGCTCTCTGCTCAGCGGGGAGCCTGCTCCCCCCCCCCCCCCGCCACTGCCTGCCTCTCTGCCTACTTGTGATCTCTCTCTGTGTATTAAATAAATAAAGTCTTAAAAAAAAAAAAAAAGCTCAAGTAACTTACAATGAGGCAGGAAAGAAAACAAGCAGAAAATAAAATGGCAGGCTTAAGCGTTAACATATCAATAATTACATTAAATGCAAATGGTCTAAATATACCAATTAAAAGACACTTACTGGCAAGGTGGATTAAGAAACATCCGACTATAACTGTCCGCAGGGAACACACCTCAATAATTTAGTAATATAGGCAAGCTGAAAGAAAAAGGGGAGATATATATCAGGTAAAAATTAAAAGCAGTAGTGGCTATGTTAATATTAGATTTCAGAGCAAAAACAATAACAAAAAACAGAGGGACATTATTTAATGATAAAAAGGACAATTCATTAAGAAGATAGAGTGATCCTTACTGTGTGTACACCAAATCACAGAGCTGTCAAATGTGTGACATTTGAAAAACAAAAAAAGTTTGAAAAACAAACTTTCACAGTTTCACAAAAAGTGACAGAACTGGAGAAATGAACATCCCCAGTTGTAGGTGGCAACTTCAACATCTTGAACAACTAATAGAACAATTAGATGTAAAATCATCAAAGATATAGAAGCCATCCAACAATACCACCAAAATGCATATGCTTTTCAAGTGTAAACATACCATATTCCAAGATAAATTATATCCTGGATAGACCCAAAGCTCAACAAATTTTAAAAATTGAAGTCATAACAGATATTCTCTGACCACAATGGAATCAAACTGGGACTGAATAATAGAGAACAGGAAAATCTCCAAACACATAGAAACAAGAAACAACATCTAAAAAAAAAAAAAAATCCATGGGTCAAAAAGCATCAAGGGAAATTAAAAGAACAAAAACAACAACAAAAATCCCCCACAAAACACCGACCTGAAAGAAAAGTGAAAATAAAACATACTGATAATTGTGAGATACAGCTAATAAAAGAGTGAAAGGGAAATTTATGACACTAACTGCAAATACTAGAGAAGAGGAAAAATCTCAAATCCAAGCTTCAACTTCAGACACCTAGAAAAAATCCAAATAAGCAAGTAAGCAGAAGGAAAGAGCAGAAACCCATATAATTGAAACAAAACCAATAAAGAATATCAATGAAACAAATATCTGGTTCTTTGGAAAGATAAGTAAAATCAACAAACCTCCAGCAAGACTGACCAAAGAGAAGATACAGATTACCAGTATGAGGTACAGGATGTCACTTCCAGACTCTTGAGACATTAAAAGGATAATAAGGGAATGATGAAACAACGTTACGCACATTTGTCAACTTCCATGATTTTAACATCTAATTTTCAACAACTTGTTGAAAAACAAACTTTCACAGTTCACCCATTATGAAATAAATCATTTGAATAGCTCTATAGCTTTTAAGGAAATTGAATTCATAATTATAAAACTCCCAAAAAGAGGGGCACCTGACTGGCTCAGTTGGAAGAGCATGACTCTTGATCTCAGGGTTGTGAGTTCGAACCCAATGGTGGGTGTAGCGATTACTTAAAAAAATAATAAATTTAAAAAAAAATCCCCAAAATGAAATTTCCAGTCCCAGATGGTTTCTCTGGAGATTCTGGCAAACAAAGAATTATAATAATATATAATTATAATAATTACACTAACTACACAGTCTTTTCCAGAAAAGCGAAGTGAAGGGAACACTTCCTAATTCATTGTATGAAGCTAGTATTCTCCTGATAAAAAGCCAAAGGCAATGCAAAAAATATCTCCCTTGAATATACCTGCAAAGAGGTCCTTGACAAAATTTTAGCAAATAGAATTCAGCAACATATAAAACACACAGTGTTTGCCAGAGGCTGAGGAGGGGATAGGCTGGGAGGTCAGTGGGTGTGAAGGTAAGAGAGTAACAGGGATCTTGGTAGTGATGGAAATGTGTATCCTGACCGTCAATGTGGATGTCCCGGTGTGGTACTGGCCTACAGCTTCGCAAGGTGTTAGCGTGGGGAATTTCTCTGTATCTTTCTGCGAATGACTATAATTGTTTCAAAATAAAAAGTTTAAATTATTATTATTTTTTAACTCATTACCGAGTGTCCAACTCCAGGGTTTGGGGCTTTGGGCCCTCAAGAGCTCTGTGGTGAGTGTGCCCCCAGCAGCCCCTGCCTGCGGTTTCTCCTGAGCAAAGTCAAGAGTGGTCCTGAGCGGTGGGTCATTTTCTGGAATCTGCAAAGCTTCCACAAGCAGCATACGGTCTTTAGAACCCACTGCTCCATCTCCCTTTCCACTTCTTAGATACCCTTTTAACTGCCCCTCATCTGATGCTTAATACTATGTTGTCCACTTAAAACATTTGTTCAGAAGGTAGATCTCAATGTTCAGTGTTCTTATGACGGTAAAATTAAAAAAAAAAAAGACAAACCACAAAAAACTTCGGGGTCTCCTGGGTGGCTCAGGTCGTGATCTCAGGCTCGAGCCTCATGTCGGTCTCAGTGTGGAGTCTGCTGGAGAACCTCTCTCTCCGTCTCCCTCTGCTCCTCCCTCTGCTCATGCTATAAACAAACAAATAAAATTTTAAGTCCTTACTGTAACAAAAAAACGGAAAAATTGTCATTACTCTACCATTTGTAATGAAACCATCAGTTATCTCTTCAGAAATTTAAAAAGCAAAAAGAAAATCCTTCATTTTAATCTACGCTTACTATTTCTGGTGACTTTCATTCTTTTGTGTAGATCTGAGTTTCCAGTTGGCATATTTTTTTTATGCTTCAAGAATTTCCTTAACATTTCTTACAGGGCTGGTCTGCGGGCAGTACATTTTCTCAGTTTTTGTTTGAGAAAGTTTTGGCATCGTTTTTTGAAAATTCCACTGGATGAAGAATTCTAGACTTACAGTTTTTTTTTTTTTTTTAGCACTTTAAAGATTTTATTACATTGTGGGTGAAGATGAATGTGTGTGAACTGAAAGGACATGTCAGGAAGAGAAGTAACATGTGGGGTTTAGGTTTGTGAGCAGTGATCTCCTCGACAAAAACAACCAAAAAATCTAGGGCTGGGCAAGACTTCCATTTCAACTCCTGTACTCATGGCTGGAGCAGGAAACTCAGTCTTCATTGCTAAACTCAGAACATCCCCTCCAAAAACAGCTTTTCACCCAAGCAGGGCTGCCTCCCTCCAGATCACAGGACCCAGCCCAAGAAGCCACATCCCATGCTGTGGGCTAGGAACCCAGGAGTCCTGGGGGCTTCATAGGAGGGCAGAGGCCAAAAGGAGGAGAGGACTGGACTTCTCAGCATGACTAGGACCCCATGGTTTTTGTCATACTCTGTGAGTCTTACTGCAGCAGGACCTTGGCACCTAAGCCGATAAGTGGGGTCACAGTTCTACGTTCCCACCTACTTGGAACTATTTCTGGGTTTTCTAGTCAGTTTCATTGGTTTGCCTATTCCTGTATTATTACTATACTATTTAAATTCCTATAGATTTGTAATTTAATACATGTGATTTAATATATAGTCATATTAGTATATTAATATACAATGACATATTTTCAATCTCTGAATACGTAATCACATATTTTATTTTATTGTTTAAAGATTTTAGTTATTTGATTGATGGAGAGAGACACAGCGAGAGAGGGAACATAAGCAAGGGGAGTGGAGGAGGGAGAGGCAGGCTTCCCACCGAGCAGGCAGCCTCATATGGGGCTTGATCCCAGGACCTTGGGATCATGGCCTGAGCCAAAGGCAGATGCTTAATGACTGAGCCACCCAGATGCCCCATAATAATATATTTTACTTTTGTAGGGCTAGTGCTCTATTTTATTGTAAAAAATCCCAACACACATAGAGCATAGTAACAGAAATTTCTTTACTGTTCACCTCCTACTTCATTTCTCCCCCTAAAGCTAACAAACCCTTCACCAATGTTTTATAGCCTTCTATCTTCTAATGTTTTCCCATTGTATATTTATACACATATATAGTTTATTTTCTGCTCACACCAGTAGATCTATACTACAGCATTTTATTAGCTCCAAGATGCCATCAATAATAACTTATACACACACTACCAAGAAGTGACTAAAATGCCAGGTAAACTATGACATATACTTTCTTTTCACTTATAATTTTTATTTGACATTTATTGGAAGAGTTTAGACTGATTTACACAAAGTGGTTCTTTTTTGTATTATTTCTCAAGTCCATACATTAAACAGAAACATAAGTTGGTTCAGGTGTTTGCTACAATTTCTGAATGTTCAGAATCTGGCTTTTCTGAATCTCTTCGGACCCCTTTTCACACGCTGTGTCCTTCTGTGAGCCATCCAGAGCCTTCTGGCAGCCTTTCTTAAAAGATGACTTTGCTACTGTTTCAGGGAGTTTTTTCCGGGTTGCAGTTGTCGATTCTAACACTTTCTTGATTTCCCAGGAATTAACAGAAAGCTGTTAGGTGGTAGGACTCACATTCCTTCATCAGATGGTCCTTAAATGGTTTTGTTAACTAAAATCTTCAGGGTTGGCGTGCCTGGGTGGCTCAGTGGGTTAGAGCTCTGCCTTCAGCTCAGGTCATGATCTCAGAGTCCTGGGATCGAGCCCTGCATCAGCTCAGCAGGGAGTCTGCTTCCCCCTCTCTCTCTGCCTGCCTCTCTGCCTGCTTGTGATCTCTCTCTGTCAAATAAATAAATAAAATCTTAAAAAAAAAATAGAATCTTCAGGGTTCACCCATGCTCAGGCAACATAGCTATATCCTGACTGGCACCAAGCCAATGGCATTTAAAAGAAGCCATTCATTGTAATGTGACTTCTGATTTTCAGGAGGTGTTGAAATGTGTTAAGATGTGAGTCTTGGAGTCAATTGATAAAACATGTCAGTATTTTTTCTGTAACTTCCTTTTCTCACCTAATGACATGTGCAGGAGATCTTCTCATGTTCATTCATAGAGGCCTGCCTGAGATTTTACAGGGAAAACATGCAGCATTCCACAATGCGAATATTCCACAATTTATCTAGCCACTGTTCTATTATGGATATCTGTCTTGTTTCCAAATATTATGAAAATGCTACAATAATTACCGTTCACACTGTTTATTGACAATGGACATTATCAACTTAGAAATTGTGCTAATAACATTGGATTAAGAGTGATGTCTTGCTGTGGTTTTACTTTGCATTTCCCTGATTACTGGTAAGAAAAGAAGCTTTTGTGTGTTTATGGTCCACTTACTTTTTTGGTGAATGGCCTGTTCCTAATCTAGTTGTTTGGAATTTTAAAATTTATCAGTACAGACTTTTATGTATTCTGGGCCTGGATATTTATCCTTTGCTGGTTATACATGTAAATGATTTCTTCCAGGCGGATCCTTCCTTTTAGTTTTGTTATTGGTCTCAATGTTCAATAGAAATTTTGAATTGATGGAGCCAGATCTCTCAGGAATTTCCTTTAGAAGCTTTTGTGTTCTACGTTTCGCTTAGGAAAGCCTCCCCCACTCAAAGATTATACAAATATTCTTTCTTCTGTCTTGTAACATCACAGTATTTTACAGGTTGTGCGGTTATCTCAGTTATTTAATTCAATCCTGATTTTATATATAATGTGAGGTTTAGAGACCAAACTTTCATTTCTTCCAAAGGGATACCTAACTGATTGAGCACTGTTTATTAAACCATTTGGTAACTGATTTATTTCTTGGTATGCCTCCTTTATGATGAACAAAACTTTCATATATGCATGTTTCGTTCTGGGCCCATTATTGCATTCCATTGATCTGATCTATCTGTGTCCTTGAGCCAAGACCAGGAAAGTTCTCCTGCCTTTGAAATGTGTTTGAGTGCCTCCTGGGACAAATTACCCCTCATTGCTTTTCTTTTTCCATTTGCAGGGAAAGGTGTATGCAGTCATTAGAGGGTTGACCACCTGGATTAGCTGCTGTGTGACAAATCACCACATACAGAGCAGACGCAACAATTAAGCCCCATTTGTTTACTCCCAGTTTCCACGGTTAGGGAGTCTGGCACATTTTCTCTGGTTTTCATGAGGCTGAAATCAGTGTGTCGTCCTCACCAGAGGCTCCGAAAGGTCTGCATCAAAGCTTCCTCAAGCTGTTGGCAGAATTCATTTTCCTAGGGTTGGAGGACTGAGGTCCCCGTGGTCTTGCTAGGGGTTGGTTGGGGACTGCTCCTAGGGGACCTAGGGGCAGCACTCAGGTCTGCCGGTGGCCACATCAGCCATGGAGGGCCTCCCTCGGGTCAAAACTCTCACACGTGGCGCTCTTGGACTTCCTCTTCCGTGACCAGCTAAGAAAACCGCTTTTAAAGTGCTTATATGCTTCGGACAGGCCCACCCAGATAATCGCCCTATTTTAAGGTCAACTGTGCCATATAACGTCACCTACTCACAGGCATGAAAGGATTATTCAATTCAGGGAAGGTACACCTGGAGTGCAGGCAATCTTGGGGTCCACCGTACAATTCTGCTTATCACATCACCTAAAAGCGGTATGAAAGAGAGGTCTTTTCCTTTGGGTAGGAGGTTATTTCTGAGCACTGTTCTGTGCTAGGCATGGGTGGCGTGTGTGTGTGTGTGTGTGTGTGTGTGTGTGTGTGTGTGTGTGTAGAGGACCTCCAGAGAAGCCCGGGTGTAGTTTCTACAAGGAGCTCATAGTCTGATAGGGTTAGCGGTTAAAGGAAGCCGGGGGCACATGACTTCCCAGATGTCTTCTCTTTTCCACGTTGAGTATCTCCAGCAACCTCGGTCGCTGCCATCCAGGGATGGAAATGGCCTCTAAACATCTCTCCATTACTTCTCTCCTGCTGAGTAGGAGTAGGGGGAGTGGGGCAAAGACAGAACTTTGCTTCAGGCCTAAGCAATGTGTAGTCCCTGCCTTAAGTGAAGGTCAACCAGGGTCACCAGTCTCCTGTGAAGGAAGCTGGAGGATCTGGGAAAGCTTCCAGGAGGAGGTCGGCTTTGAACTTGGCCTTGAAGATTGGGAAGAATTTCAATAGGAAGAGCTGGGCACAGGAAGGGTGATCATCCAGGACTGACATGGCAGAGGCACGGATGTGGCAGCCTGTGGGCTTTTCCTGGAAGGGCGAACAGCAGGATGCAGGGGGACCCCCCCAGAGAGCGTGTGCGAGGAGGAGCAGGAGCGGGAATGCCGTCGGGTCTGGACTAGATAAGGCAGAGAAGGTCAAACTTTGGTGAGGTTGCCTGCTCCGCTGGATACAGGGTGACCCTAGAATGATTTTTGCCACTGCCCAGGGGGAGAAGCTTTATTCCAAGTTAATATTCCACATTAACACCTAACATGAAAGAGAGAGAGACAGGCATTGCCAAGACCACGAAAGTATCCCTCATGAGCTAGTAAGAGGGGACAGGACTCACAGTGGAAACAAGTACATCTTTGCAGTGTGGAAGTTAGGTACCCCCCCCCATAAGTGCTGCGGGCCTTTAGCTGGCTGGGACAGACCATGCCTCTGGAGCTGTAGTTTTAACTGAGCAAAGTGCCACTTGTTATGGGTTGAATTGTGTCCACCCCGCAAGGGAAAAAAAAAATGTTGAAGTCCTAACTCCTGGTATCTGGGATTGTGACCTTACTTGGAAATAGGGTCTTTGCAGATGTAATCAAGTTATGAGGTCACAGGGGTGGGCCCTAACCTGACAGGACCGGTGTCCTTATTGATAGAACAGAGACAAACTGACATGTGGGGAGAGGGCCACAGGAGGACGGAGACAGAGCCCCGAGACTCATCTGGGAGCCAAGGAATGCCATCACCAGCCGCCACCAGAGGCTGGAAAAGTCAAAGAAGTGTTCACCCCTACAGGTTTCAGAAGGAGTGTGGCTGTGCCCATACCTTGGTATGGCAGAACCTGCAGTTCTGTGAAAGAGTTAAGTTTCTGGTGCTTACTTCTGGTCTAGAACTGTGAGAAAATAAGTTTCTGTTGCTTTAAACCAACTTGTTTGTGGTGCTTTGTTATGGCTGCTGTAGGAAATTAGTACTACATTCATTGTTCATTCTTTAAACACATCACGTGTGCTCCCTGAGCCAGGCTCTGTGCTGGGGGCTTCAGGCCCTCTCTCTGCGGGGGGAGATGCTGGCAGTCCGTGTCACAGGATACCGATGGGAACCCACTGAGAACCGGAGCCTCAGTCTGCAAAGATGTGGGGCACGTGGAGCGGGATGGTAATGACTCTGTGAAGTCACCCAGGACAAGGTTCGAGCAGCAGGACTTTACTGATCACTTCCCTGGGTCCCAGAGGTGCCCTTCCACGGTACCCAGAGGTCCCACAGAAAGGGGTGCTCAGGCAGGATGGGGAGTGATGCCCACAATCTCCCGAGAGTGAAAACAGTGCAGGAATCCCTACGCGCTTCCATAAAGCAGCAGCTGGCAGGAACCTGGAGCCCGTCTGTCCCAGCCCAGGGTCTTGGCATGGGTCAAACCTGAGGTTACTCATTATTACACCTTCAGCAACTTCTAGAACTTTTTAAAGTTTCACTTTCTTTACCTGGACAACACTGACAGACATAGTTAAGATCTGAGGCTTGACGTGGGGATAAAATGAGAACAATGTATGTAAAAGTAGGTAACAATGTGCGGGTGCATAGGAAGGGGCCAGTACAGTTCAGCCACCACGGCCACCAGAAGACTCTTAATGGAAAACCAGCGTGTTTGGGGGATGCCCTTTTTGATGTACAGGCCTGACTAGCACATCAATGTGCCCACTGCAGGGGGACTGCTTTGAGCTCCTCATCTGGGCACTAGTGCCCTCCTCCCCTCCCCTCTGCAGCCCCTGCCATGTGGTGCGTGCCCTGGGACCCCCTGATCTGACACCTGCAGGGCTGCTGCTCCGAGATTTGGACACCGGCAGCCGGATTTCAGGTGACAGCATGAAGCAGAGGACCCCTCGGTCCCCTGGTTGGGGGGCTCTTCTTCAGCGCCGGCTCTAAATTCCCCAGATCTGCCAGGCGAAGGGGCCGGCAGGAGCGGTGTTCGCGGTGGAGACCAACAGGTAGTCCGGGGACAGGTATCCTGGCTGAGGGGAGACTGGAGTCAGAGGTGTGGCCGGTGGGACCCTGGAGCCGGCTTGTCCCCAGGAGGGGCGGAGGAACCGGGGAGAGCGGCCGGGGGCGAACTGGCAGGGGATGGAGGAGCGCGGCCCCGGGGCCGGCTGCGGCGGGGAGCGGAGGGAAGGATCGCGGGGCCCACCAGGCTACAGGCAGAGGCGGCGGGAGGCGCCTCTCCGAGCGTTCGCTTCCTGCGCGGACCAGCAGGTGTCGCTCTTGCCCCGCAAAGGCCGCGGGAGCGTCGGTCCTTCGAGGCTCCGCCTTCCCTCCTTCCCCAGCACCTCCCAAGTTAGACCTGGTCCCGCAAAGATGACCCTCGGCTCATCTTGAATCGTTCGCCGTGGCCCCAAAGCCCGATGGCGGAGGCCTGCGCAGAGTGAACGGGGCCACCGCCTGCGGACACGCGTGGGGGGCTCACCTGCTGCCCCTGCGGCCTGGGAACCGGACTGACTCCGATGTTCCCGACGCCTAGAGTTCTGCAGATCAAGGATGTGCAATCCGATGCTGCAAGGACTCCTGGGAAACACTGTGTGACAGCGGTCGTTTGAGTCCACAAGAGCCGGGGTCCTGAAGAAGAAGTACGCCAGGTCCTTACTTGCCGACGATCTGGAAGCTGGCGGAGTGAGCTCTGCTCAGGACAGACGCCCCCTCGCTGGGACGGTCCAGCTTGGAGGCTTTCAGGTTTCCCGGGCCCCTTCTCTTCCTGGGGCCCAGCGACGCTCCCCAGGGCTCAGAAGCCTCCCCTCCAAGCTAGTGGCTTGGGTTCAGAGCACCCGAAGGGACGTCATTACCCCCACGGGGCGTCAGCTCTCCGAAGAGCCCCTGTGGCTGACAGGGCAGCCGCCCTGAGCCTGGGGAGCTGAAGGCCGGCCAGGAAATTGCACAGCCAGGCCCGGGCGGCAGAACAATCGCTGACGTTTAGTAAGCGCTTACTGCATGCCTCGCGCTGTTGTAGGCGCATTACCTGTAATGACTCACTCCTCCTAAAGACTTTGTAAGGGAATATGATCGCCGTTGTACAGAGGAGGGGGAGCGAGGTACAGAGATCTTAAGCCTCTCTGTGACTCAGTTTCCTGAAAGTCCAACAGTTTTGAAGGAAAGTCCTCTAAAGACCCCACGGGCAGGGAGTTCACTGACCTGTGGATCCAGAGGGAAGAGCCCCATCCCCCACCGCGTTAGCCAGAAATTATTTTACTGAACTAGAAGGCAGTTTCATTAAGTGGCAAGGTGTAAGGGTGAGACTAGGAAAATGCTGTATGTTTTTTGTTTGTTTGTTTGTTTGTTTGTTTGTTTTTTGTATACACTGAGCTGAAAGAAGAGCATTAGAAAAAATTGCTCTAGAGCCTGGGGGAAGCTTCTCGGAACAGCCCGAGAATTTTTCTCCTCAATCGCCCCCTGGTGGACAGGGCGCGCAGTGCCGCCGCCTTGGCAAAGTCCCAGGAGGTCCTCCCGGGACGGGATTTCTCACCCTGGTGATGGAAAGCCTCCGGGTGTGGGCAAGGGGCAGCTTGACCCGTAGACACGACGCTGGAGGGGATCCTCCTTGAGTGACTGTCCCGACTGGTGGCCCCCGACAGGCGGGCATTTGTGGTGTGTGCGCCGTGGGGCGGCGGCGATGCTGGGCAGAGATGGACAGAAGGAGCTGGTGCGCGGTGGTCTGAAGCCGCGAACGGGTGAGAAATTCTATCACCGGAGAGACGAGGGCACCTCACAAGCCCGGGTCTCAAGTCTGCCCCGTCCAGGCCAGGGCGGCCCTGCAGTCACTTCCTTCCAGGCGGGGAGGCCTGGATCCCCCAGGACGGCCTCAGAGGCCCCAGGAGGAATGAGCTCATCAGGTGACTTCCAGCGCAGCACGGGGGGGGGGGGGGGGGGGGGCAGCGGTGAGGAGCTGCCCGGGTGCCCCGGGGGGTTGCCTGTGTCAGCGCCTACTGCTTCCACGGCGGCCCCAGGCCCCTGAGCCCTCCCACGGCCCGCTTGCGTAGGCAAACAGCTTTTGGGTGCAAGCCTCCTCCAGAATGATGTACTCCCATCAGCCAGCGTGCACGGACCTTCAAGGTTATTACAGAAGAGCCCACCGATTGCCAGCTCCAAGGCAAAGAGGCTTGGAGGCTTCCTGGCGGGAGGACCCTCTCCCACAGTGCTGGGTGGACAGTGGCTGGGGCTCCCCGTCAGCCAGGGGTCACGGGGGTCAACGACCAACACACTGACCACCATCTGCACCCACAGGCCATTCTGTTCTTCACTTTCACTGCATGAGATAACCAATTCTTTTTTAAAAAATTATTTTTAATAATAAAAAAAGAATACGTTTGTGAATCATCAGGCTTACACTCTGCACAGCACTCAATTGGTTATGAGATAACCAATTTTTTATAAAATAGGCTTTGGGGGGCGCCTGGGTGGCTCAGTGGGTTAATGCCTCTGCCTTCCGCTCAGGTCATGATCCCAGGGTCCTGCGATGGAGCTCCGCGTGGGCTTTCTGCTCGGAGGGGAGCCTGCCTCCTCCTCTCTCTCTGCCTGCCTCTCTGCCTACTTGTGATCTCTGTCAAATAAATAAATAAAATCTTAAAAAAAAAATAAAATAGGCTTTGTGTGAGACCCTTCTGCCCTAGTGCAGGCTCACCTATGTGTTCTGAGCAAGTTTCCGGAAGGTTAATCTATGGTGTTCCATAGGTTTGCTACAGGAAAAGCATTTTCAACTCAAAGGATTTTCAACGCACAGTGGATTTATCAGGATGTGACCCCATTGGAAGCTGAGGATCAGTTGCAGGTGATTATGTCTGGGAGAGAAACGACGGAGAAAAAGGATGCCGCAGGTTGAGGTCAGAGGTAGGAGCGTTTCCTTTGGAAGGAGCCTCAGAGAGTGAGGCCCAGGGCTCAGCGGTGGTCACCAGCAACAACTCCCAAGCCCCCTCCTCGGGGCTGATCCTAGCTCTTCCACTAACTGTCCTGGCCTTCATTCTTCTGAGCCTTGGTTCCTCATCTGTAGAATGGGGATAATCACACCCCTCACAGGGCTGTGAAAGGATTCAGTGAATTCACGTATTTGACTCACTCAGTGTAGTGACTGGCTTGCGGTGAGCGCTCGGTAAGGGGCGGCTGGTACAGGTGATCCTTGAACAATCAGGGGCGTGGGGGGGCTGATTAGGGGCGTGGACCTACGCCCCCTCAACCCCCGCACGGCTGAAAATCTGAGTGTGACTTCTGACTCCCCCAAAACTTAACTACTAATAGCCTGCTGTTGAGCTGAAGCCTTAGTGAACATGTAAACTGTCAAGGAACACGTGGTTTGTATGTTCTATGGACTATATACTGTATTCTGACAAGAAACGCAGCTAGAGAAAAGAAAATGTTATTAAGAAAATCTTAAGAGAGGGGCGCCTGGGTGGCTCGGTCCATTAATTGTCTGCCTTCAGCTCAGGTCATGATCCCAGGGTCCTGGGATTGAGCCCCGAATCGAGCTCCCTGCTCAGCAGCGACCCTGCTTCTCCCTCTTCCTCTGCCTGCTGCTCTGCTTGCTTGTGCTCTCTACCTCTCTGTCAAATAAATTTAAAAAAAATCTTTAAAAAAACCATAAGAGAAAAATACATTTACAGTACTGTATTTATTAAAACACAGCAACAACAACAACAAAACCCTGTGCACACGTGGGCCCGCACAGTTCAAACTCGTGTTCCTCAAGGGTCAACAGTATTATTTTTCCTTCGAAGTGAAAACTTAGAGAACTAGCGACTATGAGCAGGGAGGGCCCATGGGGACCTCCAGCCTAATCGCTTCTCCTACAGGGGAGGGAACAGCAGCCCAGAAAGCTGCTCTCCCCGCTAGTACCTGGGCCTTGTGCCCAGCCCCTGCCAACTCCTTTCTCTGCTAGGTCACCGCCAAGTCAGGACCGCACTCCGGGGAATCTGGGTCTTGCCATAACGCAGCACCTGGGGGAGGGGTGGGGAAGCACCATGGCCTGTCTGTGCCTTGGTCAGGGTGCCAGGCACAGATAACCCAACCCCGAAGTGTTGAAGCCAGCAGCCACACAAAGGCGACTTGCACATGTCACTAGCAAGTCTGGGGTGCTTTTCAGGGGCAGGTGGACCTGGGACCAGAAACGACACGCTGTCTCTCCTTTGTGCTTCCTCGGGTGGGCTTAGTCCCCTGGTAGGCTCTCTTCGTCGGAGCTCAGGGCAGCCACTAGCAACTACAAGCCTATGTTGTCTTCCTGTTTTAAAATGTGGGTTTATTATTCAGATAAGGTGAGGCCCACCAATCTGGAGGCAATTGCCACTGAAAAGATCGCTGGCTACTCGCTTCCCTAGAAAAGGGATCTCCCTGGAGATCGTTTCCCTAGAGATGGCTCACCACGTCAAGCAGGGCCATGCAGGTCAGGAAGCCGAGAGGGGCATGAAGAAAACCAGGGCAGGAGCCTTATGTTTTTTGTGGGAATGGATACGTCAGGTACGCAGGCTGAGCAGGTTTAGGATTGGCTATTTTGAATAATTTCAGAGGGCCCTGGGGTAATTAAGGCAGAGAGCGAGGCCAACAATGAGGGGTTTGAGGGTGTGGGCTGTGGATGGTTAGTCTGCATATGGAAGGCTTGCTCTCAGGAGAATCATTTGCTGTTTGTAGGAACCAGCTAGCCCTATGAGGGGCAGTCTTGCCAGGGTCAGTGAGGCCCCAGATAATAAAACATCAGATATACAGAAAAAACAAAACAGAATACACCTCACGGTAAAGAATGTGCTTGTCTGCATTGCCAGCTAATGTCCTGGAGAGGCTCTGGCTGGCCCACTTGTGTGATATGTTTAACACTAAATGCTGGAGACGGTGCCGGGAAACTGGGCCTCTCGTGCTTTGTGGACGGGAACGTGAATGGCGCAGACACTCTGAAAACGATCCGTCAGTTTCTTAAAAAACTAAGCCGATGTATGACCTAGCAATGACACATTTATGCCAGAGAAATGGAAGCTTCTGTCCACATGAAAATCTGTACATGAATATTCATAAGTTTATTTTGTAGTAGCCCCCCCAAAAGCCAATCTCAAATGGTCACATACTGTATGATTCATTTATACATTCTTTTAAAAAAAAGATTGTATTTATTTGAGTGAGAGAGTGAGAGAGAGAGAGAGAGAGCACAGAAGCAGGGGCAGAGGGAGAAGGAGAAGCAGGCTACCGGCTGAGCAGGAAGCTTGATGTGGGTCTTGATCCCAGGACCCTGGAATCGTGATCTGAACTGAAGGCAGATGCTTACCCGACAGAGCCATCCAGGTGCCCCTCATTTATACATTCTTGAAATGACAAAATCAGAGAGATTGAGAAGAGGTCCCTGGTTGCCAGGGATTAGGGACGGCTTGGGCAGAAGGGCCCGCACGAGGGAAACCTTTCTTGTTCTGGAATAGTTCCATATCTTGCCTGGGGTGCTGCTTATGGGAATCTGCAGCGAAATGGCTCAGCACAACACACATTGTATCAAAGTCATTTTCTTGTCCATGATAGTGTACTGTACTTATCTAAGATGTAACCACTGGGGGGAGCTGGGTGAAGAGTACCGGGCTCTCTCTGTCCTATTTTTGCAACTTCCTGTGAGTCTATAATCACTTTAAAGTTTTTTTTTTTAATTTTATTTATTTATTTGACACAGAGAGAGAGATCACAAGTAGGCAGAGCAGCAGGCAGAGAGAGGGGGGAAGCAGGCTCCTCACTGAGCAGAGAGCCTGATGTGGGGCTTGATCCCAGGACCCTGGGATCATGACCTGAGCTGAAGGCAGAGGCTTTAACCCACTGAGCCACCCAGGCACCCCAAGTCTATAACCATTTTAAAATGAAAAGTAAACAGATCTGAGAGTATCTTAGTTCTGAAGGGTATGAAAACCCTTGGTGGGAACTCCTGCTGTGTAAGGTCACAATCCCAGTGGCCTGGAGGAAAGGTGTGGGTTCTTCTGCTTGTGTCCTAGGAGGAGACAGACTCTCGTTTTGTTCTTCCAACGACCTGGCTATGATTCTGCTGAGTGATGAGCTTCAAAGCGAATCAACCCCGTTAGCTTCAGAAAGGAAGAAATAAAGACCAAGGGTCTTTAGAAACAAGAAGGCTGATGGAATTTTATGTATCCAACCAAAATGAATTCTTACTGGCAACCTGCGAAACGCTTCCAATATTCAGCGAAGTGATCAGGGGACACTTTTCTGTGTGCTGTGGTTGTAGGCACATATAAAATATAAAAGCATGGGGTGCCTGGGTGGCTCAGTAGGTTGAGCAACTGCCTTCGGCTCAGGTCATGATCCTGGAGTCCTGGGATCGAGTCCCGCATGGGGCTCCCTACTCGGCAGGGAGTCTGCTTCTCCCTCTGACCCTCCCCCTTCTCATGCTCTCTCTCCCTCTCTCATTCTCTCTCTCTCTCTCTCAAAGAAATAAATAAAAATCTTTAAAAAAAATATAAAAGCATACGGATGAGAACAGAAAGAGAATAACCAAAATGAGTATGATTTTACAGGAGTAGGATTAAGGGTAGGAGTTCCTGCTCTGCTTTTTAAACTATTTGTGAGTTGTTTGTGGTATTTTTATTTAGTTGACATTTCATTTTATTTTTAAACGTATACTCCAAGATATATTCTTCTCCCTTGTCCCCCAGCAACTATTTTAGCCAGCGTCTTCTGTATCCTTCCGTATTTTCTTGATGTAAATCCAAGCAAGCCTGAATGAAATTCTTTCCCTGCCCCATTCTACCATAAAAGGAGCTCTAAACCATGGTTTCTGCTTGGTTTTTTTTTTCCCCCACTCAATCCTATCATGCATGGTACTTTCCCCCTAAACAAACAAAAGGGAAAAACAAAGGAGCAAATGGAAGCGTGAATGTTGTGATTAGCAGCAGGGCAGGCAATCCAGGATTCTGCGTTGAGAGCTCACCTGGTTGGTCAAAGAAGTTCGTGCCCCCTCCTTCCACTCCAGAGCTTTGTCTCCGCTCATTTTCTAGTGAAATGAAGGACGTAACATCCTTTGCCATCAAACCAGCAAGCACGGCTCCCCATTCCAGGCAATTGCACAAGTGTCTGTTTCCACACTGATTCGTCGGTTTTGAGGACTGGATGGGAATAGGCAGCGGCAGGGAGCGTGACCCTGCTGGACGCATGTCACCACGACAGTGAGGCTGCTGCGAGGGGCCCTGGCTCCGGAGGCTGCCTGGTTCTGGTGAGGCTGCTGACCTCCCGTGGCAGGCCTTGTCAGGGACCCTGCTTCCTCTCTTCTGGAAGCTGCAGGTGTCTGGGTGTGGCCAGCCCCACATCCTGGAGACAGGGCTGGCTCCAGGGAGGTAAGGGGGGGATGCCACCAGGAACAGAGGATGGCCGGATGGTCGGGAAAGTAGAAGCGCCAAGTTGAGCATCTCACCAGGTGGTGACTGCCCTCAGCCTGGCTGAATTCGTGTCCTTCTCCCCCCTGTGCCTGGATGTGGCCCTTGGGAAAAGCCAAGAGGGGGCCGTGGAGGAGACTGACTGTATTGAATTTTGCTCCCACTCTGAGATACATTATCTGTCCCTGGGGCAGAAGAACCAACAAATGGCCGACCAATGCCGGTGACCCGGCCCCGGAGCGTTAGGGCTAGAGAGAAGCCCCAGACCTCAGGCACCCTGGCCCTCGGGAGCCCCACTCCCCAGCCAGCTCCCAGCATCCAGTGGATGGCCACCTCAAGGGGCCTCAGTTTTCTCAGGGCAAACGACTAAACGGCCACCTTCCCTTTCATCCTGGGATGCAGCAGAAAGGAGTTAGCTGGGGTGGCACACCCGGGTGTCCACGGTGAGGAGGGAGCTAAGTGGGGGCACAGCCAGGGAGGAAAGATCTTTTTGCTGGAACATGAAGCCCTCTTGGCTTAGATTTGATTTCTTTGCCTCGATGGAGCGAGGTGTGGAACCCATTTCCCCTTCCTCCTACCCCTGCTCCAAGAAGAACCGCGGGTCAAGTTGAGCGCAGGCCGCCCGAGGCCCCCGGGGGAGAGAGTGGGCAGGGGCAGGGCTGCGGGGAGGGGGGCTCAGGGGGAGCCACATCCCCACATCCGAGGGGCAGCTTCTGGGAGCGCCGGCAGACAGCTGCCTGGCAGGAAAGCAAGCCTCGTGTTGCCAGAGCTCATTCTTCAGAAGTGGAAGCCATATTTTTATTGACGTTTCCTAATGTTGAAACGTTGGCAAACGATTCAAAAAACTGTAAAACGTGGCGAGCCAGTCCAAACAGGTCTGAGGGCCAGATTCCAGATTTGCTGACCTCAGGCCCAGGCCTCCCGGGGCCCTGCGCGGTCTGCGGGGCGCACACCCAGCCGGCCACAGGTGCAGGGGGGCCCCCCTGGCCCCCGACTGGCCTCACCCCCCCAACCCTCAGTCCGCTGGGGGACACTTTCAGACTTCGTTCTGAGGCATCGATGAGGGAGGGTTTCTGGAAGTTTGGCCCCTCTCTTGCCTACTGTTTCCCAGAAGCAGTTGGAAATCGCGGGCGCGCTCCTCAGTGACACTCGGGGGCCCCGGCCAAACCAGTCACTTCTCTCCGGGCCTCTCTTTATCATGAGTAACACGGAAGAGGGCCAACAGGGCACGCATCCAGATCAAACCTTTGTTGGCTCCAGAACCAGTTTTTATTTTATTTATTTATTTTTATTTGAAGATTTTATTTATTTGACAGACCGAGATCACAAGTAGGCAGAGAGGCAGGCAGAGAGAGAGGAGGAAGCAGGCTCCCTGCCGAGCAGAGAGCCCGCTGTGGGGCTCGATCCCAGGACCCTGGGACCATGACCTGAGCCAAAGGCAGAGGCTTTAACCCACTGAGCCACCCAGGCGCCCCTCCAGGACCAGTTTTTGTGTTTTTTTTTGTTGTTGTTGTTTTTTTGGTCATTTTTGTTTTTTTGTTTTTGGTGGGGAGGGAGGAAGAGTGTTCCTAACATGATATTAAAATGCAACAATTTCCCCTCACAGTTTTCGGTGAGTCTCGAAGGCCAGGCTGTCTGCAGAAGGATGATGGGAGCCTCCAACATAACATTTTTCGTTTTTACATTTAAGATTTTCTAGTAGCCGGGACGCCTGGGTGGCTCAGTTGGTTAAGCAGCTGCCTTTGGCTCAGGTCATGATCCCTGTGTCCTGGGATCGAGTCCCACATCGGGCTCCTAGCTTGGTGGGAAGCCTGCTTCTCCCTCTGCCTCTGCCTGTGCTCGCCCACGCTGTCTCTCTCTCTCTCTCTCTGACAAATAAATAAAATCTTAAAAAAAAACAACAACAAAAAAGATTTTCTAGTAGCCACATGAAAGATACAGGTGAGATTAGTTTCAACAATACATTTGACTTAATGCAATGTAAAAGTATTATCAGTTTAGCACGTAATCGATTTAAAAACTAATAGTAAGGCATTGTCTTACTGTTGGAAGCCCAGTGCGTGGCTTGCACTTACAGCACATCTCCAGGGCTCCACAGCCACACGTGGCTTGTGACCTCCACATTGCATAGCAGAACTCCAAGGCAGAAGTGACAGCTATTTCCACATCCCCAAGTGAGATGTCAGGTCCCCCAAGCGGGAATGAGAACTCTGCACGTCACCTAGTGCATACAAGCAGGGTGCATCTTCTTTTCCTCCCACCGAAATTCTCTTTCCACTGGAAAAATGTCATCATAGTGAAGGGTGGCCATGCTGTGTCCGGTTTACCCGGCATGCATTGCTCTCCAACCCGGGCAACCTGACACCTGTCTGTCTCCACCCCTTGCCCATCTGATCAGGGCACGGTCTGAGGAGACAAGACCTGCATGGGAGAGAGCTATGAGGAGGCCTCAGGGGGGTTCCTAGCTGACCTTGGCGTGTAGCCTTTGAGAGCCAGCGGGAACATCTTCTCTCTTCCTTACCACCCCCTGAGGGAGCCAGAGGCAGCTGTAAGCAGGAGGAGAAGAACCTCAGAGACAGGCTCCCAGCCTGCAGCAGCCTCAGGTGGGAGAGGGAACTTCCACTTGACACGGGGTTTGGGAGTTTGGGATCCTAGATTATGTCACCAAACTGAGTTCAACTAAGACAATTTTGTTTCTAAAAATAACTAGAGGATTGTTTTTAAAAGGTTCCAGCACAGGGATGCCTGGTGAGTTGAGTGTCCCAGTCTTGACTTCGGCTCAGGTCAGGATCTTGGGGTCGTGGGATCGAGCGCTGCGTCGAGGAGGTGGGGGGGGTCCCTGCTCAGTGGGGAGTCTGCTTGGGATTCTCTCTCTACCTCTGCCCCTCCGACTCGTGCTCTCTCTCTAAAAAAAATTAATAAACCTTATAAAAAAAATATTCCAGTGTGTGTTCTGGGTGAAATGCAAACCGGTGAGACAAGACCATTCATAACTAGCAAAGCGGTGTGACTCATTATATGGGGTTCATTATAGCATTTTAAAAAATTTTGGTTATATATGAAAATTTCCATAATAAAAGTTGCTAAATAGTGGCCAGAGGATTTTTTTAAAAAGGAGAGCCACAGAACCTGTCAGAGATTCACTTATGGGTAAAATCAGAGCTAGCCCCACAGAGCAGGTTTCAATGGGTAAGTTATGAGCAAAAACGGTAAAGTAATAAAATTGTTTCTGGAACACGTCGCGTGAGACCCAGTTGCCCAATGCACCGTTTATTTTCTTCTCAGTGGGTGAATGTGTACGCTCCCATTCTCCAGCTCTTGCCTCCTTTGTTCTTTGGGGTGTGCCTTGTTGCTGAGACACCCCCAGTCCTCACCTCAGCAGGGGCTGGGCTCCCTGGCTTTTTTGGGTGATTTGGTGACACAATAGCTCCTTGCAACAGACACCCAGATGGATGTTCCTGGAGCATGGAGGCCCTCAGAGCGTGGAAGGACGACCTCTGTGAAGATACTGAGCGCAGCAGGGACCATTAGTCACCAAGGATCGTTTGACATTTTGAAATGAACTCATGGGCTCTCATAAATAAGCCCAGACCCTGAATCACGCCTGGGGCAGCGTGGCTGTGGCTGGGGGTTGGGAGGTCCCCGCGTTTCTGTGTCAAGTGCCGTGGGATGCAGTGTATAATGTCTAAATGTGTGCAAGTGAGCAGTGCGAGAGAAGGGGTCCTCGCTTGTCTCCCCGAGGTCTAGTGTTCGGAGCCACAGCTCCTGCTGGGCGGGTGGATGGTTTCAGTTACTGTCCACACTGGTAACAAGCCTCTCCTCACCGCTGGGTATGAACTTACCCCTCAAGCCTCAGGCCTGGGCCACTTGGGGTCCATTTGGTTGCCCTTTCTTGACCTGGAAGGTGCGCCGGCCAGAAAAGCTTTTCCTTCATGTTGAGTCCATATTGCACAACAGAGGCCTCCTCGAGCCTCTCTGCCTCTCTGAGAAATAAGCATTTCATACATCTTTAACTTTTCCCTGTGAGTAATTAGCTAACACATTTTGAAGGCTTCCAGGGGGCGAGGCATCGTTCAGTACTTGTGTGAATTACTGTATACTCACTTAACCCTGTGAAGGGGGGAGTTATAGTTTCCTTGCTGCATACACAGATGAGAAACCAGAGGGATACCTCCCAAAGGTTGCTGCTAAGTGTGACCTGCCCAGGGACATCCAATGAGCCAGGGTGACCAGATCCAGCCTGGCAACCACTGCACGATCCCCCTCCCAGGAAGTGCAAGGGAACCAGGCTCCTTGTGGGTACATATCGAAAAAGAAAACAAATCCAAAAGTACCTGACTCCTGGAAAGCTCTGGGGTGGGTTTCCCCCGAGGGCCTGGAAAAGTCCAGCAGCAGCGCATCTCTGGGCCATGCAGCTATGGGACATTCCAGTACATCCATGGTGACCTGGGGCCCTTGCCAAGCAGGGGTTCTTGAGTGACTTAGAAGAAGAATTGGTGATGAAGAATTTGTCATGAGGTCACATGTTCTTTCTGACATTCAGGAGCGTCCTCTGTGGGAGAATCCTGCCCTCTGCCCAGCTGGCCATGCCCAGCACGTGTTTGGTGATCCTGCAGAAGCGGTCTGAAGAAATGAACAGACAATGCCCAACACTCAGAGTTCACACAGTGCTTTCTTTCACAATTCGTGTCTCTCTCTGTAACATGGCAGCAGTGCCGTAGAGCCATTATAGAGATTAGAAAGCAGCAGGCTAGGGTGGCCAGATCTACTGCTTGGTGGCTCGGCCGGGACTCAGATCACACATTCAAAATCGGATTTATCAATTAAAAAAAATAGAAAAGGAAAAGAGATGTCAATGGGATTTTAGGACAACCACCCCCGTGTGTCTCAAGGATTTCTCTCCAGCCCAGGTCCTCTGGACTTCCTGGTTATATACAACGCCCTCCCCTCCCTCCTCCCAGCCCCTGGTGCTGATGAAATCAACAGGGTAATTTATAGTCATTCGCCTTGGACAACGAGGGCAGCATGATGGCTGGACTCATCAGCAGGCCTAGGTGAGAGTGGGTTTCTGGGTTCCCATTTCAAGGAACGTAGATCCTTCCAGGCTGGATGATGATTTAGGATGAATTTTCTTTGCAGTACTTAGATCCATGACAGGGATATAGAACTCATTGAACCTCCTTACTAAAGGTTGAGGAAAGTGGGGAGCAGGTGGGGCGGGGAGGAGAGGTGACCTGCCAGACACAGGATCATCTTGGTCCCATTCAGCCCAGGGGAGCCCAGGACAGTGAGAAGCCTCCTTCAGAGAGGCAGACACCCCTGCCTGCCCTTGTTTGATATCTTAGAGTTCTTCTGTGGGTTATTTTGCCCCCCTCCCCCCACAATGGCTGTATCTCCTTGGCCTCTACCCTTTCTCTTGCACCCACTAGCCTGGACAGAAAGTTGGTCCTAACCAAGTGGCCTATAAGACATGCCTTGGACAAAGAGCTTCAGGGCAAACCTTTGAGGCTTCCTTTGCTGACTTGCCGATGAGGATGAAGAAAGGTGGAATGGGCTTCTCCGAGGTCACACAGAGCCAAGCTAGAAACCCAAATTTTCCATTATGAGCCCAAAGTCTTTCCGCCCCAGCCCTGAGAAGTAAGTCTCCTGCCTTAACTCCTACAGCCCGTGGTGTCTTTGAGATTCATGTCCCTGAGAGCATATTCATTTGCCAGGAATTCTTACCTTTTTTAAAACTCATAAATACATGTCTCCCCAATGGAACTCTATGCCCTTTGAACCAACTCAATAGATTATAGAGCAAGCAAGCAAGCAAACAAAAACAATGTAAGCAGGGAAAGAAAAAAGGTGCATCTTGGCCTGGGTAGGACTTTATCCTTAAATCTCTGGATGCCTCCTGTCTACCCGGTTACCCCCCAACTCCAACAGGTAGTGGGAGCTCCGTGGTAGGGTTTCTGTTTCCAGAAATTAAAATTATTATTAAGAAGATCATAAGGAAGAAAAAGTACATTGACAGGACAGCACTGTATTTATTGGACAAAATTTGCACGCAAGTGGACTGCACAGCCCAAGCCTGTGCGGTTCAATGTCAACGAGGGTCATGCACAGAGAAGGGAAACTGTTGTGGGTGTGTTTCATGTTTCACTCAGTTCAGTAACTGTCCTCGATACTCAAATTGTCCCATATTTGGCCAAGTCTACTTGGCTCCTGTGTCTTTGATAGTTTCTTTCCCATCGCCCAGGACAAGATATCCTAGGCTCATCTTGTACAACTCTCCCAGACATTTCCCCTTGAGACACTGGTTTCTTTTGGTGGGAAGTGATACACTACTCTCAAAATTTGGTTACTGAAAACAGCTGAAAAGGTTACTTTGTGTGTGTGTGCTCATTCCACGCCACCCCTTTCTCTTCTTCTTTTAGGAGCATTAATACGTACGATGCTCTCTCTTTTATACCCTTCATGCAGCCTTCCTTTAACGAGCGTGGCACGCGCGCACACACACACACACACACACACAGACCACATAGCTGTCATTTTGGTTGTCTAAACTTCATTCTCTAGTAGTTTCTTAAGCAAGGGCTATGGAACTCCCATTCCCTCAATTTTGCATGTTGTTGTTGTAATTTTTTTTTTAAGATTTTATTTATTTGACAGACAGATCACATGTAGGCAGAGAGGCAGGCAGAGAGAGAGGAGGAAGCAGGCTCCCAGCAGAGCAGAGAGCCCGATGTGGGGCTCAATCCCAGGACCCTGGGATCATGACCTGAGCCGAAGGCAGAGGCTTTAACCCACTAAGCCACCCAGGCGCCCCTGTTGTTGTAATATCTGTATTTAAGAGCCAGCTTGGCTGGGTTAAAAAAGTCCTTGGCTCTCATTTTCTTTCCTTGAATATCTTAAATACCTTATCCATTTTCTTGTGGCATAGAATATTGTTATTAGAATGTTTTTTAAGAATTGAATTTTCTTTTCCTGATGTGTTACTCTGTCTTTTTGTCAAGATGTCCAAAAGATGTTTCTCCTTTTTATTTTTAAAGTCCAATACTTGGCTGGATGATAGCTTGGATGCATCATTTGGGATCAGTGAAGTGGTATGTCCTTCCCATTCCTTTCAGACTTTTTGTTTCCCCAGTTTCTGGGAGAAATGTGTTACTATTTCCTAACTACAGTTATAAATTTGCTGTTTTTTCTTTTAGTCATCAACATTTGCTTTCTACATTTTAAGGCTGTTTTTATTATGCACATAGGAATTTAAATTTGCTAGATCTTTCTGGTGAATCAAAATTTTTATTGCTAGGAAATACTTCTTTCCCTGTAGTACTACTTCTTGATTTTAAATCTCTCTTTTTTAAAAGATTTTATTTTTAAGCAATCTTTCCACCCAACGTGGTGCTGGAACTCATAACCCCGAGATCAAGAGTAGCATGCTCCCCCAACTGAGCCAGCTGAGCACCCTGAAATCTATTTTTTTCCCGATAATGTCTACTCTGACATTCTTTAGGTTTTTGATTGCTGTCTCTTTTCCCATAGTTTAACTTTTAACCTTTCTCTCTCTTTGTATTTTAAGGATGCTTCTTGTGAGCAGCTCATAATGGGGTTTTGTTTTTATCAAGTCAGCTGACCTTTAAATTTTTAAAGGATTTAACCTATTTACATTTTAATCTAATTACTAATTCACTTGGGCTTAAATGTTATTATTTATTTTCTTTTTGTCCCAGTCGAAGTTTCCTTCTCTTTTCTTTCTTGCCCTCTTTAGTTCTTTTTAAACGATTTCATTATTTTCTCTCTTCATTTGGTAGTTACACTTTTTACAAAATATGGTTTTTAGTGGTCAAACTTGGAAATTACAATACTTTTTTGAGCTATCCAGTTTCTAAAAGAAATGATCACTTTTATCTCTTTTTTTTGGACAATGTGACTACCTTAGAAAAATCTCAATTCCATTTACTCATTTCTGATGTGCATGTTAACTGCAGTTATGTGGGCCTGCCCAGCAGCCTGGGAAGCTTTCCAAAGCAAGGCTCTGTCTCCACCTGCCGTCCTCTGCATATCAGCAAATGCACCCAGGCTCGGAACGCCCACTTTGCCTACCTGAGTGTCTGCTCTGCGTGGCATCTTGGTCCAATAAGTGTTCAGTCTCGTGTTAGCTCTTGGATGCCTTTCATAACTTTTACAACTAATTCAGCTTTTCTAGGTGGCCTTGGTGAAGGAGTTGATCTGATTTACCTGGTCTGTCACTAATGGCAGTGGAAATTGCGTGCCAGTCACCACAGTCTTGTTGATGAAGGCCAGTGAGCGGGTCAGGTATTGCTACTAACAGAGTTGTCGGAATCCCCAAGTGCTTCCCGACCAGCGGTGTCTGGGGAAGGTGACTCACAGACCCAGCGTGTGGCGTGCCGAGGGCCATGTGTGTGACAGCCAGCCCTGTGGGCTGGACAGATTGCCGAGCTGTCTGAGTAAACAGAATCCAGAAGGGCACCTGAGGTGGCCTGTGCCGCGCTGAGCAGATTTGGGATCAGTGCCCAGGACCCAGGGCCATTGGGGCCTACCTAGCCTCTACAGGTCAACACGAAAATAGGCTCTTTGTTCCACTTTCACAAAGATGGACACAGCAAGTGCTCAGTGCTGGTTCAGCAGCCTGTGGTTCAAAAACTGGAGCCTGAGCCAAAGGTCAGCATCGGCATATCCTGCCAGGGGCCGAGGAGAGGCGAGACAAGGCATTCCTGGAACTAGTGCGTAGTCTTTCTTATGGATCTGAACCAAACTGGTGCGGCGGGGGGGGTGGGGGGGGGGGTGGGGGGGTGGGGGGGGGTGTGGGAGTGGGGGGGGTGGGGGGGGGTCGGGTGGGCGGAGCGGGGCTCTGCATGACCTTCACTGGCAAGGGCACAGTGTGGGGCCAGAGTTTCCACACTTGCCCAATGCCATTTTCTTGGTGTTGTGGGCTGAAATACATCCTCCTGAATTCACACGTTGGAAGTCCTAATCCCCAGTTACCTCAGACTGTAACTGTATTTGGGGATAGGGCTTTTAAAGATACCCTTATGTTAGATGAGGTGGGCATGTGGTCCGTGATCCAGCAGGACCTGGTGACCTTATTGGAGGAGGGAGAGACAGCAGAGATGAGCACGCACAGAGAGAAGGCTGCATGAGGACGCAGCTAGGAGGTGGCCATGCACACGCCAAGGAGAGAGGCCTCAGGAGAGTTGAACCGGCCAACACCTTGAGCTCTGACTTGCAGCTTCTCAGACCGTAAGAAGATCTATTCCTGTGGTGTTACCCATCCTTCTTGCCGTCTGTGGTGCTTTGTTCTTGGCAGCCTGGGCACACAAATACACCTAGGGTACCGTCAGACACTCTCAGGCGACAGAGGTGATGGTACAAATCCCTGTCCTCCCAGGAAACACCCCCTAGCCCCACCTGGTCCTGCGGTATCCAGCTTTTGGAAAATCCCTTCCCAGGGCTTCGTTTGTCTGTTCTGTTTGCCAGCCTTAGTCTATCCTCCTTCACCAACCACCCACTTTCAAATGAGAACATTCTGGCAGGTTTCTTCTCTGAAGGCAGGGAGTCTAGATCTCTGGGGTTTCTGTCCTGAGGGTTGCTGCCACCTGAATTTCTGGCTCTGCTGGAGCACCAAAAGGACTTGGGATTGGATTTGCTCCCTGGTGGGGTTCCCACATCATGGGGGGCCGGGACACCTTGCCACTTCATGGGTTGCTCATGACTTACAGGAACTTACCATTCCTAAGCCTCTTGCCCTGCTGTTTCTAGTTCTGTTCCTGTGAGCCAGGCGGGGCTCTCAGGGTCTGAGAATGACCCAAACCAAGCTGTGGTTCTTGCCCTCATGGCATGACAGCTGGGACCTAAGCTAGATGACCTGCAACCCACAGGTGAGCGAGGCCGGGAAGGACTTGGGAAGGTGGACTGGGAGATGAGACACCAATTCACTCCTGGGTGGTGAGCTTGCCCGCCTGCCACTGCTCCAGGGTGGGTGGGGGGACAGGCTGTGCGTGTGCCCACGTGTGTATGTTCAAATCACATTTCCTTTTGTCCTGCAGGCAATGGCACATGCATGAAATTCACTTTTTACTTATTGACCACAAAGCACTAGAAACTAAGATTTCAGGCACAAGGAAGGGCACTGGTAATGAACAGTTTCTGCTTAAACTCAGCTCCTCGTAAACATACAAGTGATAGGATACCTCCCACGTGTTCCCTCCCTTTGCTAGTCCTAAAACCTGAAAGACTGCTCCAACAACAACCTTCATTCTAGATAATTCTGTATATCTAATTTGAACACCAAAGTGATGATTTTAAAATGTGAGTCATGTATAAACCTCTTTTTAAAAAGGGGAAACCTGGGTGGCTGAGTCAGTTAAGCGTCTGAGTTTGGCTCAGGTCATGATCTTGGGGTCCTGTGATCTGCCCTCATGGTGGGCTCCCCACTTAGCGGGGAGTCTGCTTCCCCCTCTGCCTCTTCCCAGCACCCCCTTTGCTCATGCTCTCTCTCAAATAAATAAAATCTTTAAAAATAAATAAAAAAAGGAAACCAAAAGTCTAACGATCCTCCCAGGGATGACAAATTATTTCACCGATATTACTTAAATAACTATGAACACAACATTATTTAAGCTCTGTATGCTTAATAGCCCTTACCTAATGCTACCCAAGACCAGTGTACAAATGAAAGGCACAAAGTCTCCACACCAGTGAAACTCACGGTAGCACGCTTTCTTGAACAGGATCCACCATGTTATTTTCCTGAACCCAACACTGAATATCGTGTTTAGTGACACCACCTGTGTGGTGCGATGAAGCAGTTACTCCGTGTCTCTCCCCCACTGGAAAACCTGCAAACACCCCACTTGCACTTCTAGAACACTGTGATGTTGTTCATGAATGAAGTCCTCCTTTCCATTCTTTTAAACAATACTTCGTGGCTCTAAAATCTCTAGAAACAGTTATGAGATGATCTTTTCATATGCCGTGGAACATGTTTACGTTGATTTTTAAGATTTTTGTTCAAAGGAAAACTGAAATTCTCATGGAGGGGTCAGGGATCTTTGGAATATATCTGGTGCTTCTCAGGGTGTTTGTAAACCCCAAGTCAATGGATTTGAGGTTCTGGCTTTCCTGTGAGCAGCTTTCCATCTGCTTCCCTCTGGTCTGCGTTTGTATCCCGCTACTCTAAGGCCCCGTGGGGCTGGGTCCCCAGAAGGTGCATGGGCCTGGCTTGTTTTTATTTTTCTTTCCCTGGGTGGGGCCAGGTGCGCGTGATGTGTGCAACGCAACCAAAACCCAGAGGGCGGTTGAGCTGCCCGAGGGAATGCTCCCCGCTCCACTGGGGCTCCCCAGCTGTCTGGCGTGTCCCCAGGTCTCTGGGCTGGGGCTGGCCCAGAGAGGGGACTCTGCCACACAGCGGATCCTGGCTGGGAACTGGCTGCTGACCGCGCCTCCACTGGAGGAAAAAATAGCAGTTCGGTCCTTGGAAAAAACTAGCGCCTCACACGACCGGAATAGCAACTGGAGACGTACTTAAAAACAGAAACACCTGCCGCGGAATGTGACAGGAAATGAAATTTCAGAAATGCCACCCTGCAGCCCCCCAGGGAGGCAGCAGCCCCTCCCTCTGCTTTGGTCGCCAGCTGGGACCTGCCCCCACAGGGAAAGCCCCGCCCCCGTTCACCCGCGCCCCGCCCCCGACCCCCCCCTCTGTGGACCAGCGGGGGCGGGGCGCTGAGGCAGGTGCAGGGGGCCCGCGGGGGCCCGCGGCGGTGGGGGGGGGCTGCCTGCTGCGGGTGGCTGAGACCCCTGGCTCCCATGTGGGACCTCCTGGCTGGTAACAGAGTCAGGGAGAGCGCGTCATGGAGTGAAGGGGGATGGGTGGCCCCCTGAGGCCCACCGGGCACAGCCTTCCTTAGGTGGACCCTACAGCTCTTGGCAGGTCCTTAAGAAGATGACGTCCCTTCAGAGGTCTCCATGGGGCTTTTCGGGAAAGAGGAGGAGTGCTGTGTTCAGTCTGGCGCCGGGTCGGCAAAGCGGGGTACACACATTCCAGAGGGTGTGGAAGATCGTCCGTGGGGTCCGGGAAAGGAACCATTAGTCTGTTTAATGTTTGCCTTCGGGGAAAGAGAAAGCTGTGCAGCGTTATCAACATCAAATGCCTATGAACTCTGGCCCCTGACCCCTGAGGGTGGTGAGGGAGGGGAGCCCTGAGGGAGAAGTGGGGCCTGCAGCTTGGGGCAACGGCCACGGCCACGGGCCGGCTGAAGGGGAGAGATTCGATTCTCTACACTCAAGTAAGCTAACTCGGAAAATGACAGGTGGCTTTAAGTCATCCTTGTAAGGGAACCTGGGACTGGAGAGGACCGTGATTTGGAAATCAGTGTGAGCGGCCCTTGGATGGCAGAACTGACTTTTCTCACCTTTGCGGGAGCTTGTAGTGAGCCAGGTTATGAGGTCAAACCACAGAGCCTCCCGCAGATCTGACCAGGAGATGGCCAAACCGCTGGGACTTTACATCCGTAGGCGCTGATGTCCGCCGTGGCCTGATCACCAGAGAAAAGTAAGACACTTACAAATACTGTTAATTTCATCTTGATTGCACCCTTTTCAATCTTTTTTGCAGATGTTTTTCCTTATATGGAAAATGTAATGTGTACGTAAATAGATAGATACAACGTATAAAATAAGACAAAGAGAACCTATGTGGAGGCGTGAACAGAGCTTTGTCTGCAGGTAAGGGCGGGCGGGCAGCGCAAACACTGGAGGATGGCTGATCGAGTTTTTCAAACTGGAGGTGCCTCAGAATTACCAGGAGGCTTGTTAAAACACAGGTCGCTGGGCCCACCTTCAGGGTTTCCGAGTCACTCCCTCTGGGGTGGGACTTGAGAGTCTGGGCTTCTAACAGGTCCCCAGGCGCTGTTGCCGCATCTGGGGCCTGTGGGGTCTACGGGAGTGGGCCCAGTCCAAGGGGAAGCAGGCCGACGCTAGGCCACGTCAGCCTGCCTCATGGTGAAGACCAGGGTCTCCCTGAAGACCATGGATAGCCACCGCCCAGCTGGCCACACAGCCTGGAAGTCTCCCACAGAGACAGATCCTTTAGCCTGAAGCCTGGCTTTGCAGCCATGTCTGGAAAGCGAGGAGGGCAAGAAACAGCACTAAGGGACCGCTCAGCTGCCTGGGGCACAGGTGCAGGGTAAGGGGCTTAGAGCCCACCTACTTACCTCACCTGAGGACACAGGGCTTGGAACTCTCAGGCTGTGATGTCGCAGAGATCTGATGGCATCCCTGCAGGGACTCGCTAGCTTTTGACCTCAAATCTTCAATAAGGTAAACTTTGTGCAACGGGACAAAAATATCTTATTTTTCCACTCTCTTGCTGCCTCTGAGAAGGGTGGTACTGGAGGAGGAACTGAACTACCCCTGGGGGAAGGGGCGGGGCAGGAGCTGGGTGGGGTGGTCTGCTGGGGGTCGGGCAGGAGGAGGAAGCTGTGGTCAGCACTGGGGGGACTTGAGAAGGAAGCTGTGAGCAGTGTGTGTGTGGCGGGGGTGGGGGAGTAGTTCAGGCCTCACACTGCTCCCCTGTCCCTTGCACTCATAGCAAATAGGGCAAAGATGGGGCTGAATCCCGCATCTCTCATCCGGTGGCAAAGGCCTGGTGGGGAGGTCTGGGCCCTGGCACAGTACGGTGGTTTTTCCCTATTCCCCTCTGCTCTGGGCTCCCTCCCACAAATATTCACAGCCAACTTCTTTTCTTTCTTTCTTTCTTTCTTTTTTTTTTTTTTAAACATTTTTCCAGGGAGTCTCTTGAAAACCAGAAGCAGTAACACACCAAGGGATGTAGTTCTGATGGCGGGATTTCAAGCTCAGGCTAGGAGGTAAAGAGTCAGTGTCTCTTATAAAGGGGGCCCCCATCACATCCATCCCTAGGCCATGTGCTTCAGAGGGAAGCAGTGCTGTCAGGTCGGTTTTCTGCACCTGCCTACCTTGGCTGCCAATGAAGAATATTAGAATTCCAGCCCGTGGCACACAGCCTGCAGGGAGCAGCCGGGCCCCCAGTGTGGCCAGGCACAGGCGCTGGCCTGCTAGCGTGCTAGGGTAGGGGCTGGGGTGGGGTGAGGGGGCCTGCGCTCCTTCCTTCCTCAGCACTCCTCACAGGGCCCAGGGTTTGTCCTCAGGGGTAATTATGGAGCCTCCTTTACCCACAGCATAGTGCCCATGAGGAGCCAGTGAGAACAGTGTGGGCTCTCAAGACTGGGGTCCAAATCCTTATGGCTAGCCGCTGGCCTTGAGCCATGGGTGATGAGGGCGCCCGCTGTGGATGGAACCGGGGATGCGGTGAATGTGTGCAGAGTGCCAGGCCCTTGGGGTGCTCCCCTGCCACCTTATTACGGACTGCTTCAGTCTGGCTACATGTGGGTTACTGCACTGAAAGCTAAACTTGGAGAACTTATCCTGGGTTCCCCGGGTACATGAAGGTGAGAGACATTAACTCATTCATTCATGCACATGGAAATCCTGAGTTCTGAGTGCAGGTCAGACAATGAACTAATAAGTATTAAGAACAAAGAACAGTAAAGACCCCTCTGGGAGGGGTGCCTGGGCGGCTCAGTCAGTTAAGCATCTGCCTTCGGTGGTTCAGGCCATGATCTCAGGGTCCTGGGATGGAGCCTGAGTCAGGCTCCCTGCTCAGTGGGGAGTCTGCTTCTCCCTCTCCTCCCCTCCCTGCTGCCTGTCCCCCACTTGTGCTCTTTCCTTCTCTCTCTCAAATAAATGAATAAAATCTTTAAAAAAAAAAAAAAAGCTTCTCTAGGAGGGGTTTTCATGCAGAAGGGCTTTGAGGCTCAGGGTGGGTCTCCCTGGAGACTGTGCTTCTGGGGGAGGCAGGGAGAGGGAAGTAAGGGCTGGGCAGGCAGCAGGCACTGCCAGTAGATGGAAGCCCATTTCCACCCCCAGGCAAAGCAGCAGAAGAATCACAAAGTGGCTGCCCTGCCTAAGGGCTCACAGTGAGACAAAGGGGAGGCTGAGGCTGGAGGGGTCTGGGTCCAGACAAGGCTCCTGGTCCCTACGGGAGCCCTTCTCTGCTTACCTTACCTCCTAGAGGCAACCTGCTGTGCCAAAGGCCACCGAGTCAGGGCTTTGGACTCAGACCTGGAAGCAGATCCTGCCCTCCTGCTTTGTGTTGGTAAGGTCATTTTAGTGCTCTGAGCCTCAGTTTTTCCATCTGTAAAATGGTGCTAATTCTATCTCCTTTTTCACTCCACTCAGGAGAACCAGGTGAAATCATAAGAAGTGCTTTGCTGGGGCGCCTGGGTGGCTCAGTGGGTTAAAGCCTCTGCCTTCGGCTCAGGTCATGATCCCAGGGTCCTGGGATGGAGCCCCGCATCGGGCTCTCTGCTCAGCAGGGATCCTGCTTCCTCCTCTCTCTCTGCCTGCCTCTCTGCCTACTAGTGATCTCTGTCTGTCAAATGAATAAATAAAATCTTTAAAAAAAAAAAAAAAGAAGTGCTTTGAGGACAATAGCGCCTTATACTCGATACCTACTGTGTCTACAGTGACAGCCTCCTCCTCAAAGGGGCTTTTATATTTTAAAAATAGCAAATCCAAAGTGAAACCCCTCAAATGTCACCGCAACATGGAGCAATCTGACCTTTCATCCTCGTTGATGGAGGCGAGCGAGGCAAGGACCCCCACAGATGGATGGCGTGAGAGGAAAAGCTGAATCCGGGCGCAGCTGTGCGCGCGGTGCGGGGTGGACGCGGCCGGCTCCCCCTCAGCTGGCCGACCGACACCGGCGTTAAGGCCCGAGAAGCTGCAGCGAATGTCCCGGGTTCAGTGGCTGCACAGCTGGCCAGTGGGCAGCCGCTTCCTTCGAGATGGACCCAGGGGATGGCATCGAGACAGCAAGGGCCGCCTGTCTGTACCCTGCCTCCTGGGATGCCTGGGGCACTGGCGGTCTCCTGGGCTCTCCCCACCTCATGCTTTCATCTGAGCCTTTACCCGGCCACGCACAGCTACCGACCCAGGACCTCTGAGAGCAGAGGTCTGGCCCTCTGCCTGCTTTTGCCTGGCCCGTGAGCTGAGAAGAGTTTTCACACTCTGAAATGGTGTGAAATTCTTAAAAAAAAAAAAAAAAAAAGTAATATTTTGTGACATGTGACAGTCACACAATTCAAATGTCAGTGTCCATAAATAGGGCCTTGTTCCCTCGTTGTGTAGTCTTGGGCCACTTTCACGCTACAGGCAGGGCTGGAGGAGGGGCGACAGAGGACAGATGGCCAGAAAAACCTGAACTACCTATTATCTGGTGCTTTGCAGAGAAAGTGTGCCGATCCCTGACTTAGATCCCTCCTTCCTGGGGCATTTGAACTTTAATTGACTCTCCTGTCTTAAGCAGCAGAGATGAAGTCCTTCATGGCAGACTCTAGACGCCTATCCACGGCAAGTGGCTCCCTCCGGCTGACTCGGCCAGGAGAGGTATGGGGAAAATTAGAGCCGAGGAACAAAGAGCCCCCAGGTTGTGAAAGAGCAGACTGGAGTTTCTAATTCTGGCTTCAACTAACTAATAATTATGTGATCTGAGTGAAACAGCTTCTCCCATCCTGGTGCTTTTCTCATCCATTCAGAATCTGCCCTCTTGGCCTCAAACGGGGAGATAATAGCTGTGAAATGCTTTGTGATCTAAAATGCTTTGTGATCTAAAGCATCACTCAAATGCAAAGATCAGCCAGGCTCTGGAATCCTGATAAGGTACATTACTTCCTCTCCAGGCGAAGGGAGCAGAAGGGACCGCAAGTGTCGCCATGCTGTTCTCATCCATCCCGTCAAGATGCTTGGTTTGGCAACAAGACTGTGGCAGATCCGTGGCATCTGTGCCGTTGACGTTCAGTCATTCCCAAACCACCCGGAAGGTCCCCGGCTGTCCACTTGTCATTTTGCTGAGACACAGAACCGACTTACGCGGTTGCTGCTCACTGAGTGAATCTAGCGGACGGACAAGCAGCCTCATCCCAGGACGGCTCCCTCTTCTCTTGTTAGAACAGATGTAATAACTAATAAAGTGATTTAAAACTTCCTTTATAAATGACGGCTCTGTACTCCTGACACAGGCCCTCTCAAAAGTCTGGGGAGGAGCTCCCTAGGAGTGCTGCGGGTCCACAGTAAAGCATTTCCTTGCAATCAGGAGACTCTGGCCTGAGGCGGCCCTGTCTGGATTCTGTCCAACGTGCCTTTAAGAAAAACTCCAGGAAGTGGCTTCCTTTTATGGCAGTCCCAGTTTCCGGTTCCTAGAAATAGCTGATTTCAACAGCACCTGATGATCACAAGTCCCAGGTCACCTGAGGGGGCCCGAGGCCAGGAATGGATGACAACCACATTTTATTTGGACACCGAAACCCATTGCCGGCCGAAGTGCAGCCACGCCCCGCACTGGCCCTGGAGTGGGCCACCGAACGTGCAGCTAGTATGTTTGTTTCCATTTGGCTAACGGACACGTGTGCTCTTAAAAATGCAAACCCACACTGGAGCCTGTGCCAAAGACAGTTGTGACAAATTGCATCACCTGGGTTTTCTTGTTTATAATAACTAGCCCATGCTGGCAGCGCGAATTGGCCAGTTGTGTGCTATTTTAAACCCTTCCTGCTCTTTTTCTCATTTGTGCCAAGGGCACACAAAGCTGTCTAGAAGGAAGGAATTCAATCAGCATTAGAAGAATGCACTGAAGTTCTGTTTCCTAAGCCCCAGGGGAGATGTGAGTGGGAGGGGAGGACCCGGCTAGCCAAGGACAGAGTCCTTTCTGTGTGTCTGTTTCTCCAGGCCAAGCACTGGACCCAGCTGACAAATGCTGGTGGGAGGGGACCATGGAGGTTGTCTGGTGGCAAGGAGAGGCCTGGGAAAGAGTGGGGACCAAGAGGGGGTGGAAACATTTCCTGAGGCTTCATCCTGGCCCAGAGTTTCCATCTGCCGCCCCCAGAGTCCCATTCCTCCGCCTGGCCAGGTCCAGCTGACCCTGGTGGAAAGGGCAGCCGGCAGGATTAGTAGTCACCCTGTCCTTACCCTCGTCCTTACCCCCACCCAAGGCCAGAAGCCTTATGGAGCCATATTGTCTTTCTTGGGCCCTCCAGTCAAGTGCCTGGCTGCTGGACTGAAGGTCACCTTTTTCTCTGATCTCCCTCTCTGGTCAGTCTCAGAATTAACACACTTTTGTCCTCTCCCCAGTCTCCTCCCCTTTTCTGAAATGATATGCAAATCCCCCTTTACACTTGGGAGTGTTGGGGACGGTTCCGTGGGGTGCGACCCCTCCGTGTGGCCAGCCCACCACTTGGGTTCACTGTGGAAACTGGTGACTACACCACCAGCCTGCCTCCCAGTCCCAACAGCGCGGTTCCTTTGCTCCATACTGATATGCGAGTGAGTGGGGCTAGCAGTTCTCCCCTGGCCCGACTCCTCCTGAGGCCCCAGGGCATCAAAGCACAGGCTTGTGTTGTGGGAATGATGGGAGGGGAGGCAGCAATGTAGGATTAATTCCATCTTAAAAGAGGCACCACACGGCTTTGTATCTGCTAAGGGGGTCAGGCTGGCCTTGCGGATAATAGGCTACAGTGTGTGAACCCCTGGTGTGGTGTCCACAGGTGCTGGAAGTCGATACACGGATGCCAGCAGAGTCTGATTATTATGAACACCATGGAATAGACAGGTACTTTCTATGGATGAAGTACTTTACACCTAGGGGAATTTTGGGACCATAGTTAATAAGCTATGAATTCAGAGACCTTTAAATGCTGAAAAGTATTGAGAAAAGGTAGGTTCCAGGTTGGCCCCCCGGGAGGTTGTGCCAACCCAATGGCCAGCATGGGCTCAGCTTCCCCAGTCTGTTCTGGGATCAGCATCTCCTGGGGTTCAGTTCTGCAATCTCACCGAGACTCGTTCCCCCGTCATCTGCAAAATGGCGGAACTGCCCTACTTCAGAGGATTGGCAGAAGCATCAAACGCAATGACAGAAGGAACTCTTCCTGGAATGAAGTCATAAAGAGAAGGTGAGGCACTGGGGAGACCGGAAGCCCCGAAGTCTGGAGACCCGAGTTGGAGAGAGAGTCTTTCCTTGCCTCAGGCTTCCTGTCCCCTGCTGTACTCTGTTGGCATCTCCCTCATTTGTGCCATCTTTCCTGATCAAAATAGACTGTTACTCAAGTCCAGAGCTTTTTGTTCCTCTTTTGTGTTCAGAAGCAATGGCAAGCCCGGCCGCCTATGAAGCCCCTGCAGAGCCTGACCACGGGGAAATCCATTCGTTGATGCCCAAGAGAAGGGGCTCCCAGAAACCCAAGGAAAATCATCTGTTGTGAAGCCGGAGGATTTCTTCTCATGACACCGTTTTATAGACAGAGAGCACACCAAGGGTTCCGAAAGATCTCGAGTCCCCCTGCCTCGAACAAACGCACCAACCCCAGGGGTATGTGGTATGTGAGAAACATGTACCAAGGCGTATCGATTTCACTCTTAGAAGTACATGTGGGGAGTTAAGTCCTTTTAATATCAAATATGGATGTTTCAGAAAATGCAAATTGCTCATCGATCAAGATTAAACGCAAGGCTTCAAAGTAGTTTTGGGCTTGCAGCTTAAAGCAGTCATCCACTTTGAGTCTGACTTTGCCTCGGTGACCCTGGACATCATTCTGGCAAAAGGGACCAAGGAGTCACACTTAGGGATCTTTTTCCATCTTTTGATGGAGGAAGGTGAACCAAGAACATCTTACAAAGCCTTGCAAAAGTAAGATAGCGGCCCCCGACCCCTCCCAGGGCCTAGAAGTGATGTTCCTGAAGACCTCTGCTTCCTTCATGGAACCAGGGTCAAAGGGATAAGCCACAGAAAAATGAGACTTCTCAGAAAAGTGCAGATGTCCTAACTTCTCAAATAAAATTTGAGCACCCAGAATGTGGGTTTTTTTTCAGGCCGCTTAGTCCTTCCTTGTTTGCTCCACAAACAGCATCGGATCTTTGACCAAATAGATTTCAAGGGGACTTGATGCAGCTGCCAGCCTCATGGACACCGATCCTTGGCACCAAATGCAACCGAGGGAGGATCTGGTGAGCAGCAAAGCCAGCCGCTGGGGCACAGTGGTCTGCCATCTGTCAGCGGAGAGATCTCGGAGTCCCCAGAAAGGCCGAGAGGAGGCTTCATAAAGAAGGGGGCCTGAGGCTTATCCCATTTGGAAGGCAAACCGCTCAAGGGGAAGGAAGCAGTAGAGAGCAGGGGTCAAGGGGGACCTCGGAATCCCACCGGTGCTGCCCCTCAGTGTGTGGCCTCAGGCAGGTGCATTCACTGGAGATGGGCTTCTCCCCTGAAAAAGAGGGGGTACTTCCCTTGCAGAGTTTAAGGATTAAAGGCGACTATCTAAATACTTCAGAGCATGCTTCACTCAAATACTCATAAATGGTGGCTCTTTTAACCATTTAAAAAGTTTTGTCACTTGCCCATAGAATGTCTAATACCTAGGACTTGCTCAGGTTGACTAAATGGCTAAATGAGGGCTTGGTCAGATGTTTATCTAAAGCAGTGGTTCTCCAGTGGAGCAATTTTGCCCATGTCTGAAGGCGTTTTGAACTGCTGCTGCTGGGGGTGTGTGTGTGGACGTGTGTGAGTTTGTATGATTAACAAGTAGCTGGAGAGCAAGGATGTTTCTAAACATCCTGCAACACACAGGACAGCCCCAGCTCTCCCCCCTGCCCGGTTGTTGCCCCAAATGTCAGTAGTACTGAGGTGGAAACAAGGGAGAAGCTGGGGTTCACCCACCCAGATGAGGGGAGGAAGGGAAGCAAATAGATTTACAATTCTGGGATCTGGCAGCAAATGAGAATTCCTGCAAATATCCTTGGGAGAGGAATCCTCTTCTCAATGAGGACAGCTTCAGCAGTCATAACATACAAGGTTAAGTTAGAGAAATTGGATTCTGACTTGATACTCAGAGATCAGTGGACTGACTTCAGCTCTTTGGTCAGACGTGAAAAAGCTACAGACATGAGAGGGGCAGCATGGGAAAGCAGTTGGAGGTTGCAGTGGGGCCCAGCAAAAAAAAAAAAAAAAAAAAAAAAAAAAAGGGCATCATGTACCAGTAATAGATGAGGCCCATCTCTCATTTTTAAAAAAAGATTTTATTTTTAAGTAATCGCTCCACCCAGTGTGGGGCCGGAACTCAAAACCCTGAGATCAAAAGTCGCACACTCTACTGACTGAGCTAGCCAGGCGCCCCCCTCCATTTTTTCCCGCTAGGATAAGGCAAACTACATTTAAGAGACTATAAAGCACTAAACAAAGGGAAGTTTCCATGATTAAGGAAAGACTAATTCCTCAGAAAGTCAACGAAGGTATCTGGCAGAGCCAATATCTGTTCATCCTAGGGCCTTCAAGATGAAATTAATCTAAGTAAAAATCGCGACCTGAACACAGTTCTGGCCAATTTTTGACTTTTCAGTTGCTGGCAGAGCACTTTGGTGCCCAATAGGAGTCCACACATCAATTCTGAAATAAGAATTAGTGCCTCAGCCCAGCCCAGGTCCTTCCTGGTCACAACAGGTTGAGAATACAAAGTAACCCTGTTGTATTAAGAAGTGCTAGTGAAATCTTTGGTTGGGGAGCCCAGGAATTCTGGAACCAGAGTTCAATGGAAAATGCTCACATCTCAGTGGTATAATCTTTCTAAAGATGCTTTTAGATTTGGGGATTTTCATTTTTACCTTAAGCTAGTTAAACTTTTAAGCCTCAGCTTTTCCCCCGCAAAATGGAAAGAAGGGTCCGTGCCTGTACCCCTAGGGCTGCGGTAAAATGAAGTAAGATTAAGCACCTGAGTTCACTTTGTACTGACTGGGTCACCCAACTAAAGGTAGTGTTTTAAAACCCGCAGGCTTTTTACTTTTGGTTTACATTGCTCTTTACCAGTACTTCCCGTTTTCCCAGAGCTGGGCTGGGTTTTAAGAAGCAGCAGAATATGAGGGATACGACCCAGAAACGCCTATTAGTCACCTCCCAGCACCTCTCAAGCTTTGTTTCTGGAGTTTCATGTCCTCCTCACAGGTAATCATTCCCACTTTCCAGATAAAGAAGATGAGACTCAAAGTATACAGTCTGCAAAATATGGGATGAGATGCCCTCGGTAAAAACCAGAAAAGAAGGGAGCTTGAATTGAAACAGAATCCAAAGCTGAAAAATAAGCTTTGTGGGCCCAGTCCAGAAGCAGCTTCCAGGATGAAATGACCAGGCGAGCACGGGGCATGACTAAAAAAATGAGATGTTGTCTACAAGGTGGCATGCTCAGTTCCTGTTCCTGGATTTCAAGGCCTCCGAGAGACAGACTTGGAGTCCATTTGATTCTGTCTTTTACCTGGAAAGACATACCTAAGGGTGTCCAAATAGTGGTGATGGAAGGGAAGGCAGAAGAATGTTATTCCTGGCAAAGTTAAAAGAAGTAAGGTCAAGGGCTGAAGGAGGTCCCTGAAAGGGTTGAGGAAATGGAATAACAAAAGCAAGGTTGATCTATTAGTAAAGAAAGTAAAAGCAAAAGGACCATTTCTGTAATCCTTGACCGTGATCTTTTGACCTGAAGCTGTATTTTCCAGAAAGCAGTAGGAATCACCTGCTCGGGAAGAGAAAACATAAAATATGATCCTGACTCCAGAGTCCTCACCGAAAGCTTCTAGGTCTGAGAATAAGATTGGTTTGGTTTTCGTGTGGATCAGGAGAAGCCACTGGGGTAGACCAGGAAAAGGAGACGCTGGGGGTGTGCTTCCTCAACTTCAGAATGAGACTGTGGTTCTCAGAATTGGAACCTCTGCCATGTACGGAAAAGACAATCTCGGAAGGTATGTCTAGCTCCTAGACAACTGGGACTTCCAGAATTAGAAAGAAACATCCTAAGCCGTACCACTGGTGACTTCACACGTGTGGAAAGAAGAATGTGCTTTTCAAGAAGTACAAATTCGGTAACATATGGAATTTGAGCGGAGGAAAGCTCCACTGAATCCAAACCCCACCAAGAACCCATTCATAATCTGTTCTGACAATAGTTGGATACAGAAAAGAAGTCCTCAGCTGAGGTAGTAGTACAAACTGTTTTAAGCAAGTAGCTTTAAGAGCGGCTTTCAGACACCCACACAATTATTTTCACACATACGCAATTCTTAAAATTATTTCCAGCAAGTTCTTACAGACTCTACCAACATGGAAGAAATGAATTAGTCCATCTTTCCTGTTTTTCTCTGTGGTTTTAAAGTCTTACTTTCAGAAGACTTTTCTTCACAAGTGGTATTAACCATGTCTTAATAATTAATAGGCATGACTATTTCTTATTAACTCTATTATCATATTCTGTCATCCAACATTGAACCTCGAAGACTTTAAATAAAGGTCATTTACACATACATCATCAGCATTAGCAAAATCCACAAGCTACCAATCCTTTTTGAAATCTTATTTGTCTAGTTGTAAATCGGTCTTTAGAGTACAATGCCTGGTTTCCCTGTTTCATCACATTACATCTATGACTCAGGTAGTCCTGAAATCACTACCCCATTCAGGTCACTTGTTATGATGTCTTGGTAATTCCCCTGAAATTGCAGCAACAGAAAATGTCAAAAGTTCCACTGTTTGCTTTTGATCTTGGGAAATGTCATGGAAGATACAAGCCTTGGCGCTTTGAAAGGGAAATACCAACATTTATTTCCTGGTTTTAAATACGAATTATTGCATTCTTACAGTGCCAGAATCGCATTTTAAAAGCCTTCTCATGTTTCAATTAGTAGAGGCTAACTACTGTTGACTTATTCAAGAGCATTCTAATTTAACAGGCCCTTCATCTGTTGCTGGGGCATAGGTAGGTCATACCTATATTTTGAGGTTTTGCACAGCCTTTAAGATGGTGAGACTGACCTTCCCCATCTTGGTGTTCAATATTAATGTATGCAATAAATTATGCATAACACTGCTAGACACTTTGGGTAAACATTGAAATGCACTGGTAGGCTCTGAACAAAGATTTATATAATCTTGGCCTTCCTTTCCCATTTCAAACTAGCAAGGTTCTTAGTACCGAGCCAGTTCTTTTCAGTTTTTTGTTGTATATTCAGCTGAATATCATAGGTCCTCCTTTTTTTTTTTTTTTAAGGATTTTATTTATTTGACAGACAGAGATCACAAGTAGGCAGAGAGGCAGGCAGAGGGAGAAGGGGAAGCAGGCTCCCTGCTGAGCAAAGAGCCCCATCCGATGTGTGGCTCTATCCCAGGACCCTGAGATCATGACCTGAGCTGAAGGCAGGACTTAACCCACTGAGCCACCCAGGGGCCCCTCATAGGTCCTTCTCAAGACTTTTATGTTTAATAAGTAATTTATGTACACTCTTAGAGAGATTGAAGATTTATAAAAACACAGAGGCATCAGGTTTCAACACCTCTGTCTTCCATGAGACCTTTCCAGAACACCCTGAAGGGCTAGAGATCTATGGTTTCTCTTCAGCTGTTTTCCTCTTTGGCCTATCAATTCCCACTTCTCATCGGTGAACTCTACTTACTATTTAAAGTGTCTAAATGTTTATCTTCTCTAAGGACGGTCTCCTGCATTGGTCTATAAATGTTACCTTTAAAATATAAAAGGAGATAAACATTAATACAAAGGGAGCATGGAAAATCCCAAAAAGCAAGAAAATTTAATTCTTTCACGTTTTCAATTACTTCTCATGGTCAGCTTGAAGATCCTTTAAGGGAATAATTACTCTAAGATATCCAAGAAGGAAAGTATGGCAGTTGAAAGAAAACAGCTAGTCTTCTTTGGTGGGGGAGGGGCAGAGAGACTGTCTTAAGCAGGCTCTCCATCTCATGACCGAGATCATGACCTGAGCCAAAATCGAGAGTCAGATGCTTAACTGACTGAGCCACCCAGGCGCCCCAAGAAAACAGCTATTCTTAATCTTTATTAAATGTAGTCTCAATAGGTTTTTCAATGTCCCTTCCTAATTCATCAGTGCCCCACTGCCCAGTTACTCAATCACTAACAAGAAACATGGAATAGCCATGAAACAAGTTTACTGCAGCTGAATTATGTTGTGGAAGTATACGGTCATGAAAAAGATGTTTACTATGTAGTATAAACACCTAGTCTCGCTTATTTACAAAAAGTTTTGGAATGATAGAAGTAGAAATTTAAGTGGGACCGGGAATGGGGTGGGGGGGGAGTTGGTAGTATTTTGAGAACCACCGTCTGGTTTTCATGCTAAGGGAGCCACTGATAAGAATAATTGGGGAGGATATGTGCTATGGTGAGCGCTGGGTGTTGTTTAAGACTGATGAATCACAGACCTGTACCCGTGAAACAAATATTACATATTAAGAAATAAATTTTAAAATTTTGAAGTGTAAGAACATACCTGTACCTATTTTCAAAACCTGAGTATTCTAGCCTTTTCTTTCTTAAGATTTTTTTTAAAAAAATTATTTATTTAAATAAACATGTATTTTTATCCCTAGGGGTACAGGTCTGTGAATCGCCAGGTTTACACACTTCACAGCACTCACCATAGCATCTTTTTTAAAGATTTTATTTATTTATTTGACAGATCACAAGTAGGCAGAGAGACAGGCAGAAAGAGGAGGAAGCAGGCTCCCCGCATAGCAGAGAGCCTGACGTGGGGCTTGATCCCAGGGCCCTGGGATCATGACATGAGCCGAAGGCAGAGGCTTTTAACCCACTGAGCCACCCAGGCGCCCCTAGCCATCTTTACTCTTGATAAAAACCTGCTTTGCAATGGAATTCTTTCGTTAAGATCCAGTATAGAGAGAACAACATGCCATCATACCTGAGCTGCCAGCCAAACCAAGTGCTTACAGCCCAGCACCAGCCCTCTGAGGCCGGGAAAATGGAAGACGATTACCTCTGCTATCCAACAGTTTGCTTTGCTCCACTTTGCTTTTATGAAAGCCCCACTTTACTACACGTTAACCAAAACAAATCAGAGGAGGATTTACACTTTTTAACTGCTTCTTTATCACTTTCCAGCTTACAAAAGGTTTTACAGAACATTTAACTTCAGATAGTGGGGGAAACATGTAATGTTTCCCCCATTCTTAACCATTCACACTGCAAACCCACCACTGGTGTAGTAATTCCCTGGTAAAGGCAGGCGCACAGGTTTCCTAGAGCCTCTCTCCCTGTCCTTCCCTACGCAATAAAATGAATGCAAACATCAAGAAAAGGCAGTTCTAGACTTAGAACTTGGGTAAGTGCTTCTCAGTTTTGCTAACATTTTCAGACAGTTTTGGCTTCCTCTGGCAAGGAAAGTCTCCAAAGTAGATTATTTGCAAGTTCCTCTGAAAATATCTTGACCTTATATGAGGTACTAGAAATTCATATTCGTTGGTTGTTCAGTCTATGTTGGAGGTGTAGAAGGATAGCATTCTGTTCCTTTGTCTGAGGAGGATGTTCCAAGACCCCCTGTGGACCCTGAAACCACGATTAGTACCGAACCCTAAACGTGCTGTTTTTCCCTATACCTGCATACCTATGATAAAGTTGACTTATAAATTAGACACAGTAGATGAACAAGAATGATAAAACACTGACAATATGCTGTAAAGACAAAAGTTACGTAAACGTGGTCTCTCTCGCTCAAAATATCACCCTTCTTGTGATGAGAGAAATGCCTACATGAGATGAAGTGAGGGTAAGGACACAGGTGTTGTGAGGCTGTGTTAGGCTACAGAGGTCATCTGCCTCCCAGCTGGAAAGTAACTAATTGTGGGTCACTGAAATGGTGGAAAGAAAAACTGAATCAGAGGGGCCAGACGACAGTCCTGTACCACACCCAAATGTTTCTCCTTCATGGTTGTGGAGGTTAATCCTAAAGCTCACAAAACGATTCTAGGGCACTGATCTTACCCATCATCAAATCTCTGTTCTCCAGTTTTCTAGTGCGGCTGAAGAATTTCTGTTCAACACCTACCATGAAAAGACTCACTGTGGCTGTGCAATATCTCTAAGAATGAACAGAATTTTGTTTTCTTTAGAACATCTTAGGAAGGTCTTTATTCTTGCTTTGTAACAAATGGCAATAATTTACTCCGATCAGTATCAAATCATTTCATAAATAGAGTAATATTTTCATCAACCACAAACCTTTCAGAAGGTACTTCCTGAAAGTTTAAAAATGTGTACCTTCGTATTAGAAATTCATCTTCTAGATTTAGTGGTTAAAAAGACAAAAACCTGTATGTAACAAAGGATAGAAACTGAGTAGAGTCTGGATGGATTCAGGATTTTAGTTAACATCAATATGTAAAAAGTCATTATTTACAATTAGGATAATAGTAATCGTGGTCGACTACACAAGCAAGCAACGGAACAATCCAAACCTAGCTAAATCTCTAATTTCCCTATAACGAAAAATTCTCAAAGGAAAAGCTAAATTTGGATGGAGCATAAGCGACACAGTTAACACTCTAAGAACACACTGAAAAAAAAAATCACTCTAAGAATGGACACAGGGAGCTGGCCTGGGAGAGGGGAAACATTGTAAAAGAAAATGTTCAATTCTGGCAAATGGCCATCTTCCAGCCTAAACTAATGATTGCATGAAAAATACCAAGGAGAATACATTCAAGTTAATGGAAACAAGTCTTTATTAAGTAACTTTTAATATCAGAAAAATAAAACTCTTATAATTCTCTTTACAGCAAATATATAATATCAGTGCTTTGGCCATCTTAAGTTAAAGGCCCTTTATCATAAAATATATGGTTTTAAACTTTACTCAAATTGAATTTATAATCCCTATGACTTCCCTACATATACATAACAAAAGAGTGTAGTAAAATTAGCAAATACTAAACTATATTGATAATTTATCATTCTTAGTTTGTGGTTTTTAGAAACAGTACACGCACCTAATATATGTCGTTTCCTTGGCTTATTAGTTGCAGTGTACAATGCAACAAAATACAAAATACATGCTTGGTGAACATTCGTTCGTATCTACAAGACGGCAGCTAAAGATTAGGTTTCAATACTGACATTTAACTATCCTACAAGCAATTAGCATTACATCATAATATGCCATCAAGGCAATTTTTATACTGAAAAAATCAAAATAAAAACCGTTATTTGTAAACTTTTATACGAAATGTAACTCTTCAAGTGGAAATAAAAAATAAAATTTGTCTATTTACTATTCAATACACATAGGATTTTCAATTTTTTGTTATATTGAGAAAAAAAGCTCTTTTGTGTTGGGAAAATAACGCTTCAAAAAATAATTAGTAGAAAAACCCACCAGTATATTGTTTTGTCCTTTCAATGCCAGCACAGATTTGGGAACATACTGAGGATGAAGTTATAGACATCCACAGGTGAAATGTAAAAGTGTATCTTAAAGAAATCTTTCCTTGTGATTGGAAATAGTTTTGAAATGAAGTAAACTGATTGAAGGTCATCACAGCTGCTTTTGTAAATTATGCTAAGGGCATTATCATCCCTCTCTCCCTCCCCCTCCCCTAAATTACTAAAAAATAAAAATATATTTATAATGTGCAAGACAAATATGGATTGAACATAAAATGTTTCACATTTTGATCTATATTCTAAAAATTAATCAACAGCTTGATCAGACTCATGAATGGAATGTTCGCATCCTCAATTATTAGCCAATACAGGTGCATCCCAAAGCCCTTCCTGAAATGGGAAAACCCAGGTGGCCATTTCCACATTCACCGAGGCAGGCAATGGGTAGGAATTCACAATCGACACAATTGCATTCCTGATCCACTGATCATACCAGCCGTGAGCGTTCTGGGCGAGATGAAGGTCAATGTAGCAGTTTTTGTCCCAAATTATAACCAGTGATCGAGTAAACTGCCATCAGCCCTATTATTACCAATAAGTAATCACAATGCATTAAAAAGTTACTTGCAATCCTGCAGAATTAGGCATAAGTTGTTGTAAAATAAAAAACGAACCTGTTTTGTCAAAACTGGCAGTGTAAAGAAGGCAGCACTGGAAGTGTCTGGATCATCTGTAATGCCAAGTACCCTCCATAAACTCTTAATGTGGCTAGGCTTTGGGACCCACTGTTCTGAAATCTAGACGTATAAACTTTGCTCATAGGCTCACGCAACCTATGATTATCTTCACTCAGCCAAGCTGAACTTCGGTTTTAACGATTCTTATACAAGCTATGTCTCTGGGTCTACAGGATAGTATTAATAATTCAAACCAAACTAATAGACAAGAGACCACTTAGGTTTAGTGTTACCATAGCAGCCTTTTATAAGTTTACTAACAACTTTAGCCTAATCCCAATAAAGCCTGATAACAGTCATAAGAATTCATTAGGAAGTTTACTGGGGGTACCATTATACCCATGCCTTTACGAGTCCATATAGAGATATAGTATTTATGTATATATATATAGTTAAGAGTGAATTTGGATTGCCTGAGTAACAGCTGTCTGGCAAACTGGACATGATGGCGTTCTCTTTTCACAGATCTTGTTGGCACATTCCATGCAGAAGAGGTTGTGGCCACATGGAACTAGGGCAGCAATAACTTCATTCTCAAAGCAAATCACACAATCGTGCTTTCGTCTTGATTCTGGAGGTGAGCTAGAGGTGGAACCACCATTGGAAGAGGAGTAACTATTGGTACCATTAGAAAAAGCAGGGATGTATATTGGAAGGCCAACATGGTTGCCTGTACTAGGTGGGTCGCTCCTAACCCTCCGAGCAAGCGGGTGTTCAATGCTCTCAGGAAATGTAGGAGACAGACGAGGAGTAGATGGCTGACTTCCTCTACGCTGAGTCTTCATGTTACCAGAGGGATCACTCCCAAAGCCAGAGAGTGGGTTAACTGGTTCAAAGGGAGTCCAGATAGTTTGAGCAGATGTTGGTAAAGAGTCAAAGGCAGGAGAGTCAACTGCAAGATCTTCTGAGCCTACAGATGGTAGTGTATCTCCAAACCAAAAGTTTCCTGTGCTAAATGGGCTTGTTGGACTAAAGTCAGCCAGCCTATTGCTTCCAAAGTAGGAATCTGTGGAACCACTTCCCAGAGAACTGGAACTATCATTTCGATAATTGGATATCATTCTTGCGCGGCTGGGAGGAACAGGATTGGAGGAGAGCCACGCAGAGCCAAGAGTGCCACCTTCAAAGCTTACATCGGTACCGTTGTAATGGAAATCATTTTCTTCATTGAGTTCAATATAGTTTCCTGTACGCATGGCGATATGCATTTCTATTTCTTCTCGTGCTCGGTCAACATTTTCGGGCATCCCTGTCACTTCGAAGACAGGCTCTTTATCTCTGCTTGGAGTTACTATGTATGTGTGGGTCTGCTGCTGAATTCTCTTAATAGTTGCTCCTTTGGGCCCAACGACCAATCCTACCACACGATAGGGGACCCTCACTTGAACGGTGGTTTGACCTGGCAGATTTGGACTACATGACAACCCTCCCAGGGCAGGGCCATTTTTGTTTCGAGACGCACGGATCATGGAGAAGTGCTCTGCAGCGGAGAGAATTTCTCTTTTGGCCATGGCAACATCTTCTTTCCGTCCAGTGACAACAAAAATGGGCTCTTCACCACGAACAGGTGTCTTGATATACGTGTTTGTCTTGGCTCTCAGTGCTTTAATTTTACAACCTGTTAGAAAGAAAATATTTCGTAAGAATCAACATCTATGTCAGTAAAACTGATAAAGACAGGTCACAGAAAGCTCCTTTCAAGCTACATGTCTGCTTCTGGGCAGTTTTTTTCTTTATCATAAAAACCTGTCACTAGATCACGAGAATGCTTTCCCAACTCCACAAATGCTCCCCCATCCTCAGGTATACCTGTCTGCTGGCCTTTCACTTGGAGGCGGCGGCACCTCTTAAAAGTCACGCCTGTTGTCTCCTTCTTGTTATCAGTCACTGCGAATGATGCACGGGATACTGTGTACAGGCAAGCTGTACCATATGCAGGTCTGACTTTCAGAACAGTAATAAAATAACTCCCTTGCAGGATGTTGGTGGCAAAGAAAAACCACTAGTGCACATGTAAGACACTGAACAGCTACTGCCTCATTCAAGCTATACAATAACCCTAAGAACTAGGTTACTGCCCTCCTTTTATTGCTAAGGAAAATGAAGCTTACAAGCACAGTTAAACCTACTCTAACTTCAAAACCTATGGTCTTTCTGTCAGTCTGAGAACCGCAAATTTCGCACAACTCTAAGAAGTTGTTTAACCGACTTCCACCTAGTTGTTGTATTTTAACATCACTCTCCACTCTATAAAACTCATGATGAGCACAATGCTCATGGCTCAAAGGCCATCTCGCATCTGCTCACATCAACTGAATTTGAGGTTAAGCTATCCTCATATCTGGTTATACTAGTCCTACCTACGCATTAACTAAATTAACTTTGACATAAATCAGTGAAAAATGAATGCATAAAGACACTATGCTTGTATGAAAATGAAGCGGATTATTTTTTGAAAATTTCAATAAAGGGCTGCCTGGGTGGCTCAGTCAGTTAAGCATCTGACTTCAGTTCAGGTCATGATTGCAGAGTCCTGGGGGATCAGCCCTGGGTCCGGGCTCCCTGCTTGGCAGGGAGTCTGCTTGTCCCTCTGCCACTCCCCTGTTAATGGTCTCTCTCTGTCTCAAATAAATAAGTAAAATCTTAAAAAAAAGAAAAGAAAAGAAAAGAAACTCTCAGTAAAAGATGTGTACCTTAAAGAAAAAAAAAGGGTGTTGCTGAATTATGTATGGGTGAGACAACTGTAAAGGCCTGGGGTAAGAAACTAACACAGGATGACTCTGCATTCACTGTAAAATTCCTGCTAAACTCAAAAGAAACATATTGAAAATTGTATGGAACATGGGCACTGCATGTCATTTTATTAAAAGACTACTCAGATTGGCAGACCCATTCTCAAATAAAAGCCTTTGGCCCAAATCCCAAGTGCATTTAAGTTAAAATAAAATATCTGAGATGCATATTCATAACTATCCATAATTCTTTAAACTTTTAGAGTAATCACCTATTACCAGTGCCAACTATGTGAGATTAGACGGCTTCAACGTGTAACTTAAAATGTCAAATACACAACTAAGGCATAGGACTCTGGGATTATACTTTCCAAAGATCTTAACGTGAAGCTTGCTAGAACAGATCTGTCCTCATGAATATGTCATATGTTATTCCTAGGTTCCTTAAAATGAAGGTGCTCTTAAAGACATAGGTCACACTTTGGGTGGTCTTTTTCTTAAAATTTTCCTCCCCCCCCTTTTTTGCCCCCAATAAACTCACAATGTATAAAAACTAAGTCTTAAAAACAAAACAAAACAAAAAAACTAGGTCTTCATATATACCGTTCCTAACCTGCATAACTGCAACCTTCCCCCAAGTCCCCTTGCTTCCAGGCCCACCTTACTCCCACCCATTCTCTATAGTCATTTAAGTCAAATGGTGGTTTCTAAATAAAACACAGATCACATGATCACTTCTTTGCATAAAGCGCATCAGCGGCTCCCTTTAGCCATAAGCATAAAGTCCAAACAACGTGGCACACAAAGCCCCCTTTACCTGGGACTGGGTTACCTCTCTCTCGAGATACATCTCTCTGCTGGTCTCTCCTTTTCCCCTTCCTCACTTCTTCTTCTTCTTTTTTTAAAGAGTTATTTATTTGAGAGAGAGAGAGAGAGAGAGAGAGAGAACTGGCACATGGGGTAAGGGAGGGGCAGAGGACCAAGCACACTCCTTGCTAAGCAGGGAGATCCATGCAGGGCTCCTTCCCGGGACCCTAGGATCATGACCTGAGCCAAAGGCAGATGCTTAAGCCAGTGAGCCACTCAGGCGCTCCTCCCTTTCCTCACTTCTTAAACTCTGCTGTGAGTTTCCACCATATTAAACTTCTATCCATGTTTCCTTGCTTCCATGACTAGAATGCTCCTTTGTCCTTGGCTCTTTACTCCCACTTCTACTTGCTTAATTCCTGCTGGCTATACAGATTTTGGTTCAGATGTCTCATCCTCTGCAAAGGTTCCTATCCCTCAAGACTGCTTTGTGCGCCCTTGCTAAACATTCCCAAACCACTGGGCGGTTGACGAGAAGTACAGGCCTTTGGGGTGCCCATAGGGCATGTGCTGATTTCTGCATAAGAACACTGGGCCTTTCTTATACATATTGCTTTGCAGCTAAGCTTTTTTTGCTGAGTTCTTCAAGACTCTTATTCTAGCCCCATGCTGCTAATACAACTTTGTTGAAAGGAGTTGATTATGCTAACTTCAATTATAACACATTCAACACAACTTTATTCAAGCTACCACTAGACTTATGTATCTTAACCCAGACCTATTCCACCTTCCAACAAAATGTAAAACTTACAAAGAAATAAATGGCTTTTTTCCTCACTGCTGGATCCTAGGTACCTATCATGAAAACACTTTTAGCATTAGGTTTACTTGAATGTGAAGTTATATTAATCTGAGAAGACTTGGTGCAAAACTGCAAGGAAAGCACTTAGTACATAACTGGATGAGGTAAGAAGGGCCAAGGGGAGAGGGGTGGCTTGTGGGCTATCAGGAAATTATTACAATGAGTTGAATTTATGCTACTATAAAACTCAGAAGTTTTAAGCACTAAGAGTGCTGCTGTAAGTTTACATCTATAATGAACTATAAGATTAACTTGATGGTGTAACTTTTAACTATATGACAGTGTTACTGCTTTTGCTCCAACAGAAAGTGTGTTAGAAGATAAGAGCAATAAAACTTTTATATCTTTTTTTTTTAAGATTTTATTTATTTATTTGACAGACAGAGATCACAAGTAGGCAAAGAGGCTGGCAGAGAGAGGAAGAGAAGCAGGCTCCATGCTGAGCAGAGAGCCAGACGCGGGGCTCGATCATGTCCCAGGACCCCAGGATCATGACCTGAGCTGAAGGCAGAGGCTTTATCCCCCTGAGCCACCCAGGCGCCCCAAAACTTTTATATCTCCTTATTGATACAGAATCTGAATCTTCAGGAGACTCTCTCAATTCAACACGGAAGGTGTCGCTTGGGGCTGTGAACTGAGGGTACTTCCTAAGGCCAATCAACATGTGACTGACAGAGCTGCCCAAGACATTCTGAAAGGCTAACGTCAACCAATAACTAACTGTTCACCCTATACATCCAGGGCAGTTATTGTTATTATTCAGATACTCTGGGCTACAACTTAACAAGAAGGCAGTCTGCTAGCATCACATTTCTAATGAAGAAGGTCCTGTTCATCCTGCAGAAAAGCACTGGGCAATTTCTATTAAGCACAAAGGGAGAAATAACAAAAGGGTCTGGGGTTAGCTCCTCTCAACCCATACTAATACTGACCACTAGAAAGTTGAACCGAGTAAAGTTCTCCAAATAAATACCTGTGACTATAAGCAACTGTCAGCTGACCTTAGTAGAATACTTTTTGTTTAATACCTAATAGGTGTATTATTAACTAAGAAAATATGCCTAAAGGTACACAAAACACTCTCTGGCCTATGGCTGGTACTAACAAAGAGGTGTTTAATAATTGGCTCAATAGGAAGAACAGAAGACAAACATTCTGAGCAGAAACCACTTCTGAGATAGGAGAGGAAGATCGGCCAATTCTGCCACAAAGACAGTGTCTATGGGTTTTGCAGATAAAGGTAAAGGTAATTGGGAAGATGGCTAAACCAACCCCTTTAAGCCACTAGCAACAAAAAAAGAAGAATATATCTGTTCTCTCTCCTAAATTTTGTAAGAAAGTTTTTTTCCCCCATTTTGTTTTATTTTATTTCTTTTCAGTGTTCCAGCATTCATTGTTTATGCACCACACCAGTGCTCCATGCAACACGTGCCCTCCATAATACTGACCACACACTAGCCTCAACTCAGATTAGGACTATAGGAAACCTCATCAATCATAATACTGTTTCTACAGGAACATACATATTATGAATTTCAAACAACTAACACATGATTTCTAGAATATATATACTCTAAAGTTGGGAAAATTTGAATAGGGAGAGTTATAAATAGGCAACACAAACTAAAGAGAAAACAAACTTGTTTTATTATTTTACAGGTGAAGAAGGTTAAAAAGCTTTTTGGAGTATTTTAGATTGACTTTCAATCTGAAAAGTCTAAGATATTTAAAAAAATCATGGAAGAATTTATAATCTCAGAGGGGCAAAAAACTCATAAGCCTGAAGAATACAGATAAATCAGACTGCACATTAAAAGAAACAGCTCAGGGCATGGAGGTAGCTCAGTGGGTTAAGCCTCTGCCTTCAGCTCAGGTCATGATCCCAGGATCCTGGGATCGAGCCCTACATCGGGCTCTCTGCTCAGCAGACAGCCTGCTTCCCCCTCTCCCTCTGCCTGCCTCTCTGCCTACTTGTGATCTCTGTCAAATAAAATCTTAAAAAAAGAAAGGAAAAGAAAAGAAACAGAAAGCTCAAAGAAAAGGAAATAAATAAATGGCTATGGACCATGAAATTCCCATTTTCACATGAACTGAGGTATCTTTTTCCACCTCTAAGACTATCTAGTATCAAAGCCAGAGCTAGTAAGAACAGGGAAAAGGACCTTCATATTTAGCTGCTGAGAGTATGAATGGCCTGACGGCACTTTGCATTATTTATCAAAATTACAACTGCATGGATCCTTCTGCCCCTACAATCCCACTCATAGAATTGATTCTGTAGAAATACTTGCACAGGCGCAAAATGACCTCTGTATTATATTACTTAATTGTTCGTATTAGCATGTGGTCAGTATAGCTATATAATGGAATACAATGCAGTCATAAAACTGGTTGATTTAGGGGGACAGGGTAGGAGGGAGACTTAATTTCCCTTTACACTCTAATTTTTTATAATTTTGAACCATACAAATGCATTAGCTTTTTCCAAGAAATATAATTAAATCAGAAAAATTTTTAAAAATACAAAGAAATGACACATTTTACTAGACTTAGAATATTAATCAATCTTTGGCTAGAACTGATATTATTTTAGACTGTATGAACAGCAGGGCAAATGATATCATAACTTCAAATGTGAACAAGGCTTTTTAATTCTAAGAGATAAGGACTAGCAATTTTTTTTTTTTTTTAAAGATTTTACTTATTTGACAGAGATAGAGAGCACCAGGTACAAGCAGGAGAACAGAAGGCAGAGGGAGAAGCAGACTCCCAGCTGAGCAGGTAGCCTGACTAAGAACTGATCCCAGGCCCTGGGATCACAACCCGAGCAGAAAGCAGAGGTTCAAACGACTGAGCCATCCAGATGCCCTAATAACTGTTTTCTTATAGCTATTGACAAAAACCAACCTATGGCAAGCTGTATACCAGAATATGCAGAGGTTCAAAACTAGGATAGCACCAACTTTAATAGTTGTAATTTTATTTTGATTTGGAAGTAATTTCCCCAAATAAAAAAGTCTCCGACTTACCGCTGGTATAAGAACCCATTTCCTCTTTCTATATCACTGAGGCTAGAGCTGTGTTTGCCTTAAAAACCCTTTAGCTGCAGCCAGAATTATGGTCCCTGCACTCCCTGGTACGGCAAAGGTCCTGTCTTGCTTTTTCAGGGTAAAGAGAACCTCTCCCACCAAACGTGTCAGTGATTAAGAGGGAGAGATCCCCTGCTAGGAGAGGAGTTAAAAGAAAAGAACTGAAATGATGGGATCTTCATTGTTTCTCAGACCATGGTTTACTATATTAATTTAGTAGGTTGCAATCAACATTTAGAAAGGGGGGAAAAAAACAACCCAGCAACACAAAGCTCAACGTGTTCCAAACAGGTGTACACAGAGCTGCAATGCCAAGTGTTCTTTTGCGGAGGATAGGGCAGTGGTATCACGGAACAGGTTAAAAGTAGTAGTCAGTAGCTCCAAATGTTATAGGAAGTGTTGCTGACTTTTTTTTTTTTTTTTAAGATTTTATTTATTTATTTGACAGAGAGTACAAGTAGGCAGAGCAGCAGGCAGAGGGAGAGGGAGAAGCACACTCCCCCGCCACTGAGCAGGGAGCCTGATGCGAGGCTCGATCCCAGGACTCTGGGATCATGACCCGAGCCGAAGGTAGCCGCTTAACCGACTGAGCCACCCAGGCACCCCAGTGTTGCTGATTTTTGACAGAGTATTTTGTTTTCCAGAAATTCATTGTATTTTCCAGTCACTCCATAAATTACATGCATCTTACATATAAGGTGACTGGAAGAAGTTAAAACCCTTACAAACACCAAAACTGTCTTATGTGTTTATTTTAACTTTGGGTCATCCTTGGCATGTAACTTTCTTCAAAAATTTCCCCCAATTGTTTTGTTTTGAGGAAAAAGGATCCTACTAGGGTATCAGTGTATGTACACACAACAAACACACTTTCTTTAAATAAGGAGGGAGCAGTGAAAACTCCCTGAGTAGCTCTTTACCTTTAAGAAAATTAGAACTCCCTGGCTTGACATTAAAATCTTCTCCTCACCAACTCTCTCCCATCAAGCAGCCAGAACCTACCTTTTCTTAATCTTTATTATCTCCTAAACATGTCTTGTTCCTCTTCTATCTCTACTCAGATATTTCCCTAAATAACATGGAAAACTTCCTCCTGGTACTCCCCCTCCAAACCTTATAGCTTTGAGTAACAAACATGGCCATTTAGAAGATGAGGCTATGTGAGGGGCTCTATGAACTCAGTAATAGTACAACGGTACTGGCTCTTATTATTATGGCTACGGCATATGAATCTTCCAAGGCAAACAAGGAAACAATGTAGGAAGCAGAAAACTGATCGTCTGTAGGCCTTGGTTCTAATCTATCACCAATTACTCCTGGTTTCAATGCTAGGTCATTCAACCTCTAGGTCCCTTCCAATGTGAAAATTTTTTGACCAAGTCCCCCTTCTCTTAGGAAATACAGTCACTGCTTCTCTTTTGGTCTTAAAAGCACTTGGGACAATCAGATACTATGTTATTTCACACACACACACACACACACACACACACACACACACACACACCTATTCTTCCTCTCCTCAAGGAAAGGCAGGTTGAGTAATGGTTGGGAACATTGGACTTTGGATCATTATTAACCTGCTTTGTGAACTTTAGCAGGTCACTAAACCTTTATCTCTTCTTCATGGGTGAGACTGATTAAAGATATTTCTTTCACTTGGTTTTTGCGAGGATTAAATGAAATCATGTATTAAAAATGCTTATTATTATGCCCATTATTCAAGTAGGTATTTCAGCAAAGGGTACTCTTTCAGACTACCCCATCACCCCCAAAACACTGCTTCAATTATTTCCTGAGTAAAATGATCTAATACCCTTAGTTTTGAAATAATAAAAATTTGGGGCACCTGGGTGGCTCAGTGGGTTAAAGCCTCTGCCTTCGGCTCAGGTCATGATCCCAGGGTCCTGGGATCGAGCCCCACATAGGGCTCTCTGCTCAGCAGGGAACCTGCTTCCCTTTCTCTCTCTCTGCCTGCCTCTGCCTTCTTAAATAAAATCTTAAAAAAAAAAAAAAAAGAAAGAATAAAAATTTGTAGTTTTCCAGTTTTCCAAACTCTTCTAGATATATTCTCATTTAATCATCGTAACAGTGATTTAAGCAGGGCAGGAAAGACTTTAACTGAATTGCTCAAGATCTCCCAGCTGGAAAGTCAGATCTCAAACCCATATTGTCTTAATAACCACAATCTCCTCTTACTACTCCATACAATTTTTCTCTAAAAGCACTAGAGAAACACATTATTTCATGTTCCATGATGTATTAGAACGAGGGTGGTCCTTCTCCTCATGAGCTAGCCTAGACACACCATTCAAAAGCTCCTTTAATTTTACAGGAACTCAATTTCAGTAATATATCTTCAAAGACTGATGAATATCAGCTAAATCCCAGTAACAGTGTTTCTTATGTACACAAACTGAACTCAAAATTTAAATAAACTGTTTAGATTAGCAATGTAAACTATCCCTAAATGCACAATATACAAGTAATAGCTTTCCTTTCTAAGGTTCAAGTGTCCTTGTAGCTCTTCTAGTCAAAATCCTCTGAAATTTTTTGTGAAGAATACAGTCTCATTGTAAATATCACTGACAGGACTTCAAACAGCTTCATTTATAGGATTTTAGTTCTGTTGTTATCAGTATTCATATTGACATCTAATGCTTTAAGTAAAGTACATGTCTACTGCCCTTAAAACAAAGTCGATCTCAGGTTGACTGGCTCCTTACATAAAGGGTTGGGGACTAAGGTAAGAGAAGAAAATCCCAATTTCTGTAATATGGAAACTAAAACAGTAATAGTACAACGGCAAATCTGATAATCCAGTTCAATAAAATAAGCAAGTATTTACTTTGCTTCAGGTACTTTAACTGACACCAAGGATGCAAAGATGACTAAAATTCAGTGCTTGCCCTCACTGACTTGTATCAGCTCCAAGCGCCAGAAGGATTTGATGTCTACACACGTTCCTGTACAGATATCAATCTCTTATTTTCTTTTCTTATATTGGTGGTGGTGTTCAAACCTTCTATATCCTTACTGAGCCTTTGTCAGCTTGCTCTACCACTTAATGAGATATGAGTGTTAAAGTCCTTAATTCTATTAGCTCGAGGCCCTGGGTATGTTACTTATATCCCCATAGATCTGTTTCCTTATGTGTGCGGTGGAACGGAGAATGGATCAGATGAGATAAACTGTCTCACACGCTTGAAGGTTTACCATTAAAAAAACAAACAAACCAATTTTCTATAGGAAGCTGAAAACACTTAAGGAATTTTCCTCCTCAAGATAAAACTTGTATTTAGATTGTACAAAACTTGGAGGAGATATGTTTAAGTCAACCTAAATGAGAATTTGAAATCTGGTGTAGTTTTGCATGATTTTAGGGATTCTTTTTGGACAAAAATCAGAATGTAAGCGCTATAAGAAATAATCTAGCTCAATCTCATTTTATGCACAAGGAAAACTGAAGCCCAGAATTATAAACCGATGACCCCTAAATACACCATTATTCTCTCAACCTGCCTCAGTTTCTACTTGATTCTTAAACTAAATTTAAAATGCCCCCTCTGTTTTCACTTAGAAAAGAGGACTGAAATAGTTAATAATTTAAAAAAGGGCTCACATTTGGCCTTTCACTAAAGCTGAAACACCTAGAAGAGGGTGTAAATTAGAGATGAACGGTCAAATAAGTTTCCTAATTGAGGATTTTAAAATTAGGTTTATCCCTTTTGGAGGATGTTAATAGAAACCTTAGACTTAGTTCTGTTTGGGTACCATATAATCAGATTCATTTGTAAACTTTAAAAAATACACTGTGCATCATTTAGTTAGTGCTATACCCTGGGAAAACTTAATAATGTGATAATTTTTATTTTCAACTAGCATTTTCTCAGAGTACAAACCTTGCAGTAAAAAAAAAAAATGTATAAACTTTATCCTACTCCATATATAGTTTATTATCTCTACACTTGCAATTGTGCCATGTGTTTGTACTAATGACATCTTCTCAAACTTGATCCCCACAACAAATGGGGTGTGGGAAGGGGCCAGGAAGAACAAGTTGATGGAACACGGTTTTTCCACAATAGAGACTCTGCAAGGTTAACTGATTTGTCCAAGGTCACAGGCAACAAATGGTGAAACCAAGTCTCTAACAAGTTTTCTAACTCCAGGCTCCAATGTCCTTTCCTACAGTATACTAAAATGATACTGATGGAAAGGTAGAAGTCAAAGGGAAGAATGGTACAGAAGAAGGAACAGTAATAAAAAGGTCAGCCCAAAATGCAAATCTTTTACAACAGTAACCCTTTGGGACATTTTTTAGCTGTTTGGAACTATTCCCTCCCCACTCTCTTCCAACCATGTTAAAAAGACCAACTACTTCATGCTAATCTTCACCTACACCTATAATTTTCACTGAAGAACTGTCTTTACCATTTTAAGTCCTAGTCTTATTATTCCATGATACAACTTTAACTGTAGTCAAATCAGGCTTCCCTGCATACACTGAATTGCAGTTTTTGCTTCCTGGACAAAGGAAACAAACCATGCCCACATGAAATTGTTCTTAAATCCCAAACAGTGGCATCAAAGAGGTTCTAATGTTATGCAGTGCAACTTAAAATTTTCAGAATCAGTCATGGAATAAAGATTCGATCTAATCCAATAGCATTAGGCTTTGCATACATTCAATTTAGTATATAGTTGGGCTTGGCAACACTAATACTGGAAATTTATTTTGAAAGTCTAAGTATCAGATTTAATCTTTACAAATGTCCATATGATACCCCTGTATGGTGGCATGGGGAAAAAAATTAAAGTAAAGCCACAAATTATGGTATATAAGCCATCTGGGAGGCATTAAGATGCAGTTTAATAATAATAAAAAAACCTATCACTTTAGAATCTACCTGAAGATCAGTTGGGTTTCAAAATAAATTTTCCATAATTTATTTGGAGTTTTCTAAAGGAGTTTTTAAGCTGAAATTACACTTTTCTCTTTTTTTCCATTGGGAATTCAACTTTAAATTACAAATTCTACATAGCATAAATAAAATAAAAAGTTCTGTAATAATTCTTTTGATCATAAAATAATACTGTGGTAGTCAACATGGCCATTCACTAATATTCTAGCTCTCTTCTATGGGCACATGGTTGTAATGGACTTTCTCACCTACTTGAAGGTAGGTGTGGTCAGATGACTCTAATTAATGAAATATGAGCAGATAGTAACTACTACTTCCGGGTTTAACATTTAAAGACCAGCATGTCCTGGGGCTCCTGGGTGGCTCAGTGGGTTAAGCCTCTGCCTTTGGCTCAGGTCATGATCTCGGGGTCCTGGGATCAAGCCCTGCATTGGGCTCTCTATTCAGCGAGGAGCTGCTTCCCCCTTCTCTCTGCCTCTCTGTCTACTTGTGATCTCTCTGTCAAATAAATAAATAAAATCTTAAAAAAAAAAAAAAAAAAAAAAAGAAAAGAAAAGACCAGTATGTCTTACTCCACTGTCTCTTATCCTGCAGGCACATGGGAAGACCAGTGAACACTTGAGATGGTGGCCGCTGTGTTGGCCTAAGTTCCTGAATGACTGAAATAACCAGCACCCCTGCGAATGATAAACCTTTATTGTTTTAATATTGAGATACTAGGCTTTGTTATCACAACATAATTTAAACCCATCTGCACAGAAATGCCATGTAGCCAACAGACATTCAGATACCAGTTGGGTCTAGTTCTTTTGCATTAGAAGAATATAATGTGTGAAACTGCTAAAGCCAAGAAAGTACATGAAAGAGTGGTTCAACTTAGTTTCAGATTTAACTTAACAAAAATATGTACTTATCGCTTAAAGTTTCATGTGTTTCAATTTATTTGTCTATCAGTGTCCAGAGATATTACAGATAAGATTACATCCGTCTGAAGAGGTATCTAAGCCTAGGGAGTTTAAGTGACTTGTCCAAGATCACAAAGTGAATTACTGGTACAGAGTAATCAAATTTAGGAATTTTAATTTCTGATTGCTGATTCTTTCCAATATATCACAGTTGAGCAGACACTGTTCAGGGAATCTGGGGTAGTTTTTATATTAAACATGCATTCTGAAACATTTTTGTATTCAGTTTAAGGCAAAAGTATTAAATCCTTCAATATGTGCAAATATTAAACTCAGTCAAAATCAAATCGACAAATTAAGCACTATCTTTAAAAAAATTTTTTTTTAAAGATTTTGTTTGACACAGAGAGATCACAAGTAGGCAGAAGGCAGGGGTAGAGAGAGGGGGAAGCAGGCTTTAAGCACTATCTTATAACTAAATGCTACCTCTTCCCTTGAAAACTTAAGATGTAAGAAGAGCTACCCAGAATTTCAACCCATAAACTTTGTTGAAAAATTTCTAAAGAGAAATCTCTAACATAGTAACACTTTCCAAATACTTTACACCCTGGATCATTTTTAGATTGTTGGTAACCAGGGGGTAGAAAATACACCCTTATGTTACTACTTTATTTTCCATTTCCTCCTAGTGTATCAAAATAGGTCATTAGCTGAATAAGGCAGGAAGAACAGGCAGTAGATTCCCCACCCATTTGCAAAACAATATCATTGAACCTTTCCCAATGGTCCTAGAGCTAATACAACTGTTATCAACTAAATTTAAATTTTAAAGCCTAGAACTTACAATATCTGCTTTTTAAAGCTACCATGTATATAACACAAATTCACTTTCTGAACTATAAATGACAGACTTTTTAGTTAGGCATAGGAGAATGAGAATATTAGGATGATAACTGTGCTTTCTGGGTAGCAGAGATAGCAAATTTTATTAAGTAAATTAATTTGGATAGTTAAGATACTAAGTTATCCAAACTAGAAATAGAATATCCCAAAGTTCATGATTAGGGCAGAAATCAACCCAAATATTAACCTTCCTGAGCAGGATGCTTGAATACAGAAGCAGCAACTTAAATCTTTGAGGTCAAACTGGTCTAAATGTAAGTTCCAGTTTTTGAAGAGGGTATCTTTCAGACATCCAGTTTCTACATCTGTAAAATGGGGATGATAGCCTAGCAGGATTGTAGTACCTGGCAAAGAGAAGGCCAACAATCCCTCCTTCTCCATAAAAGAAAAAAGACATTGTATTTTAGCATTGTTTTGAAACATTCTGTCCTCATGAAATGTGTTTCTTCTTGAATAGGGAATTTATGTATGGCAAGACCCAAGTTTCTCTTTTTCTGTCAGACAGACATACACAAATAAGCATACACCTTATTTTAGTTGTGTTAAAACCTGAGGAGTGGTTCTACCCTAATGAAACGGGGAAAAATGTCACAAGGATGCATTTATGACAACTTGAAACACTGTAACATCTTCATTATTTAAAAAGTGACCATGTACAAAACCACTGGGAATCAGTGGAGACAGAGTAGCTCAATATAAATAAAAAAACAATTTCCAAAGGGGTCTAGCTCAGCCACAGCCAAAGTAAGGTATAAGAAACTCAACTGGAGTGCAGGAAAAAAAAAAAATTAGAACTCCAATTCCCATTTTTACCCCATTCTTTAAATTCTTTACATGTTTTATAGTACATATGTATCATTCATACATTAATATTCAGACATTGGGAGTACAAGCTTAATTTGTTTGACAAGGTGTACAATAAAAAAAAAAAAAAAAAAAGCTGAAGATGACTTTTCCAGACTAGAGACTAGAAAACACACATATAAAGTCACTAACGAAAATAGCTGAAGACCCACATTAAGTTTAAACAGTAACATAAAACCCTGAGGTACAAGATTTTTAAAACAATTGACTTTAACAGTCAATATTTCCTTATAATGTAGTTAAGAATGGGTATAGAGTTTTTTTAGTCCAATTGGATATCAACGACTGTACAAATTAGAACCAAATCCACTGCCTTAAGCCTCTAGTTAACCACTGTGAACGTGTCCTGCAGGTAAGTACATTTAACATAAGTCAAGTCTGTTGTCAGGTTCACCCTCAATGTCCATATTCTAAAACATCTATGATTATACAAAAAGCCTCCCCTAGTTCCTAGCTTTATTTTACAGTATGGTTGTTTTCAATGAGATGCAAAGCTTAAAAGAAGGGGCCAATTTAACATTTGCAAATGACCATATGCTACTGGGGAGTACATATATGAGGTCAACACTGCCAACTTTCATCACTATCAAAAGCAGCAGTTTGTTTGTTTGTTTTTTTTTCTTTGAAAGATACCGGAACCCAGAGGCCATTTACATGAGTTCTAGTCTATATGACTCAGAATTCCATTTGTCCTACCCTTTGCTTCAGAGCTGAAGTCAGAAATGTCTCCATCTGTGTCATAATTATTTCCAAAACCAATTAAGAGATGGCAAACAGAAAATTATGACTTCAGGTAATGAATAAAATGGCAAGAGCGGTTAATTCTTTAGAATGAAAATTTAGTTCATCCAAAGCAAACAAGTAAATTAAGTGATTTGCCCTCTTTATTCACTTAGAGAAAAGACAAATTATCACACTTTTAAAGTGCAGGGGTGCCTGGGTGGCTCACTCAGTGGGTTAAGTGTCTGACTCAGGTCTTGGTCTTGGCTCAGGTGACAGTCTTTCAGTCACAGGATCCAGCCCCGCACTGGGCTCCATTCTCAGTGTGGAGTCTCCATCAGATTCTTCCTCCCTCTCCTTCCGCCCCTCCCCACTCATGTGCTTCTTCTCTCTCAAATAAATAAACAAAATCTTTAAAAACAAAAATATGCAAACATTGTAAGGTGCCTTGTCCTCCATGAGTGGGAAAACACTTCATATGTTTTATTATGGTGGAGGGGGGAGGTAGCAAAGGGGTCAATGATCCACTAGAGGCAGGAAAAGGGGGGCAAGACTTTAGGCTCTTAAGAGAATATAGAGGATGATGACATACTTGTAACAGTACTGTTAACTCTGAGAACTATAAAGTGTAAGAGGAATAGTCAGCAATTTGTCTCCATGTCCTAAGACATAAATAGAACCACATTTCCTTATTAACCAATAAACACAGCCCAATAAGCACAGAAAAACCAAAGACTTTATCTCATTTGCTATTAAATAAATTATAAAATGTTAAATTATTTTAATAGATGGTACAAAATAAAAGCTGGGAATGAATTCAGTTTACTTTTAAATAATGGATTTGTATAAAGACAACATTTTGTGCAATTAGGGACCATTTTTTGGTGTTTTAAAGGGTACAATACAGATAAAGACAAAATTTTGTGTTATTTGTATTAAACTAAATATACAAAAGATTTCATTATCTTGTCCCTCAAACTGGCAAGTAAATGTTCTTTTCTCACCGTCAACTGGCACCATAAGCACATTGAAGCAACTTGTGCTGAGGAAGCGCCATCCTAGTACGGCATTAAGGGTTTTTCATACTCTGGCCAGAAGGCACACCTTCCCAGCCCCTTTTTAACCACACACACCCCTTTTAAGACCCCAAGTATCCAAAAAAATAAAATAAAATAAAAAATCACAACTTTTTAATTATACCCAGATTATTATCCCTCCACACTTTTCCTCACATTGTTCTTCAGTCATTCATCTCTATTTGTTGAAGTCCTACCCATTCTCCAAGTCCCTCCGGGGTTGATGTTCTCACATGTATGTTACTGTCACACACTGTGGAGAGTGCCATTAACTACACATTTGTTTAGTACCATTCCACAGTTGATTAGACAGTTTTTTAAGTGCAGCAAGTTTGTCTGGATCAATCTCACATTTCCAACTGCCATAAACTCAACACCTGGCAAAACAGAAACTTGAAACACAGCAATTCCTTGATGTTCTTAACTGAATGGCCAACTCATTCTGGACTTTTCAATTGAGATATTACAATTTTATGCTATGTAAGGTGAAACAGTGCTCTCCTAGATTAGTATCCATAAGTACTGCAAAACAACTCCCCTCTCAAAACCCACCCAAATAAAGCAAACAAAAAACAAGGCATCTGAATCTTATGAACTAACTATAGCCATAAACTCTCAATTGAATGGTACCAGCTTTGAACTGTGCCTTTAAAGCACCAGTCATCAGGCAGTCTGAATAAGCTATCTCCTTTACCCAGATTTCAGACGGGTTTTTCTTATTAAAATCTGAGAGGTAAGAAATGAGCCAACTCTGATATTTGAAACCACCATTTCCACAGACCTCTTATTTATGTGTACTTTAGACCACTTGGGAAAGATGAGATCATTTAAGCAGCAGCGCCATTATTTCTTTATTTGACCCCAACCATGCTCTCAACCTAACAGTACAGAGACCTGCATCAACCGGTCTAAGCTACATTGTAACGAGGCGGCTGGGGGTAATATTTACTCCCTTAGTACAGGAGAAAAAGCTATGCTAAAGTGCAGAGGACCTTCCCTAAAAATGTCGGATACTGAGGTACTCTGGGCATCCCCTTCCCCCACCTTCACAAATCTACTCCTGGAATCTGAGACATAGGTCCTTTGTCTGAACAATGTGGGAGGAGTCTGTCTGCAGTGCTGGTGTGCTGGCAAGTGAAGAGAATTTACTGAAAACTGTATAAACGCATAAAGTTCCTTAACTCAATTACCTTACTGTCCATTTTTTCTTCATCGTGTACAATGCAAGTGTTCTAAAAGATAGCCAATGTGCCTTTTCCAGGGTTCAAATGTATCAAAAGAGAATACAAGAAGATCAGAGTTAGGCTGCTCCTCAAAAGCTAAGTTTCTGAATAGCGGAGGGGTAGAGGGGGGTGATGGTTTTACCCACCACTTGAACATTCCCTTCCCTCTCGAACGAGCTCTTTATACAAAGCCTCCATTTCTGTCAATTTCTTCACCGAAACGAGCTGCTGTAAGATAAAGCTGAGTGCTTTTTATAAGACAGTCGGCTGCGCAAACTTGCAATCTCGCAGCTTTCCGTGCACAACACCGAATCCACCGAATCCCGACCTTTTACCACCTCACTGAGGTTTTTGGTGCCACGCCAGCCTACTGTTCCACGAATACAGCCCGAGTAAAGTGAACACCACCGGATTGGGTGGCTCCAGAAACTTAACACCTTCTACCACGCAAAAACCAGCGGAATACCGTGGTTTTTCGCAAGGTGACCCATCTTCTCATCTCATTTACCACGGTTCCTCGCAGACCCCTTCGCGATGGACTTGGGGGACTCGCCGGGTTCAGTGTTGCTGCCCGGAGCTCTTTTCTTTCGTCTCCCCACCCACGCCCGGGGGGGCCAAGCCCAGGGGGACTCCCCTCCTCCCTGCCGCACTCACCCTGGCGACCGACAATCTCGGCGACATGCTCGGAGCTGGGCACCGGGACGCATTCAGTGGTGTTGACGCTCTTTCTCCGGAGCAGGGCCGCCTGCTCCCCGTTTAGGGCGGCCGCCGCCGCCGCCCCGCAGCCGCCGGGGCCGTAGGCGTGGGACAGCATCGCCGCCATCATGCCCTGGGCATCGTCCCCTCCGTAGAGCACCCCCGCCGCCGCGGCCGCCGCGGCCGCCTCCCGGGCATCGAAGCTGGCGGCGGGCAGCAGCACCGACCCCAGGGACCCGCCCGGGATCGGTTGGGTCTGGGAGGCGGCGGCCGCGGGCGGCGACAGCAGCAGCAGCGACGGTCGGTCCTCCTCCTCTGCCTCCTCCAGCTCCTCCTCCTCCAGCAGGTCTCCGTCCAGCTCCGCTTCCTCCCCCTCCTCCTCCTCGTCCTCCTCCAGCTCCAGCTCGGCCGCCTCCGGGGGCCCGGGCCGGCCGGGCGGAGCCCGCTCCTCCGGAGACAGCCCCGCCGCCCGCCGGGCCTGGCCCTGCGCCGCTGCCGCCGCGGCCCGAAGCGCCGGGGTACCGGGCTCCGCCGGGCTGGGGTCGTCGAGGCCTAGCGCGGCCAGGCGCTCCCTCAGCAGGAGCCCGTCCCCCTCCAGCTCCGGGCCGCCCGCGGGCGGCGGCAGCGGCGGCGGTGGCGGCGGCTGCGGCAGGGGGGCCGGGGCCGCCGCCAGGGCCAGGGCCGCGGAGCTGCCGCTCGGCATCGCGGCGGCGTGCTGTCAATGGCGGCGGCGGCGGCGGCGGCGGCCGGGTCAGGCGCGGCGGGCGGCGAGCCCCATGGCGGACAGGGCTCGGGCCCTGCTCAGCGCGCAAACACCTTTCCTCTGGGGAGGCGGCGGGGCTGGCGACCCGGGCGGAGGAGCGCCAGGGCCGCCTGGAGACTCGAGAGGGCGGGGTGGAGGGGCAGAGGAAGGAGGCAGAGGTAGGTAACTAGGTGGGTGGGTGGGGACGGCAGCGGGGCGGGCTGCAGGAGGTGGCAGCGGCTCCCCTCTCAGGGTTTCTTTTGTTTCATGGCCTTAACCAGCCCCCGGCGCGCGCGGCGGCGGCGACGCCCCACGCCGCGCTCCGAATGAAGCCGGCGCGCTCTGATTGGCTGCTTTTAATCTCTGGGAGCCCGCCCTCTCCTCCCCGCAGCCTTCTAATTCCTTTCCCTAGCCCCACCCCCCCACCCTCTTCTCGGGCCCCGCCCCGCTCCTCCCCAGAGCTCTCTGATTGGGCGACCGGGACAAGCCCGTCCCCGAAGCCTTCTCCTTCCGTCCTTTCCCCTCCCCCCTCCCCTCCCTCCCCTCTCCCTACTGGCTCACTAGGGGACGGACTGTGATTGTTCGCTTTATACGTCACTCTTTGTGACGTCTCCAGGTGGGGGCGGGGAAAAGTAGGAGGGACGAAGGCCCTGTAACAGGCTGAAATTGAGGACTAGGGGTTTTCGCGCAGGCGCGTGCAGTTGCAGCACACACCTGGATTTCTCCTTTTCTCCGTATCCCTCTAGCCCCCCGAGGTCGGGTCTTTTAGGGCACTGTGTGAGCGGCCTTGGAGTGGAGCGTAGGCATGGGCTCGGAGGATGCTGTTTCGCCAGGTTGAGGACGAGATTTCCTCCTTTCGGGGTAGGGGCCTAGGGAGAGTCCGCGGAGGAGGGGCCAGTGAGGTGTCCTATCCGGCCGCGGGGGTGGTTTCCTGAGCCGCGTGGCTCCGGGGCCTTCCCCTACACGACCCGGGAGCGCTCCTCCCTCCCGGCAGGGCCCGCCCACGCCCGGCTGGCAGAGTTTCCAGTGCCCGGGGGCCGCTGGCTTCCAGCGGGAGCCTTGATGTGCTGAGCTTCAGTCGTTTGGGGGCTCTTCAAGGAAATTAAATCATTGTTTCCTCCTCCAAGGCGCTCTTTCCACAGTGTGGCCCAGCTGACCACACAGTGCTCTCTTTTCTGGAGGCTTATTTTTAAATGGCTTAGGCTGTGACATAACCGCCCCCCTCCCCCCATTTAGTACCAGTTAGTATCCCCACGTTAGTCTTAACCCACATTGTCCTACAGACATATATAAGGCGGGCAACATAGCATAATTTTAAGGTTTCTAGTGGCCCCATTAGAAAAAGTAAGAAAAAGTAGACTTGATTCATTATATTTAAAACATCACTTCAACATGCAATCAATATAAAGTTATTAGTGAGATTTTATAGTTTTTTCAGTCTTGAAAATGGTGTGTATTTTACAGACACTCAGCATAACTCAGTTCGCTTCACACCAGCCATATTTCAAGTACTCAAGTACATATTTCAAGTACTCGAGTACATATTTCAAGCAGCTCTAGACCGCTTGATTTTTGAATGACAACTTGGGACCTTCTTATATTGGATTTATTTTTTACATCTTACTGCCTCAAACTCATATGAGTGAATTTTAATTGAGCTCCTACTCTTCTAAATTGTCTAGAATGTTACAAAGAACAGTAGTTCAAGAGGAAGCTAAACTATGTCTTCTCTTTCTCTAGTTTGTCCCTTTACAGTCACGTGCAGAATCCTTACTTCAATTTACTCCACCCCCTCAATCAAAGGCCTAGAGAATTTTAGCTAACACTACAGCTTTCCTGTTATTCCAAGGTTTCCCTAGACCTTATATAACCCTGTGTGTTGCTTCTCTAACAGCTTATTTGTTAGAAATCCCTGGAGCAGGGATTTCAAGACTGGATGTACAGCAAAGTCGAGAAGGGCTTTTTAAAAAAAAGCTAAAATCAGAGCAGGGAGAGGCAAACTCTGGATATTTGGATTTAGTGGGAAATTTGGAGTGGGAACCTGGACATGTTTTTAAGAAGCCACACAGATTATTCTGAAGCTCAGCTAGGGTTGAGAACACTGATCTGGGGTGTGGTTTTGGCTTTACAGAAGGAATTTGCCATTAGCTCTACTGAAACATGATCTTTTTCTCCCCTACCTTCCTAATTAGGTACAATTTTTACTGATTTACTACATCTACACCCTTTCTGTGTTATGCCCCAAGGACATATTATTTTGTAACATCTTAACAAAGGTACTGAAACTTTCAGTGTATCAGTGAATAGCTTGTATAACAACATTTTCTTATAGAATATACATATACTGTATGTTTGCTATCTGATATTTCAGTTTAAATAATAACCATTATTTGAAGGGTAGATCTTCTAGCAAAGCAAATCTCGTCAAGGGAGAAAATCAAAACATGCAGTGGCCAGGGGCGCCTGGGTGGCTCAGTGGGTTAAAGCCTCTGCCTTCGGCTCAGGTCACGATCCCAGGGTCCTGGGATCCAGCCCCACATCAGGCTCTCTGCTTGGCTAGGAGCCTGCTTCCCTTCCTCTCCGCCTGTCTCTCTGCCTACTTGTGATCTCTGTCTGTCAAATAAATAAAATTAAAAAAACAAACAAACATGCAGTGGCCACTCCCAGGATACATAGGTCATTGGGAGGAAATATGTAGTAGAATTACAAATGAAATTCTCAAAAGTTCCTTTTGCCACCTCTTTTTGTGAGTTGTCATTTAATGCTCACACCTTGGTCTTAACTTCTCTTCCCAAGGACCCAAAGAAAGAGTGGGATTGATAGTTTACAAAACATTTTTCTTTTGAGAGGGAGAAGTGTAAAGAATAGATAGATTCGTATAGATAAGATCCCTTCAGGAAGGGTTTTTTGTTTTGTTTTGTTTTTGTTTTTGTTTTTTAATTCTAAATGGTTTAACCTAGGTGTTCCTAATATAAAAATTGCTTTCTGCTTCATTCCCACATAATAAATGAGGTTTCATAAGTTCCTATACACAAATGTATATATTCATGCATTTATACTTGATCAATATTGTAATTTATGAACAAGGTAGGAGATATTGAAGCTCAGGGACCTTCCCATTTGGGTCTAAATTTGTCTTGTATTAAATTTTGTTTATGAAGCAAATTTAAGATTTGCTTTTGCTGTAAATATATGCCTGGGATTCCTTCATTTAAATTCATTTAACAACACCATCTTTTCTCCCCCAGTCACATAACACCCTAATTTGTACCTGGGTAGGGTATCTCTTTCATTCGTCTGCTGCCATTTATGACGTAAGTAGATACAGTAGGGCAAGAAGAGTTGCTTTAAGGATCGCGGAACAGAAAGAAAACTACAGAGTTGGCTACATGTTATCAACTCTCAGGCTGACTGCTGAACTAGCTCTTTAAACCTGTCAGATTGTAATGATTTTAAGGTTGGAACAACTGCAAATGAAACAAAGCTTAACAAAGATGTTGGTCCTAGCAAGTAAACAGACTAGGGGCACCCAGGTTGCTAAGTCAGTTAAGTGTCTGTCTTCAGCTCAGGTCATGAATGGGATCGAGCCTGGCATCAGGCTCTTTGCTCAGTGGGGAGCCTGCTTCTCCTTCTCCCTGCTGCACCCTCTGCTTGTGCGTGCTCTCTCTCTCTATACAAACATCTGACAAATAAGTAAAATTATAAAAATCTCTCCTACAATAGCAAACAAGAACTCTTCCTTGATGGCACAGCCCCTACTGTCACCACTTTTTCTTCTCCGAATTCACTATCTGTTCCCCTTCTTTAGGGCACACTGCAGTGGACCCATGGGCTCTTGCTACTTCCTTGAAATTATTCTCATTTTGTCACTGAATCCAATGAGCACTGCTTATCCTTACTCAGCTTACCCTTTCCCTGGCAGGATTTGACACTACCGACTGCTCCTTAAAGCAGTCTCTTCCGGGAACCTGGGGTGGCTTAGTCAGTTAAGCATCAACTCTTGATTTCTGCTCAGGTCACCAGCTTAGGGTCCTGAGATTGAGCCTTGAATCAGGCTGGGCATGGAGCCTGCTTAGGATTCTCTCCCTCCCTCTCCCTGTCCCCTTCCCCCTTGCTCTTCCTAAAATAACCTTTAAAAAAAATAAATGTAAGGGTTTTCATTTTATAAAAAATCCAGGTTTTAGCTTAGTATTCAATATCACCACTATCTACTCAGTTCCTCTGACCAAAAACCTGGGAAACATTCTTGATTTCTCCTTTAACCTGCACACCCAGTAAAGACCAAGTCCTGGGGGGTCATACCTCTCAACTCTCAAATCTGTCTATCATTCTGCATTTTTACCACCATTCCCATAGTCAAGGCCACCATTAATTATATCATGAACTATCCCAATAGTCCCCAAACTGTACTCTTATGTCCAGTCTTGCTGTCCTCTAATTCATTTCCTATGCTGTGGCTTGGATGACTGTAATTCAGTTTTACTCCTTCCACTGACCTGCTTAAAAATCCTTGTTGTCCTTAGAATAGCATCCCAATTTGTTAACATAATTGATAAGGTCTTCTCTGAGTCCCGCCTTCTGCTTTAGCCTGATTTCATGCCGTTCTTCCCCTTGCATTCTTGGCCTCTGCCACAGAGGCCTTCCAACAGCCATTCTGGTGTATATTGTACATTCTTTATTATGCCTTCAGGCCCCGAATACAGCTCTCCTCTGCCCACTGTTAGTGAACACCCACTTGTCCTTTAGGGCTCAGCTTGTCTATCATTTCTGTTAATCTTCTAGGGGTAAGGCGAGTGTCCTTGCAGCAGGGTCTCATTGCATCCTCCCTGTCTGTAGCAGGATGACCCACCTCTAGTTGTCCAAGTTCCCTCTTCCTCTGTTTGCACCCGTATAGTGCCAGTGTCTACTATAGGTCCTGGCACATAGACTTGCCAGTATCAACCTGCTGACTCAATCCTTCAGCTAGTCTGAGCTTTTGGCCATTTTTCAAACACACATTGTAATCTCCATCTTTGTGCCTCTGCTTGTGATGTTTTTGTGTCCAGATTCCCCTTACCTTCTATCCCAGCCCTCCTCTCTGTCTACCTATTGCTAAGCCTCAGCTTAAATTCACCTTCTCCCAGCATGCTCTCCTAATTGATATGCTCAGGGCTAGTCCTTCCCTTTCTCTAGGAAAATGCAATCCAAGGCCACACTTTGCATGTATCTTCTGAACTCCTAAAAAAAAACCCCTGAAGTCTATCCATAGACCCCTTTAGGTGACACAGACTGGAGAGATGGTCACTAAGCTGGTTTTCCTTCTTCCTGAGCACACAGTGAACCTACATTTCCTGGCCTCCACTGCAGTTAGAAGTAGCTGTAAGACTGAGTTTTACACCATTTCCAGACCAAACCCTTAAAAATCCCTCACATATTATCCTCCATGTTTCTTTCCCATCTACGGTGTCAATGAGTATGATACCCATGAAGCCACATGTTAAAGATGTCGGATCCACAAGATGAAAGGAGTCTGGATCACCATGTGGAGGGGACATGCCCTCAAATCAGATGTAAGTGTGTGAGAGGTAAGATACAAGGGTTATGTAAGAGGAAAAATATTTTTGTTGAGTCTGAAGTATTGTATATTTTTGTGTACATGTGTTATAGCAGTTAACCTATTTTAACTACTATAAAAGGTCAGGTTAAAAGGCTCTGGTGTGTAAAGAGATAGTAGAATGATCAGTGGTACCAGGGGTTAAGGGGAGAGGAGAGATAAATAGGAGAAGCACTGAGGATTTTTAGGGCAGTGAAACTATCCTGTATGTAACTATAATAGTGGATCTCTGTCATCATACGTTTGTCAAGACCCATTAAATATACAGTGCCAAGAGTGAACTCTAATGTGAGCTATATAGGCTCTGGGTGATAATGATGTGTCAACACAGGTTCATAGGTTGTAACAAATGTACTACTCTGGTGCAGGATGAGAGAGGGGGAGGCGGTATGTGTGTAGAATCAGGGTGTATACTGGAACTCTCTGTACTTTCTGCTTAGTTTTGTGGTAACCTAAAACTGATTTAAAAAATACAGTGTATTAAAATGTTTTTAAACCTGTTTTGCACATCAACAATATTTAGTTTGACTACTGATATGCTTCAGTCACAGACTGCCTGGAATGTTCCCACTCGTAGCATGAATGAATGAATAAAATGAATAAATGAATGAATAAATAAATAAATGAATGAATGAATAAATAAATACGTGTGTGTGTGTGTGTGTGTGTGTGTGTGTGTGTGTGTATAAAAGATTTTATTTATTTATTTTGGAGAGAAAGAGAATGAGCATGAGCTGGGGAGGGGCATAGAGAGAACGCCAAACAGGTTCCATGAAAAGCATGGAGCCCGATGTGGGGCTGCATCCTGTGACCCCAAGATCATGACCTGATTCAAAACTAAGAGTCAGATGCTTAACCAGCTGAGCTACCTACGTGCCCCTGGAACCTGGTAATATTTATTTACACAAGGAGCAATCCACTAAGTGATGCAGCAATCCTCAAAGTGCATGCACCAAACAACAGAGCTTCAAAATAGATGCAAAGCAAAAAACTCTGATAAAACTGAAAAGAGAATTAGACAAATCCACAATAATATTTGGGGCCTTCAACACCCATTTCTCAGCAATTGCTAAAACTGCTAGACCAGAAAAAAAAAATCAGAAAAAATGTAGAAGAACTGAATAATATTATCAACCAAGAGGGATCTAATTGATATTTATAGCATATTCTACCAACAGCAGAAAAGACATTTTTGTCAACTCCCCATGCATCTTTCACATACATAGACCATATCCTGAGCTGTGAAACCAATCTCAACAAATTTAGAAGAGTTGAAATCATATAGTGTATGCCTCTGACCAGAATAGAATCAGACTAGAAATCAATAACAGAGAACAAAAAATTTTTTGAAATACATGGACATTATATGATACACTTCTTCTTCTTCTTTTTTTTTCTTTCAAGGATTCTATTTATTTGACAGAGAGAGACACAATGAGAGAGGGAACACAAGCAAGGGGAGTGGGAGAGAGAGAAGCAGGCTTCCTGCCAAGCAGGGAGCCTGATGTGGGCTTGATCCCAGGACTCTGGGATCATGACCTGAGCTGAAGGCAGATGCTTAACAACCAAGCCACCCAGGCACCCCTATATGACACACTTCTGATTAATTCATGAATCAGTGAGGAAGTCTCAATGGGAAATTTAAAAAAATACATTGAATGGAATGAGAATGTAAACACAATATTTCAAAATTCGTGGGACACAATAAAGCAGAGGTGAATGTAATTTCTGGCATGAAATGCTTTTATTAGAAAAGAGGAAAGGTCTCAAATCAGTAACCTAAGTGCCTACCTAAGGAAAAAAAAAAGAAGAGTGAAATAAACCCAAGTAAAATTGATACACCGTTATTAGCAAGACTTACAAAGATAAGAGAGAAGACACAGATCACCAATATTAGCGATGAAACAGTGGCTATCACTACAGATCCTGCAGTCATTAAGAGAAAAGGAGAATACTACAAACATTGTTACGTTCATAAATTTGACAACTTAAAAGAAATGAACCATCTCCTCAAAAATCTCAAACCACCAACCACCATGAAATAGGCAATTTGAATATCCTATAATGATTAAGAAAATGGAAACTTTTTTTTAGTTTTTATTTAAATTCCAGCTAACATTCAGTGTAATATTAGTTTCAGCATATAATTTAGTGATTCAACACTTCCATAGAATACACGGTACTCATGACAAGTGCACTCTTTAATCCCTCTCACCTCTTTAACCTATCCCTCCACCCACCTCCCCACTAGTAACCACCAGTTTGTTCTCTATAGCTAAGAGTCTGTGTCTTGGTAAGAAAATTGAATTCATAATTGAAAAGCTACTGAAAAAGAAATCTCCAGGACCAGATGGTTTCACTGGAGAATTCTACTAAATATTTAAAGAGGAATTAAGACCAATTTTATACAGTTTCTTCCAAAAAAATAGGAGAGGAAGGAATACTTTGTAGTCATTTTATGATGGCAGCACAGATACTAAAACCAGACAAAGACAATGTAAGGAAAACAAAATAAAACTAGAGGCCAAAATCACCCATGAATATAGATAGACACAAAAACCTCAATAAAATTTTATCAGATCAAACCTAGCAGCATATAAAAAGAAGCAAATGTACATCACCACCAAGTGGAATTTACTTCAGTTATTTAAAGCTGGTTCAATATTTAAAAGTTCATCAATGGAAAACATATGTTCATAGAAAAACCTGCCAGGAATGTTCATTGCAGCATTATTCATAATGACCAAAAAGTGGAAACAACCCAAATATTATGAACCAGTGAATGGATAAACAAAATATACTATATCCATCCGAGAGAATATTATTCAGTCATAAAAATGAATAAAGTAGTGATATATGCTACAACATAGATGAGCCTTGAAAACATTATGGGAAAGAAGTCAGTTACAAAAGACCACGTACTGTATGATTCCATTTATTTGAATATTCAGAATAGGTAAATGCATAAAATCAGAATGAGATTAGCAACTGCCAAGGTCTAGGGAGTGGGGAGAAAGGCAGTGATTGCTGAAGGGTATGGAGTTTCTTTTTGGGGTGATGAAATGTTTTGGAATTAGTGGTGATGGTTTAAAACCTTGGGAATATATTGAAAGCCATGGAATTTTATGCTTTATTTTATTTTTTAAAGATTTTATTTATTTGACAGAGAAAGACAGTGAGAGAGGGATCACAAGCAGGAGGAGTGGGAGAGGGAGAAGCAGGCTTCCTGCTGAGCAGGGAGCCCAATGGGGGGCTTGATCCCAGGACCCAATCCCAAGGCAGACACTCAACAACTAAGTCACCAGAATTTTATGCTTTAAATGTGTGCATTATGTTGTATGTTAATTATTTCTCAATTAAAAAGCCAATAAATGTAACCTACCATATCAACAGTCTAAAGAAATATCTTATTATCCTCTCAATTGATACAGAAAAAGCATATCACAATATTCAATACCCATTTCTGATAAAGATTCTCAGAAAACTAGGCATAGTGGGGCATTTCCTCAACTTGCTAAAGAAAATCTACCAAAAAACCAATAACTAACATTATACTTCATGGTGAAAGACTGAATGTTTTTCTCTTAAGATTGAGAACAAGACAAAGATATCTACTCTTCATGTTCTTGTTCAATGTAGTACTGGGAGTTTTAACCAGACCAATAAAGCAAGAGAAAGAAACAAAAGACATGCAGATTGGAAAGGAAGACTATTTAGATGGAATTATCAAATATAAAGAGAAAGTTGAAAACCCAAAAGGAAAGACCATCTCGATAAGAAATTTCTGGTTTCAAAATCAAAGAGAAATCAGCAGCATTGATCACCAAATTTATATCAAACTGGGTTAAAAGTCTCACTATAAAGGAGTAGTTATCACAAAAAGGTACAGTCAGAAAAAGTGACATACAAGTACCAAAATGTTGAAAAAGGTAGGAAGAGTTTAATTAGCTAACAAGTTAAGTTAACTAAGAGTTAATGCAAAGATAAGCTGTGGCAGATATCACATAAAATATATAAAATAATAGACTGATAAGTGGTAGAATGAGAAAAACTAAAGGAGGAAGTAAAATACAAGTTGTAGACAAGAAAGAAAAAATGTTGGAATGAATCTGGAATAAGTAAGTAAATATTAGTTGATAAGAGATGCTAAAGAAAATGTCTTTATAAAACTGTAAAGGAAATCAGATTATACACTCATATTGCAAATAAAAAACATGATTTTAATAGATTATAAATTCATGTTTAAGAAATAGTCAAACTATGTAAATAAGTTTGATGGGCGAACATGTAAATAATTACATTCTTAATTTTTGCCCTTATTTTGGGTGATATCAGCATCCAGGAGGATTCTTCACTCTCTTGTATACTACTCCACTTCCAATTATCCACCTGCTTTTAAAATTTATTGTGTGCTGTTGGTTTTCCTAACTTTGGAGGCTCATCCATTCAAAACTCCGCTTCTCTACCAAGTTCTAACCCATGGAGTATGTCTTCTGGAGACAGTGGGAAACATGAGCCAAACAAAGGGGAGTTTGCTACTTTTCATCTTGACAAATTGCTTATACTGTCTTGCCTCAGTTTCTTGACAGATAAATTATGGAGCCATTTATTAATTCATTCAAAAGATAGTTAATTAACTTCTACTATGTCCCGGATGCTCCAAAGTATCTGGAATGGATTAGTGAACAAAAGAAAGATCTCTGTTCCTGAGGACTTACAGATTTTATAAGGGAAGGGGCATAAAAACATAAAAACAAATGTAATACATAAATTACATAATATGTTAGAAGGTGATCATACCATAAAAAAGAAACAAGTGGAACACAGTGAAGATGGTATGGACTGCACGGTCCCAGGCCATGGTGCTGTTTTAAACTGGGCGGTCAAGGTAGGCCTAATTGAGAAGGAGACGTCTGAGCAAAGACTTGTAGGTTAAGAAGTTAGCCAAGTGGAAATGTGGGGGAAGAACGAGCCAGATAGAGCAACACATCTGCAGTAAAGGTCTAAGTTGGGAGCAGATGATACCAAAGATTTGGGGGCCATTTTAAGGATGTTAGCCTCACTTTGTGTGGAATGGAAACCATTGCTGTTAAGCAAAGAAGCAAAGAAGCGATGTTTTCAAAGGTGCTGAGAATTTTCTGTAGGAGGGACAGACAGAAGCAGGGTAATGAGATGCAGTAGGATTCAGTCCATATTTCTGAGGACATTGCCAGCTGGCTTTGTGGTTTTGACCTGAGCAATCAGAATTATAGTGATGCCATCAGTGGGGAAAGCCACAGTCAGGGCAAGACTGGGAATGTATTTTTAGATTCACGATCGATGGTAGCCTCTTTTGTGGCTCTTCTCAGACTTGGTGTTTCTCACCATCCCTGCTTCTCATCCACCCCTCAGCTTTGCAACCCTTTAAATCTTAGCTTTAGGGTGGTAGATCAGTCTAATTTTCCAGGCAGCCTATATTGGCTGGTTCTTCTCATACTACGTGCTTAATTGTAAATCTCTCTGCTAAACCTTCTCCAGCAGGACACTGGTCCTTGAGGGAATATGAATGCTTCCTAGTTGGAAAACACAGAAACAGAAACAAACAACCAAAAACTTCCCAATAGTTCATTCTTTTTCTTACCATTTTTTCACAAGATTCATTTTTTTTCTTAAAAAATTTTTTTAATAAAATTGTATTTTATAATAATTCAATTTTTGGAAGCAAATTTGATACTCATTTTGCAATACCAGAGGGTTAATTTTTCTGGAATAAGGAGGATTTACAATTCCAATTTTTAGTAGAATGTTTGGACCTTGATCAGGAGAAACTCCTCTTAAGGGTGAGCATGATATACGTTTTCCCTATCAGTCTAATCTCTGACTTCTTTATTTTGGGTCATGTGTAGGAATTGTTGAGTTTGTAGTGGATAGGATGAGTTTTAAAATATGCTAACTGTCCACTAGCACTTGGGGTTAAACGATAAACTGGTTTTATTCTGGTCCCTACAAAATTGTGATAGAGGCATTGGTGCCTGTGGTCAGGTTTGCACTAAAGTCATTGCATGGCAAAACTTCCCCAAGACTATGTTTTTATGCTTCATTTTCAGACTGTTGGTGCCATAGGAGCAATTAAAATTTGTGAATAATGTCTGTCTCCCTCTTGGTAAATGTGGATGGCCCACAGTCTGTTCATATTCATGGTAAGGGATTTAACAGGCTACTGTGTTAGTAACAATGTGGATACAAATTGTAAACATTTATAATTTCCAAAGTTTCTTGCAATTTCCAAAGCAATGCAATTTAAATGGATGTTCTAAACCTCCATCAAATAAAACAATCTTTTGGTGATTTCTCTACATTCTTTGAAAATATTGTCTTCCCAAAATGGCTAATTTATTATATCAGAGAATATTATAAAATCTACTAGAATGTGAATAGTAATGGATGAAAAGTTTAATGCACTGTCCTTTAAAATTGATTTCCTCTCTATTTAGATGTTATGAACTATTACTAAGATATATCAATAACTTGGGGTGCCTGGATGACTCAGTTGTTAAGCGTCTGCCTTTGGCTCAGGTCATCATCCTGGGGTCCTGGGATCAAGCCCCGTATAGGGCTCCTTGTTCACCGGGAAGCCTGCTTCTTCCTCTCCCACTCCCCCTGCTTGTGTTCCCTCCTTCTCTTGTCGTCTCTCTGTCAAATAAATAAATAAAGTCTTTAAAAAAAAATAAATAAAGTCTTAAAAAAAGATATATCAGTAACTGTGGTAGCAGTTTCCCTTTGCATGTTTATGAGGAGGTAAACTACATATATGCCAGTGAAAATTTCCTGATATATTTCCTTACAATCTCAGAATTTTATAACTGATGCTCTTCACTCATGAAAATTACTAATCCTAATGGGAAAAGCCAAAGATTTGAAAGGCTTAACACTGAACTAAGAGGAGAGAAAGAAGAGGAAAATCCTTCAGAATTATTATGTCACCTCATACAGCAGTTTGGGAGACAGACATGGATCAAAAAGTCTTGACTCATTTCTTCTTATAAGGCCTTGGATTAAGCATGTGGGAATACAAAGACATATGAGGCATGGACTTAATCCCCAGAGGCTCACAATCTAGCTGGCAAGATGGTCAAGAGTTAAAAAATAAATGGGCAAAAAGAGAAATTAGTGGGTATCAGAGAAACATAGTTTAGGCATTTTGAGAAAGAACTATTTTTGTGAGATAATCAGGAAATATTTTTATGGAAGGAGTGAAATTAAACAGAGACTCAGGGGAGGTGAACTCTCAGTAGGTGAAAAGGGGGGCAGGGGTATGGGGTGGATAGGCAGAGCGTTGGTGAGAAAGTGCTTCTTTACCCCAAGTATAGAGAGGAAGGCAAAAGAGAAGCCAGAAGACCTGGGAGTAGTGGTGGTGGGACTGGGAGGCAAATAGCTTTGATGAAAGTGAGAGATAGAGGTGTGGCAACAAAAGGAAGCAAAGCCTGGAAATGTGAAAAGGTTTAAGGTGTTTAGACTCCACTTGGAGGTCTGTCCACTGTGAGGAGTTTGGTTTCTGGAGTAAGGTTTCAGGCAGCATAGATTATGTCCCAGCTCCGCCACATCCAAACATTTTATTTAGTAATTTTGCTTCTCTGAGCCTCCGTTTCCCCTCTATCCCATGGAGATTTTATCTGCCAAGCAGAGTTGTGAAGGCTGCATGAGACATTTTATTGTCACATTAGTTGTCCTCTCCTCTCTAGTGAATGGGTGGGGCACAGGGAGGCTTGGAAGAGGAAGACGACATCATTAAAGGGATGGGTGTGGTATTTTGGGACCATCGATTTTATGCTGGGATGCAGCATGAATTAAGGGGAGCCTGTATGTGTGAGCGGTTGGGGGGAATCAGGAAAATGAGCTCAGTGGATCGTACGCAAACACACAGGACCTTGAACTAGGCCATGGCCAAGCCAGTGGAAATGATGAAGACACTATCAGGAGGAGGGATGAGGGATTTGGTGAAGATAGAGCCAAATGTAAAAAATGAAATCCAGGAGAAAAATTTCTTGATTTCAGGATGAAGAAAGAAGCATCGTTCTAGGAGAAGAAAGAACTAAGGAAAAATCTCTAATGAACAAGTGGTTTTTTGTTTCTGTTTTATTTTGCTTTGTCTATCTAGTGCTTCAATCCACTCTTTCCTTCAGGTTAACTTCTCTGTTCTCTCTTGATAAACCCTTTGGCAAACCAGAGTCCTTTATTTTCTTGGCACAGTGACTGGTCTCGAGGTGAGTTTGGCACATGGCTAAGCCAGCCAGAGTCCTTCTTTAGGATTTCTCTACCTCAAGATAAGTCCTCTTGCCCTCTCTGGGTATAGAAGCTAAAAGGTTATCAATCTGGAGAAAATTGATGGCAGGAATATATAAAGCCAAATGGAAACCAGAGGAAATGAGAGAAGCAGAAGGACAGATTTATAGGTTTGATGATGAGATTAGTTTCATTTCCTAAAATCCACAGAGTTGCCCTGATTTCTGCAGAATTTCTTTTAAAATTTCTGTGAGCTAACTACTCCACTTCTGATAAATCCCTTTCCATTTAAGCTAGGTTATAAAAAGACACCAACAGATTTGACTGAACAGAAGTTGAATGTTTCTGCAAGAGAAAATATTACAAACAAAATCAAACCAAACAAATTGGGAAACATTTGTAACAAATACAATATGACAAAAATTGAAAGGGTAGCTATTCCTATTACATGGAGAGAGTTTACTTATCAGTAAGAAAATACTAACATTGCAAGAAAAAAAAATGAGGCCATGAACCACTTGTGGAAGAAAAAAATACAAAGAGTCAATAAGTAAGAATCTGCCTCAAAACTGTTAGATATTCTATTTCACTAATCGAATTGCAAAGGTGAAAAATATGGTAAAAGTGCTCGGGTACAATATGTGTGAGTGGTATTCCATTTCTCTTGGCTTTTCTCTGCTTTATGTGTCAAGGGCCTTAAAAAAATCTCCATAACCTTTGATTGAAACATTTTCCTTCCAGGAATTATCCTAAAGGTATAATCAAAGATGTGAACAAGGTTACATGCAATGATGTTTATTGCAGTGATAATTATATTAGCCTAATTATAAATGTCTAATTGGGTGATGGATGAATAACTAATGAGAAATGGACAGTCATATAATGAAAACTTAGGAGCTAGTAAAAATCACATTTTTGGAAAATACTTTTTCGACATGGGAAATGCTCACCACACGATACTAATGGAACTCAAGTAGGATGCAAAATGATGTATGTGGTTCCAGTTGTCAGTATTATTGTGTGTATGTGTGTGTGTAGGTACTAGGATGTGAAATGGAATTTTTTCTTTTGTCTATTACTGAATAGACAGAAGCTGTGGATAAGACTATCCTCATCTTCTCAAGAAAGGGGTTAAGACACAGTCCCACAGTATTTAGTATAAATTTTTAAAATAAAACAATTTAAAAAAATTAAAAATTAAATTCAAAAAATTAATTAAAAATTTTAAAAAAGGGGTGCCTGGGTGGCTCAGGGGGTTAAAGCCTCTGCCTTTGGCTCAGGTCATGATCCCAGAGTCCTGGGATCGAGCCCTGCATCGGGCTCTCTGCTCAGCAGTGAGCCTGCTTCCCTTTCTCTCTCTGCCTGCCTCTCTGCCTACTTGTGATCTATCTGTCAAATAAATTAAAAAAAAAAATAATAAAATCTTTAAAAAAATTAAAAAAAAATTAAAGAAGCCTAGTACTCACCACTCTCACCAGGAACAATCTATATAAGAGATTCTTCAGAAGGAATTATTTGAAGTGAATTTATAGGGTTAGATTCTAGTATGCTACCTGCTGCCCTTGGAGGTATCTGAAGCTGGGCAGCTGCTGGTGGTGGCAGGGGGGCAGGAGGGGCACCCAGGCCTTGCTTTTACCTTTGGGGTAAGTGCATGTGGATTTTCCCATGGGATCCGTGCGGGTGGGACAAGGAAACAGGAAAGACCAGGCCATTGCCTGCTTCTCAGCTCCAGGAAGAGAAAAGCATTGCCTTGATGTAGATCACACTGGACTTATTCATTTCTGGGCATGCAAGGGTTCCAGTATCGGACAGTGAGGGAGTGAGGGGGCAGGTGTAGCTCGGCCTGCATCATGGCGAAGGGCCGAGCAGGGAGAACTGAGGAAGCAAACTTGAAAGCAGTGGTGAGGGAAAAAAATCAAGCTGTTTTATCTTTGTACTCTACCTCGCTCAAGGCTCGGGGAAAATATACACCAAAATGGTTCTCTGAGATCATCTCTGGGTGGTGAGAGGACAGGTGCTTTTCAATGCCTTCATGATATTTTCTATTTTTCAAATTTTCCAGAATAAAACACATGCACTTTTGTTTTTTAAAAACATGTGCATTTTTATAATAATTTAAGCAGATATAAAAAAGAAAGGTGGAGAGGAAATGGCTCAAGAGAAAAGACCCAAGATTAGAACTTTTACAGGGAAATGAACTGACTCCTTCTTGGTCTAGTGAGCTGTGTGTTAGTTAGAGCCATGTACACACGCCTTTTGCGTGTCTCCCTCTCTTCATTTTTATGCCATGACGCCAGTGCTGACCCTCCCACCTCCCTGTAGAGACTGCAGTGAGCTCATAATTAGTGACTTGACTCCTATTCACCTCCACACCACTGGCAGGACCATCTTTCCAAACAACACCCCCTCTCTCGCATCGTTACCCTATCCTTCTCCAACGACCAACACTCTCCTGCTTCAAAAGCTGGCCAGTTTCTCTACAGTCTGGGGGCGAGGCTTAACCTATGTGGGTTTTCCCAAGTGGCCGTTTAGTCCATTCAAATAATAACCATTTCCTAGAGCTCACCTGGGTTCCTGCCCCTTCTCTCCTTTCAGAGGGCAAGAGGCACTTGGTGTGGGAGTTGGTTCCATGTGAAACAGAGCGCTCCACTTTTTCATGCATGTAAATTGAATAGAGGTATATAAATTCCACAGGTGATGGGGCCGTGCTGTGTGTTTCTGTGTATAGCTCCATGTCACACACTAAATTGTTTAGCACATAATCGTCTCAGAAATTACTGTGGAATTAATTGAATCTGAGAAGTTATGGAACTATTTATCTGTTAATTCATTACCAAAGCTACTAGGATTCTGGTGCATAAAATAGCCCATAGGACCCAACCTTTCCTGAATCTGGTAAATTTTCTAAATCATTTTTCTCTTTTTCACTTCTAGTATGTGGTCAGATGAAAGTAGTTTGACATCAGAATATCTAACATGTAGAATAGGAGAGTGGACTTAGGTAAGAGAAAACAATTCTTATTTACATCCACTCAGTGGGTGGGGGGATGGGTGAAATTCATGATGGGAGTTGAAGAGTACACTTAACGATGATGAGCACTGAGCCATGTATGGAGTTGTTGAATCACTATATTGTACCCTGGAACTAATATAACACTGTGTGTTAACTATACTGGAATTAAAGAAAAATAAATCAGTTTGTACTTGCAATAAAAAAACACATATTACTGTTGTCATTTAAATGTACTTTTGGGGTGCCTGGGTGGCTCAGTCATTAAGCATCTGCCTTTGGCTTAGGTCATGGTCCCACGGTCTTGGGATGGAGCCCTGCATCGGGCTCCCAGCTGGGTGGGAAGCCTGCTTCTCCCTCTCCCACTTCCACTGCTTGTGTTCTCTCTCTTGCTAGGTCTCTTATCAAATAAATAAAATCTTTTTTAAAAAGTACCTTTTTGAGTCTCCGGGAACAGGAATTATTAAACATACAGGAGTCCCCCTTTAGCTGCGGTTTTGCTCTCCACGGTTTTGTTTCCCTTGATTTCAGCCCCATCAATAGCCAACTGGAAGCAGGTGGTGCTCCTGCTGATGCGGAGTCGGAAGGTTCCTAGTCGCTTACCCTTACGTTACAGCACCTACGGCTGCAACACAGCGTCTGTGTCACTCCCACCACTTCCTCTCATCACGTAGGCATGTTCTCATCTCACATCGTCTCAAGAAGGGTGAGTACAGATATTTTGAGAGACAGAGATCACGGTCTCCTAACTGTTATTACATTATATTAATTTATAATGGTTCTTTTTATTATTAGTTATTCTTAATTTGTTACTGTGCCCGTTATAAAAAAGACTTTATCATAGGTACATAGGTATCGAAAAAACCTATTTCGGGTTCAGTGCTATCTGTGGTTTCAGGCATTCACCCAGGGTCTTGGAACCTGTTCCCAGTGGATAAGGTGGGACTATTGTATGGAAAACATCTCCCTACTCCACAACCCAGGGAAACATTTTTTTTCTTGACCTTTCAGACAGATCCAGGGAAGTAAAATAGAGGTTCATACTTGTTTTCTCCACACTTAAATTTTTTTATTTGTAAGTAAATTTACCCGGACTCCACACAAGCCAAGTATTAATTAAAGGGCAAATGAGAGAGAGAGAGATGGGACGTAGAAGTCAAATGTTCTCTCATGTCTGCAAATGGGTCACATCCAAGGGGATTTACCAACACTAAATGTTTCTGTGAGCTGTGTGTTTCAGAAGGCTATGATAAAGTGTATTAAATTTGATCTGACCTCCTTAACATAGTGCTGATCATAGTACCAATCTAGCTTTAGTTTTTAAAAGGTATTATTTTTTTAAATTCCTTATTTGACCTCACACAGAAACCCACAGACACATTTCCCTCTTCCACTGGAAGCCCCCCCACAGCCTTGCCCCCCCAACCCTTGTTCTCTGTGGCAGCAATGCTGTAGTGCAGGCCAGACGTGTTTTCTGGGTTAAAGCTCAGGGGAGAAGCCTGCGTCTCTGGAGGACCCTAAAACCCAGAGGCACCTGGGATCTCCCACCCTGAACCCGACTCCCAATTCCCCACAGCCTGGTTCCACCTCCCAGAGTTCCCCTCACCCCAACTCCTTTCTTAAAAATAAAACACTCTAGGCTGCTGGCGTTTCCCTACCATTGGGTTGGCAGGCTGTGGAGGGTGAATGCTGGGCTGCTCCTGCTGATGGCCGAGGCAGAGCTATGTTCACGGCTGGAATTCAGAACTCATTTTTCCCTAGAAACCATAGGAACCATGGTGTACTGTTAGGTAGGTTCTAGAGTACAGTTAGAACTCCAGATGAGGTATGGGAGTCAAGTGGACTTTTCTGAGTTCTTCTGGGCCCCTACATACTCCTTTTTGGTTCTTTCCTTAGGAAAATGGCTCTGTATTCCAAACAGCTGACCATAACTTGTCTTTGAGTAGAGGGAACCCCAGGGCAGAGGCCTAAATTGTTTGCTCTGAATCCAGACTGGTGTGGGCCCCTTAGAGGGGAATAGCTCACTCTGCCCTCACTCAGGCCCCAGACTTCTGAGCTGTTAGAGAAACCACAAGCCCCCTTAGAGTGAGTACCTAAAAGGCAAATAACAGGACTGAATGGGGAGAGGAAGTGTTAAGGCAGGAAAGAAGGAACACAGGAAATCAGGAGGCTCAGGGATGGTAGGAGTGAAGGTTTCTAGAAGGTCTTCTGGCTCAGCCCCTAGAGATTTTAACAGTTTTTGTTTGCTTGTTTGTTTCTCTGTTTTTAGAGAGGGAGTAGGTGAGGGGCAGAGGGAGGGAGAGGGAGTCTTAAGCAGGCTTCATGCTCAGCCTGGAGCCCGAGTTGGGACTCTATCTCCTAAACCTGAGATCATGACTTGAGCCGAAATCAAGAGTCAGACCCTTAATGGACTGAGGTCACCCATATTGATAAGGTAGTGTCTGTAGACAAGTGTCAGCTTCGTTGGGTTGTAATAACAAGTGGAATGAAGCACTAGATCTTTAGACTTTTCTATGAAAGGAAGGCTGGAAGTAGAGTCATTTTGTGGCCTCATAATAGAGTACATCACGTGTGTGTGTGTGTGTGTGTGTGTGTGTGTGTGTGTGTGAGATGCCACTGTTCAGCTAGAACAAAATAAATGTGTGGCTCTAGCCAAGGCCACGACAACCTGATGATGACAGGAGGGGTGACAGTAGCAGCAGGGAAAGCAGATACACTTTCAAAGTGATGAGCGAACTGAAAGCCACCGTAAAGTAGGAGAAAAAAAATGATTGTGGCCACTTAGGAATCTGTGCGGGGTCCCATAGGATCAGAAGGAAGAGGTTCAGGGGCACCAGAATCTAGACACTGAGATGGAGGGGGTCTGATCTAGATCTAGCAAAAAATTACCATTCTCGTCACTCTTTGGATTGTGCCCTGGGGAAGCCTGGCTGCTTTTCTATGTCTTTTGGTGTTTAGTACGGTATCATGTATAACAGAGTAGCGCTCAGTAAGTGCTCCTGACAGCCTAAGCAAATACAACTAACTAAAAGAAAATGTTGAGGTTCAGACAATAGACAAGCAGTGTCATGTGCCATAATACTGAAGACTGTAGGTCTGGAAGCTGGTTTCCCTTTATAACTGTTGAGTGTGTCCACCCCATCTTTGCCTTCAAAGGCACTCAGTTATGAAGAGAAACCAGCTTTTACTGTGATAGTTTCAAGTTTGTTTTATGGTGTTTAAAAGCGGTCTGCTAGGGCTCTGAACCTTTTCTCCTAACTGGTGGGTAAAAATGTGGAGGGCAAGTTGGGAAAATCTCAGTGGTGTTATAGACATGGTGGTGCTGGTGGTGGGTAGGAAGGAATTTTTGATGAGAAGCATGACATGTCTTCTGACTCCTGCAGCAAAAAGGAGCTCTCCCAGGCATTGTGAGGGGAATATGACCACAGACAGAAAGTGGCCCTGAAAATTTCACCTGTGAGGGGGCGCCTGGGTGGCTCAGAAGGTTAAGCGGCTGCCTTCGGCTCAGGTCATGATCCCAGGGTCCTGGAATCGAGGCCCACATCGGACTCCCTGCTCAGCGGGGAGCCTGCTTCTCCCTTTCCCTTTGCTTGCTGTTCCCCCTTCTTGTGCTCTCTCTCTCTTTCAAATGAATAAATAAAATCTTAAAAAAAGAGAAAATTCTACTATATGTGTTATACTTTAACTCATGAGTTAGGTGTGGGGACAGAGGACTGCCTTGCTTTAATTTACATAATAGACAAAGTGTATGCAACCAAACTATTTCATAAATGCCAAATGATCTTACTCATGAAAACTGCCATTAGTCCTCTTTTGATTTAACGAGCATAATATCGAGCTCCTAAGATGCACCAGGTTTCAGCCTCCTGGAGGTACCAGAGATGGTCTCAAGTTTCTATGCTTTTTTTTTTTTAAGTTTCTATGCTTTTATGACCATAATTCCTCAAGACCAGAGACTTAGATTATTTCTTTTAAAGATTTTTATTTATTTGTTTGACAGACAGAGATCACAAGTAGGCTGAGAGGCAGGCAGAGAGAGGGGTGGGGGATGCATGTTCCCCGCTAAGCAAGGAGCCCGATGCGGGGCTTGATCCCAGGACCCCGAGATCATGACCTGAGCTGAAGGCAGAGGTTTAACCCACTGAGCCATCCAGGTGCCCCAGACACTTAGATTATTTCATTCATTCTTTTATTCCTTGGGATCTTTTTCCTGGAATTTTTTTTTTTAATGTAGCAGTGAAAACTGTAGCTCTCTTCTTAGATTCCAGAACTGCTGGCAGACATGTCCCTTGCCACTTGGAGGGCCTTGAGAGAATGAGCCCTAAGTTACAGGTAGAAGTCAAGTGAGAGAGAGAGCGCAGGACAGAGAGCAAGTCTTGACGGTTTTAGATTTAGTTGTGAAGTCTTTGCTATCTCTACCTTTCCATCATCCAGTTTTATGAACTGTGAAATTGCCTAAGGTAGTTTGACATGGGTTTCCATGGCTTGCAGCCAGTAAGTCCTGGTTTACACACTATGCAACAATGAACCCATCATCTTTCTCTCCCAAAGCTACACCACATCTGGTATCCTGGTTAATGGTTCCACTTCCCACCTTGTCCGCTCAATTCAGAAACCTGAGAGTCATTCTGGAATCCTCCCTTCCCAACGTCCCTGACAGTCAGTGATGGTCATCAAGTCCTAATGATGTTGCTTTTAACTGTCCCTTGAACTCATCTCCTTCTCCCCAGTCCTATGGTCACCACGACTCTTGCCTGGGGCTTTGCAATGGCCTTCTACCTGGGCTCCTTTTGGTCTCATCACTGTGAAATCCGTCCTCCACATAGCAGCTAACAGCAAGAGGCAAATCTGGCTTTGTCAGAAGAATGCCCCAATTTCCCATGACCCAGTCCTATCTTCCAATATCTCACTTTTCATTTTACACTGTGTTGATCAACAAAAAGTTTATTTTACACACAAACCAAGTCCAGGCTCTCATGTTCATAGCTATGATGGCTTTGATACTGAGGAAGAGAGATGGTCTATTTCCATGGACTTAGTCTTCAGTAGTCTTTAATACTTCATTTCTTATAAGATAGAACCTAAATTTTACAGGTTATCATTTAATGACTTTCCAATCTCTTCACACAGTACCTCCAGAAGGCTGAAACCTGGTACATATTAGGAGCTCAATACTATGCTCATTAAATCAAAAGATGATTAATGGTACTTTTCATGAGTAAGATCATTTGGCATTTATGAAATAGTTTGGTTGCATACATTTTGTCTATTACGTATACTAGAGCAAGGCAGTTCCCCTCCCTCCAATTAAAACTCTGTAAGGATCATTGCTTCAGCGGACCGTTCTATAATACAGTTACCTACCAACATCTTTCCCTCTGCTGCTTTGTTAATACAGAGCTTTCTGTCTGTGGAGCTCTTTACTCTGCCCATTCACTTGTGCCTACCCTCAAGGCATTCTACCTCATGCTGATTTCTTATTCTTCTAGCACCTAACTTCTTATTGTTTGCATAATTCTTTTTAATCACTTATATGCTGCTTTATATTGATATTTGATTCTTGATGAGTATGTCCTGCATTTGTCACAAGTTTTCAAGCTCTGTGAGAACAAGGACAATGACTCAAGCCTCTGAGTGTGCCTAGCATATTGTCTTGTATATGGTGGGTACTTAGTAGATGTTCATAGATTTTTTCGTACTGGATCCATTCTCTTGAGTTGTGGCAGGCCCACATTTTGTTGTATTTTTAATAAATGGGTTCAGAGAAGATTAGGGTTGGTATCCAAAATATATAAAGAACTTATACAACTCAACATCCCCTCAAAATAATTCAGTTAAAAAATGGGCAGAAAACATCGACAGACATTTCTCCAAAGAAGACATACAGATGGACAACAGACACATGAAAAGATGCTCAACATTACTCATCATCAGGGAAATGTGAATCAATACTACAATGAGATATCACCTCACATTTGTCAGAATGGCTAAAATAAAAAACACAAGAAACAATAGGTTTTGGCAAGGATATGGAGAAAAAGGAGTCCTCTTGCACTATTGGTGGGAATGCAAACAGGTGCAGCCACTGTGGAAAGCAGTATAGAGGTTCCTCAAAAAGTTAAAAATAGAACTAGAACTACCCCTTGATCCAGTATAGGGATTTATCCAAAGAATACGAAAGCACTAATTCAGAGGGATGCTTGAACATATTATATATATATATAAAATGGAATATTATTCAGCCATAAAAGAATGAAATCTTGCCATTTATAATAACATGGATGGAGCTGAAAGGTATAATGCTAAGTGAAATAAGTCAGAGAAAGACAAATACCATAGAATTTCATGCAGATGTGGAATTCAAGACATAAAACAAAGGAGAAAAAAGAGACAAACCAAGAAACAGCCTCAACCATAGAGAACAAACTGGTGGTTAGTTACGAAGAGGGGAGGTGGTGGGGCGGGAGGATGGCCGAAATAGGTGATGGGGATTAAGGAGTGCATTTGTGATGATGAGCACTGGGTGATGTACAGAAGTGGTGAATCACTATGTGGCATGCCTAGAGCTAATATAACACTGTATGTTAACTATACTGGAATTAAAATAAAAAAAAAATAAGTGGGTTCAGAGAAGCCAAGGCCAGTACATTTTAAGTTCCCAATGTAAAAGTTATTCAAGGTCAAAATCCTCAATTCCCATAAAGGGGATAATCACTTTTGTGAGGTGCCTAGCAACAGTCTTAAGTTCTACTGAGCAAGTCCCAGGAGTCTGTAACTTTTGTGTCAATGAAAATTATAATTACTGAGTACAATTACAATGCCATGGAAATCATGAATATTATAATTCATGCATCTGTAAAATTGCCATTTCAGGGCTCATGAAAAATATAAGCTCAAGACAAAAGAGAACAAGAAAACCTTGGAACCAGATTTCTGGTCACAATAAAGAAATTACTTTAAGACACTCTGGGGCTATAATTTTTAACTCTAATTTAATATATTCCTATTTATTTCTGAGTACATCACAAATTGGAGCTCATGAACATAGAAACTCTTCTGGTATTTCTATCTATTTTATTTTCTTGCTCTCAAATTCTCTTATCTGCTTTCAGAATCTCTTATGATTATGATGAGAATTTTAGTCAACATCTGATCATCTTAATATATAAGGCAGTTTCTCTAAAGGTCTTAAACATAGGTTACATTTCACTTATCCTGTCATAGAATTTAGCATCCTCCTTTTGTAAGTGGCATTTTGTATTTACTTGGCTGATTCAAAAAAATGATTTATTGGCTCATCTAGGTGGAAAGTGTAGGGCTAGATCAAGCTTCAAGTATAGCTGGAGTTTTAGAACCAGAAAGGTGTCATAAATATTTGGTTTCCACCATCTTTCTTTTCTGCCAAGTGTTGCTTCGAGTCCTAGACTAGTATCAAAATGGTAGAAACAGCTTCAGGCTCTTTATCTCCTCAAGTTTCAGGACAGTGGGAAAGAATGATACTTTCTTTCCTTGAAGTTCCAAGAAATGGATCTCATTAGGTCTCTGTGTTTATGTGCCCACCTCTAAACCAGTTACCATGGCCATGATTTACTTAAAACTGGTGGGAAGGCATGGTAGGTACTGCTGTCCTCACTGATGTAAACTGCTCCACTAGAAGTTTATGGACTAATAGTGTAGGTGAATTGGTATTGGTTTTGCAGACATTCACTTACTGAATTCTCAGGTGCAATCAACCTTATTGACCACATCTCTTTTAATAATATTTTCTTGGCTTTTGTGAAGTTGTAGGCTCTAGGTCCTTTTTTAATATGGTCTTTGAATGTTCAACTCTCTCAACGCTATGTCCTAGGCACTCTTCTAACTGTCTTCTATTATAAGTGATTTCATTTGTACCCAAGGCTTTATTAACCACCTAAAAACCAAAACTTCACAATTCCCCTGCAAACGAGAGGAAAGTCTGCACTTCTATCTCCAACTGCCCACTGACTTTTCTATTTTGTTCTTTTAAAGTCACTTCAAACTCAACATGTTCAAAACCACATCCCTTGTCTCCCAAACAAACCTGGTCTGAGCAGTGTTTTTAGTTTTGGTGAACTGAACCATTATCTATTTATTTCAGCAAGTTGGATACCTACATACTATCTTTGACCCTTACTCCCCATTGCTTAGCTTATCTATTGCCAAGTCCTATAAGATTTACTTCCTCAATATTTCTCAAATATTTCCGTTTCTCTTCGCCTTTACAGCCACCTCCTTAGTCCAAGCCATTACCATCTGTCATCTAATTACAACACAAAGTCTCAACTGATTCTCAATGCTTTTTGCCTTCTTTCAGTCTATTTTTAATTTTTTAGTTAGAATACATTTTTCAAAGTGCAAATTCAATGACATTCTATTGATCTTAAGATACAGAACAAAATCCCTGCCATGGTCTACAAAACTTTGCTGATATGGCTCCTTCCTTGCTTGCCATCACTATAACTGTCCCTGTTGCCTTCTTGCCTTTCCATCTACCATTACAGCCTTCTTTCACTTTCTTGACCTACTGTGGGAGACAGAATAATGGCCACCCAAAGATGTCTACAACCTAATCACCAAAACCTCTGGTGTGGTTTGTATGGCAAGATGGACTTTGTAGATGTAGTTAAGTTAAGGATCATGAGATGGAGAGATTTTCCTGGATTATCCAGGTAGTCCCAATATAATCACAAGGGTCCTTTTAATTGCAAAGCAGGATAATCAGAGAAAATCAGTTGGAGAAGGAGGTCAGAACGATACAAGGAACAGAAGGCCAGTCAAGGAATGCAGGTATCCTGTAGTAGCTGGAAAATGAAAGGCAACAGGTCCTTCCCTAGAGCTCTCCAAAGGAATGCACCCCTATCAACACCTCAATTTTAGGACTTCAGAACAGTCACAAAACAAATTCGTATTGTTTTAATTCACCAAATTTACAATAATTTGTTATAATACCCACAGCAAACTAATATATGCACCATTGAGCTGAATTCTAATTAATCCTAACAAATTAAGTTCAAGAACTAGTAAAGTTAGCAGAAAAACTTTAAGTATGTTTGAAAAAAGTTGCATGTGTGAATTGACTTCATCAACTGTAAGTTTATGGAATTTAAATATAGACTAAATACTTCTGATGAAAATTTAGTGCCTGAATGGAGATTGGCTTTAAGTATAAAACACTGGATTTCAAAAACTCCATACAATAAAGGTAAAATATGTCATCAGTAATTTAAAAATAGTGATTACATGTCAAAATGAAGTGTTAGATCTCTTGAGTTAAGTAACTATATTATTAGAATCAATTTTACCTGTTTCTTTTTACCTTTTGTGAATATGGCCATTAGAACATTCAGAATTCTATGTGGCTCACATTGTTATTTCTCTTGGTAAATTCTTCTCCAGACTAGAGAATAGAGTTCAAGGGGGCAGTTTGGCAGTTTTTTCATCCTTGTGTCCTCTCCCACACTGCCTGATGCTTCTTAGTAGGTGCTCCACAGATATGTAATACACGAGTGAATTTAATACATGAGTGAATTGATGGAACTAGGCACTCCAACAGTGTAGACTAGCTTTAAGGAACACTTCATCCACAGATTTCTAGTCTATATCACTATATCTCTCTTTTTAAAAGATTTTATTTATTTATTCGTTAGAGAACATAAACAAGGGGGGTGGCAGGCAGCGGGAGAAGCAGGCTCCCCACTGCGCAGGGAGCTGGATGTAGGACTCGATATCAGGACCCTGGGATCATGACCTGAGGCGAAGGCAGATGCTAAACTGACTGAGCCACTCAGGCATCCCTGTGTCACTATATATCTTAAGGGTCAAAGTCTTAGGGGCAACAATGATACAACCAATAATTTTAATGAGGTTCCAGCATGTTCCTTGGTCGTGGAAGTGAAGACGCCTGCAACCTGGTGGGTGTATCGGGCAGGTGTGAACAATGGCAAACCAGACCTCATTGGGCGATGGGGTAGGGTGTGGGTCGGTAGTGGCAGAGCAGACGTTGCTGCACTTGGCAGGAAGCAGGCTTCTAGGTGGTCTCAGAAGAAGAGGGTGAGAGCTAGCTGTGACAGAAAGGGCCCTGGTATTTATGTAGAGAATAGAACTGCTCCCCTCCGACAGTGCCCCCTTCTCTACAATGCTGATGTTCCCTTTCTGTGACTTTCCCCTCCTTTCTCCCCAACGAGGTCATCCTTGTCATTTTACTCTGATTTCACCCAGCCTAATCCCACAGGGTGTCCTACCCCACACCCTGCATCCAACTGGGGATGGTTATTTTGTGGACAGGAGTTCTCAGGACTCTTCAAAGGAGATGGGACAGCTTGGGAGAGATGACAGATAGATCCCCGCCTCCCGCACACCCATTGATTTTTGTTGGAAGGAAGTCAGCTGTATTGATAAGACCTCTGTGTTTCAGGTCACACATTTTCCTCTTTTTGACCCCAAACACCTCTTTTCAGCTTACGAAAGGGCATCTCCCAGATTGCTTATCTCTTGTACCAACTTGAGCTCTCTCCTCTGTTTCAGAAGAAATGCATCTAGACCCAGGCAGGACAGTGACTTCACGTCTTAATGATTAAATCCCTTCAGTGTTAACTCTGCTTTGTCTGACTAGTAACGCTGTAAGCTCACAGGGGGGGACTTCCTTTAAAATGGCCCAGCCCTGCCACTCTGCCCATCTCCTTGCGTTTTTTTTTTTCTTTTTTTTCCCCCACAAACCTCATACAAGCCAAATCCAGCAGCTTATTTTCATTCATTCCATCTTTGCACTTCCTTTGGAGCAGTGACCTAGTTAAGTTACAGGGAAATACAAACCCCCAAGGAAATTTGCAGACAGCTGGTTCCTGGGTAGAAGTAGGTTGGGCATGTGTCTGAGAGAAGCTTGTAAGTTCTAAGAATCATTTTGGCTGGGGATGGCAGTAGAAAAGAAGGGCCTGAAGGTTTTTTAAAAAGCATCTGATGAGAAGTACCCCTGAGTAAGTGATTGGAGATGGATGACGGGGGCGGGGTGGAGGGAGGGCTGGGTAGGAGACAGTTTCTCAAGGGCAGGTGGAAACTGGAATTTCTATGTTCCCTTTAGCCTTCCTCCCTCAGTGCCCGCTCCGAAGCTCTGCTCCTTAGGTCTTGGGTCGAAAGAATATCAGGGTCCAGATGCAGCAGATGATGCCAAACATGACTGGAAATAAAACACGCTTTTGGCAGGCGGTACCTGTGAGTGCAATTTGGAAGATAAATTAAGGATGAAAGATGACAGGTGGAAACAGCTTTTGACCAAGAGCCTGGATATTGGAATTTTTATCTAGAATTTGCCAGGAACTGGCTCTGTGCCTTATGCTACAAAAGCTGACCCTTCTCAGCTTCACTTTCTCATCTGTAAAATGTGTGGTTAGACTAGCTGATAACTAAGATACCTTTCCGCTACTCAATTCCTTGAGACCCATAAAATAATTAGCCTATTGGCTAAGCTAGCTAATCACTAGTCTTTAGTATAGTTGTTAGGAAGTAATCAGACTGATTTATGTTTTATCTTTTTCCTTTTTAAAATCTTATTTTAAAAATTTTTAAAAATTTAATTAAAAAATTTTCCTTTTCCCTTTTTTGATGGAGGTTATTTTGTAAGATGGCCAAGAGGTGGGGCCCAGAAAAGATCAGAGATTCAAATAAACCCCAAAACAGACTATCAGCCTCCGAATTGGCAGTGGACTGTAGAATCCTTTTGGTGCCCTCTGGTATGAATCACAGGCCTCATGATCCCAGGCATCCAATCCCATGAAGTGATCCTTATCATTTGTCTGGTATGTGGCACAGCCAACTATCTCCATGACTAACAGGCCAGAAGCTCCCGGCCTGTCCCTCATGTGCACTCTGCACCTGTCTTTATTCAACAGTAATGGCATGAATGCAGTGGGCACTGATAAAGTTTGATGCCAACTTCCACAGTAGATCATCTGCTTTTTATTAGAGGAACTGTCAAAACTAGGGATAGCAGATAAAAGTACTCTTGGGTCAGTTTTTAAGCTTAAGCTTATAGTTCTAATAGAATTTTAGAATTCAAAGAGCCTGGAGTCCATCTGATCGACCACTTTAGAGAGGAAGTGCAGATGAAATGATTTGCCCAAGGTTACAATGTAATTAGTGCAAAATCAGGACTTGAAAACACCACCAGATTCTCAGGTCTGTGGTCTTTCTACTATACTATATTGCTTATGTAAGAGCTATGTTTTCAAACAATTAATTTTAAATATGCAATGCATGCACTACAAATTGTAAGATGCAAAGGGTTACAGTGAAAATTTAGCCTCCTCTCCACCACGGTCTCTAAGAACTTTATCTCTTCCCTCTTCAATCAATCTGGATTTTATTGCAGTATGTTTATATGCAGTATGCAATACGTGTGTTGTAGGCATCCAACTTTCTTTTCTTTTAGATGGCTATTCAGTAGTTGATAACGTGCATTTCCTTTATTTGTGTTTCTCTTTCGGAAGTTTTGTGTTTTGTTTTTTTCTCTTAGGTGAACTTGACAGTCAGCTTGCCCTTTAAAAAATATTGTGTTGGTTTTTTAAGATGGGATTGTGTTAAATTGATAGATTAATTTAGGGAGATTTGATGGTGTTATGAAGTCTTTTCTAAGGTTTCTGGATGTACACTCTTCACTCATACAAAGAAATGTGGTAGGAGATATTATCCTTTCTGTCTTTTGATGTGGTTCTATGAGGGTGTGGTTGTCACATCTTCAAAAACACACCTTACCTCACATGTTCTACTACAAAATATGCCAGCTACACTGTCCTCCTTGCTGCTTTTTGAACTCAACTGGTAGGCTCTCTTTCCCCTTTCCCAGATAGCTGCAGGTGCTGTCTCACCCCCTAAAAGTATTTTTGACAATGTCATCTTTAACACTTTACTTAAAGTCACAATTGCTGGGTGCCTGGATTGCTCAGTTGGTTAAATGTCTGACTCTTGATTTCAGCTCTGGTGGTGATGTCTGGGTTGTGGGACTGAGCCCCTTGTCCAGCTCCCAGCTGGGCATGGACCCTACTAGGGATTTTCTCTCTCCTCTCCCACTGCCTCTCTCCCCCGCCTCCTCTTCCTCTCTAAACAACAAATTAAAAAAAAAAAAATCACAATTGCCTCTATTTCTAGCTCTCCTGATTTTCCTCATCCTGTTCTGCTTTATTTTCCATACCACGTACCGCCTTCTAACATACTAGGTAATTAATCATTATGCTTATTTTTATTGTCTGTCTCCATCACTAAAATGTAAACCTCAAAAGGGCAGAGGTTTTTCCCTCCTTTATTCACTGCCAAGTGCCTAGAACCGTGCCTAGCATACAGTAAGCGTTCAATAATTGTTTAGTTATATTAAAAGAAAGATAGTATCTAGTAAGAGATTTTAATAAGAGTAGATATTACATTTTTGTCAAATATCCAATGTACTTTCAGAATCCATAGAAATAATCATGACTGCTTTTTCTTTTCATTCCCCAGACATGGTAAATGATATGTTAAATTTCTTAATAGTGAAATATCCTTGCATTTCTAGAATAAATCCCACTTAGCCATGGTATGTTAAATATTTCCTGAGTTGCTATTTTACTTATTATATTTAGTACTATAATATATATATGCTATAATATATATTATTTTTGATACTAAAAGTGAGATTGGTGAGAAGTTTGCCGTGACATCTTTGGGTTAGTTATCATATTATGCTTAGTAAATAACTCAGACTCCCCCCACCCACTTTTTTTAATGCTTTAGAAGTGTCTAGGTAGCATTGACTTTACTCTTTCTTTGAAGTATAGTTACTTGTGCATTCCCATGTTTGTAACCTCTGGGTCCTTAAATTTTCTATTTTGTTATGCTTAGTATTTTATAAGTGTAGCTATATATTTTTTTAATTTACACATTCAAAATTAAGCTAATTAGCTGAGGACAAGTCATCTTATCCCATACATTCTTTTAACCAAGTTTCAATTAACTTGAGAGTTCAGGTAACATTGCGGCAACTTTCCTCCCTTCCTCCTTCCCTCCTTTCCTCCCTCCCTCCCCTCCACCCTCCCTCCTTTATTCAATTGAAATAATCAAGTCTTTGCTCCATTTTAGATTTATGTTTTGTGTAGCCACATTAAAAAAAAAAAAACAAACCCGACTTCTAAACTGTGTATTTTCCTTGAATGCTCATATAATCCTAAAGCTATAAATTCCTTGTCTTCCAAATGATAAAACAGAAGCCCTGTAAGTTGAAGTGCACTGCTCACTTTCATTCTCCCAGAATGGGTCAGAAATAGGTCCCATGTTCCTGTGGGTGAGTGTGTGTGTGTGTGTGTGTGTGTGTGTGTGTGTGTGCACGTGTGCTCCATTCTACTTTTCTTTCCAAGCCTTTTTTATTCCACAGACAAATGTTTAGTACCAACTAGGTTCCAGTCATTGTTCATGGTGTTAGGAGATAGGACGATGAACAAGGCGGGCTTTGATTTCTAGAAATTTGCCGTTTAGTGAGAGACTCAGACAAGAAGACAAATAATTACAATACAGCATGATGATGGTGCATACATAATGGAAACGAATGGAAAACACAGTGGAGGGGAGGGTTGCTAAATGTGACTGGAGGCTCAGGAAAAGCTTGACAGTCTTGGGCTTGACCTAACAAGGAGGATTCTGATCCTGTTTATCATTTCTTGAACTCAACTATTCTATCAAGAACGACACATATCTAAAAATATTGTCATTCCAGGGAAGCTCCTTTTGCTTCTAGAGCCCTGCAGTTAGAGGCCCTATATTTTCTGTACTCTAATCTCCATAACACTTTCTTTCTGTTGATTAACACTGGGTCCTAAACCACCTTGGAATTTCCTGCTCCATTCTATATGGCTTCTACTCTCAGATCCTCTAGACAGAACCATCTCCTTGGCAATGTTCAAAGTCTTCAGCGGTTCTTGGGAGTTAGGAATGTATTCTTGAGATGGCAGAAGATGAAGATGTTTACTTTTATGATTAAAACAAGGGTCCCCTGGCAAATGGCCACAATGTGTTCTCTTAGTGCACCAAGGGTAACACTATTGAATTATCTATCCCAAAGAATTTCTGACTTTATTTTTATCATTGTTGCTAAACTAGTTCTTTTATTTAACACATTGTGAGTGCCTGGTGTGTGCTCATCTCTGAATAAGGCATTGTGGAATAAAAGGAATTAAGAATTACAAAATATGCTCCCTGCCTGAAGGAGTTTTTAGTTTAGTTGATAAGACAAGACAGTTAGAGACCAAAGATAAACAATAACTCAAGTCACTGTATGATATGTCTCAAATGGATGCTATAGATAATTTTAAGTATTAGATGCAGAAGAGGGAGCGGTTGTTATAGAATATACTAGTTCTTATTTGCACTAGGATTGCCCACCTTCAAGCCTGTAAATTTTACACATCAAGTTGGCCAGGCTATGATACCTAATCGTTTGGTCAAACACTATTCTAGGTGTTGCTCTGAAGGTATTTTTAATTTTTATTTTATTTATTTTTTAAAAGATTATTTATTCATTTATTTGACAGAGAGCGAGAGAGCATAAGCAGAGGGAGCAGCAGAGGGAGAGGGAGAAGCAGGCTCCCCGCTAAGCAGGGAGCCCAATGTGAGTCTCAATTCCAGGACCACGGAATCATGACTTGAGATGAAGGCAGACACCTAACCAACTGATCCACCCGGGCGCTCCTGAAGGTATTTTTTAGAAGTGATTAACATCATATAGCATGCAGTAAGCACTCAATATGTGTTGGCTATTTTTTTTTTTTTGTGACTATATTTCAGGGGTACTGGACCTACATTTATAGAAATGATGGAAAATATTATACAGAGTTAACCCCTAAGTTGCTCATGTTCTCTTTGGGGACTTAGAGAAATAAACATACAGTTCCAGTAGAACATGCTAGGAATATTGATGGAGGTATGCACAGGGCCACGGGCTGTTCAGCAGAGCATGGAGTTGGTACTCAGAACCCTCAGTGGACTGGAGAAGGATAATCTATGGTCTGAGCAGCAACTCAGAGGAAGTAACCAGAGGCTGGAAGCTGAGAAACTGTGGTGTACTCAAGGGAACTGCCTGACTAGAGCAGAGAGTATGAGAATGGCTGGTGGCAGATGAAGCAGAAGAAGTAAATCCAGGGCCAGATGGTGGAAGGCTTTACATTGCCGGAGTAACGGATCATCTGATCTTTATACCTTGCTGGTAGTGAAGAGTGTCACTTCCCCAAGGGCCTAAAACCCTTTGAGGTATTCTGGAAGGGGAAGCGATGTGCTGAAACAAAGAGGTACATGCATATATACAGGCACCATGAACACAAAAATAAATATATAGTTGAATGAATGAATGCCTTTTTTTTTTTTTAATAGAACAACAATGACTGGAACTTTGGATGTGTGGAATTCCTGTAGGGTGGTGGCTCTCAACTGGGGTGATTTTTGCTCCCCAGAGGACACTTAACAACATGGGGAGACATTTTTGACTGTCCTAATTGGGGTGAGGAGTGTGACTGGTATGTAGCAGGTAAAGGCCGGGGATGCTACCGCAAGTTCCACCTGCACAGGATGGTCTGTGATAACAAAAAAAAAATCATCAGGTCCAAAGTGTCAATAGTTCTGAGATTGAGAAATCCTGCTGTGAAGATACTGAGAAATAAGGTTGGATATGGAGGAAGTTATGGCCACCTTACAGCATACCTTTAATGCCTTCACAAGTGTTTTGGACTTTATTGTACAGGTCATTAGGAAGCCAATGAAGGCTTTTGAGTAGAGAGTGAGAATGAAGGGCTTGTTAGGGGAGGGTTTGTCTGTCTGCATGGTGCACGGAACTGAAGAGGTCAGGACATTACACCCCCTAATATGCTTCTTTGGGATGTGGATTAGTTTGAACTGAAGGCATTTGAACATCACCAAATTCAGGGAGGGGCTTTCTCTGAATTCCCTTTATCTGCCTAAAGGCAGGTCCTTCAATAGCAACACGATTATGGTTAAGTCTCCTCCCTGGCAGTTCCATCCAGCAAGGGAAGATTAACTCTTATCACAAGAGAGGAGACTGGATTTGACACTATACTCAGATAAACTTTATCACAAAAACTATCATATATCCCATCTATTCTTCTAGGGGTACCTTTATCTTTCCTAAAAAAATGTTTACTCTCATTGAGTTGCCTATATTCCCCCTTTCATCACTAAGACAGTATTTACACTCTCGAATCTCACTGCTTTTCTGCATATTCCCTTTTTCCTCCTGTGATGCCCCCATGCATGTAATATTCAAAATTAATAAATTTGTATGCCTTTTCTACTGTTAAATTTGCCCATTGCTGGTTTATTTCATAAACTCAGCTATGGAACCTAGGAGAGTAGGGGGGACAGTTTTCCTCCCATATGGTACATTGGAGGGTAGGAGGTACTGGAGGTAGGAGAACCATGTAGAAGGCTATTGTGATTGATCAGACTCAAATGTTAGGAGCCTGACTGTTTGGGAGGAGATGGAGAGCAACATAATAAAAATTGATGGACATAAAAAGTCTAGAGAGGAAAGATAATATGTTTTTTAAGAAAACATTCATTTTAAGGTAACAGTTCAATTCATGCAGAAATATCTCCTAAGCAGACAGTTTGTGCTTAAGAAAGAAGACAGGGCTGAAGATATAGGAGTCCACTGCCTAGAGGAGACAGGGAAAATGTTGGTAGTGGATTTGTTCTTTGAGGGAAGAGGTAGCAAGAGAAGCGGTGTAGACTGAGGACAAAGAGTAGCTCATGATGCCTCTTCTCTTTCCCAGTTTTATTATTATTTTTCTTTAAAGGACCCCCATTTTCCACCAATGTTGTAAATGTGAAGAATGAAGAAAGTTCTGATATTCTGACTCCTTTGGTATTCTAGGTTCTTAAACAATTGTTTATTGAATTGATTAGCCAGGCTTTTCTAGGAAGGTTAACTCCTATTTGAAGACGAACCACTGAAAATCAGCCTCTTCATCTTCATGCTTCTTGGTACTTTGTTCCTCAGCCAGGTTAGATAGTAAGTATATTTGTGAGCACAGATGGAACATTGGGTAGACCCCCACCTCTCCCATTATGCCAGTAACTGAGTTGGTGACATTGTATAGCTATTTTCCTGGATCATATTTTTATTGAATCTTGATTACTGTCTTCCCTGATGTGGGTTTCTTCATATCTTACCAATAATTTTTGTTAACCACATAATTCTAGAGTCTCTGAAAATTGAAAGGTTAATTTGGGTATACAGTAATGTAGTGAAAAAGGAGTTGGTGTTGAGGAAAATAGACCAATTTATTTGGTTTAACAAGGGGAAAAGCCATAAAATATTTTTTAGTCAAGGATTATATAAAGCTTTAAAGAGGAAGACAATGCTGTCATTTGGGACAACATGGGTGGGCATGGAGGACTATATGCTGAGTGAAATAAGCCAGACACAGAAAGACAAATACTGTATAATCTCACTTTTATGTGGAATCTAAAGTAGTGAAACTCACAGAAGCAGAGAGTAGAAGGGTGGTTGCTGGGACTGGGAGGAGAGGGTAATGGAGCAGGGATGGTCAAAAGGTGTAAAATTTCATTTATGTAAGAGAAATAATTCTGGGGATCAACTACGTAGTATGGTGCTTATAGCTAGCAACACTGCATTGTATATTTAAAATTTTCTAAGGTGACAGATCTTATGTGAAGCATTCTTACACACACACACACAAACACACAGTTGGAGCAAACTTGGGGAGAGATGGATATGTCTATGGCCTTGATGGTGGTGATGATTTTGCAGGTGTGTGGTTCTCTCCAAACTCATCCAGTTGTACACCTTAAATATGTACAGCTTTTTACATGTCAAAGCTCAGTAAAGTGTTTTTTAAAAAAATTATATAATGTTTTCAATGGTTATTGTATAGTAGATACCATTTGTTATTTGATTCCTACAGTAAGAATTTAACATATAATACCATTTAATATAAATACACATATTTAATTTTAAATTTAAACCTTAAGGCAGCCTTCTAAAGTTGTTGTTATTAGCTCCATTTCACAACTGAAGCTAGTGCTCAGAGAACTGAATGATCAAGGTCTCAGAGGAAAATGGTTAGCACTAGGCTGCAGGTCAGCTGTGGTTCTTTCTGTCTTAAGGGCAACAGTTTAGCTAGTTAAAGGGTTAGTGTGTGTGTGTGTGTGTCCTGTCTCATTCCAAAGCCCATGTTGTTAGTAGTTCTAACAGTGGCGCTAACTGGATCTTGACCCCTGGGGTTTGCGAACATCTCTTTCCAGCTCATGTGAACCTTTCTCTCTCTTTCAGTGGATTAACCATTTTCCTCCTCTTCAAATTGGCCAGGTCTGTTTTTGGGGGGAGGAATGAGAGAGGAGAAACCTGTAGGGGTCCTCCAGCAGAGGAGCTAGAGCCCAGAATGACCCGTTCTTCAGTCTGACCTCTTGGGTTTCTTCTCCCTGAAGCACATACACACCAGGGCAGAGGCAAAGTATGGGGGGAGGGGGGAGCAGGGAGAAGGAAGATTAATAGTCTCCCATTGGAGAGAACCCATTACTTCCATTTGGCACTGTAGCCTTGCTGTGCAGTCTGGTCTAAGGCACCATTCCAGACTTCTCCCTCACTCAGGAGATGTTTCTCTCAGGAGCCTTTGTCCTCCTGGAATTCTGGCTTCTATCAGGTGACCCAGGCCATCAGATCCATGCATAGGTGGATCCCTTATACTGTGTGGTCTCTAAAGATTCCCCAAGGAGTTCTCGGGATCTAGCACAACAGGTGCTATCACTAGACCACTGTTTAAGGGTCTCTGAACCAGCAGACAGAGGGTTCGCTGTTGCTGAACATACAGAAGGCCAATAGGTTATATGACCAACTGCACATACACTCTTGGGTCTTAACCCTGGATCTGTCAAGCCATCCCTTTATGTAACCTGTCCCCTCATCCCAGCTGTGTTCTGTGGTCTTGTCTGGAGGATGGTCAGTGGACTCAACAGGCTCTTAAAGTTGAATTCTCTTTCATCTGTATTTCTGTTCCATGTCCTCACCAGAGACCACTGTCTCTGAGTTGTCCAGCTGCCACTGCCTCGGGCAGCTGCTCCTTAGCACTCTGCTTCCAAGTAGCTTGGTTCACACCCTTCCTTCCCAACAGCATTTCTCAAACCTTATGGTGCAGACACCTGTTTATCTCACCCCTTGTCAACCAGCAGTCTCATCTTCCACTCCAGTGGCCCTTCCCAACTGTCCCTTTCCTCCATCCCCATCATGGAGGCAGCTGGAATTCTGGTTCTTCCTTCTGGCCATTCCCCACAGGGCACAGCCACACTCTAGAGATACTGCATCAGCAGAGGTTTTCTCTAGTCCCTCTGTCTACTGGAAGAGAGAAGCAGGAATAAGACATTGGTGATCTAGGACTGGAGGCTTAAAGCCAGGAGCTGTTCCACAGTGATTCCATTTGTTGTGTTTCCTTCCTTCCTTCCTTCCTTCCTTCCTTTCTTTCTTTCTTTCTTTCTTTTCCTTCCTTCCTTCCTTCCGTCCGTCCGTCTGTTCTTTCTTTCTTTCTTTCTTTTGTTTTATTTGTTTTCCCTCAGGGTAGAAGTATGAAAACAGAAATACTGGAAATTGAAAGAAGCATCAGGTTTTTCAATCTCCTCATTAGCTCCTGGTTAAGGCCTTGGGCAGTCATTTAAATTATCCTGCCTGCAATCAGAGGTCTGGTAAGGAGTCTCTTGAAATCCTTCCCCTCTTAGAGGCAGACTTATGCTACCTGGAGGCATCCAATACACACACACACACACACACACACACACACACACACACACACACACACACGCACACAGTTCCAAATGGAAAATCCCAAGGTTTTTGGAAAAAGAAGAAAATGTCCCTTCCAAAAGAAGCTTTATTTTGTAACTTGTGACACCAACAATTTGGCTGTAACTAGATTTGGTTTGAAAGAACATGGCAGAGTGTGGAGGGACCATGGTGTGAGCTCAGCAGCGTTGGTGCTCAGTACCGAGGTTCTTACTCTGCTAACTCGTGCGACTTCAGGAAAGTCACTGGAAGTTTTCCCATCATCTGTAAAGGATGGGTTTAGCCAGTCTCTGGATTTGTGAGGAGTGACAAGCAGTAGTGAGTCGTCTTCTCCTAAGCAAATAACCGGAGGCAGTAGCCTCCAGTCACAGGAAGAAAGAGCATAGACCTTTTCCTGACATAGTCTAATCCTAAGGCTTTTTCAGTCTTGGACTTATTGACATTTGGGGCCAGATAATTAATTGTTGTTGGGGGCTGCCTCTCCACTGTAGGATGTTCAGCAAGACACCTCCCCCTCCAGCTGTGAAAACCAAAAATGTCTTCCGACATTGCCAAACATTCCCTGGAATGGAGGCACAATCCCCTCCCACTGAGAACCACTTTGGGTGGGTTGCACAGATTTTCTTCCTGGAGCAAAATCTTCCTCCCAAAGAAGACAGACAGTAGACCAAAAAGGTGCCATCCTAGCCCTCCGCAGGTGGTAAGCTGAGGGCTACAGACCAAGACCACAGCGGGCTTAGCAGCTGCGAGTGTGTTTCCATTTCTCAGTATTTGCTCTGGTCTTAAACATATTCACACTGGCTACCTGGAAAACAGTGGTGCCTAATAAGTGTTTTGAAGCTCTGGGAGAGATTGGTGTTCGACCCTATGAGAAATGTTTCCTCTAAATTTTTTTTTTCTTTTTGAGAGACAAGAAGACTCTGTAAATCAACTATGAGGAACCTACCTTAGTCTAAACTCTAAAGCCCCTAATTTTTGCTCTAGGCCGCCTGTGTCAGGATAGACAGCCTTCACTTCAAGGTCCTGGAGCGCTCAGTGGGGCTGGTCAGACAGAGCACTAGGGGTAGAGTGACAGGATATTGAAGTCCTGTTCAACAGTGGAGGCCAGGAGAGCTCATTCACAGAGCTAAGTAGCTGCGGAGGACAGACGTGGGAGCAACGGAGAAATGTGGGTCGTTGAATCAGTTTGCTGTTCAGAAAAGAGGATCACTCAGTGCAGCTCGGACCTGGCTTGAGTAGCTTGAGAGAAATGCTACCCTCAAGGGGTGCCGGTAATTGTGGGATTGACCCCCATCCCCACAGTCAGTGTGTCTGCCGACTAGGTCTAATCAGGCGATGCTTCCAGAGTCAGCCTTGAGAAAGGTTGGATGGAGACTTCGTGCAAAGGTTAAGTGCAGCCTAAGGGGTATGTGTGGTGGTGGTGGTGGTGTTGGGGGAGGCTGGTGAGGAAGACACTAGACTTGGCTGCAAAGCCTAGTCCTTCTCGCTGCCATTTACTTGCTGATTCTGTACAGGGGGCCTCATATGTTTGCAACAAAACTCACAGTACCACAGCCCTCCCAGCCATCTGGTTCTTCTGCAGCATCTGCTGTTCATCCTCTGGCTTCTCACCTCCAGACCAGCAGCCGGTCCTCTCTGAGATTTCCCAGGGTTGACATTGCAGGTCAAGCGGGAGATGGCGGAAGGTCTTCAGATATGGCTACTAGGAGCATTAGAAATGGGGAGTTTCTGTTGTTTTTTATTCTAATCCTTTCTCCTCCTCCCTGCTTTCTCTGCCTGAACAGTAGTTCTGAATCCTGGACCTTTCCCTGTGGCATTCCTCTTCCCACCTCCTCAAACTTCTGATTGTCCTTTAAAACTTAATTCAAGGCTATCTTCTTTGAGATGACTTCCTGCCCCGTTTGGCTGAGTTGGAGCCCCTCATGCATCTCCTATAACATCAGTGCTTCTATCTTTGTAGGCTTATCCTAGTCAGTCTGTGTCTGCTTACATGTTCATTCTTCCTCACCCTTTGCTAACTCCTTAGGGGCAGAAATAAAATCTTTTAATTCTACCTACTTTAGACCTTTGAATGTTGAACCACAGGAGGTCCTAAACAAATATCTGTTGGCCAAATTAATAAAGGGAATTTAGGGGGCCCATCAGAATCTCCTGGGTAGTGTTTTCAACATTTACATTGCCAGACCCACCCCCCAGACACAGATTCTTTAGGTCTAGGCTGGGGTTTGTAGATCTGTTTTTTTTTTTTTTGAAAAAAGCCCCCTATGATTTTGAGGTTCACCCCTGGTTAAGAACCCTGATATAACTCAGTCTATTCTTCTGCCCTTTCTTCTGTGTTCTAAAGAAAAATAAAGATGTGTTGGGAAGAAAGAGATTTGATATAAGGCATGAAAAAAACTGATCGGTATGAGGTACAGTTTCTCTAGTTCTTCAATAACAATAATTATCATTAATGATAATAAACCCCATTGTGTTTGGAACTATAGACATTACTAATGATGGAGCAGATGTTGGGGAACAAACAGGGCACCACTCAGCTGGTGGCAGTGTGGGGAATGACTCTGCTCTGATCAGCCCCTTTTCCTTGCTTATCAGACAGTGGACGGCATCTGCCTAAGTAAACATCCGTACAAAGGGCCATTCTTGGCATTCTTGGATTGTTAGGGGAAGGAGGGATGCAGAGTGCATTTAGTCCAGGGGCCCCATTTTAGAGATGAGGAACCTGAGGCTGGGGGTAGGGGCTAGGTATTGACCTACTAGGAAGCCTACAGTGGGCCTACAGTGTAGTTTCCCAGCTCTTTGCCACCTATTTGTACACTGGTTATTCCGGGACAATCTAGTTACATGTTTCCAGGTTGGGGGATAGCCTTCCCCAGGAGTCCCCAAAGTGTCCTAACTACCTATAATCTTTGCCCTAATCTGACCTGTGCAATTCCTCTTTAACCTTCTCCCACCTTCACTTCTAGTTATTTCTCTAAAACTCAGCACTGGTCAGTGCCTTCTCTTCACCACAGAGACTTGTGCTGGTTTCTCATGGTTATAAAATAAATTCCAAACTCCTACTGAGGTCCTTCATAATTCGACCTGAGCCTGAATTCTGACGTCATCTGTCACCCCTCCTCTGCCACGGCTGTGACGAGTCCTGCTGCTTGCATGCCCGCGTTCATTCTGACTCCTTTTTTGTCCGGTGGAGCCCATCAGCAATTAGAGAGGTTACCAGGCTCACATACTCACTTTCCCAGCTCCCTTGACCGTCCTAGAGTGTGGGTTTGTGTGCGGCGCTGGCTGAGGGGATGAAGCCCATGGAAGTCGGCAGTGGAGGGTAAAGGATCATATTTGGTAAAAATTTCTCTCCTTCTAAAATAGAGATTAGAGGTGTCAGGATGGCTGAGTGGTCTAAGACGCCAGACTAAAATAGAGAGATAGACAAAGACAGCCCTTCATCCTCTTTCCTGTTTTGGAGGACCTAGTGTGAACACCTGAAAATGGAAGCCGTTGCTGCCATTTTGCAGTCCAGAGGGAGAAGTCCAGAAGAATCACAACAGAGCTGCTCCACAACCCAGACATCCCTGAATTCACTCAATCAGCTTTGAAACTTCCCATATCTCAGTTTATTGTTCTATAAAATTGGAAGGCATTATAAAATAATATATCTAATAATCTCTAAAAATAAACTTAAGAATGCACAATTACTTCCGTCTTGCTTTACGTGCACCCTGACCAATACAATAGCCCTTCTTGAATCAAACCCGGCCTCTGGGGGGAAATAACAGCTCCCTCCCTCCTCCGAACCCTTCGGGAACAGAGGCAAGAGTTAGAACTATAGGAAATCCCACATCTTACTCTCCTAGCTTGCTGATCTGCTCCTCACATCTGCTGTTTGTAAGTCCTGTAGCATTTGTTCCTGCTTCCACAGGGCCACTGACATTCCAGTAGAGGAGAACTCAGTGTCCTTGAATTGTTTGCTGGACACATACCCATAATTCAGTCTGTCCACTTCTAGAGTCTTCAGTTCTCTCTCTCTCTCTCTTTTTTTTTTTAATTTATTTATTTGTCAGAGAGAGAGGGAGAGAGAGCAAGCACAGGCAGACAGAATGGCAGGCAGAGGCAGAGGGAGAAGCAGGCTCCCCGCCAAGCAAGGAGCCCGATGTGGGACTCGATCCCAGGACGCTGGGATCATGACCTGAGCCGAAGGCAGCTGCTTAATCAACTGAGCCACCCAGGCGTCCCTTCAGTTCTCTTTTTAACCTAGCAATTCAGACTAGGTGGAGCTGAGGTCTCCCAGTGAGGACTGTAGCTTCCTCTCTGAGATAGTCTGCCTTTCTGTTCTACAGGTCTCCTTGGGCCATTTCAGGGATGCCTTCCAAATCCTCCCTTTTGAGGGATTCTCACTTGTTTTGACCCTGGTCTTCATGGCTGGAGGAGAACAGTACTAGCTCTTACCCCTTTCTGGCCTGCTTACTTACTGGCCTGCTTCAGAAACTCTACCTTCTCTTCTACTCTGACCTTTTCCTACGCCTTGAATGCTCCTTCACGTCAACATCAGCACTCACTGAAATCTCTCCCATTCTGGGAAGTCTCCCCCCATGTTCGTGTCCCCTGTGAGGTAAATCTCGTCCGTTCCAGTCACAGAGCTCCATTCCCCTTTCACACGTGCAGGAGTATGTACATTCCAGACCAGCTGGTTGGTATGTGTCACACTACCTTGTTTGGAGGTTGTGAACACATGTCTCCCCACTGCACAGTAAGCCCCCCAGGACCACAGTTTACGGGTGCTTTTAATCCTCTGCAGAGTAGGAGCTGCAGGACAATTCAAGACAGCACACATTTACTGTGCTTTGAAGTGCTATCTCAGGACTTCTTGATATGGGGAGAAATGTATTTATTGTTCAAAGCTCTTTTTATTTGGGGTTGTGCGCCCTTATAACCGAACGTACCATCACCAGTACATACACCAACCAAGTAAATAGGTGTGGGAGTGGAAACAGGGGTTTTCTACAAGTTATTTCTACTTGGGGGTGTGTATGAAGGGGAATGACTGAGAGGAAGGGGAAGCTCAGAGTTCACATGTGTGAATGTGTGTGTGTATGTGCACGCACGTGTGTATGCATGTGCGTTTGTGTAGAAACGCAAAGCCAAGGAGACAAGTTGTGAATGGTGTACGTGTGGGAATATGGTGGGGGGTTGGTGAGGAGGATGTTTATTTAGAAGCAAAGACTGAAATAATGAACTCGTACAGTGTTACCCAATACGGATTAGTCAGATCTAGATATTCTTTTAGCAATAAACATTTCTCGAGTGCCTCAGGTAAGCGAGGGGTGGCTATTAATACTCTGTTCTGTAAAGTTTTAACTCACCTTATCCAAACCCATGCTTCCTAACATGAAATTTGATTTTACTCTCAGTAGATAAAGAAAATAGTTTTTATTCTCCATTTAGGTCAAAAGCAATTTTGGCAGCAGTTCAAGAACTCCCTGGGGCACCAAGAATAACTAGAAGCTTATCTTTGTGAATGTCTCTCTCTCTCTTTTTTTTTTTTTTTTTTTTTTTTTGGGCCCGATTCTCATTCTCTGGTATTTTCCTTCCCTAGTCCTTTGAATTTTCTTTACAACTTTTTTTTTTTTAATTTTGCAGTTTTCACTTATTTTTCATCACCTCTCTCCTCTTTGACATCTCCCCACAGTTTCCTTATCAAGGTCTCCTTTCATTCTTCTCTGGGATGGCAGTAATATTTCAATAATTCATACCAGTGGAGGTAGGAGATTTGGGGTCCTTGGAATTGCAGGAGAGCAGTTTGGTAAAGCAGAGAAAGTCTGGAGCTAGGGTTCATGAGACCTGGGTTTTTGTGCAGGACTTTATCACTAACTAACTGGATGACCTTGGGTAAAATTGAAACTTCTTGGAGTCTTAGGGCCCTTATCACTCGGAGGAAGGATTGGACCAATATGATCTCTATTAATATTCTATGATGTTTATAAAAAATAGCTTTGTTTAGGATATGAGATTTGTACTTGTATTTGAAAATATGGGTCTTTGGGGATAATTAACACTGGATTTAAAGTCGTTTTGTATTCTGCAACTTTGCAGAGACTTGAGTGTAATAAATGAGGGCTGGGATTTAGGACCAGCAGCTCCCAGGTTGTCATCAATCAAACACTAGAAACTTTTCCAAATAGGGGCCGACTCTGAAGGAGAGGGAGACAGAATGGTAACAGTCCTTGGCCTGTGTTCCTTTTAAAAAAAATTTTTTTTTATTGTGCTAAAGGCATAGCATAAATTCTACCCTGTTAACAAATTTTTAAGTGTAGAGTACATATGGTTAACTGCTGTTGTACAGAGATCTCTAGAACTTTCTCCTCTTGCATGATTGAAACTCTATATTCCTTGTAGAGCAACTCCCTATTTCCCTGTCCCCCAGGCACGGCAACCACCATTGTACTTTCTGTTTCTGTGAGTTTGACTACTTTAGGTATTTCATATATGGAGAATCATGTGGTGTTTGTCCTTCTGTGACTGGCTTATTTCACTTCGCCTAACGTTCTCAAGTTTCATCCACGTTGTAGTTTGTGACAGAACTTCCTTCTTTTTAAAGGTTGTGTAATATTTCTTGACTTGCGTACTCCCCTAGAAGTTTTTCTGAGTTTGATACAAATAAAATGAAAACTCACGTATTTTGTCTCAATATCCTTTGCTGCTGGTAGTTCATGGTGCCCTCACCCATTGTAAACACTCTTTGGGCAGATTGGCCCAGTACCCACTTACTCCAAAGATGGCTCTCTCTTACCTTCTGCTGTGTTATAAATACTGCATGTTTTTTCTTTCTTTCTTTTTTTTTTTTAAGATTTTATTCATCCATTTGACAGAGAGAGATCACAAGTAGGCAGAGAGGCAGGCAGAGAGAGAGGAAGGGAAGCAGGCTCCCTGCTGAGCAGAGAGCCCGACGTGGGACTCGATCCCAGGACCCTGAGATCATGACCTGAGCCGAAGGCAGCGGCTCAACCCACTGAGCCACCCAGGTGCCCCAAATACTGCATGTTTTAAAAATTTTTTATTTCACTTTATTTTTTTTACTATTTTTCATCAGAGTTAGCTTTATACAAAACAGAAGTCTGGAAACATGATCTTTCTGATCAAATAATCAGATTTTGGGGGACAATCTAGATTCTTTTTTTTTTTTAAATGTATTTATTTATTTGACAGAGAGAGAGATCATGAGTAGGCAGAGAGGTGGGCAGATAGAGGGGGAAAGCAGGCTCCTCTCTGGGCAGGGAGCCCCATGTGGGGCTCGATCCCAGGACCCTGAGATCATGATCTGAGCTGAAGGCAGAGGCTTAACCCACTGAGCCACCCAGGCACCCTGACAATCTAGATTCTTGTCTTGACTCTGTGCAGCCTTGGGCAAAATTCCTCCCACTACTGGACCTTGTTTTCCTCATCTGTAAAATGGAGAGGTCAGATTAGTTCAGTGGTGCTCAACAAGGGCAATTTTGGCCTTCAATAGACATTTGGCAGTATCTGAAGACACTCTGGTTGTCATACCTGGTCTGTCACTACCTGTACTGAGTAGAGGCCAGGAATGCTGCTAAACATCTTAGAGTACACCTATGCCTCAGGACCGGAATCCCTGCCCCCAACTACCCAGCCCCAAAAGTTAACAGTGCTGAGGTTGAGAAATCCTGGACTGACTAGCTAATACCCCAATTCCCTAGCATCTCTAAAATCCCATGACTTCTTCCATCTCTGTTTTTCTTTTCACTCTCACTGGCTGGGCCTAAGATAAAAGTGTAAAGTAGGAGAGTGCATCTGATTTCTTCTATTTCCTTCCATGGTCTATCCTTCCCAAGCTTTCCTTCTCTTTCCCCTTTTTTCACTGTCTCATCATCATCTGGAACAGGTTTAAAAAGCATATGCCTTTGAGTAGGGTTTAAATTCTGGGTGGCATCAGGTTGGCTTGAAGGAGAAAAGCAGCCATTTGATTCCCACACAGACTACTAGGAGGGGGAAAACAGAAGGCAAAACATGGAAAGGATGGGATGATGGGAATTGACAAAAGGATCAGGGTTACAAGAAATATAATTGAGTCTCTTTCTTTCTTTCTTTCTTTCTTTCTTTCTTTCTTTCTTTCTTTCTTTCTTTCTTAGTCTCAGTCTTTCTTATTCTCATCTCCCCACTCTCCACCTGTTTGCTTCTCTCTGGGTTTTCTGTGTTGTATCCTACAATATAGACTACTTCATGTCCAAGAAAAGATGACTACGGGCATCTCCAGGAATATATAATCTGGTAGCCTCAGTACTAGGAAACTGATTGGTTCTGCTTGAGTCACATGTCTGTTTCTTGGAGGAATCCCTGTGGCCAAGTGATAAGGACTACCATGGTGGGCCAGCTTGGATGGTGGGTGGGGTACTGAATGGCAGCCCCACCAGAACCACATGGAAAGGAGAAAGAAGGTTGCTTCTACTGAAAGAAGGGAAAATTCCGGGCACAAGAAAACAACAGATATTCCTCTACAAAGGAACTGATTTGCTTTTTCATTCATTAATGAATTTAGACACTTTCATTTATTAAACAAAAAATGTAATGATTCTCTGTTATGACCAAATAGTGCCAGACAGAAATATAGTTTCCTTTCTCAAGGAACTCAGTGTGGTGGAGGAGATGGACAAGGAAAGAATTATAATAGAAATCATATGGGAGTCAACTTTTAAGACCTTATGCTATTAGAGTACCCCAACTGCAGGAAATTTTATTTTATTTTATTTTTTATATTTTTAAAAGATTTTATTTATTTATTTGACAGAGAGAGATCACAAGTAGGCATAGAGGCAGGCAGAGAGAGAGGAAGGGAAGAGACTCCCCACTGAGCAGAGAGTCCAATATGATATGGGGCTGGATCCCAGGACTCTGGGATCATGACCTGAGCCAAAGGCAGAGGCTTTAACCACTGAGCCACCCAGGCGCCCCCTGCAGGAAATTTTAAATAAAATTCCTGAGGTATTTCCAAAGGAGCTGGGAGTTACCATGAAAATGAGAACCATCTTTATTCTGTCTGACTCCAGCCACAACAACAGCCGTATTTAGTTGTCCTTCTGCTCTGGAGGTAAGGTGAGGGAAATGGGGAGGAGGAAACTCAAAGATACATTGAACACCTACCGAGTCAAAGAATCTTGCCAGTAAGGGGAGATGACTGAAATTTCAGGGATTCTCTGATTAAGAAAAGCTCTTAACTCTCCTGGCCTTTGTGAGTCAACATCTATGTCTAGAGCTAAAAGAATCAATACCTTCCTGTTTTGCTGGGAGAATTTCTTAGCAAAACTTGACTATACACTAAACTTGTCAGTGACCAAGCATTTATAATACTGTAATGGTTTGAAAAATCTAATTTCTTAAAAGGTGTTCTCAGGGGGTGCCTGGGTGGCTCAGCGGTTTAAAGCCTCTGCCTTTGGCTCAGGTCATGATCCCAGGGTCCTGGGATCGAGCCCCACATCGGGCTCTCTGCTCACCAGGAGGCCTGCTTCCTCCTCTCTCTCTCTGCCTGCCTCTCTGCCTACTTGTGATCTCTGTCTGTCAAATAAATAAATAAAATCCTTTAAAAAAAAAAGGGTGCTCTCAGTCAAGTGTGTTTCTATGGAATTTTGGTGGCGACTGGCAACACTATTTTTTTTTTTTTTTTTTTTTTGAGAAAGAGCTCAAGTGTGTGGGGGGATTGAGTGAGGAAGAGGGAGGGAGAGAATCCCAAGCAGGCTCCTGGCCTAGCAACAGAGCAAGGCTTGAACCCACAACCCTGAGATCATGACCTAAGCCAAAATCAAGAGTCAGACACTTAACCAACTAAGCCAACAGGGTGCCTCTCATGGAGACACTATTTTATGGAATTCAATATTCAGTTTGGAAATTCTCCTGGTTCCAAGTGCCTGAGAGGTAAAAATAAAAGGAAGATGGTTCATAATAACAATAACTAAAGGCAATCACTGCTAAGTGACTTTAATAATCACTGAAAAACAATAGTGATTTAAGGTGAAATTGGCCAGAGTAGTTTGGTGTAGCAAGGAAGGACTGTTTGCTTTCTTTAAGTTCTGTAGATCCTCTGTTTTAATATTGTCTACCCCCCACGCAGACTTCCTCAAACACATGCTTCTAGCATCCTACTTGTTATAACCCTCCACACTTTAAGTCTCAGAACTTTCCCAGTAGGACGATAAAGGCTATAACTCACCCAAGTTTGGAGATTTCTTGGGGAGAGGAGGTCTTCACCCTGCCCATGTTGCAGTCCTCTGCATAACATGTACTCTGACACGAGGCAGCCATACCTGTCATTTCCAGCTTCTAAAACAAGTGACTCCTCAGAGTAGTTCAGGAAAGCCAGTGGCAGGCAGATAAACTGCCTAGATCTGACAAGAATAAATCTCCATGTTTACTTAGCCATAAAAGGCTCACATGGATAAGCAAATTTTATGATATACCAAATGTCCAGCATATGTAATAGCAAATCTGTTAAAAGTCATAGGAAGTGTCCCTTGATGTCTAACCCACCTTCCACCTTACACAGCAGGGGAACAATGAAATGATTTCCCCAAGATTGTACCATGCCTGAGGGGCAGAGGACTGGCTAAACTCATTGTGTGCTTTTTTGATTCTTTCCTCTTCTTATCAGTGAGGACGCTTTTAGCTGCACGTAAGAAGAGCCCAGTGAAAATTTCTTAAGGAAAAAGGAAAATGTGTTAACTAATGTAGTAAGATTGGCTATAGGAGGTTCCAAGGTTGGTTAATTTAGGGTCTTAGTCATGTTATCAAGGATTCAGGCTCTTCCATTATTTCGTCCTTCTGCTCTGTCATCCTCCAAGTGCTGGTGTTCAGCCTCTCATGACTGCAGTCTGGCTCTGGTATCACCTCACGACTCGTCATCAACCAAAGGCTAGAATAAAAATCGACTTTCCCAATTTTATGACCCTTTTTATAATTAAGCTTTTATCTTAATTCCAGTTAACATACAGTATTATGTTAGTTTCTGGTATACAATACAGTGATTCTAAACTCTACAAGTCACCCAGCGTTCATCACGAGCGCACCCCTCTATCCCCATCCCCTGTTTTATCCATGAGACCCTTTTAAAAAATTTTATTTAATTTAAAAATTAAATTAAATTTATTAAATTTAAAATACACATAACATAAAATTTACCATTTTTGTTTTTAAGCATACAGTCCAGTAGTGTTACGTTCACGTTGTTGTGCAACTAATCCCTAAATTTTATTCATCTCACAAAACTAAAACTCTATACCTATTAAACAACAATCCTCCATTCCTTCCATGTCAAGGCTCTGGCAGTCACCATTCTACTTTCTGTCTCTATGAATTTTACTACTCTGGATATTCCATATAAGTGAAATCACACAGTATTTGTTTTTGTGTCTGGTTTATTTCACACGGCCTAATGTCCTCAAGATTCATCTGCTGTAACATGTGTCAAAATTTCTTTCATTTTGAAGGCCGAGTAGTATCCTATTATGTGTATATACCACTGTTTATCCATCAGTGGACATTTGGGTTTTTCTATCTCTTGGCTATTGTGAATAATGCTGCTGTGGACATCGGTGTACAAATATGTCTTTGAGTCTTGAGACCCCTAGTAAGAGTAAGGAGGGCTTTTCCAAGATATCCCCAAAGATTTCTCTTCATATTTCCTTGGCTGGAATTGTACTGATCAAACCTAGGCAAATGGATTTACTGGGATTTGCTTAGACCAGAGGTTCCTGAAGTATAGTCTGCGTACCTCTGAGGATCTTGAGATCATTCTAGGGGCTCTGTAAGATTAAAACTAGTTTTATAATAATAATAATAAATAAGGTGTTATTTGCCTTGTTCTCTGTGTTGATGTTTCCAGTGGTGGTGATGCAAGATTAATGGTGGGTAAAAGTCCTGGTACTTTATTATGAATTATAGTAGTGACATTAAATTATATTAGTAGTTAATAAAAAAACCTCAGTTGTACCTAAGAACTATTAATAAAATGGTAATAACTGAATTTTGTTAAACTGCCATCCCTGGGCACAGGTATTTTAAATATTCTGTGTAAAGTATACCAAAGTGTGATGATTGTCTCAGAGAAAAGCACTTTTGCTATTGTTTGGGTTGTAAGTTGAACCAGCCTTTTTTTTTTTCTTTTTCTCATGAAACAGCATTTTTACTTGAAAAAACAATTGTCAGACAAAATATGGCTATTCACACTTGAGTATTTGACAGATAGACTCTTGAAAATGAACAAAGTGAGCCTGTTACTTCAAGGAAGACAACAGCAAAGTTTATTGCCGATAAAAAATTAGAGTCTCGTGCAAAAAAAAAAAAAAAGAATTCCAAAAAAGCTTGTATCTGCCACTGTGATCTTGACAGCTTCCAATCCTTAAAGTCTTTTATGATAAGAATGGTAATGATATAAATGAATGCGATTCTTTTTGATACTGTATAATGAAACACACCAACATGTAGAAACTCTGCATTGCTTAGTAAACCAAAGTCTCAAATGACTGATGCATGATGTTACAAAATCATGCATGGGTAAAAGATCAAAGTTCAAGACAGATGAATGGAATTTAATGTAACAGAGTATGAAAATATTTAGTGAGTTGATTTCAGATTAGACGTGTTAACATCACAGCTAACCTTTAAGAAAAGGTCACTTGTGTTCAGTAGCAAAAATTCAGCTGACTAAAATTTTAAAGATCTAATTGGCTTTATTAAATGATTCATGAATTGGGCAGTATCTTATTTAGCAAACAGGGAGGACTTCCAAAGGGCTACAGAAAGGGATGGGCTTCTAAAGGCAGGACAAGGGCTCCTGGGTGGCTCAGTTGGTTAAGCGACTGCCTTAGGCTCAGGTCATGATCCTGGAATCCTAGGATTGAGTCCCGCATGGGGCTGTCTGCTCGGCAGGGACTCTGCTTCTCCCTCTGACCCTTCCCCTTCTCATGTTTTCTCTCCTCATTCTTTCTCTCTCAAGTAAATAAATAAAAGCAGGACAAGAAAGTTATAAACAGAAAAAAGGCTTATTTCGGGTGAGATTACCTTCCATTGCAGACAAAAGGGTCTTAGGTAGATTATCTCATCTTCCTTTGAGGGATGGAGAGGGGACATGTGACAGATTGCCTTACCGGTGCTGATCAGAAAATTCCAGACTGACCGGTTAATATTCTATTCCTGAGGGAGCCTGACACTGTGAGTAGGTCAAGTATTGAGCCCTGGTTTGGTGATGTGGTCAAGCATAAGTGACTCCATTTTGAGCTTGTGGGTTTGTAACACTGGTCAAGTTTTAGTGTAATGTCAGAGAAAAGTACTTATAGTTATTAGAAAAAGCTATTAAAATATTTTCCCCTTTTCCATGTACATTATTTGTGTGGGTTGAATTTTTAAAAATTGATGTCAACCCCCCCCATATTGCAACGTGTTGAATGCAGAAGCAGAGATGAAAGTCCAACTTTCTTCCATTGAGCCAGAAATTAATTTGCAAAAATATAGAATGTCTTTTTGCTAACTAAATTTTTTTTGAAAAATATAGTTATTTTTATAAAAATATGTTAGCATGTAAATGTTTAAGTTATTGTTATTTTAAATGGATATATTAAAATTTATTCTTTTGTTTGGATTTCTTTAATTATTATTGAGCACATTCTGGTTCATATTCCTTGAAAATATATGAAACAAATTCAGTTTTAGTTAATTTTGGAAAATAACTATACATCACTTCAGATACATAAAGGTAGGATGGCCCCAGGAGAGGCTTCTCCTCATCTTTTTTCCTCAGAGAATCCCAGTTTTATTCATGTAAGAGTGTAAACTGATGAAGACTTTATTACTTTTGTGGGGAAGGGAATTTGGAATTTTATGGAATTTGGTGATAGTTATCGAGATTTCACATGTTGATTCCTTTGGACCCAACATTTAACTCTTAGAAATTTATCCTATAGCTATACCCCATATATATTAAAATGCTCATTGCAGTATTGTTTGAAATGGAAAAAAAAGAAAACTGGAAACCATCTAAATGCCCATCAACAGGATGTTGATTGATTTAATACAAAACATCATAAAATGGAGGATTAGACCATTAAAATGAACAATTTAGACATGTATGGATTGTAGGAAAATCTCCAAGATTTTTTATTAAAAGCAAAAAAGGGAATTTCATAGCAGTGGGTAAAATATGATCACTGCTCCAGTTATCTGTTGTTGTGGAAGGACCATCCCAAACTTATTGGCTTCAAACTACAGCAATCATGAGTTTGCTCACAAATCTGCAAGTTGGGAGGGTTTGATGGGGCCCGCCAGTCTCTGATCCACACGAGTCAGCTGAGATGGCTTCAAGACTGGGGGCAACCTGACATTTGCGGGCTGGACTCATCTGAAGGTTTTCTCATTCACATGTCTGGCAGTTGGTGTTGACTGTCATCTGGAACGCCCACATGTGACCTCTCTGTGTGGTTTCTTGGCTTCCTCACAGCATGGTGGCTGGGTTCCAAGAACAAGCATCTCAAGACCGTAAGTGCCAAGAACCTGGCACCGTATCACTTCTACCATATTCTATTGGTCGAGCTGTCAATACGCCCAGATTCAAGGGGAGGGGATTCAGACTCCACTTTTTGATGGGAAGAATGTCAAGGGATTTCGTGTTTATGGATCAAAAGCTCCATGATACCATTTGTGTAAACTTTTAAATACATATACATGTAAAATGCAGATATATGCAAAAGAAGCTTTTTCAGGAGGGTAAATGAAAAGTTGTTAACAACGGCTACCTTTTGTGGGGAGAGAATGTAGGTCGAGGGTGGAGTGAGCAGGAGACTTTAATTTCTAATTTTGTCTCATTGTACTATTGAATTTTTGTTCATGTGGGTATATTACTTTTGTTTAACACACACACAACCAAAAAACAACAAAACAACCAAATAACCTTTAGTAGGAGTTTAGTTTTTCCTCAAGCTCCCATGTCAAGTATTCTATTTTATGTTCATCAGCAATTCTGTGAGGTCCTTAGGGCAGATGAGACTGCCCCTGTTTCCAGATGAGGATCAGAATCCAGGTCTAAACTTCCAGTTCCGTGTCTGTGTTACTTACAGGGTAACTAAAAAAGATCCAGGTCTGGAACTGAGCCTATCCACCTGGAGAAGCAGATTGTGGAAAGACAGTCTTAACAAAGTTGGGAAAAATTCAGGCTGGGACGTGGTGCAGAATCCATCGCTACGTGGTTGACAACAGCGACTCTCCCAGTGCCCTAGCAGATTGTCTAGCATCAGTTTGCTGAATGAAGGAATGTAGAAGTCTCCTTACTGGTCAAATCCACCTCTTCCTCCCTCAATCACAGACTGACATTCAAAAGTGGAAACCGGATCTCATAACCAACTTGCTCAAAACCCTTTGTGAATATTAATAAAAGGACACCTCACTAAAACGGAGTCCAGAAGCTCTGCAGGGGGAGCTCTCATGCCCTACCAATCTTTGTAAATTACAGACCCAACAGGAAGACCCAACAGGAAGACCCAACAAGAAGACCCAACCTGACCTTGCCCATGGTGCTACTTTACTATTCCAGCTAGAGAAGAAAGGCTTTCCTTGTCCACCCCCTTGACCCACGACCCCTGCAACAACCCAGCCAATGAGAAGCCACTATTCTTAGAGCTCTCAGTTTACTCCAATGGATACCCTTTCCAACTTACCCCCTTTCTCCTTAAAAAAGCATACCTCTCTTTTGTTCTCCCTACCTGCCTACAGTTTTGCTGGGCTTGTTTGTTCCCTGAGTGCAATCATTTTATTTCCAGACAAACCCATTTTTGCTGGTAAAGCACCTAGCAGTTTTTATTTTTAAGGTAACACCTTCCAGCCTTCTACCTTCACCTGAAGGAAAATAAGAAATGTCACAATGTCTATGCTGTGTGCCAGGTACTATACTAAAAGCTTTGTAAGAACTAACTCATTCTTTGAATAACTCTGTAGATGGAGGCGCTATTTTTGTTTAGTATTTCTGTCCCATGAACGAGGAAAGCAAGGCACAGAGGAGTTAAATAATTTCAGACAGCTAATAAGAACAGCGAGAGCACAAACCAAGGCAATCTGACGTCAGGACCTGTGCTGTCAATCACTTCATCACTCTGTCTCCAGACTTCTTAGCCCCATGGATGACACCCTCTGTGGTCAACAAGGGGATCCATAGGCACAACGATGCTGGGAGGGTGTATCAGGGCTCTCCCGAGAAGTAGAACCAGTCGGAGATGGATATATGCGTGTATGCATATACGTATGTATGCATATATTTGTTTATGTAGAAAAGTTATTATGAGGACTTGGCTTGTGTGATTATGGAGTCTGAGAAGGCCCAAAGTCTGCCATGGGCAAGCTGGAGACCCAAGAAAGCAGGCGGTAGAATTCAGTCCAAGTATGAAGACCAGAGAACCAATGTTGTAAAGCCCAGCCTGAGGGCAGGAGAAGATGAGATGTGATTGCTCAACAGGCAGGCAGGAAACAAAAAAGAGGTGAATACCTCTTTCCTCCACCTTTGTTTCTATTCAGGCCCTCAGCAAATTGTGGGTGATGCCCCTCCCTGCCACGAGGAAGTGCGATCTACTGAGTTTACTGATTTGAAGGTTCATCTCATCTGGAAACACCCTCCCAGCCACATCCAGAAATAAGACTTAATCTGGGTACCCAACCTGTGATTGCTCAAGTCTACCTGTAAAATTAACCAGCCAGGTGGGAAGGAGCGTGGGTTAGGGAATTGCCCCAGAACCCATCAGGCTCGAATGGGGTATCCAAAGGAAGGGGAACATTGTTACTTTAGGACAGAGAAGTAGGTGGGGCCTGATCAAGCTGGGCTGTGTGGACTGGGGCAAAGGGTTTGGGTTTTATTTAATGTGGGACAGAAAGTCCTTGGAGAATTGAAAGCAAACTAGTGATAAGATTTGGTGTACATTTCTAAAGGATTCCTCTGACTTTTGGGTGGAGGATGGGGCCACAGAGGAATCAGGGAGACCAGTCAGAGCTCCTGTAGTAGTACCTAGGAGCTGGTCCTCCAAGGTTCAGTGCTGGGCCATTGCCCGTCTCTGGTTCCCTTTGTCATTTCCTTCATTGTCTACAGAGTGAACACCTGCCCTGTTTTAAGATGCAGCCACGGCTTCCTGTCTGAGGCTTTCCCTAACTCATTGCCCCCAATAAAATTGTTCAGTACCTTGTTTGTGTCCCCTTGAAAACCTGCTTCGAATATTTTAATACTGTGGTATGATACAAAAATATATTTGGACTTTGTCCCAGTTCCTGGTAAGGAGAAACAATTTCCCGATAGGATCAACTTTGCCAGTCATAATGAGCCCTTTTCACCACACCTGTGTTTATGCTAATGGAGACTTAGATGGGGCCCCTAGATGGCCTCAGATTGGGACCAGTCATCAAAAAGACCCAGTGACTGGGGACTGGGAACTTTCAGCCTCTCACACTGACCTCTGGGAAGGTAGAGTGGGCTGGAGAGGGAGCTCTGGAAAAACTAGTGAACAGAGATCAGAGAGCTTCCAGGTTGGTGAACATTATGAGGTGCTGGAAGGACATTGCCTCCAGAGAGGGTGAGGGAGCTCTGCGCCCCTTCCCCATACCTGGCCCCCTGCGTCTCTTCCCTGTGGCTGTTCACAAGTTGTATCTTTATAATAAACCAGTAAATGTAAGTAAAGTGCTTTCCTGAGATCTGGGATCTGTTCTAGCAAATTGCCAAAACTGAGGAGGGGTTGTCAGAAACTCTGACTTTGTAACCAAATTGGTTAGCGGTGTGGATAATTTGGGGACCCGAAGCCTGTGACCGGTGTCTAAGTAGGGGACAGTCTTGTGGGACTGAGTCCTTCAGCCTGTGGAGTCTTACATCCTCTCTGGGTAGTTAGTGTCAGAGTTGAATTGAATTGTAAGATCAGAGAGTATCGGTTTGTTGGTGTGGAAAACGCCCATGTTTGGTGCCAGAAGTTCAGTAAGGGAAAAAAAAAAAATTCTTCCATCACTAAATTTTTTTTTTGTCTTTTAAAAAATTTATTATTATTATTATTTTGTTTTTGTTTTTTTCTTCCTCTTTAAATAACTATGAACTCCTAGGGGAAAAGAAAAAAAAAAAGGACAAGGCCATTCTCATCTGCATTACACTAATCTGCTTAGTGTAATGTACCCACTCAATAAACATGTGCGCACAACGGAAAGAACAAATTAATTCATATCAGCAGTGCATGTGGTCACACTTGTGTTGATCATTGCAATTTCACTCCTTGTTCTTTAGGACACAGCACTTTTGAGTTTTGAGAATTAACAATTTTTCTAATTTTTACAAGCTTTAGCTTGGTTATGACGTAGTTCAACACTTTATAGCTGAGGTATGTATTTATATTGGGGCATGCATTTATGTTTCCTCATAATTGGGTTAACTCCTTAATTAAATAGATACCATGTTTCCTTTTCCTCCTTATATTCCCTAAGAGCTGGTGAAATATTATGGAGCTACTCCTAAAACATCTTGGTGTGCCTAGTTTCTCTTATTGAATCTGAGCGGAGACAAGACAGGATTCTCTATTCATCCTGTGGCTTTTCTCAAAGTCAAAGCAATCCCTGCTGGGTGTAAACCCTTCGGTAATTGTCTGCTTTACAGGGGCAGGGGTGGAGGCCTGAGCTACCGTTTGTTTTGTTGCATTCTTGGCTGAAGGGCAAGCCCTGAGTTTCTTCTAAATTTGGGAAGTGGCTTGGGCAAATCTGGTCTGTTCAACACTTGTCTGTCTCCTTGGGTTAAAGACTAACAGCTTCTGACGAATAGAAGGGACTATGGATAACCACAACGTGGTTGGGCTGTTACAAAGAAAGCAAATCTTTGACTGAATTCTGCCATGACTGCTAGCTTAAAATGAATCATGTAGTTGGCCTTGGTAAGCTTGGGGGAAGGTCTCCTTGTTGACTTCTCGAGCGCATTACCTCAAGGTGAATGCTACGATTTCTGATGACTTTGGAGTCAAGTTAAACTCAGAGTCCAAGTTCTAGACTGGCCGTCCTTGTCATCCTAAACCACTGCAACTGCATGGGATTAAGATAATCCCACAAGGTGCTTGTTGGAGTCCCTAAAGTGTGGGGACAGGATTTTTCTCAAGGGGACAGGTTTCTCCAAAGGTAATGTTGGGTCCTGGGCTTGCCTGATCCTTCTACTTCATTTATGTAAGCATGGAAGGGACTGGATACATAAGTATTTTTTTGTTTTGGTAAAATATACATAACCTAAAATTCTACCTTTTTTTCCCCTAAGTGTCACAATTCAGAGGCATTAAGTATATCATTCATGTTGCTTTGCAGCCATCACTCCCCATCCATCTCCAGAAACTTTTCATCATCCCAAACAGAAACTCTACACCAATTCAACATTCTAACCTTCCCCCAGCCCCTGGCAATCACCATCCTACTTTCTGTCTCTGAACTCGACTATTCCAGGTAGTGTGGAATCCCATTTGTTCTTTTGTGTCTGGCTGATTTCAGTTCACATTAAGGTCTTCAAGGAGCCTGGGTCATTTTAATAGCATCTATATTCCTTGAATTACCACTTATTCACCAGGATAGATGATCTCTAACATCTTTTGTGCTATTTGACAAACCTTGTGGAGTAGATGTGAGCAGCAACATTTGGAGGGCTTGCTAGCCACGTCTGAATTGTGGATTCTCATGTAGGATTTTGCGTAGGCTAACTGATCACCTCTTGCATATTACATAGTTCAAGCCGGAGTCTTTAAATTACCACACTGGCCCTGTGGCAGAGTTAACATTCAAAAGCTCCCGACAAAGACAAAGTGTTTTGAGTGTTACTAAGGAAAGGATATTTCTTATTGTGTAGTAGGATCCCATTCTGGTTGTATGAGGCAGTAGGGTTTGAAGGATGGGCTTCTGGTTGTCTGGAGTACTGCACAAAATTCTGTGAGTGTGTGTATGTGTTTGGGGTAAGAGTTTAGGACTTTTACCAGATGCTTGGGGTGGGTCATCATCTTCCTAAAAACATTAATAAGCCCTATTGAAAGAGGAAATTCTATTTTCTGTAGTGTTTTGGAGGAAACAGATGAAAAAAAGTCCAGATATCCAGGTGGGATGGTGCAACACACTGAATGTCTACGTTCCGCCAAAATTCATGTGTTGAAACCCTAACCCTCAATTGTGGTTGTTTTAGGAGGTGTGCAGCTTTTGGGAGGTGATTAGGTCATGAAGCAGAGCTCTCATGAATGGGACTACTGTTCTTGTTAAACAGACCCCCAAGAGCTCTCTTGTCCTTTCTGCTGTGTGAGGACACGGAGGAGTTGTCCATCTATGAACCCGGAAATGGGCCCACGCCAGACACCGACTCTGCCTATACCCTGACCGTAGACTTCCCAGCCTCTAGAGCTTCGAGAAATGAAATTTTGTGGTTTATGAACTGCATATTCTGTGGTATTCTGTCATAGCAGCCTGAATCAAGATAGGTGGGAATATTTAGAAGCTCAGGTTTCAGCATGGGTGCCCACATTTGGCACTTCCTCTTATCATAATTAGCGATATCAGACTTGTAGCCTTAAAGCACTTCCTTATCCACGAGGACAGCCACATCACACAGCGGCAGAGGACACTGTTCACTTTCATCTTGTGTGAACGGCACCTCTCAGAATGGGGCGGTACAACAGCCTTGTTAATTACAAGGCTTTCTTGTGGGTGCAAAGGCCACGGGGGTCTTCACTGACGCCATTTTTTCTCATGGCCAATTTACCCTTTCATATATGTGTTTAGCATGGGCTGTGGAAAAGATCAAAGCAGCATCAAGAATAGGAGCCCGGCCTCCATGTTCCCAACAAGCGAGGTGATGATTTGGTATTTTGAAAAGGTTTTCACGATGGCTGGCTAATGAGGAAGTTCAGGGAAATAAATAAGAAGCTTTTGAGGCTAATCATACCCTAATTTTCTATTGTAGCCTTTCTTCCGTGGACTTCTAAATAGCATGCCAATTTAGCAAGCTGGTATGAACTATTCCTTCCTACCTGGGATGCTGTTCTTCAGTCTGCCTGTTTAATTTCTCTGCTTTCTGAAAATACCAGCTCGAGTCCTGCCAGCTCCGTGGAGTCCGCCCCCCGCCCCGACCTCTTCCACCTACAGTCCTTAGTCCCTCTTCTGAATTCTGAGTCAGCAACTCGCCGTGGGCATTTACCATGGGTTGCTGTCCACTGTTGGTTTCCCTTTAATACATGTGTGACTGGATAATATTTTCAAATGTTACCTGGTATAATTTTCATTGCTGGCAATATTTTTGCTCTCCAGTCCATTGAGGCCGAAGCATCTACTGAGTCAGGGGGTACAAAGTTAGAGGAATAGTTCCCAAGGCGGCCCTCACTTTGACATGAACGGTTAAGTTCCCAACACCATCTTCAGGTTCCAAAAGAATTCAATGCAAGTTGTGGTACTCATGTTGATAGGGGAAGGATGTAGATTTAGGTCAGTCAAGAGGCACATGGGGCAATGCCTAGGAACGTTCCAGGTACAGAGCTTTCAGTTGTCCTGTCCCAGTGTCATGAACAGTGTTACTTTTCCAGCAAGGATGAGTGATAATGTCTGTGCAGTTTCGCCAGCCAGGAAGGCTAACCTGAACCTCAGTGTCCAGCGTTTTTATTGGAGTTCCATGGTTCCCTGCCCAGGTGGCCCGCCTCGGGTTCCAGCTCCTCCAGAAGCTGAACAGATAACTGGGACTCAAAGTCCACACTCTAAATCCCATTGTTAGACTTCCTGGTGTGGTTCATAGCCCCCGGGCTAAGAGAAGGCACTCTTATCAAGCAAGAAATTCCAGGCATTTAGAGACAACCTTCCCAGGGGCCAAAGGTGAAGGGCAGACCTGTCTCAGGGTGAGTTAAAATCTTTACCACATTGGAAGCTTCTCAGAATCTGGCTGAAAACATAGAGACCAATTTTGGACCCTGACTTCCTAGATAGGCCTTCAGAGTGCATTTCAGAGACGACCTTGGTGATTTCCATTTGTAGAAGTTTTATCTACAAAGCCAGCTTCTTTGAGAGAAATGGGGTTTGTGGGGTCTGTGGGAGCCAGCACGGGGGTACTAGAGTTTAGCTTACATGAGGGAACAACAGAAGAGGGAACTAGGTAGGATGTGACAGAGGGTGCTTTCCCATCACACAGGAAGACTATAAAAACTCTTCCTGGGCTTGGAGGAGGAGCTGGGAGCTCAGGGGAGGAGGAAAGAGAGGGGCTCCAGGCTGACCCACCTGTGGGGTTGAAACCAGGGGGTGGAAGTGGAGACACAAGCTCCCCAGATGTGTTTGAGCATTGGGGGTGCAGAAGGGGCACCTGCCCTTCCTTGTGCCTGGAAATTTTGGAGGGGACCAGTTCACAGAGGGAGTCACACTAATGTACCATGAAAATGGAGGCCATATCAAGCTTTCTAAGTTGTGAGCAGACAGCATTCCACAGGAAAATGACACCTGTGGGACCATATGCAGATCCATTATTATGCAGCATGATACACAGAAAAACAGAAGCCTGCCCACATCAATGACAAGGATTAGTGTTATTTTTTTCAGGCACAATAGGCAATTTATATCTTTCTTATCTTGGTTAGTTGTCTCATCTCTGAATAAATACAGCTGAAGGCAATTTACAGCTGATCAAATCTGACTGTGTCTTCCTTATTCAGAAGCTGTTGCTAAAATCCCCTGTTCCTTGGCCTGGCTTTCCCGCCTCTAGAGTCTGGCCTCAGCCCTCCTGCCTGACTTTATCCTCTGTTCCTCCTCTTCAGGGAGGCTACCCTCCACTAAATAAAATTCAGTGGCTCCTGAACGCTCTTTCCCACCTCTCTGTCTTTGCTGAGGCTGTGGTTTCTTCCTGGACTGACTTTCCCCATCTCCATGGGCTTCAATTCCTCTTCCTCCATGAAGCCTTCCTCAGAGTTCCAGAACTGAAGTTGGCCTCCCATATATAGCCATTGGCTTTACCTCTGCTATAGGATCCACAAAATGCTGCCTTTTGTCACTATTATCTGTCATCTGAATATAGGTCTCCTGTGCTTGCTTGTCAATTCCTTGAAGACGGGGACCACGCCTTTTCTTTCTTGATGTCCGTCTCTCATAGCACTGGGCACAGGCCTCTGCAAGGCTCAGGTGTACAGCTCTGCCAAAGGGACTCACGGACACATGCACACACAGACACACATACAGGCACATATAGACACACACACACACACACAGACATATACAAACAGACACATACAGACACACAGACACAGACACAAGACGCAGACACACACACACACAGATGCACACAGACGCACACAGACACACAGAGACACACATCATCTTCAGTCCCAGTCTTCTAGCATCTGGGAGTATTAGGGCAGAAGGACTGAGGATGCATGATTTGGGGGCGCACTTAGAGGGGCTGAGGCCGAACTCTATGTGAAGGGCAGAGGAGGGAGCTAGCAGATCATGGGGAAAGGGCTGCATTTGAGGAGATTAGTCTTCAGGTAGGGTGACTTCAGAGTTCTAGAGTTAGCGACCGAAAAAAACCTGTGCTTTTTCTTCAGACCAAGCCCATGCTTCTGGGCCTCTATAACCAGATTCTGGCAGAGGCTGGGGTGAAGGCTGGGGTGGGGCCGGACCCCAAGAGAACTGGAGAACTACTCTACCGACTCTTCAAAGCCTCCAGCATGGAGACAGCCGTGTTTCCTTTGTTTTGGCCTAAGGTGTCCACGTGGCGGGACCTCAGGGAGTCTGGGGCAAAGGTCAAGAACTCTCCGTTCACAAAACAAGGGATAAAAAGAATCTATAACTATTTTTGGAAATATTTACTCTCACTGGCAGCTAAAAAATATGAATTGAGGCAACAGGCAGAAGTCACCTAATTTTTTTTTAAAGATTTTTAAGATTTATTATTTATTTATTTGGCAGAGAGAGAGAGACAGAGATCACAAGTAGGCAGAGAGGCAGTCAGAGAGAGAGGGGGAAGCAGGCTCCCCACTGAGCAGAGAGCCCAAAACGGGGCTCGATCCCAGGACCCTGAGATCATGACCTGAGCCGAAGGCAGAGGCTTAACCCACTGAGCCACCCAGGCGCCCCAGAAGTCACCTAACTTTTAAAATGTGTCTTATATTCCCTTGAGAATTTTAAAATTGAATAGTATTTGTTCAATCTTTTTTTAAAAAAAGATTTTATTTATTTGTTTCAGAGAGAGAGAGAGAGAGCGAGAGAGAGCGTGAGCACACAAACATGAGTGGGGGGAGAGGGAGAAGCAGCCTCCATGCCAAACAGGGAGCCTCATGTGGGGCTTGACCTGGGATCACGACCTGAGCTGAAGGTAGACTTTTTTTTTTTTTTTAAAGATTTTATTTATTTATTTGACAGAGATCACAAGTAGGCAGAGAGGCAGGCAGAGAGAGAGAGGAGGAAGCAGGCTCCCTGCAGAGCAGAGAGCCCGATGTGGGGCTCGATCCCCAGGACCCTGGGATCATGACCTGAGCCAAAGGCAGAGGCTTTAACCCACTGGGCCACCGAGGAGCCCCTATTTGTTCAATCTTTGGGTGAAAAAAAAAAAAGACAGAAGATGGATTGGTTGCCCCTCCCTGTCTTATTTTTGTCTGGCGGTGGTGAAGGTGAGGATGAGGTACTGATTATTCATTTTGAGCATTTTGAAACACAAGTCTAAAATTAATATATCCTTGGCCAGTTCAGCTACTTGAAAGCCTTAAAAACTGTGAATCTCTTTGATCCAGCAGTTCTCCCTCTAGAAGTTTATTTTTAGGAGATATTCATGACAGTGCATAAACACCTGGCAGAGTGATATGATTTATTTAAAAATATAACAAAGAGATATCCCAAATGTATGGTAACAAGAATTGGATAAATAATAAACAAACACAAATATACATTTTTACCATAGAATACTCTGGAAAGAGTAAACATGATGTTGAAGAGTCAGGGCAGCTTTCCCTCAAACTCGAGTTTTGGATTCAGGACCGCTTGCCATAGCTGTTGCACTGCCCGCCCTGGCATGTCTTCTGGGAAGCCCTCTAGAAAGGAGGCACAGATTGCTTTACCTGTGAGACTGTCCAGGCATCTGGGATTCAAACCTTGCTGAGGCTAGAATGAGCAGAAGGTCAGTGTGGGCCTGGATGTTGAAGCTCCCAAGCTGGGATTTTGGGTGCTGGGCAGGTGCAGAGGGGCTGAGCTAGAGCCTCTCTGAGGGAATGGCTTGGGGTGGGGGGGGATCTGCTCTTTATGTTGGTGATTTCTTTTCCTGTATCAGATCCATGGAGGAAATGGCCTGGGTGTTAGGGTGAATCACTGACCCGCCTGACGTTGGCAGGTTATGTCTCGACATGGAAAGATGTTCAGCAGACACTGACAAGGGAAACAGAACAGCTCACGAGATGCATGGGGCAGTCTTATTTCATTTCTTCTCATAGAAACATTATCCATTTCTCTGTATATGTCACATCTACACTTCTATCTCCATATCCTTGTAGACAAAGCTCTAGAAAGAAGGCTTACAAATGTGTTGACACCTGCTATTTCTGGGTGGTGGAAATGTAGTGATTTTTGCGTCATTGAGTACTTAAAGGTTTTATTTTCTTCCTCCTCCCTCCCTTTCCTTCTTTCCTTCTTTTTCTTTACCATAAAAATATGTATTACTCGTGTACTAAATATTATCAAAGAATAATGAACTCTGGGGAGATCCACCTCTGATTTCCTCGTGTGCCCTCAAACCGTAGTATGGAACTCTTGGTTTGAGGAATGAGTGCCCCTGAGAGTCTGGTGGAAGGAGCCAAGCATTCAGATGGGAGCGTCCAGGAACATCACAGAGAATGTCCTACAGAGGAGGTGGGTCTTGCAGAGAGAAGAGGAGGGGAAGGCCATGTTGTGAGGTAGCAGCAGGAACAATGAAAAGGGAAAGGCTGCACTGTGGGGGATGGACAGCCCCAGGCCTCTGGAGGACTTGGGTGCTGAGTGCGAGGTGCGCAGAGATGTTGGGGGCAGGGCAGGGGGGTTGGCAGATATTCACACTTCCTGGCCTCCATCTGGACTTCAGGAGCAGCCTGTAATCATTCTTTTATCCCTTTCGGTTTGAAAGTCTCGTCATAAAAGTAACTTCAGGTTCTCTGACGGGGCAGACACTTCTTACAAAATACCCTCTGGGGATTTCTCAGTGCGGAGCAGGAGAGACACCCTGTGACTCAGTAGGACTTGAGTTGACATGGATCCCAGGAAGCTCCCTCCTTCATGTTACGGTGTCTAGGAGGTTAGAAGACAGTCCATTTAAAAATTTCCTCCTCTAAGGCTGATCTGGACAGACCCATCAGGGCCATTAGGAGTAATGTGATCCTCATGACCATTAAATGTAGCTTACAAATAATTCCCTTCTTATTCTTCGGAGTGGATTCAGGAATATCCATCTGATAAAATAACTCAAACTCCCTTGTGCTATGACATGCTTCTTGCCTGGGAGGCTGCCAGCCCGCTGAGGACCATGTCTCAGCTCCCACTGTTAGGATCCACACACGGCGGACTGAACCGTTTTCACCGATGTCCCCTTTGTAGCTAGATTACTCTCACACCTAGAAGATGTTCTTCTCACTACCAGTGCAGGAGCACAGCAAGCTGGCTGTGCTACTTGGGATCTTGTCAAAATCTGGTTCAAACATGGAAATGCATTGGAGGTCCCCTGACTTCTTCCCTTACTGTGTGTGGGACTGTGGTGGTGGCCGCTCCGTGGTCTGCGAGGTGGGACTGCTTGCCGCAAAGGAACCTGGGGGATGTTGAAGGGAGATCCAGGTGGGTGGTCTGGGTGGCTAGAAGCCCCTCTCCTCTGTTCTCCACAACAACCCTGAGGCAGCTGAAGGCAGTCCCTTGGGCTCTCCACAGCGCAGAGAGACTTGGGAAAGGCTGTGTTTTAGAGTTGGTAAGCTTGGCTCCTGGGTAGGAGCTGGTTCCCAGATACCTGAAAGGAATAACTGACTATGGAAACTGTGTGAGGGGCTGTGAGTCTGGTGTCATGGGGGAGACGGCAGCAGTCCCCAACCCCATTCCCTCGCAGCTAGCCCCTGGATAGCATAATGTCAGCAGGAACACTCACTCCAGACAATATGGAAGTTGCATGTGCTCCTTGTTTAACTCTCTGGAGGTAGAGTGGGTCACAGGGGAGTCACTTTGCTGCTCTTTCTTGTCCTCTCCTGACGGCAAGAAGCCCCTGGATACACCTGTGAGGGTTTTTAGAATGTTTGCTGTTTTCTGGGCACTAGAGGCCAGTCTTCTTACAAAATGGTAACTTAAAAAAATGTGTGTGTTGAGATTGGCAGATGGATAAAGTCCCAAGAGCAAAACCATATTCACCTGCCAACCACATATACCCCAGTTCAAGAGTACTGTTAGCTACAGTATTAATCTCAACCTGTGTCAAGCGAAAAAGAATACATTATTTAGGAGGAAACTCTCTTTTCAGAAGCCCTTCAGTGAACTTTTGCTCAGATCCCACAGGCCAGGTTTAGGTCATACACTCATTCCTCAGCTGCAGGGGAAGCTGGGGGAAGGGGTGAGTGGCATTTTTACCTCTGCAGTGGTGATGCGCCGCTTGGCGAGGAAGAAAGGTCAAGGGGATGCTTGTTGGGTAGGCAACCAAGAGCATCTTCCTTATTTCCCTGGGATATGGTTCTTCAAACATCTGATCAGGGCCATTGACAGCAATATGCAGAAGTCCAACACATTTCCCTTGTCAACCTCAGCCTGTTTCCTCTGTAGCTTGGAAGCTTTCTGCTGGAATGTGGAGGTCCTGGTTCTAGCCCATGACACACTCTCTTTTACCATCATCTCTTATCACTTTGCCACCCTGGTCAGAGCCTGAATCACAGGTGCTCATCTGCTGGTACTCTGACGAGAGGCCCCGACCCTTGACCCACCTATCTGACTGTCTCCTTGAAAAGCTGTCTTCCTATGTCGCTACTTATACTCAGCAGCTCCATCCCTCACCTCAGGGTGCCAATCTTGTCTTCAGGTGGGCAGATGACTGACTCCATGACCACCTTGTTGAGCTGACCTTAGTGGGGTCTTCCATTGCCTCATCTGGTTTGTCTCCTTACTTAGGAGTCTCAGAGACCATAACTGTAACATAACCCTAACTCATGGGATTGCACCCATGGTGGTACACTGCTGTAATTCTCCTCCCAGTGGGTTGGTTTCCAGGAGAGTTTGTGTGCACTTATCCATGTTGTGTTTCTGACTCATCAGTTATAATTACATCTGACAGTTTATAACAGAAACCCAGTGGTGGTGAACCAAATACAAGTTTCATGTTCCTCATATAAAAAGTCTGGTGGAAAGTAGTCTAGAGCTGATATGAAGTATTCACAATGCTGTCAGGGACTCCCGCTTCCTCTTTCTTTCTGCTTTGCTATCCATAGTGTATGTCTTTTGTCTTCACCATAGAAAGAGGACTAGGTCACCTATAGGAATCGCATTTTGTTTCAGGTAGGAGGAAGAGGAGAAAGAACAGTAAAAAGGCAAAGTTGTCCTTCCTTCTTTCCTTCCTTCCTCCCCTCCTTCCTTTCTTCCTTCTTTCCTTTCTTTCTCTTTCTCTCTCTTTCTTTCTCCTTCCTTCCTTCTAATAAGGAAACAACTAAGTTTCCTCAGGAGGTCCAGGATGTAGGCTTCTACTTATTTCTTATTTTCCAGAACTAGGTCACATGGCCACTTCCCTACCTGCAAGGAAAGCTAAGGGAGATAAGATGGCATATTGCCAAATAAATTGATGTTTCTCTTAGTTAAGAAGAAGTAAGAATGGATGCTGGATAGGTAATGAAGAGTGTCTGCCATGGGAATCCATCCCTTCACATCAGGGGTGTCTGGGAGAAAGGACAGTGTACCCGAATCATGGAAATGTCCCATTGTCCATATTTCCACAAGGCACTCAATCCCCTTTTGTGAAGGACATGTTGCAAACCTCTTCCATGCCCCAGAATACTGGTATATTTGCATAGGGGCATTTCTGCTGGGTTCCCAGCTTCCTAAAAGGGCTTATTCACTTCTGTCTTTTACCTTGCTCCCTCTCTCTCTTCTTCCCTCCCTCCCTATCTTCCTTCCTTCCTTCCACAATTACTTGTTGAGTTCCTAACATATGTCAGACAATGTCCTAGGCACTTGGGGACACAGACCAACATCACTTCCTCATCTGTCGAACAAGATATCAAGCATGGCCACTGGATGTTAGACAAGAATCCTGGCTCTCCTGTGAGTGTCCCCTGTTTGGAAGTAGCCAAGCAAGGGACTTGTGCTTGTGGTTTGTGAGAGTTAAGATCTCTGGGAAATGTGTTTGAACAGTCAGCAGTCCTTTTGGAAGTTTGCTCTGAGAAGGGAGACAGGCTCTGCCTCTCCCTGAAGGACTGAATCCATCCCCGGCCCTCCATCTGTTGACTTCACACATGTGTGTGGGAAGCTTGCTTTCCCTGTGACAGATGGCTGGACAAGTTAAGTCATCTCATCACAGCTGTAGCACAAGGTGTCCCCTGCTCCTCCTCTCATCAGGTGTGACTGTTGCTGGTGATGGATGCCAGGAGCTAGGCAGTAGCTGGGCTTAAAGAGGTTAATGGTGTGTACATCACCATGTCACTCTTTTTTGAGAAGTTCTCAGCCTTTAGACGAGAAAGATATGCTTCATATTCAATTTTACATGAAGAGAGAAGGGGAAACATGAATTAACCAGGAATAACTATTAACATATTATTGATAATGATTTACATTTGTCTAGCAGAGTATGCCTTTCAAAATGCTAATATATACTTGGGTCTCATTTGATCTTTAAAAGAATTTTGCTGTAAAATCTGTTTCATAGTATATATTTAAATAGTTACTACTCTTATCCTATCACCTAACAAAGCCAATAAAACTTCCATAGACAAGGGCGCCTGGGTGACTCAGTTGGTTAAGCAGCTGCCTTTGGCTCGGGTCATGATTCCAGGGTCCTGGGATCGAGCCCTGCATCGGGCTCCCTGCTCAGCGGAGAGCCTGCTTCTCTCTCTTGCCCTCTCCCTGACGCTCTGCTTACTTGTGCTCTCTCTCTCTAGCTCTCTGTCAAATAAACAAATAAAATCTTAAACAAACAAACAAACAAACAAACAAAAAAACTTCCATAGACACTGAATGTCAGTATCTTGGGGATAATAAACCCCAAATGTTTTCCTTTCTCCTTTTCCTTGTTTCGTGATTTTGTTTTATAAAATGTGTTTTGTACTTCTAATTCTCCCCAATGTTTTTATGTTTCTGTTACTCCAGAATGTCTTCATCCCTCATGTTGTGTATTTGCTGTCCCCTTCTAACCCATTTTAATGTTTGTTCTGTTTGAGTTTTTACCATTTTTTGAGGTATAATTGATGTAAGTTTTGACATATGTATAAATCCATAAAACCATTACCATAATCAAGATAGTGAATATAGCCATTTATTGTAAATGCTCTAAGTTGGTCTTTATGATCTGCCATCCAAAGAAGTTTATCTAAGGTACCATTTTATTTACATTTTCTGGTTCTTGAATATGTTTGTGAAGCACTCTCTTTTTGGTTCTGAACTTGTGGGGCTGTCAATTCACGTTGGACTTCAGCTTTAATAAATGATCACAGATTCTGTGTCTGTCTCCTATTTCTCTTTCAGCAAGTGTTCTCTATCCCATGGGAGGGTTGAAAGAGCAGTTTGGAGCTGGAAGAGCTGAGTCTTCCATGTCTCTGCCTTGTTTCTTTTAGATGTATAACCTTGGATGATAATGATAATCACGTTACACACCTCACATGAGAACCTTGCTATGTAACAGAATACTAAAATAGAAGTTTCTATATAGACACCAAGTCATGATATGTTATATTCCAAAACCAAATCACCATAGGGACCGTTTACAAATACAATGGCTCCAAATTGATTCAAGTTCTCTTGGACTGCTCACCTATTTGAAGATAATAAAAATTTGAAAGAGGAGAGGACAGAGAATGTGTGAGGGAATTTTCTTGAAAGAATGATTGCCACGATGTAAATCCCCACCACCTGTCCAGTGAGGGTGGGTAATTTCAAGGGAACCATTTTGAGAGCTTGCTCTGTGTCCCTGAAGGTGGGTCAAGAGCTGACCTGGGGGGTACCTGATTCATGCCTGAGAAAGTTATAGAAGTGTAGGGCCAGCAAGGTAAGTATATTGCTTACACTCCTAGGGACCTGGGGGGCTGAGAGAGGATATGGAGATTTCCTGGGGGTCAGAGGTTGGTTGGCCTCACAGGAGTGAGAAATGGGCTGAAGCCATTTAGCATCTTGTCCTGCCCCTAGAGACAGTGAGGGGACAGCATAGGAGGCCCTGACAGAATCATTGTGGAGTGGACTGCAGAGGGCCATGAGTGAGAAGGAGCAGTGTCCTGTGGAGCAGAAGGCAGGGCCCTCGTGTGGGAGCTTGGCCAGAGAGGTTGAGCAGAGAGGCCGCCAGTGAGCCCAAGAAAGCCATGTGGGTGAAGGTGTGGCTCTAAATGTCTACCTTCCCAGCCATGAGAGCATAACTGATCAGTCATAGGGAACCTCTTTACCCATCCTTACCCCTTTCCCTCTTCTCTCCCTGTGTGCCGGACTGTGAGGGACATCCTGCCACCTCCCAGGGCTTTGGCAGGGGAAGGAGGAGTCTCGTCTTGGAAGGAGTTGTTCTTGACCTTGAGCTGCATTGAATTGCCTGAAGTGTTTGCTAAAGCACAAATTGTGGGGCTCTATTCCCAGGGTTTTCATTTACTGTGTGATATTGTGATTTCTAATAAGACATACATATTTGGTCTTTGTCCCTGTTTCTGGCACAGAGCTCCTAAAAGCCTGGGAATTTCCTAATAGCTGAGAGCAACAAAGGTATCTTTTTCTATATTAGTGAGGTGACTTTTTTGTTTTTAAGATTTTATTTATGTATAACAGAGATAGCGAGAGAGGGAACACAAGCAAGGGGGAGCTGGAGAGGGTGAAGTAGGTTCCCCGCTGAGCAGGGAGCCCAATACGGTGCTCAATCCCAGGACACTGGGATCATGACCTGAGCTGAAGGCAGCCGCTTAACCACTGAGCTACCCAGGTGCCCCATGAGGTGACTTTTGAAGGACTCCTGAGTCATCTGAGGCTGGGGACTGGTTGTCTGAGAAATCCACCCTGTGACTAGAGTGTGCGAACTGTCAGTCCCATCCCCAGCCTTCAGGAAGGAGAGAGGGGCTGCCAGTTGAATCAGTTGCCAATGGCCAATGATTTAGTCAGTTGTGCCTATATAATGAAACCCCAAAAGCAGAGGGTTTGTAGAATTTTGGGGTAGGTGAGCACGTGGAGATTCTGGGAGAGTGGGGGTACCCTGGAGAGAGCATGGAAGCTCCTTACCGTTCCCCGTCCCTTGTCCTTGCAACTCTTCCATCTGCCTCTTCTTGAGTTATAGCCTTTGATATAAACTGGTGATCCAGCAAGTAAAGGGTTTTGAGTTCTGTGAGCTGCTCTAGCAAATTAATTGAACCCAATGAGGGGGTCTTGGGAACCTGTTTATAGCCAGTTGGTCTGGAGAACAGATAATGACCTAGACTTGAGGCTGGTGTCTGAAGTCCAAGGAGGGGGTCTCTGGAAAGTCTGTAGCCGGAGGGTTGGAAGAGCAGGTAATAAGATGGGCTTGCAACTGGCTTCAGAAGGAGGGGTAGCAGGCAGTCTTGTAGGATGGAGCCTGTAACCCACATAATCTGACTCTGTCTCTGGGTAGATGGTGTCAGAATTGAGTTGGATTTATTTTTCGTCTTCACTGTTTGAACATACACGTTTGCTCTGGCTCTTCTAAAGTAAGCTGTTTCATTATGACAGCCTCTGCCAACTTTACATCGAATCCCCATTAATATTCTCTGAAAAAAATCTCTTCATCCTATTAAACCAAGTTGTGTTGGGTGTTGCATATGACTCTCTAACTGCTGTTGCTTTTTCCAGGATTATCATAGCCAAGTTTTATTTTTGTTTTGCAAAGTTATGGAGATGATGATATCCATAACGAGCAGAGTTTTCTGCACTAACTGTGACCTGCTGCTGTCCTGAGAATTGCTCCTTGTTGGTGTGGAGAGTACCCTCTGCCCCCACATTGGAAAGTAGGCTCAGAACACCTATAGTAGTGAGTCTGGGGTAGGGAGGCCAAGAATTTGCATTTCTAATAAATTTTTAGGTGTGGCTGATGCTGCTGATTTGAGCCCCATCCTTGAAGGTCCACTGCTCTAAGACCTGCTTTTCCTCCTTGGCTGCACATTGAAATCACCTGGGGAGATTTACCTCCGGATGCTAGGGCTCCACCCCCAGAAATCTGATTGAATTGGTAAATTCAAATCATGGATTAAAAGCTGCCCAGGGAATTAGAGGAGAAATATTTACTTTTATTTATCAACTCCAGCCTACCTAATTGAAAGTGGATACTTTGACTTTCTCCCTTATACATTTTGGTATTATTTGAATATTTACCAATGAGCATATGTCACTTTATAGCTAGCAAGCAAGCACATGACTTTATTCCCCCACCCGTTGTGTCCATTTTAGCAAGTACCATTCTCTCTGAAATCCTAAAGGATGTTTGAAGCTGCTGTCCTGAGAATTGCCTTCCTTCCTTCCTACCTTCCTTTTAGCATTTAAAACATTCCTTCTTGATCTAATAAAATCTAGCTCATTCTAAATTCAGACAAATTTATTATACTGAAAAATTAATTTCAGCTACTGCTATGGGATGTTGAAAAAATGTTATTTTACACCTTATACTTCATAATCTCTGTTCTTTCTCTGTCACAATCCAGAAAGCTGTACCAATTCACTTCTCTTTCTGGTATGTATATCCCAGTCACATGTACACAAGTAAATGATCTTTATATAGGTATTCTTGCAAATCAGTAGAAATACTTATTGAGGGTTAGTAATGTGTCAGACATTATGAGAATTATTTCCATTTAATAGATCAGGACACAAAGGCTTAGAAGGTCTCCAAATTCATTATTACAAAATTATGTTTGCAGCTTTATAGGTCCCCTTTCTGCCCCAATACTTACTATCTATCATTAGCAAACACGGAGAAGAAACGTGTTCGATTTCTGATAGTTGGGGAGCCCCAGTTATCAATTTTTCAATTTAGCCTCCCAAACTCTTCCCAGAGACCTTATTTATTATAGATTGATTTTTGATGACTACTCATGTGTCTGCCTCTTTAAAGACACCATTGAAATATTCTTGTATGGAAGAAAGATTACTTTTGGGAGATAGTTAACACATTTTATTATTCCCAGACTTCTATCCACATACAGCATTATACATATACATCTGGCAACTGAGATTTTACTTCAAACATCCTCAATTTATTTTTTTTATTTTTTTATTTTTTAAAGATTTATTTATTTATTTATTTATTTTGACAGAGAGAGATCACAAGTAGACAGAGAGGAAGGCAGAGAGAGAGAGAGAGAGAGAGGGAAGCAGGCTTCTTGCTGAGCAGAGAGCCCGATGTGGGACTCGATCCCAGGACCCTGAGATCATGACCTGAGCTGAAGGCAGCGGCTTAACCCACTGAGCCACCCAGGCGCCCCTTTTTTGTTTTTTTTTTAAACATCCTCAATTTATACATTATAATTCTCCTATGTGATTCCTTTTCTCTATTATTGAGTTGCAAGAAGACCCCTAAACCTACTCCCTTTATGTTCAGTAAAATTCTCTGTAGGTGTTAAGCTTCATCTCTTGTACTAAAATCACATATAGTTTCTTCTTTCTCAGGGCTATACCAACTATAACACCAGTATTTTCCATGTTACTACCTTTTATTTCCCTCTTGCTATATATATATATATATATATATATATATATATATATATATATTTATATTGTGTTATGTTAGTCACCAATGTATTTTGGTTAGTCACCAACCAAAATACATCATTAGTTTTTGATACTGTGTTCCAAGATTCATTGTTTATGTATAAAACCCAGTGCTCCATGCAATATGTGCCCTTCTTAATACCCACCACCAGGCTCACCTTTCCCCTACCCCAAAACCCTCAGTTTGTTTCTCAGAATCCATAGTCTCATGCTTCGTTTCCCCCTCCAGTTTATGCCAATTCACTTTTCCTTTCCTTCTCCTAATGTCTTCCATGTTATTCCTTACGTTCCACAAGTAAGTGAAACCATATGATAGTTGACTTTTTCTGCTTGACTAATTTCACTCAGCATAATCTCCTCCAGACCATTCACATTGATGCAAAAAGTGGGTAATCATCCTTTCTGATGGCTGAGTAAAATTCCATTGTATATATGGACAACATCTTCTTTATCCATTTGTCTGTTGAAGGGCATCTTGGCTCTTTCCACATTTTGGTTATTGTGGACATCGCTGCCATGAACATGGGGGTATGTATGGCCCTTCTTTTCACTACATCTGTATCTTTGGGGTAAATATCCAGTAATGCAATTGCCAGGTCATTGGGGAGCTCTGTTTTTAATTTTTGGAGGAATCTCCACACTGTTTTCCAAAATGGCTGCATTAATTTACATACCCACCAGCAGTGTAAGAGGGTTCCCCTTTCTCCACATCCTCTCCAACAGTTGTTGTTTCCTGCCTTGTTAATCTTTGCTATTCTAAGTGGTGTAAGGTGGTATCTCAATTTCCCTGATGGCCAATGATGATGAACATTTCTTCATGTGTCTGTTAGCCATTTGTAAGTCTTCATTGGAGAAGTATCTGTTCATGTCTTCTGCCCAATTTTTTGACGTGATTATCTGTTTTTTGGGTGTTGAGTTTGAGGAGTTCTTTATAGATCTTGGATATCAGCCCTTTGTCTGTAGTGTCATTTATGAATATCTTCTCCCTTTCATGGGTTGCCTCTTTGTTTTGTTGACTGTTTCCTTTACCGTGCAGAAGCTTTTGATCTTGATGAAGTCCCAAAAGTTCATTTTCACTTTTGTTTTCTTTGCCTTTGGATATGTGTCTTAAAAGAAATTGCTGTGGCCAATGTCAAAGAGGTTACTACCTATGTTCTCCTCCAGGATTTTGATGGATTCCTGTCTCACTTTGAGGTCTTTCATCCATTTTAAGTTTATCTTTGTGTATGTTACTACTTTTATGTATTTCTAGACTGTTTCTTTTCATATGGATGCAATTTTATTAAGAATTACACAGTTTCTGTTGGTGGTTGTCTCCGTACAGCTCCCAGTTTTTTTCTACCTTTACTTCCACCCTGAACCCAGGGTCCTCATTTCCCCAGGCCTTCTCTCCCTGTTGTCTTCTTTTCCTCCTCTGTGATTCATTTAGACATAATTGTTTCCTTTCTTTCCATGAGTTGGCTGTTCCCACAGCTTTTGCCCATAATATTTTATTACACAGATTTTCACAGCACTAAGAAAAGTTTAAGGAATTTTATGGTGAACAGCCGTATCTCGGCCGCTCAGTTTCCATCATTGACCTGATAGTACACTTACTTTATCATGTATCCATGCACATGAATGCTTTTCTTTCTCTATCTATCACACCACTTTCTTTTTGGATGCATTTTACATGAAAGAACAAGCATCAGAACCCGTCACCCCTAGACACTAGCTACATAATATGAGAATTCAATCTTTGTTTATGGGTTTTTCTCCCTTTTGAGGTGAAATTTATAAACAGTACAGTACTTAAATCTCAAAGTTACCACTTGATGTGTTTTGACAAACACCTACCACCTTGTGTGACTCCACAGACAAGGAGCACAGGGCAAGCCACAGCGTGGTTCTCCTGGCCATTGGGCCACTCACTGCCTAGGCGGTCTGGCCATTGAGATGTTCTGACATCGACACCACATTCTCTCTCTGCTTTTATTTGCTTCTGTTCTTCTCTCTGTGTGCTTCTTTACATCTGCTGTCTCCCTCTTTGTAGATATCATGACTAGCAATGAAAAGAGAATCTCACTGGTTAGGTTAGTTACCACCTAGCATAAATAATTTCTGTTGGATTGCCAGATTTTAGAGGGCTGGTTTTTCTTGTTGTTGTTGAGTTGGGGTAGTGGGTGACCTGGCACCAAAGGCAAATTATTGGTTTTGTTCCTTCCTCTTCAGGGGGCTGTGGACCTGGCAGACTCAGAGCATGAGATCTAGGACACATAAAGTTAATTCTGCCCTCGGAGGCTAAAGACTTCATAGTTTCTAAATAAAAGCTATCAAGCACATGGCTAACCTTTTCCTTCCCTTGCTATATTTATCTTGTTTTATGTCCTCTGAGTCAAGCCCCTTTTGTGTTTGTGACCCTGTTGGAACTATTAGACCCTGTTGGAACTATTAGTTCATCATAGTATATAACTCAAGTGAGGTTTCCTGGAGGAGACAGGTCTTGAGCTGCAAAGGGCTGATCACTCTGGTATATAAAGAACTTCTAGAAATCATCAAGAGAAAGACCTAGAAACCAATAGAAAAATGGACAAAGGACATGTATAACCAGCTCACAGAAAAGTAGACTAAAAGGACCCCTACACACAAAAATGGTCAGCTTTGCTTTAAATGACAAACAAATATACAAAATATAATATATGAGAATATGTAAGTATGAATATATATGCATATAGCAAATAATAAAAAGAATAATAATACAAAATAACACTGCAAGAAGGTATCATTTCCTATTTCTCAGACTAACAAAACCCTAATCCCCTAATTTAAGAATCCATAGATTCTTAAGAAAATTAAGAATTAAGAATCCATAGAGCCAAGTTTGGCATGCAGACCAGCTTTGCATGTTACACTTCTCCAAGGTATTAGTCAATGTAAGAAAAGTCCAGAGCAATGACTAGGGCAATAGTTATAAAGTCCTCAGGGAAAGAGAAAAAACTGTAATCAAATAAATTATGCAAAAGCAAATGAAAAAAGTAAATAAAAGTGCAATTTGTAAATAAATACAAAAATTATATCCAACTAAATTGTGCAAAAGTAAATTAAAAAAAATAAAATAAAATAAAACTGTAATTTATAAATAAGTACAAAAAATTGTATCAAACTAAACTGTGCAGTAGTAAATATTACCCAATTTTGGTTGTTATATTTTTTTCTTTCCTTTTTAAGTCTCATCAATCCAGTTCCGGTCACACTTCTGTCTTTTGCAGACCCCATCATGATTTTATAACATCTGGGTAGAAGTTAATTTCTATTTACCTAATACTTTTCTTTACTAGTGACTGCATATTTTTTAAAAAAGATCTTATTTATTTATTTATTTATTTGATAGAAACTCAGCAAGAGGGGGGACACAAACAGGGGGAGTGGGAGAGGGAGAAGCAGGCCTCCTGCTGAGCAGGGAGTCCAATGCAGGACCCTGGGATCACGACCTAAGCTGAAGGCAGATGCTTAATGACTGAGCCACCCAGGTGTCCCGTGACTGCATATTTTAATTGTTTAAATAATTTTCGATTTACCATTACAATTCGAAACGCATTACTTTTCAAAAACTAGCTTCATATTAAACAGGATATCCAGGGAATCCTTTCTGATGTTTAATTTTTAAAGCACATATTGTTTAATATGTGACTCTGAACAAATTGGTCTATGTGCCCTCTAAAGCCACCTCCTATACCACCTAATGGCTCACATAACATAGTTTGGAAAGTTCTGCTTTTTATTCATTTGACAAATACATTTGAGTGCCTACAAGGTAATAGGCACTGTTCCAGGCAGTGGAAATTCAGCAATAAATTCAACCTACAGAAATTCCTGCTCTCAAGGAACTTACATTCTATGGGGAGGGACTGATAACAAATAAAATAAAGAAATACAATTTACAGTATGTGACATGGTGATATCCATTATGGAAAAAAAAATCAAGTTGGGAAAGGAGATAGTGTTGGGGGAAGAACAAGTGGATGGGTTGTCATTTTAAACAGTGGTCAAGAAGGCCTCACCAGGAAGGTCTCCTCTGAGAAAAGCTCTGAAGGAGCCAAGTGAATAAGCACAGTGACTGTTTGGGGAAGGGGCTTCCAGGCTGATGGAGGAGAATGTTCAAAGGCCCTGAGGTAGTGGAAACAAACTTGGTATGTCCAATGAACACCAGAGAGGTCAGTTGTCTGGAGGGCAAGGGGGAGAATGATAGATGAGAGAGAGGTCAGAAAGGTAACGAGGGGTAGTCAATCATGTCAGGCCTGTTGCTGCTCCTAATTCTATCATTTTATTTATTTGTTTAAAAAGTTTTTATTTATTTATTTGAGAGAAAGCACAAGCAGGGGGAGGAGCAGAGGGAGAAGCTGGCTCCCCACTGGGCAAAGAGCCTGATGCGGGGCTCAATTCTAGGATCCTGAGATCATGACCTGAGCCGAAGGCAGACACTTAACCAACTGAGCCACCCAGGCGTCCCTAATTCTATCATTTTAGAGTAAGGAACAAGGAGAGAGATATGGTTCGAAGACATAAAATTCATAGATCAGTTTGCATTTAGAGCCTAATTCTTAAATTCTTGCCTATCGGTCTCTTGGCCCTTACCAACAACAAGTCCTATAGGCCACTTAAAAGTCCACTGCACCATATCTGCCACCTAAAATCCTTCTAATGAAGAATAATGGAATAAATGAGAGAGAACTTACTGGCCATCGTCCTAGGCTCTGTACAAAAAAGAAGTAAGACTTGGTCCCTGACTTCAAGGAATCCATAGTCTTGTTGGAGTAAAAACACTTACAGACAGGTAGGAAATCCTGCAAGGACATTGCACTATCAAGTTCTCTGTTGCTGGCTCAGTGCAGGAAGGACGAGGGGAAGGTTACTCTAGAAAGGGGGGTCAGGGGTCTTTCCCGGACAGGGCAGGCCTTGAGCTGCACCTTGAAGAGTGAATGTGCAGAGGGAGGGAATTCCCAGCCTCTGCTGCTTCTGGAACCTGCCTCCCTGTCTCTAACTTCAGTATGATTAGTCTGATCTAGGCCTCTTGTCTTTATCGAGAATGATTCATTATCTTGTAACAGGTCTTCCTATCCTGGGCCTTGTCCCCGTTAAATCCTTCTGCTACAGCAGACAAAGTGATCTTTCTGATACATAAAATTGAGTTGTTGTTAAAACCCTCTAACGGCTCCCTAGGCAGGATATGTTCCAAGTCCTCACCAGAGTGTGGTACCTCACCTTTCGTGATCTGTCTTCTGTACGTCTACCCTCATCTCCCACAATTCAGTCTTAACGTTTCTGCCATGAAAAACTCCTGGATGTCTTGCTTTTCTAACCCTTTCCATACATACTCCTACTTTTCCTTCTTCAACAGGTTGGTGCCTGGTCATAGTGTCATACCCAGTTTACTTTCCTCTTCCGTGGGCTTTTCAACCCCACCTGCGCAGAAGAGTCACCCAGGGGCTTTTAAAAAATACCCAAACCCAGGCTTCACTCTCAGAAAATCTGATTTTATTGACATGGAGAATGAAGTCTGAGCATTGGGGTTTTTAAGAAGTTGTCTAAATAGGTGCTTCTCAAACTTTCCTGTGTGTACAACCCCTTAGGGGACCTTGTTCAAAGCAGATTCTGATTCAGCAGGTCCCAGGGGGCCTGAGGTTCTGTGTTTCTAACCAGCTCCCAGGTGAGCCTGAGGCCACTGACCCACAGCCTGCATTTTGAGTAGCAAGGGCGTGGAATGGAAAGTTCCAGAGCAACATGCCTGTGGAAGCCCCTTTCCAGCAGGACCTGCTGGGGCCTCTCAGTCACTGATCTCCTTTGGCTGCTTTGCCCTTGTGTGCATGGCCTTCTGATTTTCTGGCATTTGCTATCCCAATAAAACTCCCTCTGATTTTCAATGCAACCATTGGTGATAAAAACCCAATGAGCTGCTTCATGAGGGAGAAAATTTCATGTGCCTTTTTCCCAAGCACTTTGGCAAAAAGATATAATTTCTTTTGAAGTTATATGAGTAGATTGGTAAGACATCAAAGAAAGACATTTTCTGCAGAAGCAAAGTGAGAATGGACTGTTGAGTTAGGAAACAGAGCTCATCGGCCCATTTGAAGTATGTGAAGCAGGCAGCCTGTACAAATATAGAAGAAAACTGACAAATTGGCAATGAAAATGATAGTTACAAGGATCGGAGCTAACACGACGCATTTGTTATCAAGGTGCTGTTCTGAACACTTTCCATATAATAATCCTCAGATTATCCCATGAGATCATGAGATTATGTCTATGAATTATGCCCATTTTGCAGCTGTGGCACGGGGACACGGTGCTAAGTATCCAGTTGTGTGATCTAGCAAGTTGCTTAGTTGAGAGGAGTCCGTTAGTCCGTTGATAGTTAAGAAGTATTGAAGAGTGCTGGAATCAGCCAGAGGTTAGTGTCACCATTTGATGTCTGTGAAAGGAGATCACCAAAGAAGTTTTCCAGGAAAAATCACCTTCCCCAGCATGTACACATTTTCACTGGTATTCATGAATGTTGAATGGGCAAGGAAAAGTTTTGGAGAGACATGACTTAGGATTCTGACTACAGTTTGAAAATCCTGGAAGTGATGGAAAAAAAACAACAATTTTCCTCTTGCTTCAGGGAGATTTACCAGGAGGAGATGTTCTCCTTTGTGTAACCTTCTTTACATTCTTATTTTAAGATACTTTAGCTATTCTAGTCCATGCTACAAAATTCTCCCAGAAGAATATTTTTTATTAAGCATTTGGACTTAATATTTGTATCTAATAGTAGATGTCTAAAAAAACACGTACCAGAAGTGGCATATAGCATATGTGGCATATCTGTGGTCGAAAGGGCTTTCCAGCCATGACACCTATAAGTATATTGAGAGGAGACAAGTGTAGCATTGATGATAGCTGGGCAACTCTCCTTAACTGGCCAAGCTCAGGAATGTTGTAAGTGTGTGTGTGCAGGTAGATTCCACAACACTTTCTGTGTGCATGATTTCTCAGAGGCCAGGACTGGATTTATTCCTCTTTTTATCCAGCAGTACTCAATAGGTTTATTTGAACCAAACCAGTATCGATAGTTAATGTGTATTGAGTGATTTCTCTGATCCAGGCACTGTGCCAAGTGCTTTTGTGGGGATTAGCTCACGACAGCCTCTTCATAAAGCCACGTGGTTTGCACACACACCCGGCCCTCCAATGGCAGGGCTACCCTCTTGAATGCTGCGTATCTGTCTTCTTCACCCGTAGGTTTACGGAGTGGCCTTCAGGCCACGTATCCTTCTAGCTGCCGGGCTGCACGCAACTCCCATGCTCACTCTTCTCGGCACACTTCTCCCTCTTCCTGACTGTTCGAGGGGCTTCTCTATTGCACAGCCCATGAGCTGGCGGAGCAGCTCCGGACAGGCCCTGAGCCTGGGAAATCAAGTTCCCTCTTCCCTGCATTCTGCAATTCTGATTCCTAAATCAGATACATTATTCCTATTCGAATTTTTTTAAAAAAGATTTTATTTATTTATTTGACGGAGAGAGAGATTACAAGTAGACAGAGGGGCAGGCAGAGAGAGAAAGAGGGGGAAGCAGGCTCCCTGCTGAGCAGAGAGCCCGATGTGGGGCTCGATCCCAGGATCAGGATCTGAGCCAAAGGCAGAGGCTTAACCCATTGAGCCACCCAGATGCCTCCTTATTTGAATTTTTGAAGAATTAATAAGTTCTTGAATTTCAAGATTCTTTCTGAATCTTCATTTAGACATTTTTTTCCAACTTGAATTTTCAAAGAATTAGTACTATTGAGGTTTTACATTCAGACTCCACATTTAATTCGAAATGAGCTTAAGCGTGGTCTTTCTCTCTCCACCTTGAACTGTCAACTGGCTTATGATTTGCATCTTTTGTCCATTTCACAGGTGAGAACACCAAGGTGTAATAGTGCTTTGTTCAAGGTCACACAGCTTGTCCCAGGAGGAGAGGCCTGAACCCCAGGACACCTAACTGCAACCTCATTGCCCCTGGTCTGACCCTGGGGCCCACGCGTGGTCACCAGGGCCTGTGGGACTTCTTGTTTTCAGAGTGTTTGAGCTTCACAGGATCCTCACAGCCCTCTTGTGAGTAGCAGCTCCGGTATTATTATCTTACTTTATGGTTGACAATGCCGAGGCCCAGAAACTTGAGGACGCACACGCAGTACTCAGGTCGCTAAGTGGAGACACCAGGACTTTCAACAAATACCTTGAATTGGCAGAAATGATGGCAGAGATGGAGGAGAGAAGGGTCATTTTATCTCTAGAGTCTTTAGACCAAGGACTTGAGATGATTTTGCAAACTTGAGCTGCGCTTCTCACTTGTGCCGAGGAGTATCCTGAGACTGGGTGAAAGGTGGTGCAGGAAGAGGAAGACGGTCATGTGCCACGTCTGCTACCTTCCCAGAGCTTGCTGTCCAACCCAGGCTCTGTCCCTATCTCCACATTTTGCAGATGAGAAAACCGAGGCCTGGAGAGGCGAGCCAACTTGTCTATGTCAGGAAGTGAGGCACTGCCTCTGGCTTGGCATGGTCTTGTCCCTATGGCCCATGAAGCCATACCAGAGGTGGGAGGGCCCTTTCCTTTTGTTCTGATCTATCCTGTACTCTGCTTCTCTCCCGAACATCCTCTCCCAGCCTCTCTTCTGTTGGAGAGCCTACGGTGGGCTCCTAGAGAGCTTCATGACTTGTTTGGACTCTCCATCTGGCTCCGTCCTACCCATCTATTTAATGCGTCACTCTCCACACACAGGAGTCATCGGGATGAGGTGGGGGTGGCTGGTTCTGGTCAGCTCCGCCTCACCTCTGTCCCGGGGTTGCATCGCAGTGACTTCAGGGCAAGCTGCATACCTTCCCCACCTACTCAAATCTCCTCCATCCTTTAAGACCTGGCTTAGCTCAAGTCTCAGCTTTCTAGGCTGGCCACCTCCACCCATTTCCTGCTTCTCTGAATGTGGCACTTACCTTGGCACATAAATATATGTGGTCTTAAGATCCTTGCTATTATTTCATGTGTATTGTTCTAAACTATATTCTTTTTTTTTTTTTTAAGATTTTATTTATTTATTTGACAGAGAGAGAGATTACAAGTAGGCAGAGAGCCAGGTGGGGGGGGGGGCGGGAAGCAGGTTTCCCCGCTGAGCAGAGAGCCCGATTCGGGGCTCAATCCCAGGACCCTGAGATCATGACCTGAGCCGAAGGCAGAGGCTTAACCCACTGAGCCACCCAGGTGCCTCTGTTCTAAACTATATTCCAATCATGACAATAGCCAGTAGGACTTGTGAACGTTTTCTGTATGCCAGGCTCTCTTCTAAGTGTTTTTCATTTGTTGGCTTGTTCAGTTCTTACAGAAACCACATGAGATAGGGACGAATGTTACTGCTATGTTACAGATTAGGAAACTGAGGCAGAGAGATGTTAATTACTTGCCCAAAGTGACACAGTCCCAGGGATTGTGGGCCTGCACTGAACTACTACACTAAATTGCTCTTTTTAAATTCTTCATGCTTGCTTAGGGGAGACCATGACACCTTCCCTGGACAGGTGGTTGGGAGGATGAAGGGATTTCATTCCTAGTAGCATGGTGCCTGGCACTTGGATGGTACTGGAATATTTGCTCGACAAGGTTTAGGGGTTCTTCTCCAGACATGCACTTCTTACTACTGTGTTGCTAAGAAAAACAGCTGTTTTTGGACAGAAAAACAAACCTCTAAATTATTTACCATTTATATTAATTAATATTATGAGTAAAAGCAGACTTAATTTCAAAGAGACATTTTGAAAAGTTAAAGCCATCTACTGCAGTCAACACTCAAAATCCAACACACTTGAGACATATAATAGCTTTAAACAGTGGCCCATCTCCATAATCCGTACTGGGAAATACAGCATAAGACTCATGCTCAGAGAGTTAGTGTGAAGATTCATGAAGGAGCAGCGACCCATCAATGTGGTCTTACTTTAGGTAGTGGAGCTAAAACAACTTCTTAGCACAATTATATAGGATAATGACCATAACAGATATGTTGGGGATACCTAGTCTACCCATAGCCTCCTTTCTGGAAACTACTTCCCCCTCACCAATAGCTTCAGTTGCAGGTGTGTAGGGACCCTGGGGGCCATGTTTCCACTGTGTACCCTTCTCTCCCCTAACTGGATCTGTGGTGAATACTTGACCCAAATCCAGCCAATCCACTGGCTGGCCAGCACTCAATTCTCTCTTTTGAGCATTTGACATAGGAGACAGAGAGCCAAGTAATCCTGAAAGAGTTAGGCTTGTGGATGTAATGCAGAGGAATCCTTCAAAGAGAAATGGAGAGGAAAAAGAGCTCAGAGAGAGAATATCAGTCCTAAGAGGGGACTGAGGTCTGTTTCCAGTGCAGGGATTTCTGTGTATCCTACAACACAGTCTTTTTAGCTTGAATGAATTTCTGTTCCCTGAAACCCACTGATTCCTGAGAGAGTGGTTTTGACCTTATGATTCTCTCTGGTTGTGGGAGTATGTATCAGCTTATATTTGGCATGTTAATGGGTATAAATGGAATATAATTTATTGTATTTTGTTTCGTTTTGTTAGCTCCGGAGTAGAAGCCCTGATTCTTGTTCAGGAAATATGTGAGGACCTGTCACATGCCAGAAGCAATCTCATGGTTGGACATATCAACACTACCTCCAGTCAGCACTGAATTCAGTGATTTGCTCCACAAATCCTGGTGAATAGTTGTATTACCCACTTTTTGGAGGATGCATATTGCTTGCTTCTCTGTCTTCCTGCTCTGTATTGAGTTGACTCCTACATACCTCTGCTGCTGCTTAGAGGAAAGAAGAGAGGAGATGAAGGGAAAAAGATTAAAACTACCCAGTCTTGCTTCATACTTTGAGTTGAGTTTGAAGTTTGGTGGAGGACAGCATTTATAAACTGACCAAGAGGATGTTTAATTAAGAAGTCATTGCCTCAGGGTGCCTGGGTGGCTCAGTGGGTTGGGCCTCTGCCTTCGGCTCAGGTCATGATCTCAGGGTCCTGGGATGGAGCCCCACATCAGGCTCTCTGCTCGGCAGGGAGTCTGCTTCCCCCCACCTCCCTCTGCCTGCTTTTCTGCCTACTTGTGATCTCTGTCAAATAAATAAATAAAATCTTAAAAAAAAAAAAGTCCTTGCCCCTGATTCTTCTACCTACATCGCCATTAGATTCCCTAGATTCCCCATTCTGGAGAGGCAGCAGAATGTGGTGGGAAGAATTCTGGCCTGAGGACTATGTCCCTTCCAACCTGGCTTTGCTAGCTGGGATTCTTGGGCCAAGGGCTACTTCCATCTCCAGGCCTCTGTTTCTGCATTTGTAAAAAGTGCTAATAATGCCAGTTTGTCTAGCCCACAGGGTGGTTGAAGGCTCAAATGAGAAAATAGATGGAAAGAGATTTCCAAGCCATAAGGAATAAAGAATGTTGTAGGATCATTCTCAAGGCCATCATGTAGAAATGATTGTGTCCAGTCAGTGCAGATCCCAAACTACCCCAATTTGTAGTAACTCAGGATTCCAGACTTCTGGTCAACCTTTCCTAACCCAGACCCTTCCTTGGCCTTCCTCCTAACCCACTGACTTCCTTAGGTTTCTTTCTTTCTTAACTCTTATGTAGCTCCCTCTTGGTGGTGGTGGTAGTAGTAGATGGCAGGGCGGGGACACAAAGATGCTGGCAGTGGGGGCTATAGAACATAGAGACCAGCCTTCACTTGGGAACACTTAGTAAAGTGTTTCTCTCTGTTGAGGATTCTTGAGGTAAATCTTTGTTGATTTGGGTAAAAGTTATTGTGCTTCCTTCCCCCCAACAGTCTTGTTCAGAAAAAGGTGAGAAACTAGAACCATCAAAAGGCTGGAAGTTGCCATGCAGGCACCATCCCTCCGGTACTTGCCCACCAAGAACCCACCTCTCAGGGATTCTACCTTAGTTGATCTGGGATATGACCTGGACTTCTGTTCTCTCAGCAAGTTCCAGGAGATTCTGTTACGGGATGTGATCCATTATTGGGAATTTACTGATTTGTCTAAACCTTCAACTTACAATGAGTTAGGGGCTCCAATTTCTCTCAAACTACAGTCCTTCATTTAAATTCTAGTTGGCACGCCCCCTGGAGAGTTAGTCAACACCAGTATCTCAAATACTCTAAAACGAAAAAATCTCCCGGTCCAACCAGCTTTAGCTCTTAATATTCTTACCATTATTATCCTCACTGCCTTCCTGGAAACCTCAGGCATCTTTAATATCCTCCTTATCCTCAAGGTGAGCTCCAGAACTGAAAGGAAATTTCTTTTGTTATATTTCTTCCTTCAATCCATTTGTTTCTGCTTCCATAACCCTCATGTCTGTGCATGTCTTATTAGCTTGCATCTGACCTAGTCCACTGGCCTGCAAACTAGTCTCCAGTTCTAATCTCTCCTTTGGTTTTTATTCCACCTGAAACCTGAGGCCAGAAGGAGGGTGAGTTCTCAACTCCTTAGCCTGGCCTTGAAAAACTTTTGTGTGTTGGTTTTGCTCTACTTTTGCTCTGCTGTCTTGGCTGAACTGGACCTCTCCTCTGAACACATTTGTGTTAACACATTTGTGGAGTCCTGCTCCAGGTTTTGCCCTCGAGTTTTCACCCTCTTTTCTGTCTAGGGAATCTCACTTGTCTTTCAAAGTCCGGCCTGAACATGGCTGGCTGCACTAAGCCTTTTGGGATCTGCTCCTGCCAAAGGGATTTCTCTCAGAATTCCTGTTGCACTTTATTTACGCTCAACTTTGGGCACTTAGCAGATACTGAGATCCACACAGAGACTTTGATCTCCATGGGGACCAAGGCCTTGCTCTATATATCTTCATGCCTCCCTGTGGATGATACCCAGCACAGCCTTCTTTACCATGGCAGGTTTATAGTAAATATTGGCTGCATGAATGAGTACAGGATGGAAATACAGTTGAGTGACTTTTGTAAGACCATGCAGCTCGTTTGATGGGTCACACTGAAAGAGAATCCTTATCTCTGACATCTGCACTCTATACTATTTCAAGAAGCCCATTGTCTTTAAGGATAATTCACAGTGGTCCACAGTTACAACGATTAATTGCCTCACGAAGAACACGTGTTTGCTAATTTAGACAAGTCAAGAAAAAGTTGAATACTTAGGGAGAGGAAAAAAAAAATCTCAGGAGTAGCTTAACCCAAACAGCCAGAAAACCAAATATTAAGGTTTGTGGAGGGTTACATTTTCCTGTCATTCCTGGGAGGGTCTGGGAGATCTGGAGGGGATGCAGAGGAAGGGATGAGAAAAAGCTGCTTCCAGACTAAGTGTCCCCAACTTCCATCCACTCCCTGGGGTGGCTGTGTGATTGTTGCATGCTTTTGACAATGCATGATAGATTTTGTGCAGCCTAGTTTAGCAAGGGTGAGGGCAGTTTCTTCCCCATTATCACCTCATTAAACTTCTGAATGTTGAAGCTTTGCTAGCCGACTGTATTAGGTTTAATCTCTCCTGAATTCCACACATTTCGTTTAAGCTGCACACTTAATTGCCTAAAGGGTAATTGAAAATGCAGCATGAAATGTGTGGTGAGTGAAGGCTATTATACAGACCTTACGTTCTACATTTCTGATTAACTCTGTGAGCTTACCCGTTAATGGCATTCCCTTTGATTACCAGCATTTGGTTCAGGCCAGTGAGTTAGCTCTAAGTATGTGCTTTTTAGAATCTTAACTGCCACCTTGATCTCTCTTTCTTGTTCTCTCTTACACACACACACACACACACACTCCTTTCTATTCTTGGGATAGTGGATTTCTCAAACTATTCACTATCTTAAGAAATTGACTCTTTGGAAATGAAGCCTAGAAAAGCAATTACGTGGGGCTGATGGGTGAAAAGCACAGGGATGTGTTCATCCGACACTCCTGACTTCTCATCAGGTTCCTGTCCTGCTGCCTGCAGAGATGTCTCATGAGTTAAGGGGAAGACTGGGGCCTCCTATGCTGTTTCTTCAGCTCTGTGATGATGGGGTGTGAGGGTTCTGGTGGATGCTCCCTGTCTCACATGTTAGGATCTAACCACCAAGCAGAGCAAACTTTGGGCCACCTTCTTTCCCCTGATCTAAGTGGGAAAATGCAGGTGTAGTCACACCCTTGTTTTCTAATTAATGAAAATTCTTGTCATCTCTATTTTCTTAGAAGAAAGTTCTTGCATCTTTGAGGTCTGGCTCCCAAGGTGACCCTGGAACGAAAGAGCTGTGTCTGCCTTTCTGCAGAGTTGGTCGGTGAGTCCCTGCTGGGGGACAGAGGGTGTGAATAAACTCACAGAAGATGGTTGTTGAATGATTAAACCACTCGCCTGTTCCTGATTTGCGTCGGATGGTATAATACTGGATGCTTCTGAAGATGATAAATGAAGTGTAGGAGAGAAATAGCCTTGGGGTGAAGGTTAGGGGCCTGAACTCTGGCCCCAGCTCTGTCACTGTGCGTGCCTTGGCAAGACTTGGCAAGTTGCTCGCTGTTTCCAGGCCTCACTTTCCCATTTTCAAGATGTTCTCTGGGGGCCCTTCCAGGTGTGGGGACCGCTGTCTAAGAAGCCTCTGCTGCGTTGTCTCTAGTGCTCAGAAACCACGTGGAGATTAAGCAACATGGGCTCCAAGGCTAAGAAACATCTGTGGCGCAAAGACTTGCAGAGCCCAGTTAGGTCTCAGTACCACTGCCCCGCCAGCATCAGCTCAGCCGGACTTCATTACTCTATCGCCTACGTTGGTCTAATCCCCTCTCTTCTTTACTCACCGACCTCACTCGGGATTGGTCATTGTAGATTTATAGATTTTCCCTCTTCCCCTGTGGGCTGAAGTATCTACAGTGATTGAAGTTGGTTTGGTTGTGATTGGGAGTGATTAAATTAATAGCTCTCTCCAACAAAGATAAACTTAATGAAGATAATAGATAAAATGTCTAATTAAGCAGGCGTATCACTGTCTACTTTGAGTCTAAATAAATTTACCTCTTAACTTGGAAGAGCTAAGAGGTTAATTAGAAAACAGGGGTGTGACTACACCTGCATGCTCACTGATAAATGCAGTGTCTGGGCTTGAGGAGGTGGGGGGTAGAGTGGGGAGTGGGAGTGGGGATGAGAGCTGGGGGTGGGGGATGGGAGGTGGGGACAGTAATTCCATCCAGTGTCATTGCCATCCAGTGTAGTGCTTTCAAAGGACACAAACCTGGCGTGGTTCAAGCTGTGTCTCTCCACACCCCCAACACACACACACACACATGCACACACACATATATGGAGTAAGCACTTATTTCCTATGAATCAACATAACCCACAAATACAGAACTAAAGGGAGCGACAAGGGAGCATGGAGAAAACTTTGCCCCCATCTGTAGGTGATAATGATGGCGGTGTATGATTTGGGTTCTGCCACATTTTGTGTTATTTTGGGAGAAGGAAAAACTCACCCCTATTGTTTCTTTTCTTTCTACCTCCAGGCAACTAATATTTATTTATATTTATTTAGCTCTTTCTTGGGGGACTACATTAAAATTTTTTTTAATTTTGGTAAAATCTATATAAACATATGATTTGACATTTTAACCATTTTAAGTGTACAGTTCAGCAGCATTAAATACATTCACACTGTTGTGTCCCCCTTGGCACCGTCCACTCACAGAACTCTTTTCCTCCTGTGAAACTGAAACTGGGTCCCCAGCCATCACTGACTCCCTATCCCTTCTCCCTACAGCCCCTGGCGACCACCATTTTTCTTTCTGTCTCTGAATTTGCCTTTCCGTCTCTGAATATTCCTTCCTTCCTTCCTTCCTTCCTTCCTCTTTCTCTCCTTCTTTTTTCATTTATTTTCCTCCCTCCCTCCCTTCCCCCCTTCCTCCCTTCTTTCTTTCCCTCATTGCTTCCTCTTCCTCTTCTTCTCCCTACCCCCCTTTCTTTCCAAATAGTAGTCATCCTAATGGCTGTGAGGTGGTATCTCATTGTGGCTTTGATTTGCATTTCCCTAATGATTACAGATGTTGAACATCTTTTCATGTGCTTGTGGTCCATATTTTGCTAGGTTCAGAATTATGGTTTACAATATAGCTAGAAAGAGGCCACATGCACAAAGAAACACCAAAACATCTTTGTGCAAAAGTAAGGTTTCAATTGCAACTTTGCACGATAGGAGTATTAAGAACAAATAGGGGGGGCGCCTGGGTGGCTCAGTGGGTTAAAGCCTCTGCCTTCAGCTCGGGTCGTGATCCCAGGGTCCTGGGATCGAGCCCCGCATCGGGCTCTCTGCTCCTCAGGGAGCCTGCTTCCTTCTCTCTCTCTGCCTGCCTCTCTGCCTACTTCTGATCTCTCTCTGTCAAATAAATAAAATCTTAAAAAAAAAAAAAAAGAACAAATAGGGAAGACAGTGTGGTAGAGCGTATTCAAGCTGTGAAGAAAAATCAGAGATCTCAGAAGGTGAGGGAACTGGCCCATGACTAGTTAGGGGAGGTCTCCTGTGTCTCTCAGGCACTCCCACCACTGATGCTTTCAGACTTTAGTGTGCGTAAGACTCATGATGGGAGTTCCAGGGTTCTACCTTCCGGAGATTCTGATGAAGTGGGTCTGAGTGGGCCTGCGATAGTCTTTATAGTCAAACATCCCTGGTGATTCTGATGCAGATGGCCAGGTAGCCTTGCATATGTCCGGCCTCCTCCTTGAACTCAGATGGGGACATGGTGAGTTTCATGGACCAAAAAATGTACTATTTTCCTACTGCTGTTTTCACAAATTACTACAAATTTAGTAGCTTAAAACAACACAAAATTATTCTCTTTTAGTTCTAAAAATCAGAAGTCCAAAATAGGTTTCACTGGGCTAAGATCAAGGTGGAGGCAGGGCACACGCACTGTGTTCCTTTTGGAGGCTTTAGGGGACAATCTCTTTCTTTGCCTTTTTCAGCTTCTACCAGCCAGCCCCATTCCATGGCTTGTGGCCCCTTCCTCCATCCTCATAGCCAGCACCATAGCATTTTCAAATCTCTCTCTGATTCTGACTTCTCTTCATTTCTCCTTGTCTATTGTAAAGGACCCCTGTGATTATGTGGGGCTCACTTGGATTCTCCAAGATAATCTCCTTATTTTAAGGTCATCTGAAAAGCAACCTTAATTCCATGTGCAACCTTAATTCCCCTTTACTGTGTAACATAGCTTATTCATAGTTTCTGGGGATTAGGATGTGGACATCTTTCAGGTCTCTTATTGTGTCTATCACAGCAAAACAAAGCACTTATCTGGTAAGAGCTCAAGAAAGCGATGAAGAAGAGGCGGCAACTGGGTGCCTCCCTCTCCTGGGTACCAACACTCTCTTTTGACTCCCTTTGATAACTAGTCATTATGTCTTCATTTTCAGAGGAGGAGGCCTAACGGCAGAAATTCTTGGCCTGGAAATCTGATAGTTTCTGGGTTTGTGACAGCAGTTGAAAAACTGTTTGTTCTCCTCTGTCCCCCCGAAATACATCTATATACCCTTATGCCCACATACATGCCAAGTCCATGTGATTTCTGACTTATTTAATTGAATGCAATTTGTCAAATGTTTATTAAGTATTTAAGGTAGCGCTGTGCTCTAAGGAATAAAAAGAAAAATTAGAGATAATCCTTGATCTGGAAATATGTGGGAAGACAAGTTTTATAGACAAGAAAGAATCAGAGAACGAAACTGGTCAGTGTATAAGCAACTGCTAAGCCAAATAAAATCAAGTTCCACTATAATCACTTAGAATAATGTACTGGATGTTGGGGAGTGGCAGAGCTCGATGGTTTCAGCTAAGGTGGTTACAGACAGCTTCCTGTGAGTCAGGAAGGGTGAATCAGATTGAGAGGAGGACAGGAGGACTGAGAATGTCTGGAGGAGAGGAGGGATGCAGGCATCAAATGATCATGTTGTATGAAGTTCATTCTACTGTCATCCCAGAAATGGAGAGAACCCCACATCAATTAACTCTGTTTGGTGACCATCTTGGCTGTGTACTGAGGAACATTCTGTGGTCACCAGGTTCCCTTCAACTCTGGTGGGAAAGCACACATGTAGACCTTCCAATTAGAGAGATTGGCTTCATCTTCACTGGGATTGGCTTCATCTTCATTCAGATAACTCCCCTTCCCCCTTTTTGGGTTCTCCCATTCATGAATTGAATTTCTGAGCTCCTTTTTCTAGGTATGTCAGACATCTCTTCTGTGGAAAACATATGAATAACTTTTGGGGAATTCTTTCTCCTGGTGATTAGGGGTAGAGTTGACCTTTTAGGGACTGTCTGCTACACTCACCTCTAGAACCAAAAAAAGGAAGAAAGATGTGGATTGCTTACTATAGAAAAGCCATTTGGTTACAGAATTAATAGCGATGCTGATGTTCAAGTGATTTCAGGATCTCCTAGCTGTCTTTAAAACCCATGTTTAGGACTTCTCCACCCCGGTAGGAGGTTATCTAATCAAAATTCATAGGTGCAAGCCCTGCAGGACACTTCTGGCTGTGGTTTGTGAGAGAAAGTACAAAACGAGAGATGGAAATATTCTCTGAAGATTACAAAGGTATTCGCTTTCATTTATGGTCTAAAATGCCTTTTTTTTTTTTTTTTTTTTGAGCTGGCAAGTTTGCTTGTAAGATTTGCTTGTTTTATAGAGAAGGGTTCTCTTTATAAGTAGTGGGGCAAACTGATTATGTACCCACTCATACCATATCAATGTGTTGTTGACTGACCTCCTGTATACTAGCTTAGCAGCTAACATGCTGGCTGGGTCCTGGTAGTGGATACAAAACTTGTCTGACTACTGTCTCCTTTGTCTTTGCTTTTCTTTCCTTTTAAAATGTTTTCTTTTTAAAGACAGCCCAAGGTTAACAATGGATAATTTGCCACTGTTTTCCCAGAGCGGCTCTTTCCGAAGGCTGTTTTCTTGGGCTGTGTGGAGGAGGCTTGATAATGATACAGCTTTATCTTTGAAAGCAAACGTCCTTTCTATCAATGGGCGTCCAGAACACTTCCCAGGGTTAATTAATGCAGCTACAAAGTGGAAATAAAAAATGACAGCACCGAGGAAGGGAAGAGCAGACTGTAAGTGAAAGAGAAGGATGACACCTCTGATATTCTAAAGGCATGCTTGGCGAAGCTAGTCCTCCCAGGGGTAGTACAGACTGTGTCGGGGCCAATTTAAACACCCATGAAAAAGGCCAAAAAAGGTACATCCAGGTACTGGTGTGTGTGGGTCTCTTCTGGTATTATATTAAGGAACTAATGATGGCGGTAATAGGGCAGCCAACAACACGCATATAGTCCATGCACGAGGCACTGTGTTAAATGTTCTGTATTAGGGTTTCTTCACCTTAACACGACTGACTTTTGGGACTAGATCCTTCTTTGCTCTGGGAGGCTGTCTGTGCATTTGAGGATGTTCCTCAGCATCCCTGGCCTCTACACACTGGCTGCTGGTAGCATCCCGCCCCAATGGGTGGCAATAAAAAAAAGTATCTCCAGACATTGCCAAATGTCCTCTGGGAGACAGAGCCACCACTCTGCATAGATGCTGTCATTTAATCCTCCCATCATAGTGTAAAAGACACTATTATTATTTCCATTTGGCCACGGAGGAACCCGACATGGGGGAGGTTAGATGACTTGCCCAAGGTCAGAGCATGTGCAGTTTTAGGCAGTGAGTATCCTAACTGTAAAATCGATTGGTCTATTATGACAAATTTGTGTGTTCTTCTTGTGAGTAAATAGCCATTCTTGGTAGTGATATGCCATCTTACCTACACAAATCCTCGTCACATACAATCATTTGTCTTACCTTTCCTCTCCACAAACACTACTACCTGAAGCATGAGTGTTCTCAAATGTTGCCCGATTCATACTGTCTAAAAGAGAATATTTCTTTTCTTTTTTTTGGAATTTGACTATATCTTTTATTTATTTTTTATTATCAAGTATAGAGTTTTAGTTTCAATGATTCATTAGTTGCATAAAAGAGAATATTTCAAACATATCAAGGCATAGAAAGAATAATATGAGGGGCGCCTGGGTGGCCCAGAGGGTTAAGCCTCTGCCTTCGGCTCGGGTCATGATCTCAGGGTCCTGGGATTGAGCCCCACATCGAGGGCTCTCTGCTCAGTGGGGAGCCTGCTTCCCCCTCTCTCTCTGCCTGCCTCTCTGCCTACTTGTGATCTCTGTCTGTCAAATAAATAAATAAAATCTTAAAAAAAAATAATAAGACAAATGCCTGAATCCACCCCATCAGGTTTAACTTAATATTTTGTCCTATTTGCTTCAGATTTACTTTTTTAATCAAAAAAGAAAGTGTTACGATATCTTCCAGTTTCTGTTCCACACTCCTCCTGCTTAGAGGTAAGCACTGACCTGATTTTGGTGTTTATCATGCCCATAAATATTTTCATATCCTATTTCAAACTATGTTCCCAAACAATATATAGTAGTTTCTCATGTTTGTAAATGCAATTTGAATGTTATTACAGTGAAATCATCTTTTTCTCTGTGTATTTTGCTTGGTTTAACATTTAAAAAATCTTTTTATTTTAGAATAATTTTAGGTTTATAGCAAGTTTGAAGATATTACAGAGAATTCTTACAGGCCCCTTTCCCAGTTTCTCCTATTGTTACCAACTCACATTGCCATGGTACATTTGTTAAAACTAAGAAACCAGTATCATTGTATTACTACTAACTAGTCTACAGATTTTACTCAGATTTCATTAGTTTTTATGTCCTTATTCTCTTTTAAGATAAAGCTTATTGCATTTAACCTCATTTTTTTTTGTAAATAACATTCTTTATTGAGATGTAATTGACGTACCATATAACTCACTATTTTAATCAGTGGTTGTTAGTATACTCACAATTAATTTTAGAACATTTCATCACAATAAAAAGAAACCCTGCTCCTATCAACAATTGTATCCCATTTCCCCCGACAGCCCTGGAGAACCACTAATCTACTCTCTGTCTCTACAGATTTGCCTGGTCTGGACTTTTCATATAAATGGAATCATATGACTTGTGGTCCTTTGGGACCACATTTTCTTTCTTCATCTGTTGAAGGACATTTAGGTTGTTACCATATATTTGCTACTATGAATAACACTGCCATGAACATGGGAGTGCAGATATTGAGATATTGATTTCATTTCCTTTGGATATATAGCCAGAAGTGGGCTTGCTGGGTACTGTGTGAGGTAGTTCTATTTTTAATTTTTTGAGGAACCTTCATACTATTTTCCATAATAGCTGTACTAATTTACTTTTCCACCAGCAGAGTACAAGAGCTCCCTTTTCTCCACATCTCCACTGGGATTTGTTATCCTTCGTCTTGTTTTTTTTTTTTTTTTTCCCTTTGTCTTATTGATAATAGCCATCCTAATAGGTGTGAGATGATATAATTATTGTGATTTTTTTTCCATTAGGTATCAAGATATATTCTTTCTTTTTTTTTTATTAACATGTAATGTATTATTAGCCCCAGGGGTACAGGTCTGTGAATTGCCAGGTTTACACACTTCACAGCACTCACCATGTCACATACCCTCCCCCATGTCCATAACCCCACCACTGTCTCCCTACCCCCCTCCCCCCGGGGACACCTCAGTTTGTTTTGTGAGTTTAAGAGTCTCTTATGGTTTGTTGCCCTCCCAATCCCATCTCATTACTGTGGTTTTGATAAGCATTTCCCAGATGATGAGAGATACTAAACATATTTTCATATACCATTTGAATTCTTTTGAGATGTATCTATTTAGATCTTTACCCCCCTTTTCAAACAGGTTATTTATATTTTTGGTATTGAAAAACATGAGTCCCTTATATATTTTAGATATCAACCCTTCACTGGATATATGATTTGCAAGTATTTTCTCCCATTCAGTAGGTTGTGCTTTCACTTTGTTGTTTCCTTTGCTGTGCAGAAGCTTTTAGGTTTGATTCAATCTTGTTTGTCTATTTTTGCTTTTGCCTTTGTAGGCTCTACACCCACTTAACTTAACAACTCACAACCCCTAGATAAGAAGCTGCGTGCTCTAATGACTGAGCCAGCTAGGCACCCCTGTTGCTTATGCTTTTGATGTTATATCCAAAAAATTATTGCCAAGGCCAATGTCAAGAAGATTTTCTCCCATTTTTTTTTTCTAAGAGTTTTATAGTTTCAAGTTTACATCGTTATTCTATTTTGAGTTGATTCTTAAATCTGGTATGAGTTAAGGGTCCAATTTCATTCTTTTGCATGTACATTTCTAGTTTTCCCAGCACCATTTGGTGAAGAGACTATCCTTTCCCCATTGTATGTTCTTGGCACCCTTGTCAAACATCAGTTGACAGCAAATGCATGAATTTGCTTCTGGGTTTGCTATTCTGTTCCATTGGTCTGTATTTTTATCTTTATGCCAGCACCATACTCTTTTCAATTACTGAAGTTTTGTAATATAATTTGAAATCAGAAATTGTGATGCTTCCACCATTGTTGCTCTCGTTCAAGATTGCTTTGACAATTTGGGGTCTTTTGTAGTTCCACATGAATTTTAGGATTGTTTTTCTATTTCTGTAAAAAATATCTTTAGGATTTTGATAGGGATTGCATTGAATCTGCAGATTACTTTGGGAGATATGGAAATTTTAACAATATTAATTCTTCCAGTCCATAAATATAGGATGTTTTTCCATTTATTTGTGGCTTTTAAAATTTCCTTCATCAATATTTTATAACTTTCAGTATACAAGTCTTTCACCTCTTTGGTTAAGTTAATTCCTAAGTATTTTATTATTTTTGTTGCAAATGTGAGATTGTTTTCTTAATTTCTCTTTCAGATGGTTTGTTGTTAGTGTATAGTGACATTACTGATTTTTTTTTTTTTTTTTTGAGAGAGAGAGAGAGAGAGCATGCATGTGTTGGGGTTCAAGGGTAGAGGGAGAGGGAAAGAGAATCCCAAGCAGGCTCTACACCCTGCATGAACCCAATGTGGGCCTTGATCTCATGACCCTGAGATCATGACCTGAGCTGAAATTAAGAGTCAGTCGCCTATCCAACTCAGCCACCCACATGCCTGACATTACTGATTTTTATATGTCGAGTTTGTGTCCTGCAACTTTACTTAATTTATTAGTTCTAACAAGTTTTCAATATATATGAACATGTCATCTGCAAACAGATAACTTTACTTCTTCTTTTGGTATTTTTTATTACTTTTACTTGCCTGAATGGTCTGGGGGGGACTTCTAGTACTATGTTGAATAGCAGTAGTGATAGTAGACATTCTTGTCTTGTTTCAGATCTTAGAGAAAAAGCTTTCAGTTTCTCCCTATTGATTATGGTGTCAGCTGTGGGTTTTTCCTAGATGGCCTTTATTTTGTTGAAGTATATTCCTTTTATACCTATTTTTGTTAAGAGTTTTCATCATGTAAAAATGTTAGTTTTTATCAAATCCCCTTTCTGCATCTGTTGAGATGATGATGTGTTTTTTTTTCTTTTATTCTATTAATGTGATATATCACATTGATTCTCATATTTTGAACCATCCTTGCATCATAGGGATAAAGTTCACTTGGTCATGGTGTATGATCATTTTACAGTGCTGTTGAAATTGGTTTGCAGTATTTTATTCAGGATTTTTGTGTCTATGTGTATCAGGGGTATTACTTATAGCTTTCATTTCTTGTGTTTTTGTCTGGCTTTGGAATCAGGGTGATGCTGGCCTTATAAAATGAGTTTGGAAATGTTCCCTTTTCTATGTTTTGGAAGAGTTTAGAAAGATTGGTGTTAGTTCTTCTTTGAATGTTAGTAGAATTCACATGTGAAGCCATATGTCCCTGGGCTTTTCTTTGTTGAAAGGTGTTTGGTTACTGACTCAATCTCCTTGTTTGATATTGGTCTGTTCTATTTCTTCTTGAGTTATTCTTGGTAGGTTGTATATTTCTGGAAATTTATCCATTTTTTCTCTAGGTTATCCAATTTGTTAGCATAAAATTATTCATAATAGTTATGACCTTTTTAAAAAATCTGTGTTATTCATCATAATGTTTTCTCTTTCATTTTTAAATTTTGAGTCTTCTCCCTTTCTTTTTCTTTCTTTCTAGCTAAGGGTTTGCAGATTTTGTTTATCTTAGTTTTGTTGATTTTAAATTTTTTTTCTATTTTCTATTTCTTCTCTAATCTTTATTATTTCTCGTCTGCTAATTTTGAGTTTACTTTGTTCTTCTTTTTCTAATTCCTTGAGTTATAAGTTAGGTTGTTTATTTGAGATATCCTTTCTTTTTCAAGATAGGCATTTATTGCTATAAAATTCCCTCTTAATACTGCTTTCGTTGTATCCCACAAGTTTTGGTAAGTTGTATTTTTGTTTTTGTTTGTCTCAGGTACTTTAAAAATTCCATTTTGATTTCGTCTTTTACCAAGTGGTTGTTCAACAGTGTGTTGTTTAGTTTCCATGTATTTACGAATTTTCGTGTTTTCTGTTATTGAGTTCTAGTTTCTTTTCACTGTGCTCTAAGAAGACACTTGGTATGAATAGTCTTCTTAAATTTATTTATACTTGTTTTGTGGCCTAACATATGATTTATCCTGGAGAATGTTCTGTGTGTGCTTGAAAAGAATGTGTATTCTGTTACTGTTCAGCCTGGATGTTCTTTCTGTTATTGACAAGAGAGTATTGGTCTCTTACTATTATATCGCTACTGTCAATTCTCTCTTCATATCTGTCAATATGTTGTATTGTTTTATATATTTTTATATGTATATAAAAATATATGAATTATATATTTTTTATATATATATAAAAATATATAAATTTTATATATTTATATATATAATTTTTTATATATTTAGCTGCTCTGAGATTGAATGCATATATACTTATAATTGTTATATCTTCTTTTTTTTTTTTTTTAAAGATTTTATTTATTTATTTGACAGAGAGAGATCACAAGCAGGCAGAGAGGCAGGCAGAGAGACAGGAGGAAGCAGGCTCCCTGCCGAGCAGAGAGCCCGATGCGGGACTTGATCCCAGGACTCCGAGATCATGACCTGAGCCGAAGGCAGCGGCTTAACCCACTGAGCCACCCAGGCGCCCCTGTTATATCTTCTTCTTGAATTGACCTTTTTATCATTATATAATAACCTTTGTCTCTAGTTAAAGTTTTTTACTTAAAGTCTATTTTGTCTGTTATAAGTATAAATACCCCTGATCTTTTGGTTAAAATTTGCATGAAGTATTTTTTTGCTATAGCTTCCTTTTCAGCTCATTCATGTCTTTTTTTTTTTTTTTAAGACATTATTTATTTGACAGAGAGAGAGATCACAAGTAGGCAGAGAGGCAGGCAGAGAGAGAGGGGGAAGCAGGCTCCCTGCTGAGCAGAGAGCCTGATGCAAGGCTGGATCCCAGGACCCTGAGATCATGACCTGAGCCAGAGGCAGAGGCCATGAACCATGCAGGTGCCCCCTCATTCGTGTCTTTATGTCTAAAGTATGTTTCTTGTAGACTGTATAATATTGGATCTGGTTTGTTTGTTTTTTAGACCTGTTTAGCCATTCCATGCCTCTTAAGCTATGCTTTTGATTAGAGAGTTCAATCTCTTTACATTTAAAGTACTTATTAATAGGTAAGGACTTCCTATTGCCATTTTGTTAGTTGTTTTGTTGTTTTTCAGTTCATTTGTTCCTCTCTTCTTCTCTTGATGTCTTCTTTTATTATTTTCTATTTTATTTTCTTTGTTTTTGGTAGTGATTTGGCTTGATGATTTTCTTTTTATCTTTTGTGTACTTACTAAAAGTTTTCCCCTTGTGGTTTTCATGAGGCTCATATACATCTTCCTATATTTATGACTGTCTATTTTAGTTTGGTAACAACTTAAGTTCAATTGCGTACAAAAACTCTACAGTTTTACCCCTCCCCACACACTTTGTGTTATTGAAGTCAGAGTTTACTTCTTTTTATAATGTTAGTCCATTATTGAATTTTTGTGGCTATAGTTATTCTTAATACTTTTGTTTTAAAATTTTAGGATTATGGGTATTCTCTGTGTTAGAATGTTATCTTATTCTGTATTTGGCTATATATTTATCTTTATGTATATGGTTTATACATTTATCTGCTTTCATGTTGCTCTTCAGTGTGCTTTGGACTCCATTTGAAGAAATCCCTAGCTGGTTGTTGGTAGCAAAAGGTATGGTGGGTTTGTGGTGGCTGGGAGGCTCTCCTCAGCAGTGCCTCTAGATCCAGTGGTGAGTGTGCCTGGGTAGGTAGGGGCCATGTGGGTGGTGGCCGTGCTGAGGGCTGGAGGTATATGGTGTGCTGTGGTGGGGCCCAGCAGTGGAGGCTAAGGATGGCCATGGGTAGGTATGTACATGATTGTGGAGGCTGGAAGTGATCATTTCTGTGGCAGCAGGGGTCAGGGCTGGTTGTGGACACCCACACAATGGCTGCAATGGATCCCAGGGCCAGGGCATTGAGAGTTGTGGGCTGGTGTGGCTTTCATGGGGCATGGGACGTGTGGTGACTCTCAGTGGTGAAAGCTGAATCTCTCAGTGGTGAAAGCTATAGGAAGGTCCATAGTGACTGTAGTGGGTTTCTTCAGTGATAAAAACTAGTAGAATCCTCTGTGGAGCAGGCTGCTCGTGTCCATGTTGGTAAACACTGTGGTATCCTCCATGCTAAAAGCTGTGGAGGATCTGTGGCAGCTGTAAGAGCTGTTGAGCTTCTCAGTGGTGTAGGCTGCTGGGTTTTTCTGCAGGGTAGGGCACTAGAGACCATGGTGGCAACCTCTTCAGAAGGTGTGGCTTTCCCTGTGTGGCTATCCTTTAGAAATGGAGAGATGGACTCTCTCAGACAAATAAAAGTTGAGAGAGTTTATCACCACTAGACCTGCCTTATAAGAAATGCTAAAAGGAGTTTAAGTTGAAAAAAAAAAAACACTAATTAGTAACATAAAAATATATGAAAGTGTAAAACTTACTGGGAAAGGTAAGTATATAGTCAATTCCAGAATAATCTAATATTGTAATGGTGGTGCATAAATCACTTTTAACTGTAGTATAAAAGTTGAAAAACAGAAATATTGAAAGTTATAGGGATCCCTATAGTTATAAGGATATGTGGCTGGCTCAGTCAGTATAGCACAGGAATGGATCTCAGGGTCGTAAGTTCAAGCCCCATGTTGTGTGCAGAGCTTACTTAAAAAAACATGTATAGCTACAATAATTGTTAATGGATACAGAGTATAAAAAGATGTAAATTGTTGGATCAATAGAAGAAAATGGAGGGAGCAGGAGTGGGGAAAAGTGTAGAATTTTTTTTTTTTAGTGTAGAATTTTTGTATGCAATGAAGTTATCAGCTTAAAATAGAGTGTTATGATGGAATACTATGAAATCTTGCCATTTGTGACGAGGTGGATGGAACTAGAGGGTATTATGCTTAGCGAAATAAGTCAATCAGAGACAGACAACTATCATTTAATCTCCCGGATATGAGGAAGTGGAGATGCAACATGGGGGTTTGACGGGTAGGAAAAGAACAAATGAAACAAGATGGGATCGGGAGGGAGACAAACCATAAGAGACTTTTAATGTCACAAGACAAACTGAGGGTTGCCGGGGAGGAGGGGGGTGGGGTTATGGACTTTGGGGAGGGTATGTGCTATGGTGAGTGCTGTGAAGTGTGTAAACCTGGCGATTCAAAGACCTGTACCCCTGGGGCTAATAATACATTATATGTTTATATAAAAAAAATAGAGTGTTATGTTTTAGGTAAGTCTCATGGTAATCTGAAGGAAAAGACCTTTAGAAGATACCCAAAATAGAAAGAGAAAGGAATCAGAGTATATCAGTACCAAAAAAAAAAAAAAAAAAAAAATCATCAAGTCACAAAGGAAACAGCAAGAGAGGGAGAAAGGAACAAAAGAATTACAAAACAGAAAGCAGTGAACAAAATAGGAAGGGTAAGTTCTTACCTATCAGTAATTACTTTAAATGCAAATGGATTAAATCCTTCAAGTGAAAGATATAGAGTGACTGAATGGATAACAAAAACAAGACACAATACTTACAAGAGACTCATTTTAGCTTTAAGGTATAATAGCCTGTAAACAACCTAAGTATCTATTAACATCTGAATAGATAACACACACACACACATTATTTAGCCCTATAAAAGAAGATTTTGGCATTGGTGACAACATGCATAAACCTAGAGTGCATTATGCTTAATAAGCCAGACACAAAAAGGTAAATGATGTAAGTTCACTTATATGTGGAATCTAAAATGGTCACACCTGTAAAAGCAGAATGGTGATTGCAAGGGACTGAGAATTAGGGCAAATAGGGAGATATTGTTAAAGGATACAAAGTTTTAGTTATGTGGGATGAGTGAGTTTTGGAGACATAATGTACAGCATAGTGACTAGAGTTAATAATATTGTATAGGTGAAATCTGCAAAGAGAGAACTTAAGTATTCTCACTGCATAAACAAACCAACCCCTCTCCAAACAAGCTATGTAGGATGATAGATATATTAACTAGCTTGATTGTTGCAATCGTTTCACAATAGACACATATATCAATGCATCAGGTAAATCTTAAATATATATACTTTTTATTTGTCAAGTGTATCTCAGTAAAGACAGGAAAAACTGATCTCGTAATTCTAGAGCTATTTACTTTGTAAAGTGCTTTGAGATCTAAAATTGAAAGTGGTTACAGTGCACAAAATATCATTACAATGATTTAGTGTCCTGTTATTTAAAGTTATCTTATGGTCGAGGTTATATATTTTATTATTGTAAGATGAAGGAGAGCTCCTGCATGCCAAAATGAAAATATACAGTAGATGCAGTAATATATCTACTACACGTATTTTAACAGGGAGCCTCCTGCTTGCATTTATCACCTTTGCTATGTGAGGGTGAGTTATGAGACCTCACAAAAAAAGGTGTATCTCTTTTTATGCACTCATAATTTAGAAATAGTGGCTGAATAGGTTTTGAAGAAGCTCTCTCTCAAAGAAAAAAAAATGAGCATCACAGGACTCAGATCAGCTCAGGGATTTGAATGACTAGAGCAATTTCTCTGCCGAGAGGTGTATTGAAATGAGCTAATGAGAAAGTACACGCAAAGAAAAAAATAGAATTCTAACTTTTGTCCTTTTTTCACGGTGGTCCAGTGTTGTAAGCTGAAGGTGCCCAAACTAATGTGAATATTTTGAGGTATCATGTTGCTTAAATAGGAAGGTCATTTTTAATTTTGGTGGTAGATGCATTCATTATTCCCATTTTATAAGTTGAAAAACAGAGCTGGAGAGAGATTCATCTGATGGCTGATGGAGAAATTGCTCTAGTTTTTGTCCCCTCAGTACTAATTTTTGAGAATGATCATCATGGCAGCTCATGGAGTAGAATCATATGAATAAATAGCATAGAGCCTGGCACATGGTGACCAGGATGCTGCTGTGTCAGACGCTGCTGAGGACTTTACTTGGGTTACTGCATTAGACCCTCACCTTAGCCACAGGCTGTAGTAGCTCCTATTTTAGAGATGCAGAATCCGAGCACAAAGAGGTTACTTTAGTCAGTGATGGGTCAGGATGCGAACCCATGTCCACTTGATTCTGAAGTCTGAGTCATTAAGTGCTGACTCTCTAGTGCTCTCCAGTGCAGTAAACATTAGCCATGTGTGAGCAGTTAGCACTTGAAATGTGGCTAGTCAGAGTCACAGTACAGAATTTGCTGTGAGTGTAAAATACGCACCACATATTGAACATTTGGTACCAAAAAAAGAATGTAAAATACCTCATTAATATTTAAAAAATACTGCACGTTGAACTGATAATATTTTAGATATTTTGAGTTAAATAAAATATAATGCCAAAATTCATTAAATTTATTTCTTTAAACATGTTTCAATATGACTACTAGAAAATGAAAAATTGTGTATGTAGTGTGGGTTGTGTTGCTCTTGGGTAGCACTGCTAGATCCTGCGGTAACTGTCCCCTTGCACTTCTTAAAACAGTCGTCTGCCCACAGTAAGCCTTCCACGTGTTCTGACTCACCCATGATTTACGTAAGAGTGGTTAGAAGCCAGAGAAAAGGAAAAATAACATAAATTGCCAAGTGATTCTTTTTGAAATGAGTGGAACACGGCTTAAAAAACTCAGAAGATGGACTATGAAGTGATAATTCCCAGAGTTCAAGCCTCTGTTGGCTCTCTTCCCTGTTCCCTCCCATCCTTGCCTCCTTTCAGAGACATGCCCTGGGAGCACGTAAAATGACAGGGACTGGGCAAGGCCCTAGAAATTACAGAGATGAATAAGAACCAGCAAACAAGGATTTTACTCCCTAATAGGGAAAATTGATCTATATTAATTTGCTAGGGTTGCAGTAACAAGGTAGCATAGCCTGAGTGGCTTAAACAACCAAATTTTTTTTCTCATGGTTCTGGAGGTTGGCAATCCAAGATCAAGGTATTGGCAGTATTGGTTTCTTCTGAGGCTTCTTTCCTTGGTTTGGAGATGGCCATCTTCTCCTTGTGGCTTCACATTTGTCTTCCCTTGTGTGTGTGTCTATGTCCAAATTAAGAAAAAAAAATTAAGGGATTTAGGGAAGTCTGAAGAGAAAAACGTGCTTAAATAATTAACTGGAAAAAGAAAAGACATGTGATTGTCCTTGTACCTTGAGTTGAAGTTTCATTCCATGGGTTACAGAGGGGAAAACATATGGCTTGGAGTTGGAAGGATAAATTGGAGATTTACAGGAAGGCAAAGTTAAAGGGAGACATTCATGGTAGAGAAAAGATCAACTGCAAAATTTAAAGGAATCTGGTCTGTTAGAGAAGTGCCTGCTGGTGTGGGCCATAGAGTTTATTTGGGAGATAGAAAGGGATAAAGCTGGAAAAGTAGAGCAATCCAGAGCAGAAGTTTCTGTGCTGTGCTGAGGAATATGGACTTGATCTGGCAGGAAATGGAAGAATTTAGTGATAGGAGCTGGGTTTCTCTAGCTGCAGAGTGGGTGAGAAGGGGGAGAAGTGCTGGAAGGGGACCCAGCCACTGTCATAGGACACCACCTATCTTGTGTAGGACCAACATACCTTGGAGAGTTCCTACCTATCTTGGGTCGTCATCTTTATATTGGGATCTGTGAGATGGTTGGGGTTGTGGCAAATCATCCAACAGGCTGTTGAAAAAATAGAATTTCTCTTTTATTTATTTATAATCTAAAAAGCAAATAAAACAGTTACTGGTACTTCGCTATGGAGTGATACTGGACCTTCATTTCACTTGGTCCATATAGTGTGTGGCCACATGCTTTATGGGACCCGAGGAATCCTGAAAGGTAGGTGGAGTTTCCATCAGGTGGAGGTGCTGTTTATGGGGACTGCACCCCTTTGTGTGTTTCTAGTGTATTTTTCTGTACATTTGCTTGATTAAATGGACTTATAGATTATTTAAAAAATCATGTCTCATTCACAAAATAGATGAGTGACTTTGGAATTCTGAAATGGAACTATGGGTTTAAGGTGGCACTAAGAATGTAGACATCAAGCAAACTATGGGCAGATGGTGGGCCCAACAGTTCTACTTCTATGTAGAAGCAAGTTTTTTGTGAAACACACATGAGGTAAAAATAGTGATAATATAATCATCCAATAAGAGGTTGGATTCAATTCCAAAAAATTGAAATCGAGAAGATCACTTAAAATATAAATTTATATCACTGTTGCTAATGTCAAACCTTACCCTAACTATATATATACTCAGTAATACATTTAATAGGAATATTATTTACATCTTTATTGTGTGTTTTAAAACACCATGTTTTGGTAGTGTGTTTTATAATAAACATTAGAACTATGGCTCATGTACATGATTCATAAATAAGTGAATACAGTTGGCCCTTGAAAAACATGGAGGTTAATAGTGCTGAACCTCCACACAGTCAAAAATCCATGTATAACTTTGACTCCCCTAAAACTTAACTCCTAATAACCTACTGTTGACTAGAAGCCTTACCAACAACATAAATTGTCAGTGAACACATATTTTGTAGGTTGCGTGTGTTATGTACTGTATTCTTACAATAAAGTAAGCTTGGGGAAAAGAAAATCTTATTAAGAAAGCCATAAGGGGGGGCGCCTGGGTGGCTCAGTGGGTTAAGCTGCTGCCTTCGGCTCAGGTCATGATCCCAGGTCCTGGGTTCAAGGCCCACATCGGGCTTTCTGCTCAGCAGGGAGCCTGCTTCCTCCTCTCTCTCTGCCTGCCTCTCTGCCTACTTGTGATTTCTCTCTGTCAAATAAATAAATAAAATCTTAAAAAAAAAAAAAAAGAAAGCCATAAGGGAGAGAAAATACATTTATACTGTATTGTATTTATTTTAAAAATCCACATATAAGTGAACTGTGCAATTCAAACTCATGTTGTTCAAGGGTCACCTATATATACATGTTCAAAATTTTTGCTGAATGGGTTTTCAGTTACAAATTGGATTCTACTGCTTTAGGTAATGAGAGCTTGAAATTAATGCGCGGATTGCCTGTAGCTTCCTGATTACCCTCTGGTTGTCCATGCTTTGTTAATAATTGTATGATAATTATTTGTCCAATCTAGTCTCTGGACAACCTAGCGTACCCAGTGTGGCCTGAAAGTATAGGCATTGGAACTGCTTTCCATAACCTCCTCCTCTCTAAGTAAGGAGTATCCCCAATGGTTTCCTTGGCTTGAGGCAGTGTGGGAAGTATCTTCGCAGCAACTGATGATGTAGCTTCTGAACACTCCAGGCACAGGCAGTGTGGCTGCATCTCAGACTAGACCTGGACAGTTGATGACCTCCTGAAAGCAGCTAAATGATGCTCCTTTCACTACAGACATCAACTCACCTGATGAGTGTCCCTGTTCTAAGTGGCCAGTCAGGTCTGGGCTCAGCCAGGCTTCCAGGCCCTCAGATAGTATCCCTTCCAGCACATTCTTTCCCTATCTGCCAACTCTGATTTTCCAGAGGAGACACCTACCAACAAGGGCAAAGTTTCTAAGCTTTGCCCCAGAATCTCTTCTATTGGGCCCCTCCCTACTCTATTTGGTTCTAGCCTAAATCTTCTTTATTCTTCCAATATGCAAAAGCCCTCTTCCCTTCTTTTCTATCATTTTATTCTTGATGAAGTATAGAGCAGCATAATGGCTCAAGCAACAGCGCCCCAAGTCATCAGCAACTCAAAACTCATTTCCTCTTTCTCAAGTGTAATAAGAAAGGTTCAGTTTTTGGAACCATGATGACAGCGTTTACATGGGGAATTGGTGGTGGAGGGATGAAAGATACTTTCATTCTTTCCTTTGGAATTACCACCAAATCCCAGCCCCTGGCTGGAGCAAATGGCTTTTTCTAATATGGAAAGAAACTATGAAAGGATAAAATAAGATACATTTTATAGGAAAAACACAATTTAAAAACTCAATATGCTTTTAATTTGGCCCTTAGCAGATAGTCCTTTCAAATGACTCTAGCCTCTGCTGGTATCCTCCTGTTCTGCTTTTGTTTGCTGTGGTGTTATGTGCTACACACTCACCAAAACACGGCCGAGATACTGAGTTCTCCTCGGTCCTTTTCTGCTCCAGGTAGACAAGAATCTATCTTGGTGCTCAGGCTGCTGGGTCTGTTCTGAGCTCCAGTCTACCTAGCAACAATCTGAATTAGTTAGGACTCTCGGTTGTAAGTGACAGAAACCAAATTTAACTGTGTTAAGTCCAGTGGGGACTTTATTGGCTTTATTGAAAGTCCGAGTGGAGCCAGATTCCCATGCGACCGGACATTGAGGAGCATCAAGATTTGACTCTCCTTCAATTTTTCCTGGTTTCTTTCTCATAAACCTTTTCTTTTGGAGCTTCCCCAACCGCAGAGGAAGAAAGACCTTTTCTCTCCTTCTGGAATCTACTACATATCAGACCTCTCGGAGGGGTTTAGATTGGCTTTTCAGTGGTCCCCTACCATTCCAGAACCCATCACTGTGGCCAGGGGAATGGGAAGCTCTGACTAACCACATTTCGTGATATGCCTTCCCTGTAGCTAAAGGCAGTTGTGCTGGTCCTGTCCAATCACCGGAATGGGTTTCCCATAAGAAAGAGAGGTTCTGTAATTAGAGAAAGGGATACTGGCTAGGCCAAAGCAAGAACTACCTGCCTGGGTTCAACACAACCAACTGCCTATTTTAGGAAAGTCCTTTTACTTCTCAGAGGCTCATATTTTCTTCAACTAAGCACTGAAATGATAACACCAGCTCAGTCTCCCTGACTGTTTTATTGAAAGGGTACAATCAGGTGAAGTGTATGACAACGTTCTGGAAGCCATATTCTACTCTGTGTTTCATAGTACTTTAGTGTAACTCACTAGATACCTTCAGCAAATAAATGTTTTCTTGTTGAGTGGCTGAATGCAGAAGCACTTCTTTCTCAATCAGCTCCCAAACCCTGGACTGGTATCCAAATCGTATTTTCCCTGGATTTTGGCTGAGAGTGGTTATTCACAAGTCATTCTCAGACGGTAATTCCAAAGTGATATTTAAAATATTTAAATTATTTCCCCCCACAGTCCCAAGGAAAAAACCCCACTGGGTTTTTGCTCAGAAAAGGAACATGAAATCCGTAATCATGGGGCCAATATACTCTATAGACCTTTCCTGATTAAAAACGTGACTGTAGGGGCGCCTGGGTGGCTCAGTGGGTTAAGCCTCTGCCTTCGGCTCAGGTCATGATCCCAGGGTCCTGGGATCAAGCCCCGCATCGGGCTCTCTGCTCAGCATGAAGCCTGCTTCCTCCTCTCTCTCTCTCTGCCTGCCTCTCTACCTACTTGTGATCTCTCTCTCTCTGTCAGGATAATAAATAAAAAAAAAATTAAAAATCTTAAAAAAAAAAATGTGACTGTATTTGGGAGTCCGTGTCAGATGATGGGGAGCTGTGCCCTGCTGGAGGCCGGACAGCTCCAATCACGCAATGAGCAAAAACAGTCCGTTCTTAGGCAGAAGGAGCTAACACAACATTCACCTTACGTCCTTCGGCGGTTTTTGTGTGTCACTAAAAGCCGTGTGTCTTTAAAAGGCAAGATGAGGACTCAGTTCCGGGTTAAGTTGTCTTTCGGCCTTCGTTACCAGCCTCAGAATCTCTTCCGCGCACGGGGCGCACGGGGCGCACGGGGCGCACGGGGCGCACGGGGCGCACGGGGCGCACGGGGCGCACGGGGCGCACGGGGCGCACGGGGCGCACGGGGCGCACGGGGCGCACGGGGCGCACGGGGCGCACGGGGCGCACGGGGCGCACGGGGCGCAGCTGCTCTTGCCAGCCGGGCTTCCGGTTGCACAGGGCTCACGTTTATCATCTTCCTGCTCTGCTTTCATCACACCCCTCCCTGTTTACGAACTCACAGTGGCTTGAAACACCTTAATCTAGTGTTTGATGAATTCCAGTGTTCGCTTCAGCTCACTTTTCCAATATTGTCTTTCGTTTATCTTCCCTATGAACCCTCAAATCCGGAGGAGGCTGGTCTCTTCTCCCAGCGGCAGATGCTCCGCGTCCTTTCTTGGATCTTTGCTCCTACCTGTTCCCCCTGCTGGAGGTGAGTAACCTTCTCCTTTCCCCAGATGCACTCTGGGCATCTTCAGCTCCTCTGTATCCTTAAGGACCTTCAGATTGGGCGTGCCTATTCTTGTAGCCATCCCTAATAGCAACAAGTTACAGAGTTTCTCTTTTCTCTGGGCTCTCATCATACCTTATTACACCTACTGTCTGCTCCTCCAACTGCTCCTCTGTTTATCCACGTGTCTATTCAATTAAAAGGACTTATTGAGGGTGGGGTGGGGTGGGATAATTGGGCGATCGTCTTTAAGAGCAGGTGGTGAGGGACGCCTGGGTGGCTCAGTTGGTTAAGCAACTGCCTTCGGCTCAGGTCATGATCCCAGCGTCCTAGGATCGAGTCCCACATCGGGCTCCTTGCTCAGCGGGGAGCCTGCTTCTCCCTCTGCCTCTGCCTACCACTCTGTCTGCCTGTGCTCATGCTCTCTCTCTCTCTCTCTCTAACAAATAAATAAATAAATAAAATCTTTAAAAAAAAAAAAGAGCAGGTGGTGATGTGATGAGCACTGGGTGTTATATGCAGCTGATAAATTATTGAACACTACATCTGAAACTAATGATGTACTGCATGTTGGCTAATTGAATTTAAATAAAAAGAATAAAAGGAAGTTTTCTCAACTTCAAAATCCTTAGAGATTACTTGGCTTAATTCCTCAGAACTAGCTCAAATGGCTTTGAAAGAGTCATTATTTCTCTCATGCAGTGAACATATGATGCTTTTACTTAGGAAGAGGAAGAAGAAAATGTTTACAGTCTCACTTTGTACTTTAAAAAAATTTCTATGACATTAGCTCTTGATTCAGAAATTATAAATAAGGCTGTTTTGTCATCCAGTGTTACTGAAAAAAAAATAAAAGGACTTACTGAGTCATTTTATTTAATAAATGAATGAATTTATTTTAAAGATTTTACTTATTTATTTATTTACTTAGAGAGTGCGAGCTGGGGAGGGGCAGAGGGAGAGAAGGAGAATCCCAAGAAGGCTCCTTGCCCAGCGTGGAGCCCAGCACCGGGCTCCATCCCACAACCCCGAGATCATGACCTGAGCTGAAATGGAGAGTTGGACGTTTAACCGACTAAGCCACCCATGCACCCCTTAAGTCATTTTATGAAATCTTTGATGTAGGGACCTTGTCTTACACTCATTTTCCTCTAAAGCAGCCTATTTATTCAACAAATACCAGCTTTTTAAAGCCGAACTCTTCCTGTTAAAAGTTAGGGTAATCCAGTTTGATATAGCATGAAAGCAAAAAGAGAAAGGAAAGGTGTGTGTGTGTGTGTGTGTGTGTGTGTGTGAATCATTGGTGAGATTTTGGACCTTAAACTATATTGTCAGACTGCCTTTTACTCTCCTTGCCATCTATGTCTTTCTGGTAGAACAATGGTTACTTAAAGCTACAGTTTCACATCTTCCCAACTTAGCAGACTTTTCAGGAATAGGTACGTGTGTATGTGTGCACACATGTGCACATACACATGGATGTCTAGTCACATCTATAAACAAATTTAGGGAAGGGCCTGATTGGACCCGCTTGGACTATTCATTCTTGACCATTTGCTTTTGCTGTGGGTGTGAGGTGCGATGATGGGCAGGCACAGGGTCACATGCCCTACTTTGTGACTCTATGTTGTCTTGAGCTAGGGCACTGGTATCTGACAGCCTCAGTATGACCAGTGGAGATGCAGTGGGCAATTCTCCCTGCAAAATGGGGATGATGGGCAGACAAAAATCTCAGAAGTCCCCTATATATGTCAGCCAGAATTCTGCATGTGGTAGATGCTTGATAAATATTTCTTTATTGAATATTTGCTTTTTAACTTCAAAGTTACCTTTTAATTAGAGGGAAATCCACCCATACTTAAAACTAATTCAACTCCAGGATTCCTGGACATTACTGTTAAAACTTCTTGAAGTCCCTCTAAGTAATATCTTTCTTTTGGTCTTGGTTTTCCCCCTGGGGTATCATACCAATAGTCTAATCCCACAACCACAAGATTGCCTTTTCAAGTGGGAAAGGCAGCTGTCTTGTACCCTTTTGAAACCTCCCACTTTGAGACTAAACACCCATTTCCAAGAACTGCTTCATATAACAGTTTGTTATATGCTGTTCTCTAGTTTTTCATGATCTGGCTGAAATGAGTCCCCTGGAACTAAGCTGAGCAAAATATTTTTGAGGCATATGACTCTGCTTCACCTCCCTACTTCTATACACTGTATATTGATTGATTTAGTCCAAGCTTTCATTAGAATGATTTCATAACCATGTCATTGACTACATTGATGACACTGTAAGTTTTTGAAACAACCAATTAACAGAGTCACCTGGAATTTTTTCTTTGGTCCTTTTGCTCTTGTGCATGGTTTCAGGAGCTCATGTAAGCTATCCAATCAGTCACATCTCTCCACCCCTCTGACTTTTTCAGTAACCCCTCCAGCAGCCCAGCAGCTACTGGAGGAGAAGGTGCAGCAGAAGCTTATGATCCAGGTTCCTTCAACATCTAGGAATGGTGCCCCCGTTCTGGTCCTCTGGGGTCCACTTTGATTTAGTCCTCCTGCCCTTTGGAACCAGGAGACGGGAATTACTTTCTCACTCAGTTCATTTTGCGTGGACAGAAACCTCATCCGGGCATGGTGAAGGCTGAACCAACTATATTACTCTGCTCAGGCTTCCGTGACAAAGTTCCACAGACCAGGTGGCTTAAAGACTAGACATTTATTTTCTCACAGTTCTGGATGTTAGCAGTCCAAGAGCAAGAGGTTGGCAGGGTTGGTTTCTTCCAAGGCCTCTCCTCTTGGCTTGCAGATGGCTGCCTTCTACCGGTCTATTCTGCCCATGTCTGTGCCCACTCATATCAGATTCTGGCCTACCCTGGTGACCTCCTTTTGCCTTTCTAAAGACTCTATTTGCAAATACAATTGCATTTGGAGGTACCAGGGATTAGGACCTTAGCATATGAATTTCGGGAGGACGACACAATTCAGCCCATAATACCAACCAAGCAATGGAAGGTGTCTATGTGCTTGTGGGCACCCATGCATAGCCGTGGTGGGGAATGGCAACAATCCCAGGGCAGGATTGCTGAGGTGCAGGCACTAGACATCTTAGTCGAAGCTCAGAGTTCAGATGGACAGCTAACCCAGGAGAGAGTAAGGAAATGCTGTTCATTACAATTCTAGGTATTGGGTTCTGTTCCCCATTCTTATTTCCAAGGAGATGAGGCCCCAGAATATCCAGCCATGAGTCAGGGAACCAGTGACAGAGTCTGCACCTAAAAAGAAGCTTCTCTACACTCTGGGTCACCCCAAAGGTTACATTAGTACTTATTCAATATTATTTTAGTGATCGGGATGATGGACGAGCAAGTGAGCCTGTCGAGTGTGCCGGTGACACATTGTGGACATCATTAAATAGCATGCAAATCATTAACCAAGAATGTAGACAGGGTGACTGGACTTAATCATTTTTATTCCCACCCCTGGGTAAACCTGGCAGCCTAAATGCCCTCACCCCTGCCATGAGGAACTGCTCTGAAATGCAAAGTTGGACTCAGCCAGCAAAGTAAAAGCAACTGTAACGGTCTCATTTCTATCTTTTTGAGTAATGATATGCCAGTTTCCCAATAAATTGCATAAAGGTGAAGAAGAAAAATAAGTTTTTGACCTTTCTCGTTTATAACCACACTTAGATATTTCTTCTTATATCTTATGCTGGCTACAGAGCTTTGCATAGCAGAGATTTAATTTCCTCCTGCTGCAGGCATTAAAATGGATAGGATCTCCCTCCCTCCTTCCCTCGTCCCCTGCAACCTGAAGCCTTCTATGTGGCTGTCATTCAGGGTTTGCCATTCACAGGCCCTGAGTGAGCGGCGTTGCAGGTGAAAGCCTTCCTTTCTGAGCAAACTTTTCCCACAGTGCAGAGCCGATAGGTGCCTGATGGGAAGAATTAGGGACTCAGAGCATGTGGGATGTGGCAGTCACACCCTCTAGGTGATGAATATCTTTCATCCAGATAAATGTACTTATAATTTGTTAGTTTAATTACTGCAGCCTTGCAAAGTCTTGAGCCAGTAATTCCTTTCTCAAGAAATTACAGGCCTTAAATAATTCTGTGGGAAGACTGATTCTTCACTCTGGTTTTTGGACATTGCTCTGAAACATATTTTCAGAACTCAGCTGGGTGCCATTAACAACTCCCCATGATGGTTCTGGTTGCATTGTGATCTATAAACCCCTCTTTGGAGTGGCTTCTTTATTTTTAACATTGAAGTGTAAATCTCCTTAGAATAATTACCTTCCCCAGCTCCTTTTAGGATGTGAGAAAGATTTCTTCTTTTCCCAACAACCAGAAGCCTTTGTTCCCAAAGAAGAAAGTACAGGAGCCCTCCCCCAGCTCGACCCCAGTCTGAATCTGAAACAAGGGTCTGGTAAGGACATGACACTTACTGGAAACACCAACTCCTCTTTATCTCCACCTTGTTCCAAGGTCGGGCACTGGAAAGTTCAAAGTTTGCCTTGGTTAAAAAGAAAAAAATGTATGCTTTCTCTCCTACTTTCTAATTTCTGCTTATTTTCTCTGTTTTGCTAATGTCTTTCTTTCTGCGCAAGTGAGAGCTGGCTTAGCTGTCTTTCTGTCAATAGGAAATCTCTGCTAATTGGCATTTCTCTGCTTTGCAAGCAGAAGGATAACTGATAGTCATAATGCTGTTCCAGAGACTCTGTAGGGTCCTGAAGGATCTCATGAATTCTCAAAAAATGATTGACTTCCGCGCAGAATAATTTTAGTGTCAGCTGTATTTTATGGTTTTCTGATTCACTGCAAATTGGATGTCCATGTATGGGATATCACTTTCTATTTACTGAAGTATTTATTAAGTGGAACCCTGTACTCTTTTGGGAGAGATGGAGTACAGGACTTTTTCAATTTGGAAGTTCTTGGTGTCCGGATAGGAGTCAGGTCCAATGTTTCTTTTATCTTTGATGCACTTAGGAGGTGCTCAGAGCATGTTTATGGGATAAGTGACCAATGCAGACATGGGTAGTATAGGCCTGAACAAGAAGTCACCCCCTAGGCAGGTTTGAACCAGAGCCTGATACTCTCGTTAAATCTGAACCGTCAGATAGATGGGACTAGAATTCAGGAAAACACACAGCAAATGCAGATCAGAACAGATAAAAGATCTAAATCCAGGGATTTTAGGCATTGAGAACAATTCCACAAGGCAGAAATGCCAAGGTGGACCTTGAATCTTGTAGCTTTTGCTGTGTGCGGGTGACTAAGGTGTTACTGCCTGTCACCCACAGTCATGTGGGCCCAGGGATGCCAGTCCCCTGAGACCCTTAAGTGGATGATTGGTTGCTGAGACTACAGCAAGGCCAAACAGCTGTTTCTTCTCTTTGTGATGGCTCTTGAGTGTAACAGCCAAAGTGACTATGTGTCATTTCGCTCTGATGGTTGAGATGGCCACATCCGTCCATTCATCCTTGCTGCCGTCCGTAGGGTTGCATGCCTTGGCAAGACCTAACCTTAGTGCCATTTGACTCAAGGCTAAACTCTTGGACTCTGTGGGAGAACAGCTAATCTCATGTATCATAAGAGGTGGATTCCATCCTCTAACTTTCATTAAGTAACTAACGTTTATTTTCTCACTGGGTCAAAGCACCTGTGTAACAGAGGAAATGAGAAAGAGTTCGTTGTTCCTGTTTCACAGAAATAATTCTGTGTAACAACCTACCCCAACTCTTAGTGCCTTAAAGCAACAGTGCTTTATAATTTCTCATGAGTTTAGGGCTGACAGAAGTTCTGCTGGTCTCCTCTGAGGTGTTTCATACGGCTTCATCCGGGTGGTGGCTTAGGTGCTGGAAGATGTGAGAAGGCTTCTCCCATTTGGTAGGTTGCCTCTTCGTTTTGTTGATGGGTTCCTTTGCTATGCAGAAGCTTTAAAAAAAAAAAAAAGATTTTGTTTATTTATCTGACAGAGAGAGTGAGTGCAAACACAAGCAGGGGGAGCAGCGGAGGGAGAGGGAGAAACAGGCTCCTCACTGAGCAGGGAGCCCAATGCAGGCTCTGTCCCAGAACCCTGGGATCATGACCTGAGATGAAGACAGATGCTTAACTGATGGAGCCACTCAGGTGCCCCCCCAGAACTTTTTTTTTTTTAAAGATTTTATTTATTTGTTAGAAAGAGAGCACAACCAGGGGGAGTGGCAGGCAAAGCAGGCAGAGCAGGCAAAGGGAGAAGCAGGCTCCCCGCCAAGCAAGGAGCCCAGTGTGGGACTCGATCCCAGGACACCAGGATCATGACCTGAGCCAAAGGCAGACACTTAACTGACTGAGCCACCCAGGCATCCCTATGCAGAGGCTTTTTAGTATGATGTAGTCCCACTTATTTATTTTGGCTTTTGTTGCTTTTGCTTCTGGTGTGAGATTATAAAATCATCCCCAAGACCTATACCAAGGAAATTACTGCCTATGTTCTCTTGTAGGAGTTTTATGGCTTTAGGTTTTATGTTCTAATCTTGGAGCCATTACAAGTTGATTTTTTGTATCTTGTAAGACTGGTCAAGTTTGATTCTTCTTTGTGTGGCTCTCCAGTTTTCCCAACACCATTTATTGAAGAGACGGTCCTTGCTCCGCTGTATATTCTTGTATATTCTCTGTCATCAGTTAATTGGCCATATACGCATGGGTTCATTTCTGGGTTCTGTATTCTATTCTGTTGACCCTGGTTATCTGTTTTATGTCAATACAGTATAGTTTTTTTTTTTTTTTTTGTAAGATTTATTTGTCTATTTTAGACAGAGAGAGCCCACATGAGTGGGGGGAGGGGCAGAGGAAGAGGAGAGAGAGAATCCTCAAGTGGACTTCCCGCTGAGCACAGAGCCTGATGTGGGGCTGGATCCTGGGATGCTGAGATCATGACCTGAGCTGAAATCAAGAGTTGGCCACCCAACCAAGTGAGCCACCCAGGCACCCCCTCTATACCATATAATTTTAATTACTGTGGCTTTGTAATATACTTTGGGACCAGGAAGTGTCATAACTCCAGCTTTGTTTTTCAAGATTGCTTTGGCTATTTAGTTTTTTGTGGTTCCATACAAACTTTAGTATTATTTGTTCTATTTTTTTTAATGCTATTGGAATTTTTTTTTTTTTTTTTTTGCCATTGGAATTTTGATAGGGATTGCCTTGAATCAGTAGATTGCTTTGAGTTGTATGAACATTTAATGATATTAATTCTTCCAACCCATGAGCACAGAAAATCTTTCCATGTATTTGTGTCTTCTCCAATTTCTCTCATTAATGTCTTGTCGTTTTCAATATATAGGTTTTTCATTTCTTGGCTAAATTTATTCCTAGGTATTTTATTATTTTTGATGCAGTTGTAAATGGGATACAGAAACCAGGTTAGTGGTTACCAGAGTGAGGGGTTGGGGTTTGGAGAAATGGGTGAAGAGGGTCAAAAGTCTAAAAAAAAAAAAAAAAAAAAAAAAAAAAAAAAAAAGGGGAGAAAGAAAGGCTCTTTTACATATCTGGGGTCTGGGTGCTGATTGTCAGCTAGAATACTCCTCTACATTGATAAGTTTCTCCTCTCTCTCTCTCTCTCGTGTCTCATCTCCAGGGCCTCTCCAGCAGGAGAGCTTGGACTTCCTTACAGCATGGCTGCTGGTTTCCCCGAATGCAAAAGGAGTAGGCATCAGGGCAAGGCCTTAGCCAGGAACTGGTCCTGTATAAATTTAATCACTGTTGATTGTTTAGAGTAAGTCATGGGATCAGCCCAGGTGCAAGAGAAAGGGAAGTAGTTCTCACTTCTTAATGGGAAGAGCAGCAAAAATTGGCAGCCATCTTTAATCTATAATGTCTCCTTTTATCAGACGCCTGCCCCTCAGGCTGATGCTCCCAGTCAAGCAAAGGAGCCTCCCCACACAAAATCTGAGTGCCCCTCAATTGGCTTCCACGCTAGGCCTTGGGGTGGGTGAGTCAGAGTGCATGAGCCATTTTGAGAGCCTTTTCTCAGACTCTGATAGCCTTATGCATCTTGTGGACATGAGCCATATTGCATTTCAGAGCTAGCTATTGGGGGGCTCATCTCTCAGGTGCAGGTCTTAAAAACTGGTGTGCACGATGTGGGGTTCAAATCCTTCACTCCTCAAGGAGAATTTCTGGGTTTTGTGTTCCTTCCTGAGTGTGGGTCACTGCACTGGGGGTGAAGTTTATGACAAAACTGTCTCTCCTGCCTGCTTGGATATGGACTTTCTTTCATTTGTCTGTTGCATAGGAGCTGCTCAGCCAGATTTTAGGGATTGTTTTCCAGGGGAAGTTGTTTCCTATGCAGCTGTAGATTCAGTGTGTTCTTGGGAGGAGGTGAATTCAGGATCATCTTCTATCACTATCTCAAACTGGAACATCTTTTATTGAATAGTTTCTGATTGCCAGCCAAAGGGAGAAATACATGAATGTTTATCTTGTAGGTTGTTGTAAGACTTAAGTGAGATCGGTCCGAATCTAGCATTTGGGACAGGTCAATAGATAGCTTTCTTTTTCTTGATGTAAGGATCTGCTGTCATGGGGAGACTGTTTTCAGGGATCTATAATTCAGGGGCAGAGCAGCTTTTTGTCCATTGTGCTTTAGTTATCCCCAGCTGGGGATTAAGTAAGCTGCTACATGTAAGCTACTTAGAACAGTGTCTAGGACATGGTAATCATTCAATAAATGTAAGCTTATTATTATTATTGCCGTTATTATTGAAGGGCAATGATTCCTAAAAATGAAATAAAACATCACTCCATGATGACGTGCAACCTACCTTCCTGGTTATGAACATTCTTCCTCTCATTTTAGTTACTCTTTACCTTTGTGTAATAGAATTTTAGAGATGTTCCCAATCTTAGAAATCATTTGACTCATTTCTTCATTTCACAGAGATTTAAAAAATTTTTTTAAAATTAAACATTCTTTTTTTCTAAGATTTTATTTATTTAATTGAGAGAGAGCACAGGCATGAGCAGGACAGACAGGCAGAGGGCAAGGGAGAAGCAGACTCCCTGCTGAATGGGAAGCCTAGCATGGGACTTGATCCTAAGATCCTGGGATCACGACCCAAGCCAAAGGCAGATGCTTAACCAACTGAGCCACCCAGGCGCCCTCAAAGAAAGAGACTTAAAGCCGAGCCTCGGGAAGTGACTTCGCCTCACACAGCTAGTTAGAGAATTAATGCCAGATCAGAAGACCTCAGGTGTCTAACCAGGAGCTCTCTTTACTGCACTCGTGAGTGTAGAATGTTCCAACTCATTTGCTTTAAAATTTGGAGCTGGAAATACAAAACTTTGTTTTGTAGGCATAACACATTTAATAAACAGTTTTGCTTTATGTGTCAGCCATGTCTTTTGGAGGAAAGAAGGAAAAAGTATAAAGATGGAGGACATGAAAAGATTGGCTAAAGACAAAGCATTAGAGATGGAGATACATACATACAGAAAGAGAGAGGGTTAATAGATGCAAGATGATTTAGTGATAGCTTTTATTGGTAATGAGTCCCTGGATGTTGTCAGGCAGGAATTTGTTCTGTATGTCCATCCAACATTCCTTTCCCCCTCGTCTGGCAGCAGCGCCCCTGTAAACTTTTTTTGAAAACACCCCTCCCCAATTCCAGCCTAGTGGCTGGGATGGTCCTGACAATCACATCACCTTATTTTCATGGCTATGAGGATAGGTCCATAATGGGGTGGACACTTGAATCCCCTGGCCAGTTAGGGACCTTCCCTAGGGTTGATATATATACCCTCGAGCATGTGAAAGGAAGGTGTCTTGAGCAAGGCTGGTTTGCTTTCTACCATTTTTTAGTGAAATCTGGAATAGACAGAGCAGCCATGTACACCTTCCTTAGAAGATATCTCAGTCATGTCCCCCATCTTCATATATCCTGCCATTTCTTTACTCACTTCTCATTTATTAAATATTTAATGACCATTTCTTATGTCCTCAGCACCCTAATAGAGTCATGGTTCTTTAACCCATGGGCCCTACAGTCTGATGTGTGAGATAGATAATAACAAAGTAAGCAAGTTGAGTTGTAGTAAGAGCCTTGTTATAGAATAAAGAATGGGCCCAGAGATGTCCACTTCCTAATCCCCAGAACCTGTGAATATGCTTACATGCCAAAAGGGACTTTGCAAATGTGGTTAGTGAAGGCTCTTGAGATGGGGAGATTTTCCTGGATTATCTCGGAAGGCCCAATGTCATCATCAGGGTCTTTGTAAGAGGGAGGCAGGAGGGTCAGAGTCAGAGGAGGGGATGTGAAGGTGGGCACAGAGATGGATTAGAGGATGCTGAGCTGCTGGCTTTGAAGCTGGAAGGGGCCATGAGCCAAGGAATGCAGGCCCCCTTTAGGAACTGGAACAGGGAAGGACACAGATTCTCCTCTGAAGCCTCCACAAGGAATGCAGCTTTGCTGACACCTTGATTGTAGGTCTTCTGACCTTCATTAGGTGTGTATTGTTTCATCACTAAGTCTCTGCTATTCTGTTGCAGCGGCAATAGGAAATGAATACAAACTTCAAAGGCAAAGAATAGGTTAAATAGAAGAAGAATGATGTGAGGAAACTTATTAACATTAGGGGGTTAGTGAAGAAGACCTTTTTGGAAAACTAATGTTTTGGATAAAGACCTCATCGAAGAGAAGGAGCCAGGCTTCAGAAAAGGTAGGGTGTTGAGAATGGCATCCAGAGAAACATTACTAGAGAAGGCTTGAGAAGTGACAGTTCTGTCTGTTACAGCAACTGAAGACAGCAGGGAGGAACCAAAGGAGGGGGGTCCGATGATGCTGATTCACGGATACCATAACTCCTGCTCGAAGGTTCATTCTTCTCTTCTCCTCGACTTCCCAAGTCCTTTTTCCATCTTCCCAACCAGCTCCAATCATGTCATTGCCCCAAGCCTTCCATCACCTTAACACTTTTGTGCATCTCCCTCTGCCTCCCCAATTCTGCTCCCTTCCTTGAAGTGGGGTCCCTGGATCTCTGGAGACCCCCAGATTTATCTTTGGGGAGGTATCCTCAGATTTCACAAAAATGTTTTAACTTCTTTCTTTTTTTAAAGTTTATTTACTTTTCTAGTAATCCCTACACCCAATGCGGGGCTCAAACCCACAGCTCTGAGATCAAGAGTTACACACTTTTCTTTTTCTTTTCTTTTTTTTTAAAGATTTTTTTCTTTATTTATTTGACAGACAGAGATCACAAGTAGGCAGAGAAACAGGCAGAGAGAGAGGAGGAAGCAGGCTCCCCAGGACCCTGGGATCATGACCTGAGCTGAAGGCAGAGGCTTTAACCCACTGAGCCACCCAGGCGCCCCAAGAGTCACATACTTTTCTGATGGAGCTGCCCAGGCACCCCCAAAATGTTTCAATTTCAATGATAAGTTTTAAAATACCTTAAGCTTAGGCCATCGTCTAGGGGCACCTGTTTGGGTTTCATTTTGATTTTGGTGCCTCAGTGGTGCCACTTGAAGGCCAAATGAGGTCCAGGCAGGCTGAATAAGCAATGGCTTTGAAGGAGGTTGCACAGAAAAGAGTAGAAGGACATGGAATGATTAGAGGGCATGTAGCTGTATGAGAACTTGAGCAGCAGCATGCAGCACTGTGCTGGCCTTGTGAGCAGATCTGTTAGGTGGATTCATTCCTTATATCCACTTAACTATAGTACTTCACTACCACTAAGTAGATTTGAAAATAGACCAATGGAGGGGCACCTGGGTGGCTCAGTCAGTTAAGTATCTGCCTTAGGTCATGATCTCAGGGTCCTGGGATCCAGCCCCACACCAGGCTCCACACCCAGTGTGGAGTCTGCTTGAGAATCTCTCTGTTTTTCCTCTGCCCCTCCAGCTTGTGCGCGCTCTCTCTCTCTCTCTCAAAGAAATAAATAATATATATATATATATATATATATATATATATATATATATATATAAAAGAAAATAGACCAAAGGAGATCTTTTCCTCATTTTTTGCATTATTTTGTTAAGTTGATTGGTCTATCAAAGTAGTGCATCAGTGGTTAAAAGTGAGGTCATTGAAATCGAGCACAGTATGATGGCAGAGAACTCAACGACAATAATTCAAATGATGATTTGTCATTTTCAGAATCAGAGACTCATCTCGGTAACAAGTAAAATAGGATGTGCTCAAGCATATTTTTCCACTATTAAATCCCACAGGATCAATCAAGTTTAAGTAAAATATCATCAATTATCACATTAAATGAGTGCCATTTTAAGTTTCTTTGGTTCTGTATTTTTATTTGTATTTCATTTTTTGTTTTGATTTTCCTGTAATAGCTGTAAGCAAGAAGTTTATAACCACTTTCATGTTTGTCCAGATGTAAGTTACATTATTATCAAACATAATTTAAGTCAGCCCTGGGGATCTGCAAAAAATATCTTTCTTTAAAAGGGATCCATACATTATTCAGGTTTGGGAAACACTGATTTGCAGTATTCATATCGATACATTGTTTAAATTACTAGTTCTTGAGTTGTTAATTCTTCTGTGAGTTTGCCTCCCACCTCTTAAGGTAGAACTAGCTCTCCCAGGGGGAATGAAGGTCCTGTGTACAAGTTTTCTGAAAAACCACAACTGGCAATGCTGGGCTTGCAGAGGATGCCCGACAGGTATTTGGTGAACGTATGAAGCGTGCTTTTTTTATTTTCTGTTTTTGACACTTTGACATCTGGGGACTAACAGGCCCTTGGTGGGCTAGTCAATTCCTAGAGACTGCCAAGACTCACTTTCAGAACACCTTTCATATGTAAACTAAGCAATCCAGAGCCCACATCCTCCCCACCTCACTTCCTCTATCAGCTCTTCAACTCTGCTGGTAGCCTGCTGCCATGATCGCCCCCGGGCCAGGTACCAGACACCTAGAGGACAGCCCCTGCCCCCTGGAGCCTGCTGAAATGATTGCAGCTCGCCAATGCTTAAACCTGCATACCCTCCTCGCCTATTCCTTCCTGTGGAAACCACAGGAAAGGCTCTTGCCCACTTTTTCCTCCTGCTTCCTCAGCCTCCAGAGTAATCTCTGCACGTTGATGCCCCCTCATCTTAGAAACCGTGAGTAACAATCTATCTCTTTAGTGGCAATTGTCTCCTGATCTGCCGGCATCGCCATACCTGAATAATAATAAAACTTACACTTTAAACAGGAAAGACATAATCACGTTGTTCTAGATTCTATATGAGAATGTTGACATTTCCTCACCCCACCTTCAGGAGAAAACATCTTACTCATTGCGCCCGTGTAGTTGTGCATCTCCACCGGGGAATGTGAGGTCCTTCACTGCCAGGATTGAGAGTATGGGTTTGTGCTGAGCCATCTGTATTTCCAGGGCCAAGTCTGTGACCTTGAACAGGTTTTTTTTTTTTTTTTTTAAATTGATTTACTAATTTTGTTATTTTTTGCACATAGCCAATCGCCTCAGAGATTCATTTTGCAATTCATGCATCATTAGCTTCACGTTTTTGCTAGCTGAGCTGAAAAGGCGTAATTTCACAATGCACTGTGTTTTAAACACCTTGCACTGTGTTTTAAACCCTGTGTTTTAAACACCTGGAACAGTGAATTCCTGTTCCACTCCATATCCCTTCCTCCCTCCCTAAGGCCCCATGTGTTGGTCTCTCTCAGGATTCTGCACAAACCCCACCTCTTCCTAGAAGCCCACCTTGACTTCCCCGGTCTGTTGGGAGCTCCCTCTTCTTTGAGCTCAAGTGCTCTCGGACTAATCTTCCCTTCTTCAATACTCATCAAGTCGTTTGTTTCTTTTGCAGGGTTCCACAAGTGTTTACTGATCACCAAGCTGCTCTCTTCCTCTCCTCCCTATGCTGGCCCCTGTTTCTGGCCAGGGTCGCTTCATCCCACTGGGGTACAAGGCTTGAGATGATGGAACCAGAGCTGTGCAAGTGGAAACACACTGATTGCACAGGGAGCATCTGATGGTTTTCATTTTCAAAAATCTCTCCTGTTGGAAAAGTGTCCCACAGCGTCCTCTGGTCCCCAATCATACTGATTTGTGTTTACCCTTTCAGACTGCCAGAGCCTACTGGAGCTAATAGAGTTGGTACACGAGCATATTTGTCAGAAACGAGAGCTTTTCAAAGCATGATCTTGCTTCTCTGTAAGTAATGTCCTCCTCCGCCCCCCTGGGCATTTCCCTCAAGACTTCCCACAGGCTTAGGTTCATCACCCCAGCGATCCAGAAACTTCAAACTGTCCTTTGGCTCCTCTTTGGGAGACTAGCCATGAGCTCTGATGATGCCGAATGGAAGATTCTTTCTCTGGAGCAGGCAGTGGCGTCTGTGCTAAAGGCTCAGGTTAATTTCAGTGATATTTGGAAGCTGTCATGATCCGAGCCCTTTGTGAAACCGCACTCAGAAATGGTTGATGATGGTACAAATCTCATCTGTAACTTTGAGCTTAAAATCCACAGCTCTCCTTGGCTGTATGATTTGGTAGAGTTTTCTTTTGAGTTTTTAAAAAATTATTCAATCTTGAGATCATTGTAGATACACATGCAGTTTTAAAGAACAACATGAGAGCCCCTGTAACTTTTGTAAAGTTCTCCCCAACCGTACCTCTTGCAAAATTAGAGTACAGTACCCCCCATCTGATATTGACGTAATGCAGAAGGGGGACATGCCCCTGGCAGGAGAAGGTGGGTGCTCCTCCTGGCCCCCACGTGGTCTCCACTGACGCCATGCAGAGGGTTTCATTCTTTCCTAATGGCAACATGGTCCCAGCCTCTCTGACAGCTCCCTGGTGTTGGATTTGGGGCAACATGTTACAGCCTGACTGGAATGGAATCTGGCCTCCTTACCTAGCCTTTGCTGGCATAGGTGGCCACAGGGTTTTCTGTGGTGTTTGGCTCTAGAAGAACAGTTATCGCCTAAACGTCATCTTTCTAGGCTGCCCCTTTCTTGGCCCTTTGGCTAAGAGAGCATGCCTTTGCCGGGACTCCTACTATCTGCATGGGGGTGGGGGGGGTTGCTGTTCTGGGTTGCCAGGTACAGCAGCCTCAAGTCTGGGATATGCGAGGCTGAAAGAAACAAACAGAAAATCCACTGAACTCATCGCTGGGTCATTCATTCCTCAGGACCTGAGATCCCTCCCTGGTCTGCCTTTTCCTCTCCACTTTTCAGAGCCTGATGTATACTATCCAGGAGTTTTCATTGTACTCGATGGGAGGAGTAGGAAAAAGTACACAGAGTCCATCTTTTTGGAAGCAAAAGTTCCCAGTGTCTTTTTCTTTTCTGAACATGAAATGCCATCATCCGTCCTCGGCTGACCTCTTGTCCCACCCTCCTGGGTGCCTGAGGCTCCGATCACAGCTTCCTGAGACACAGCCTCGCCCCTGCGCTGCAGTCCCTCTGCCCACACCACCACCGCTGCTAAAGATGAACACCTAGTACATGCCAGGCACTTTACGTGTAATGATTCTGAGTTAAGCACTATTATTACAGAGGTGAAGAAACTGAGGCCTGAGGAGATTAAGCAATTCCCTCCAGATCACCCAGCAAGGAAGCTGCAGAGCCTGCGTTTGGACCCAGGCAGCGTGGCTTGGAAGCCCCCTGCCAGCCACTTCCGGTTAACCCAACGTGGGCATCGGAATCCCCTGAGGGCTTGAAAGCACGGATGGCTGGGTCCACCCCCAGAACTTCGGATTCAGCTGGTCTGGGATAGGGTTTGAGAATTTGCATTTTAAACAAGTTCCTGGGCAATGCGGATTCTACTTTCTGGAAAGCATACTTTGCAAACCAGTAACCTTTCCGCCTTCTTCACCCTAATTTGCTCTGCTAATTGCTCCCCTGCCTCTTCGATTCAGTACAGGTATGAGCTCACCCGATTTGACCTCCTCTTCCTTCCGCCCTCAGATACTCCTTCCAAGCTCCCGTGGCAGTCTCTGTGTATCTTAATCATTGTCTTTGCCGCATTACATGGAAATTATCTGTTTGTTTCATTTCCATTCCCTTGACCCCCCTTGAGGGCAGAGAGGTTAGAGCGGAGCAAAGTATTTATTATTCATCTTTGTAGAGTCCCCTGGGGTGATGTTGCAAAGAGATTCCAGGGCCCAAACCCCTGAGTAAGTAGATCTGGGGTGGGGCTCTGGAATCTTCACTTAAAGGACTGACACAATTCCCATGCCCTTGGCCTACTTTGAGATACTGCGCTAGAACTTTGCATTGTGTTTGGCACTAAGTACTCAATACATTCTTTATTAACTGGATTTTATTGAACTGAACTTTGAGGTGAAATGGTAACCCCCGACCTCCTTTTCTGTGCCATGTAACCACTGTGATGGCAATTCCCGTGCTTTTTCCTCCAAAACCTAAAGGGGATGTACCTTGTACTACCTCCCCCCCCCCATTCTTACTTTCTTTCCCTTTCAATCACAACTCAGGTTCCCGTGCTGCTGCTGCTCTTGGCTTGCTGTTGAGAACACATGGAAACATTTAAACACTTTTTGTCAAGGGTCCCCTTTTTAAAATTTTAAAAATTTGAGACATAACTTACCTAGAGTCAATGCATACATCTTAGGTATTCAGCCTGATGAACTTTACCTATGAACACACTTATGTAGCCAGACTCAGAGCCTGATGTGGGACATCAACACTCAGAAGGTCCTCTCTTGACCCCTTCCACTAAACAACCCTCCTCTAGGGCACCCCGGTTCTGACTTCTGTCACCACAAACCGGTTTTGCCTATTCTTGAACTTCTCATAGATGAAATGATATAATATGTACCCTTTTGTATCTGGCTCTTTGTGCTTTGCATTGTGTATGTGAGATGCATTTATGTCTTTGTATCTAGCATTTTTCACTGCTATGTTGTATTTTGTGTTGTGAATATAAAACAATCAGCTATTCTTAGGTTGGATACCTTTTCGTTTTTGTTTTTGGTTGCCTCATTTTTTGTTGTGTTAAAATACATATAACATAAATTTTACCATTTTAACCACTTTTACGTGTACAATTCCGTGGCATTAAGTACCTTCACATTGTTGTATAACCACCACCACAGTCCATCTCCAGAACTTTCTTATCTTCCTAAACAGAAACTCTGTCCCCACTGAACACCAACTACCCATTTACCTTCTTTTTGCTCCTGGCAACCGCCGTTCTATTTGTTGTTTCTATCAATTTGACTTCTCTAGGTACTTCATATAAACAAAATCATACAGTATTTGTCTTTCATAAGTGGTTTATTTTACTTAGATTAATGTCCTCAAATGTAGCATTTGGAATGTCCCCATTTTGGAGCATGTCTTAGAATTGCTTTTCTTATTTAGGCTGGGTGATACTCCATTGCATGGATATAACACGTTTTATCTGTTCATTTGTTGGTGGACATTTGGGTTGTTTCTACCTTTTGGCTGTGGAGATTTTTCTTCTTTAGTTTCAGGGTGTTCAAGGCAGGTCCATGCTGCCCCAGAAGAGTATATGCGCTATGGGATAACTGGGGCAGTCACTGGATTATCATTCCTTGGAGCTCCTGCAGCTGGAAGAAAGTGTTAGCTAGAATTTGGGAAACAAAGCAGGTGGGTCCAGAGCCTGAGAAGCATGACAAGTAGCGTGCCACTCTGTAAGCATGCAGGGGAGACAGTGGAGAGTGAACAGGGGTTGCAGATAAATAGTGGTGAGTCTAGCAACCAGTTGGTTAGAAACCCCTTATATGGTTACTATATCTTCGGTATGGTATGGCTATGAAAGCTGATTATCTAGTGGGCATTTCACTTTCTTTGTTACATGACTTAAGGTCCTTTTTTTTTTTTTTTTAAAGATTTTGTTTTTTTATTTGTCAGAGAGACAGAGAGAGAGCAAGATCATGAGCAACAGCAGGGGAAGCGGGAGGGAGAGGGAGAAGAAGGCTCCCTGCTAAGCGAGGAGCCCGATGCAGGATTCTATCCCAGGACCCTGGGATCATGATCTGAGCTGAAGGCGGATGCTTAACTGACTGAGCCACTCAAGCATCCCAACGTAAGGTCTGTTTGAAGGCTGAATTTTCAGAAAGTTCATATGGGCTGGTTATTGACGTTTGCTTCTCCTGCCATGACTTCTGCCATCATCTATATACTGACAATTCCCAAATTTATCTTATTAGTGCTAACTTTCTTTTGGGCTTCAGACCATCTTTCCATCAGCTTAGTTGACATTACACCTATATCCAAAGACACATCAAATTCGATATGCCCTAAAAAACTATTTTTATCTTCTCAGTCTTGATGGGTGCCATTATATTTACTTTATCTGCTTATAGAAGCCAGAATTCCCAGAATCGTCTTTTAACTTCTTCCCTCCCTGGGCTCCATGTACTGACTGTACTTCTAAAATATAACACCCCCAATAAAATAAAATATCTCTAGAACATGTCTCCTTTTTTTTTTTGAAGAGGAGGGGTTGGAGGGACCCAACCCAGGGGTTGGAGGGAGAGGGAGAGAGAGAATCTTAAGCAGACTCCACACCTAGCATGGAGCCAGATGTGGGGCTCAATCTCATAACCCTGAGATCACGACCTGAGCTGAAGTCAAGAGTTGGACACTTAACTGACTGAGTCCCCTTTTTTCTCATTTTTTTAAAAGTAGGCTTTGTACCCAGCATGGAGTCCAACATGGGGCCCAAACTCATGACACTGAGATCAAGACCTGAGCTGAGACCAAGGGTTGTACACTTAACTGACTGAGTCCCCCAGATGCCCCTGTCTTTAAGATCATATTGCCATGCTTGAATTTCACCCCATTCTTCTTTCACTGACACTGTTCTCTTCTGCCACATTGTAGTCAGGGTAATTTTTTCAAGACAGATTTGATGATGTCATTTGCAATGTTTCCTCTTGTCTTTAAACCTTTGAAGTCTCCCCATTGCCAATAAGATAAACCTTATGTTCCTTAGTGTGGTTTCTAGGGCATTCCCGGACCCATCGCTCAAGCACTTAGCCAGAATCATCTTCTACTTGACATCTTTTGCCATGTTTCACTCAGGCTCTCTAATATTGGACATTATTTTGTGTTGTGGGATCTTTGCATGTGCTGTTCTTTCTGAAAGAAGAACACTTAAAATTCTATTCTATTCCTTTCCATTTTTGAGGAAGTAGGCCTCTCTGCTATCCTCCTCTGAGCATTTTTTATTCTTGGAGGAGGTGGAACTTATGCAGGGTCTGGAGTGAAGGCTCATGGGGTTCTTTATACTATGGTGTGTGGTAGGGTTCCCACATAGTCCCTGGGGCCACAACCGGAGTCTAGGTTTAATTCCCCCTTGTATGACCTAGGACAAGCTTCCTTGGGTCCTGTATTTCAGTTTGTCTTTTATTTATTTCCTAACTTTCTGATCTTGGCATTTGAGCTTCATTCTTCAAACCAGGCTGATATTATCTACTGTGCAAGAGTGCATTACATGAAGAGATACATGTGAAATCCTTTTATAAGCTGTAAATATTACAGCTATCGTATACTATGAATTCTATGAATTCATATACTATGAATTCATAGTATGAATACTATGAATATCGTATACTATGAATTCTTTCCTTTTACTCTTTCTTTTTATATTTCTCTTCTTTCTCTCTTCTTCCTTCATTTTTTAATCTCTCTCTTTTTCCTATATTTTAAATATGCTTTCTTCTTCTCCCCTTTGGACTGGCCATTGTTCTTCAGAAACTTTAGTCCTGCTTGGTGCTCTTTCCATTCTGACCTCTCCATTTGCACCAAAGGCCACCAAATGGTCCTGTGAATTTAACAATACTTACCTTTCCCTGTTTTGTTCAATCTTCTCTTCTGGGGATTAACCACTCTTCCTAGCCTCGGAAGTGTTCTCCAACTTAGACTCTTTGTTGCTGGGCTTTAAAAAAGACTCCCCATGTAACATTGTCAACTGATTAACCTTTAGGCCTGAAAAAAAAAAATGGGAATATCAAAGCAGTAATATTTTCAGCTGTTTTCCACTGAAGGGTACATCAATCATAGAAATGTCTTTGACTCCTGTTTGGTTACGGCACCAACAATTGCATATAACTTTCTGAGTTAGAGGGAGATAATGGTTTCTTGGGGTAATAAAGCTGTCAGGAGGAGGGAGACTTTCATCTAACTCCATAAAAAATGTGAAAGCATCGAGTGGCGGTGCAAGGACGTTGAGGGGATGGCAACATCTGGAGACTCTAGGAACCTAACTACTCTTGTAATTTATTGCCCTGAGAGAAACCATTGGGCCGGGAACCTGGAAGCCTGGGTTCTTTTCTCGTCTCCATCACTGACTTCCAGAGTGACCTTGGGCAAGTTGCCTGACCTTTCTTTGCCTCTCGTATTCATTTTATAGTCAAGGACAAGACTACTGCTTATATTTACCTATTTGCTACCCAAAGAGAGTGTTTATTTCCCTCTCTCTCTTTCGGTAGATAAACAAAGCACACTTTTTGGAGCTGTTGTGTAAATTCGAGCTGTTATTCTCATCATATATATGTATTTTATTTATAAAGAGCTTCAGTTTACTTTCTTAGACATTCATCAGGCCCAGGTGCCAAAAGGTTTAATGTTAGGGCCATGCCAGTTTTAAAGAGGAAGTAGGTGCCGCTCAGAGAAATGGGTATTGCAGAATCAGAACTTAAATGTCCTATTAATCACTTTAATTTTCTCCTGTTTAATCACAGACCCATAGGACAAAAGAGAAACTTTGCAAATAAAATCAGAGGATCTTGCAAGTAGAATTGTCTGTATTTAATTATTAGCAGGTGGGTTCTATTCAGCATGGAATAGCAGTGATGTGTCCACAACCCAGCTGGGGGTCACACACAAAGTGGAGCCAGGGGCAGGGTTAGGATTAGAGTCAGTGTCCTCCTTCTCCATGCAAACTTCCCAAGACACAATGCCATTGCTTACTTTGGTACTCATGTGTCTTACCATTTTTTGCATTTATTGTTCCATTATATTCTATCTTTCGAAATTGCTTTCTTTTACTATAATTGGACTTTTAGGGGATGGTTATTTCTGTGACTACAAATGCATTCATTCCATAAGTATTACTAAGTCTCATGAGGTGTCAGTCATTAATGATGGCCTGGGAGGGAGTAGTGGGCACAGCAGTTATGGCTCCTACCTTCATCGACCTTGGGATCCATAGGAGAGAGACGTTAAAACATTGCCGTGCAAATACCTGGTTGCAATGATCATAAATGTGAAGAAGAAAAAGCAGCAGGTGCTGTTAGGGAAGTAGTAATTGTCTCGTAGGAGGCTTCACCTGATACTATAGCTCTCAGTCCCTTTGTCATCTTCCTCAAGGCCACTCCGTTTGCCCCACCAATATCTCCCCAACACTGTGGCGTATTTATTTTATTTTCATTGTTTATTTTTAAATGTTTAATTGTTGTAAAATACACATCACATAAAATTTACCATCTTAGCTATTTTTAGATGTGCTTTTCAGTAGTGTTATGTACCTTCTTGCTGTTGGGAAGCCACTACTTCCATCCATCTCCAGAATGCTTTTCATCTTGCAAAACAGAAACTCAATATCCATCGAACAATAACTCCTCATTCCTCTCTCCCTCAGCCTCTCGCAACCACCATTCTATTTTCAGACTCTATGAATTTGACTAGGATAAGTCCCACATATAAGTGAGATCATACTGTATTTGTCTTTTGGTGATTCTTTAACTTATTTCACTTAGCATCATGTCCTTAAGGTTCACCCGTATTGTAGCATGGGTTAAAATTTTCTTACTTTTGAAGGCTGTATGATAACCCATTGTAGATGTATGCCACATTTTGTGTATCCACTAATGGATGCTTGAGTTGCTTCTACCTTTTGGCTGTTGTAAATAATGCTGCTATAAATACCTTTTTGAGATCCTGCTTTCAACTTTTTTTTTTTTTAAAGACTGTATTTATTTGAAAGAAAGAGAGAGAGAGAGAGCAGAAGCAGGGCAGAGGGAGGGGGGCAGCAGGCTGTCCACTAAGCAGGGAGCCCAACATGGGGCTCAATCCCAGGACCCCAGGATCATGACCTGAGCAGAAGGTAGACGCTTAACCAACCGAGCCACCCAGGCATCCCATCAATTCTTTTGAATATATGTACCCAGAGAAGGAATGGCTGGATCATGTGGTAATTATGTTCTTAGTTTTGGGGGGATGTGTGCTTATTCTGTACTTGATTTCTGTTCAAACAAGCCTCAGGCTAGTGCAGGGCATGTATGATTTACATTTGTTTCTTATTTTTTTCCTCCCTTAGGAGGATTGTGCCAAAACCATGGTACATTTCAGCTGGTTCTTTTTCCTGCACTGCTCCACTCAGAATTTAGCTAAGACCCCCCGAAAGCAATCTCTTTAACTAACACACACACACACTCACATGCACACACACGCACAAGCACAAATACATGTGCACACACTGTCTTTTCTGGTCTCGATTCATTGAATCATAGATTCCTAATTATGGTAGAACAGTGTGTATGAGATCATCCGTGATAACGTGACTACCAAGGGAAGTAACAGCTGTTCGTTTGAAGTGAATGTAGAGAGTATAAACGACAAGAAAGCCAGTGCCATCAACCTTAAAAGTCCTTGGAATGCCCACGACTCCCCCCTGTTTCTGCAAGCTTCCCTTGCTTTCCAACCTGCCTTTAATTAGTTCTTCTTGTCCTCAAACTTCAGCACTCAAGATAATGAAAAAAGCTATTTCTTATTCAACTCTATTGTTTTTCTGCGCTGTTTCATTACCAGTTTCGAAACTTCTTGTTTTCTACTATTTTTCATTGCAAATGTGCAGAATTTCAATTATGTTAAGATCCCTTCCACCCTTGGAATTCAATAATTTTATATTATAGAACAAGTAGGCCTTTTGGGGGCTAACTTAAGAACTTAACCACAGTTGATAACAATGTTTTTTTCCTCTATGGAGAAATCTTCCTTGAGGCTTCAATTCTAACCAACAGACTTACAAATAAATATTTAGAATACAATTCTCTTGTAAGTAGGACCACCCAGATTTTCAACTTTTGGTCTTGGGCTGTTTTACATGTAATCATCTCTTCCAAAGTACCTATGCTGGAGAGGTGTTCCATGGATGCTAGGTGAGAGAAGAAAAGAGACTCTACATTCTCCCTGGGCAATTAAATTTTGGTGCCGCACCTTTTCTTTTGTCTTCTGTGTGTAGCTGAAATCCGTTTCTACTTGCTTTGTCCTTTGTTTAGTTAGAAGCAGCTGATTTTAAATGTAATTAGGTTTTTAAAGAGGATGAAATGCAGACCATACAGAAAAATGTAAGGATGTATATAGCCTATACCCACAATTTATACTTCACGGATATTCACAGTTTGCAATATTTGCTTCCAATAGATTTTTTTTCTTTAAGAAATGAAATGTTACCTTTATAATCTTTCTACAACCATCCCCATTGTGTGCCCTCCCTCTTTCCCTTACCAGAGATACCAACATCCTCGAGTTTGTTTTTGTTCTTATCCATAATTTTATTCTTTACTCTATTTAATATATTCCATAAATAGTATAAGTATTATTCTCTGTATTGAAAGACATATTGAGGGGCGCCTGGGTGGCTCAGTGGGTTAAGCCGCTGCCTTCGGCTCAGGTCATGATCTCGGAGTCCTGGGATCGAGCCCCGCATCGGGCTCTCTGCTCTCTCGGGGAGCCTGCTTCCTCCTCTCTCTCTGCCTGCCTCTCTGCCTGCTTGTGATCTCTCTGTCAAATAAAAAAAAAAAAAAAAAAAAAAAAGAAAAAAAAAAAAAAGAAAGACATATTGATAGTAAAATACCATCTGTGCCCTTTGGCAATTTGCTATTTTTACTTAACATCAATTTCAAAACCTATACATGTTGATATATATAAATCTAGTTCATATATATTCTCTCTTATCATATGAATAAACCACAGTTTATTTTTCTATCATCTCTTGATGGGCAGGGTCTCCTAGGAAGCAGAACCGAAGACCCAAGCTTACCATGGAAGTCAAAGCTGCTTAGGGAGTTTGCTCCCAGGGAAGCAAGAGCGAGAGAGAAAGACAGTGGTGAGTCAGGAAGGGAGGGGAGCTGACGTGATGAGTGATGCTGGCCACTGCTTGCTGTCCAGGGTTTCTGGTTGCTTCATCTTGTGGGACGTGTCATGCTGTATGAGCTACTCTGTCTCAGGACACATCATGCTGTATGAGCTACTCTGTGTCAGGACAGTCCTTGAGAAGGAAAAAAAATTTAACCACCACCTATGTCCCATTTATCAAAGATTTGCCCCAGGTAGAGTTGTCAGATGGAGCAAATAAAAATATAGAATACCAGCTAAATCTGAATTTTAGATAAGCAACCAAACACTTTTTAGTGTGAGGATATCCTCAATTTTGCATGGGACATAACAATATTAAAAAACGAGTCATTGTTTATCTGAAATTCACATGTAAGTGATATCCTGTCATTTATCCGGCAACTCCAGCTCTACTGTGTTAGTGCCCAGCGCTTCCAGGGGAGTGCTGATGGGTCTGAACATAATACTTTGCACATCAGAGAATTACAGATGGGCAGTGGAAGGCATCTTGCAGACCATCCTCAATTTTTTTCCACTTTCATGCTTCTGAGGCTCATAACACACTCCCATTCATAATAATGGCTAATAATAATACCAATTAATGGTGTCTTAACGGGGGCATATGAGAACATCAAATAAGAATCTGGTGATAGTGGTAGTGCATGTGTGTGTGTGTGTGTGTGTATGTGTTTGTGTTTGTTGGGGGGAGGGAAAGAGAATATGAATGAGAAATCAGGGTGGAGTCAGGAGGCGCATATATTTTGAAAATATATTTTGGGGCACCTGGGTGGCTCAGTTTGTTGAGCATCCACCTCTTGGTTTCAGCTCAGGTTGTGATCTTGTGGGTCATGGGATCAAGCCCTGGATTGGGCTCTGTGCTCAGCAGAGAGTCTCCCTGAAGATTCTCTCCCTCTGATCCTCCCCTCAGGCTCTCTCTCTTTCAAATAAATAAATAAATCTTTCAAAATACATATATTTTGAAAAATTCTCCAGTCAATTCTAATATATCCCCTGATGGTTGTGTACTCTATTCCCCTCACCAAATCAATGGTCATCTTTGGGAGACCATGGGAGATTTTTTAAAGAAGTGCTGTTCGAGCTAATATTTGGGGCTTGATCAGGAATTAATTAGACAAAGAGGAATGGGATTGAAAACACATTTCAAACAATAAGAACAGTTTTTCAAAGGCCTTTAAGTGAGAGGGGGCATGATGTGTATGGGAAACTGGAAGGTGACAAGAGTGACTGAGGAAAAAGAGGGGAAGAGTGGTGAGATATGTGACCGGGGATGCAGGTAGAGTCCCCATCCCATAGGACCTAACATGCCATGTGGAAGATTTGGGACTTTATCCTAGCAACAGTGGGAAGTCATAGAATGATCTGAATTGAGGAGAGATATGGATTAATCTGATTTTTTATAAAAACAAGATATGGCTCCAGTGTGGAGAGCAGACTTCAGGGGATATCATTTGGAGGGTGACTGACTAGGCAGGACATTGATGTTGGGTTGGATTTAAGAGTAACAGTGGAGAGGGGCACCTGGTGGCTCAGTGGGTTGAGCCTCTGCCTTCGGCTCAGGTCATGATCTCAGGGTCCTGGGATCGAGCCCCGCATCGGGCTCTCTGCTCGGCAGGGAGCCTGCTTCCCCCCCCCCCCCCCCCTCTCTGCCTGCCTCTCTGCCTACTTGTGATTTCTCTCTCTGTCAGGTAAATAAATAAAATCTTAAAAAAAAAAAAAAAGAATAACAGTGGAGATTCAGAGTGGCGGGTGGGTACCAGAGATCCTTAGAAGGTAAAATCAGCAGGACTTTATACTTTGGAAATGAAGGAGAGGTATTCATAAAGATGTGTCTTAAGTCTCTGACTTGATTAATTGGATGGTCAGTGGTGCCAAGCACTGAGATAGGGAACCTTGGAGAAGGATGGGTGTGGGAGTAGTGTGGGCCTGATTATTATGAAGTGTTTTAAGACATTTGACTGGAGATGTTAAAGCCATTGAACGTCTGGGTGTGACATTGGAGGAATTGCTTAGGCTGGAGTTGAGATTGGTGATCCAAGCCATGGGTATAAATGAGGGTACTTTAGACAGGGTGCAGGTTAAAGCAATACCAGACAACCAAGGCTTCTCCTGAATACTAGTTAATATGGTAAACGAATTCTTGAGCAAATCTTTGGAAGGAAGAAGTTTCTCTCTTTGGCAACCAATGGAGCCTTCGATAGATCCTTAACCCATAGGGATAACCTCGACAGAAGAGATTTAAGTAATATGGGGAGGGTATATTTGAACAGGTAGGGCCTTGTCAGGTTTTATAAGCCACAATGGACTGGAAGCTGCCTTCTGTTTCTGTTTATTTATTTATTTTGGTAAAGAAACTCCTGGGGGGCCTCCTGGCATCAAAACAGATTCAGCAGCATCTCCTCCACCTCCTTTATCTTCTCTGTAGCTCTAAATAGTGAGCCATATGGAAAATCACGATGCTGTCATTCATCGAGTGTCTCACATGTATCAGATACATGGAACCTCTATGATATAGATGTCATTATCCCCATTTCACAAGTAATCAAAAACATGAATCAAAAAGGGAGGCTCAGAGAGTTTAATAAGTTGGGTCACACCATTTAGCTAGCAAGTGACAGGCTGAGGATTGGAATATAAGTTTGACTCTCAGCCATCTTGCCTCCTGTTCACCATACTATTTCTCTTAATTGTTTGGAGAGGGCCTAAAATCTAGATAGGACCAGATCCTAAAACAAAGATTCCATTCTGTCCTCTAGAATCTACTTTGTAATGTAGGAAAGTGGATTCAGATGTTTTGGAAACTTAGGGGACAGAATGGGTTGTTAGGAACTAGCCTTTCTTTAACTAGAAAATTCAATTAACTAGAACACTCCATTCCCCATATGCTCCTATTAATTGCTGTTTTACATGCCACAGGGAAAAAGTAAGGGGGTTGCTCTGGGGAAAGAGAATGAGCAGTGCAAATTCTGAGCATCCCAAGGGTTTTGAGTATAAATTATCTTGTTAGGATTGGGACTCTTTCTTTGTGCTTGAAGTTTTTATTGACTTTGAATTCAAATCAAATGCCTTACATGAGTTCTTCACATCAGAGTAACAGTGTTGGGAATGATCACTATGCCTCCTGTGGTTTTCAAGCTGCATCTTGGAAGCTTTTCTTGGTCTTTTTGGGCTGGTCAGCGTTCTCATTTTCCTCCTGGATACCCTTTTGGGTCCCAAGTCAGAGGGTTATTTATTTTACTTTGCATTTAGACCTGAGAAATCTTTGTGTAATTATGACCTCATTGTTTTAATAGCTGCCTTCTTGAGAGAGGAAAGAAAGGGGTAAAAGAAGTCCAACACTTCTGAGCCAGTTGCTCAACTGCACATGTGTTTTGTGCTCTTTGGGTTATTTTCAAATAGGGCTTTCCATAGGGCAAGAACAACAAGAATGATCACTCTGCAAGGACATGTACTCGGGGGGGTCATATCGGAGTAGCTAGGAGTCCACGGGCTTGGATGTCACCAAATCTGGAGGTGCTCCAAGATCCAAACTGTCCAGCAGAGGGAAGGAGGCACTTGCTTTTCTGCAGGTCATATCTTTTATTTATTTATTATTTTTTTAAAAAAGATTTTATTTATTTATTTGAGAGAGAGCAAGTAAGAGAGAGCATGAGAGGTGAGAAGGTCAGAGGGAGAAGCAGACACCCCGTGGAGCTGGGAGCCTGATGCAGGACTTGATCCTGGGACTTTGGGATCATGGCCTGAGCTGAAGGCAGTTGCTTAACCAAATGAGCCACCCAGGTGTCCCTCTACAGGTAAGATCTTCAGATTTAAGGAAGGATCTGAGGACTAATACCACTTAGAGCAATAACAGCTGACATTCTTTGTGCACTTGCTTTGTGCTAGGTTCAGAGCTAAGTGAGTTTCTGTTTCTCCTTCCCCTTTTCATCCCCATGGAAACCCTCCTGGATGAGTATTGTTTTGGACACTGCAAATCCTCTGGGTCTCACATCTTGCATCAGTCCCTAAGGTAGTTACTAGTTCAAAGCAAACTTCAATCCATTTTGTGTATGTGCACTGAAAGGGAACCCCATTTTGGCCTAAGCCTCCTACCTCTTACTTCCTACCTTGAGGATTTTCTGACATCTGGGCTTGGGATGCAAAACTCAGCCCAGAAGTTCAGGAGTTAATGCTCATGTGGCCACCTCTGACCAATGGGGACAAGAGTCAGTAGATAGATGCTTCCCCTTTTCATTAGCCAGACAGACTCTTCTGAGACCTATTTCACAAGCCTCCTGAGAAGGACCTAGTGAGATGGAGCATCAGTTACCTGCAATCCTGACAACATAATGCTCCTCCCCTATTCCATTCTTCCTGTCCCTTATGACTGCTTCCTGGGATCTCTTTCCAAATGTACTCTCTGTAGGCCAGTCTCCTGCTCTGCTCTGGGCTGTCAGGCAGTGGTGGGGAACACAGACTAGACAAATAGTATGGGAAGCTTCTAAAGCCAAGTGTTCCTCTTTGCTGCTTCTACTGCAGCACGTGTTGGCACTCCCCGCTCTCCAGGTCCTACCAAGAAGGGCTCAGTACCTTTCTTACCACGAGAAACCCTGTATTAACTTTTACTCAGATGTTGTAGGGGCTGGTACCATGGCGGAGGGGGGGCTGCCAAACTATAACATTTAACCTTTAATTCTGAAATTCGTATTAACTACCCTCTTGGAGCCTCCTTATTCTGGCTTCAGGTCAGATGCCTGACACAGGAGGCTGTTTGGGGGCTTCAAATGGTAACCCTTACACGGTTATCCTAAAATCAAGTTCTGTTGTTCTTCATCCTTTGTCTTATTCATCAGAAACTGTGGACATTGTGGAGACTCCTAGATGGGGAGGTTTTGAGAGAGGTTGATTCTTCCAGGGTTTATGGTTTTAGCTACATCCTCCTCAAAGTGAGTCTTAGGCTTTGGACTGTACTTCCCAGCTCATTGTGTGCCATTATCCCCACATCAAAGATTAGGAGACTGAGGCCTGTGGAAGTTAAGTAAGTAAGTAACTTGCCCAAAGTCAGATAGATTCTTAATGGTGGAACTTGCATTCATAGCCAGGTTTCCCTTGCTTTAGGATCCCATGCCGTAATCACTAGGTAACACTGTGTAGGGGAGGAAACATTTTTCCTCTACCCTTCCAGGTTCTTTTGACTTAAGAGATTAATAGGAGAAAAATAAATTTAATTTTGTACATATGGGAGACTTACAAAGACGTCAGAGGCTCAGAGCTAGGCAACTGATGCTAATATGCCACCCTGAGCTAAGAAGGGGAAATGGGTCTGGGGCTCTGCAGGGAAGGAAGACAATTCACAGGAAGATGGGAAGAGCAAATGTTTGGTAAACAAATGTTCACTGTGCTGTGCAGAGACAGGTAGACACAGAGAAGAATTCAAACAAGTAAGCCCTGCTGAGAATCCCCCCAGCTTACCACACCTAGACCACACTCTTTGATCTCTGGTGATAGCTCTCTTCCTGGGCCAGGCCCTCTATCTAAATTCTTACAGGCAGTTAAGAGGGAGGTAAAAAGCTCTTCCTGGGTCTTTTGGGCCTTCATTCTCTTTAGCTTAAAATAATCCACATGCCAAAGTGGCATGTTTTGGGGAGGCTTGTTCTGAACTCCTTCAACTGCCTTCTAGATGAACTTCCCTCAGGGTGGGGCTGGTTTGTGAGCTCCCCTTCTAGAAATACACGCTGGAGGCATCTCAGTTGACACATCTGAGAAAGGAATCTGGACCTGGAGCCTGGAGAGTCTGACGATGAGAACTTTTGTAAACTCCATATCCCCTCTGTTATCTTTGTCGCCCCTTGTCTGTTGCAGCACAGAAATAAGAGTGAAATCCCTAACATGAAAAGGGCTTATGCACTTGTCCTTGGGGGCGGGAAAGAGAAGGCCCTTTCTTGTGTGCAGTCAGGATTGCCAGAGAAGATGGAGATTCAAGTGGGTGGGTGGCCAAGGCAGAGGGGAGGAAGGCAGGGGGAGCATGTGAGCCTATAGCTCCAAGGAAGAGAGAGCCCGTGGTGCAGCTCTGGGCCTAAGCAGGGGGCCCAGGCCATGGTATTAAAAAGTGCAGTGTGGGCAGGACCAGCTTTATGGGCTGCAACCTTTGCTTGGTTTTACACTTTGCTGTTGCAGTCTTGAAATTCTGAATTTCTGAATAGGAATGCAGCATTTTTATTTTGTATGAAGCCCTGCAAATTATGTAGGCTATCCTGAGAGTGGGGTTTTCTAAAATCTCATTTACCCCACCATGTTCATTGGTGATCCTCTATTGGCAGGATTTCAGAAGGGTTGAAAAGAGCTGTTTTCTTCCCTGTGGCTTCCTATCTTTCTTTTGCTTGGGAACCAAAAGGAGCTAAGGATTAAAATGTAGATTCCCCTAGGAAAGAGGGGTGGTTTAAATTCCTGCTAAAATTCAAAGAGCCAAATGCAGCAGTTTTTCTTGGGAGCAAGTTTTAATAAGGGCAGAGAGAGATTGCTGGACCATACCTGGTGCTTAGGATGGGAGACAAGTAGCATCAATCCAGGAAGCCATCTCAGGGGAGCCTGGAAGCTGCCTATATTGAAGACTTCTTTAAATTTCTTTGCTTTTCTGAGAGCTTTTGTGTGTGTGTGTGTGTGTGTGTGTGTGTGTGTGTGTGTGTGTGTAAGATTTTGTTAGGGAGAGAGAAAGAGTATGAGCAGGTGTAGGGGCAGAGGGAGAGGGAGAAGCAAACTCACCACTGAGCAGGGAGCCCGACAAGGCACTCCATCCCAGGACTCCAGAATCATGACCTGAGCTGAAGGCAGGTTGACTGAGCCACCTAGTGCCCTCTGAGAGCTCTTCTTATGTGCAACTGAATCCTATCCTATTCTATTCTATTCTATTCTATTCTATTCTATTCTATTCTATTCTATTCTATTCTATTGTATTCTATTCTTCTATTCCCTAAGCTTCCTTTGCTCTGAGCCTTTGTCATCTTTTATAGAAAAGAAGTAGTGGAAAACTCAAAGGGTTAATGTGGGGATTAAGAGATCTAACATGCAGGAAGCTCCAGTTACCCTGGCCATCCTCTCAGCCTGTATCCATTTCTTCACTCTCTTACAACGCCAAGCATGTGCCATGTTCCAGACAACTGGAAAGGCTCATGTATTTATCTGGGTAACTTGGGCCAATGCCTACAACAGAGGGACAAATGGCATTTGAGTGTGAATTATTGGGAGTAGCACTTTCCACCATGCCAGTGACCTTAGCATCCATGACAGCTTCGTTCTAGCCATGCAAGAGATTTTTTAGTCTTAAGAATTCCTAGAAAGGCTCCACAAAACTTGTGTAGAAGCTACAGCTTGACTTTTAACAGATTCAGTTGCTTTCATTTAATCTACATAGGTGTTGTCTGAGGGGAGTCCTATTCTTGGGATCCATCCAAGTTACACAGATAGTTCACTTGGGCCTCTGTGTGTGTGTGTGTGTTTAATTTATTTTCAGCATAACAGTATTCATTGTTTTTGCACCACACCCAGTGCTCCATACAATCCATGCCCTCTCTAACACCCACCACCTGGTTCCCCCAACCTCCCACCCCCCCACCCCTTCAAACCCCTCAGATTGTTTTTCAGAGTCCATAGTCTCTCATGGTTCACCTCCCCTTCCAATTTCCCCCAACTCCCTTCTCCTCTCTAACTCCCCTTGTCCTCCATGCTATTGTTATGCTCCACAAATAAGTGAAACCATATGATAATTGACTCTCTCTGCTTGACTTATTTCACTCAGCATAATCTCTTCCAGTCCTGTCCATGTTGCTACAAAAGTTGGGTATTCATCCTTTCTGATGGAGGCATAATACTCCATAGTGTATATGGACCACATCTTCCTTATCCATTCGTCCGTTGAAGGGCATCTTGGTTCTTTCCACAGTTTGGCGACCGTGGCCATTGCTGCTATAAACATTGGGGTACAGATGGCCCTTCTTTTCACTACATCTGTATCTTTGGGGTAAATACCCAGTAGTGCAATTGCAAGTTCATAGGGAAGCTCTATTTTTAATTTCTTGAGGAATCTCCAGTGTTCTCCAAAGTGGCTGCACCAACTTGCATTCCCACCAACAGTGTAAGAGGGTGTGTGTGTGTGTTTTGTATGCATGTGTGTGCATGCATGTGGGCACATGGCTCAACTTTGCTTTTACTATTTGACCTCATAATCTGTTATTTGGTTATAGTCAAGAAGAAAATAAATGAAGTAAACTTCATTCTCTAAAAAGATTTATTTACTTATTTAGAGCGTGAGTAGGGGGAGGACAGAGGGAGAGAGAATCCCAAGCTGACTCCCTGCTGAGTGCACAAACCCCTTGGGGGCTTGATCTCAAGATTTTGAGATCATGACCTGAGCCAAAACCAAGAGTTGGTTGCTCAACCGACTGAGCCACCCAGACTCCCCAACCTCATATATATATATATATATATATATATATATATATATATATATTTATTTATTTATTATTATTTTTTTTAACCAGCAAATATTCTTCCAAGCATGTTCTCCTTTAGTTTGTGCACTGTTTATAATTTTCTCTGGTAGTAATAATTTAATGAACAACATACAACTTAAGAAAAATGGTGCGGTATGTATGAACAACATACAACTTAAGAAAAATGGTGTCAGGTCAGTGTGTGTGTGTGTGGATATTTCTGATTAGTATATTTCTCAATATTTAGAGTTAAGATTTGGCTAATTTTTCAGGTAACACCAGACCAGAATTGATAGGTTATGTAATGAAAATCAAACCCAAATAAAGCAAAACAGAGGTTATTCTAGTTTTTCAAGTTCTTATTTTTATTTTAAAAATTATACATATTTATTGTTTGAATTTTTTAAAAAGATTTTATTTATTTGACAGAGAGATAGAGAGAGAGTACAAGTAGGCAGAGAGGCAGGCAGAGGGAGAGGGAGAAGCAGGCTCTCTGCTGAGCAAGGAGCCTGATGTGGGGCTTGATTCCAGGACCCTGAGATCATGACCTGAGCCGAAGGCAGCCACTTAACCAACTGAGCCACCCGGGCACCCCTGTTGTTGGATATTAAAAGGTACAAGTTAGCAAAACAAAAAACCCAGAGCATCTCTGGTGATTTCTTCCCTTCACTTAACTCTGCTTCACTCTTCATGTTTTTGATATATATGTATTTTTCCCCAAAATGGGATTATGCTGTACATTTGGCTTTTCATACCTCTTTTTTAATACTTACCAGTATGTTCCTAACAGTTTCTTGTCAGTTATGTGCAAGTTTTATCTTAATTCAGTCATTATGCTCATCTTAGCCCCAACTCCACCTGATACTTTCACTTCTAAAGCCTGTGATTTATACCACAAATTTAAAGAGAAACTGATTGGCTCAGCCGATAATTGTCACCTACTCCTTATTGTGTCACCGCCACTGGTAACTGATGAAAACTACTCTAGCGCAGGGTGACCATCCCTGTCTCAACAGAATCGGCTGAGGAAGAGAGTCTGTGAGCGTGTAAGATCCCCTAGAAGGGAATGTGGGTGGAGAGGGACCTAAAATAGAACTTGCACAGGAAGAGTGACTCTTGTCTGTACTACGTAGGAAGTATTTTTTCCTGTTTGTTTTAAAATTATAATGGTATTTACTTCCACCTGCTTTCTCTCTTTTTGTTACTCCAATGACACAGAGTAGGTCTTTTATAATAGTACCATGGGTCCCTGGAACGCTCTCTGTTCATGCTTTTTTTCTTTTAATTTTTTTAAGATTTTATCCATTTACTTGAGAGAGAGAGGATGAGCAGGGGGGCAGGGGGCAGAGGGAGAAGGAGAGGGAGAAGGAGAAGCAGACTCTTGACTGAGCAAGGAGCCCATCAGGGAGCTCAATCCTAGAATCCCAGGATTCTAACCTGAGCCAAAGAAGGCAGGTGCTCAACAAACTGAGCCACCCAGGCACTCCCATTCATTCTTTTTTCAATCTCCTTTGTTTTTTTCTTTTGGGTGATTTTTATCATTTTATTTTCCAGTTCACTCATTCTTTTGTCATCTCCATTCTGCTGCTAAGCTCATCCTTTTTTTTTTTTATTTCAGTTATTGTATTTTTCACTTCTGAAATTTCCATTTGGTTCTTCTTTATATTTTCTGCTTCCTTGTGGACACTTTCCTTTTTTTCCTTTGTGTCAAGCGTCTTGGTAGTTGCTCAATGAAGCAAGGATTGCTTTAGAATCCTTGTCTGATAATTACAGCAGCTCTAACATCTCAGCGTTGGCACCTGAATCAGTTTCCTAGAGCTAGGGCAATAAATTACCACGCAGTTGGTGGCTCAAGACAACAGAAATTAATCCCCTGCACCGTCCTGGAGGTCAGAAATCTGAAATTAACTGGTCGGCAAGGTCTTGCTCCCTTAGAAGTCTCTAGGGGAGAGTTTCTCCTTTCCTCTTCCACGTTCGCGTGACTCCAAGCACTCCTTGGCTTGTGGCTACAACCCTCCAATCTCTGCCTCTGCCTTCACAGGGCTGTTTCTCCGTTCATGCATTCCCTCCTGTTTTTATAAGGATGCTTGTCGTTGGGGCTGGGATGCACCAGGTAACCCAGGTAACCCAAAGTGATCAGTTTAGTTTTTCTTGAGGTATTTTTATTCTTAAGATTTTATTTATTTATTTGAGACAGGGAGAGATAGCAAAAGAGCACGCAAGCAGGGAGGAGAGGGAGAAGCAGGTTCCCCGCGAGCAAGGAGACTGATGTCAGTCTTAATCCCAGGACCCTGAGATCATAATCTGAGCCGAAGGCAGGCACTTAACCTACCAGGTTGGTGCCCCTTCTTGAGGTATTTTTAAAATCCCCCTTTGCGTTTTTTCTTTGACCCGATGTTCATTGAATAGTGTGCCGTTTAATTTCCATATATTTGTGCATTTTTCCATTTTCCTTATGTTATTGTTTCTTCTTTCCATCCACTGTGGTTAGAAAAGCTACTTGGCATGGTTTTAACCTTCAAATTTGTTAAGACTCGTTTCATGACCCAGGAACTCCTGTTCTTCCATCTTGCTGAAAACAGTATCCCTCCCCTTTTTCTCATTCAAGTAGAGATCTTCCCAGTTCTTGTTATGACAAATGATTTTCAGCTGAAACCTGGTTGTTTTGGATTTTGTGTGATGAGACTCTGAATCTTAGTCAAATCTATGGCGGTAGCAGGTGTTTTGTTTTTGCTTTTGTTTTTGTTTTTATTTTTGTTCTGTTTTGTTTTGGACACTGCTCAGGCAGGGAAAAGAAACACTGCCTCCTTAATTCCCGGGATAGTTAGAAGCCCCTGTTCCCCACTGGCCTGTGCTGACCCCTGGAGGGAGAGGTTCCTTGTTACTGCTGGTGGGGGTGAGAGTTCAGGGCTCCTGGTAGGCCTACCGGTTATATCCTAGCTGGGAGGGGCAGAGGCTCCTTGCTACTGCTTCCTGCGTGTTCTCCAATGATGTTGCACAGGGACAACCCACGACATCATTACAGCTAGGCTGACTCCCCATCAGGCTTGCTCTACATCTCCCAGCAGGGAAGTACAGAGAGGACCTAGCATCCATCATGTGGCGGGTGGGGTGGGAGGTCAAGGCTCTCCATGCAGCCTTTACTGACAGAGGTAAGGTCTGCAGCTTTTTCTGTGGTGTTTGACAAGAACAGAGCAGGTGTTGTCTACAAGTTTTTGCCTTGCTAGGTTGCCCCTTTACTGTCCTTTGCTTAGAGAGAGCAGGCTTTTGTTGTGGCTTTTTTGTCTGCACTCATCGGTGATTCTGGGTTGTTTCCTTCTCCACCACTACCCTGTCTGGGATACAAGAGGCAAAAAGGAAACTCAGGGAGCCCACTTCAGATCCCAAGGTATCTAGCCAGTCTGCCTCCTGCTCTCTCCATCTTTCAAAGTCTTCTTGTGCTTTTTTTATATATGTTGAGAGTTTTCAGCTGTGTTCAGTGGGAGAAGTAATAAAATTACATTTCTTCCATCTTTTCAGGGGAGGAGTTCTCTTCAGTGATGTAAATAGGACATAAAGGTATTTACTGTTTTGGAGTCAATTTTGTGTGTGTGTGTGTGTGATGCATCCCTCCTAAATCTTATGTAAGTATTAATTTATTTTTAGTGATTATTTAATAGTTTCATCTTTACACAAATGACCTTAACCAATTTCACCTGAGAATCAGTTAGTCAGAATGTCTAGGAATCTCTCTTACACCAAACTTTCCAGGTGGAAAATATATGCCAGAATTTGAGATCCACAGCTTTATCCATTAAAAAAAAAAATTTGTGATGTGAGTTATAAGTCAAGAATCTCACCTAGTTTTTTTCCTAAGTCAATAGCCAATTGTCTTAAAACTATTTATTAAATTGTTCTCTTTCCTTCACTGATTTACAATGCCACTTGATGAAATATTAAATTCATATACAAATATAAATGTAAATATTTGGATCTGTTTCCAGATGTTCCATTCTGCCTTATTGATCTGTCTGACCATTCTGGCGCCGGTAATTTACTTTTAAAAATTGCTGTAACTCCAGTCTGTGTAGACTTCTGAATGTTGCCCTGCATCAGTCTCTAAGAGCCTCCAAAGAAACCATTTGCCAGGAGAGAATTAGATGACTCATATGTGAGGAAGCTTTGTAAATTGCAAAGATCTCTGGCCTCTCAACCCACCCCTGACACCAGCACTTCCTAAAACACTGATCTCATCCTATCCCTTCCTGACTCCAAGTCCTTACTCATAAGATGGATCTCATTATCCTGGCATTGAGGGTCCTTCCTGTGCAACTTGGTCTCTGTCCACCTCTTCCAAATGACGTCCCACTTGCCTTGAATAAAATCCTCTTCTCTAATCACATTTATCTACTGTTTTCCAGACTTGCCTGACACATTTCTTGAATCTTACTTGTTGTCACCTCCACCTTGAAATGTGTCTTTCAAGGCCAGACTCCTTCCAGAAAGCTTTTTATTTGAATTTTCCAGCTTACGTGACCTCACTTTGCACTCATGGCTCTCACTTCGCACTTAACATATATTGACCTATGACAGCTCTCACATTGTGAAATTACTTTGTTATTGATGTTTTCTGGGGTGTACAGATCATCTCACCCGATGACGCTGTTACATGCTTACATACCGAGACTCTGCCTTCTTGTGTGTATGTCCCTGTGTTCCTTGAGAAAAGTGTGACCATAGACATCCACTCAATACGTATTTACTGGCCAAAGAAAGCCAGTAAATAAGGGTAATACTAGATCTCAATGGAAGTCCATCATTAATTTACACAATTTAAACCGAGAGGGAGGATTATCTCCTGGCTTCATCTATTTTCAGGTATGTGTTAAATTCAGAGCAAAGTGACAGGTAAGACCTGTGCTCTGAGACATCTTTGCTTTATGTTAATGAGCTCGACAAGGATCTCCTGGGACACCGTGATCTCTGTGGAGAAGCATGGAAACCCATGAATATCTTCTTTAGATCCTTGTGAAAATCTTCCTGCAGCTCAGAATAATGTCTGTTGGACAGAGCAGAGGTTGTTTAAGAGACACTGTCATTATCTGTCCTGTCCACCGCTCTGTACTCTTTGCTCATCTAAAGCCCTCGATGCCTCAGGAGGCATTAAAAAAAAATTTTTTTTTTAAATCACTTGATCCGTTTTTTCTGGCCACGGCTGATTGGACTGATCAAAGGGTGTACAGTGATGAGTAGGGCCAATCTGGTTCCTGCTCTGGTGAATCAGAACTAAGAAACACAGGATAATTGCCAGTTGGATGTGGATGCTGCTGCTGAAAGGTCCCGCCAGCAAAGCCAGAGCCAAGGAGGCTGTGATGGCAGAGAGCAACAGAAATGCACAGGTTGGGAGAAAAAGAGAATGAGCCAGAGAAATGAGGAGAATGATGCTTCTGATAGGGGGCTGGTGGGATCTGTCTCTGGAGTTAGAGCGTTTCTGCAAATACTCTCTTATCTGAGCTCTCTTGAGCTGATCCCCTTCTCCCAGTACTGGGTCTCCTCTGTTCCTGTGCTGGAGTCCTCATGAGATCATTTGAGCCTAATATCAAGCTCACTTGCTTTTCTTACCTTCCTCTGCCAAGCTTGAGGGAGAGGGGTGTGTCTGCTCCCGTCAACCAAATTAGCCTGTAGACCAGGCGACACTGTGGTGAGTGGATCTCAGCTGTTTTTTTTTCCGTCTAGAGAACACCTATTTGAATGGTAGCAGGAGCCATACTAATGGGATGAACTTTAAAAAATATTGCTCTCAACAAGATTTTAAGCCTTTAAAACTTTTTAGAGTGAAAAATTTCAAGCACACAGACAAGTCGAAAGAATAGAAGAGCAGCATTAATCTACCAAGCAGATTTGATAATTATTAACATTTCTTCATATATGCTTCACCTACCTCTTTTTTTGGTCACTGAACCTTTTTAAAATAAATTATGGATATTATAACACGTTATCCCTAAATAGTTCAGCATGCATCTCCAAAAGAGGGCATTTTCCTACACACCCACAATGCCATTCTTGTATAGCCAAATGGACAATATTTTCTTTAATATCACCAATAACCTGCCTGTACTGAAATATTCCCAATTGTCATCACAATGTCATTTATAGATGTTTTGAGCCCAGATACAAACAAAGATGACGCTGCATTGGATTATTATGTCCTTTAGTCCTTTCAATCTAGAACAGTCCCTCCCCCTTTACTTTAAATGAAGAAATTAGGTTAGATATTTTGTAGAATGTCCCACATTGTAGATTATTTTGATGGTTCCCTCATAGCATTGTTTATCTAGTTTGTCTCTTCCCTATAATTCCTGTCCAAAACAAGTTAAGTCGAAACACCAGGTTAGATTCAAGTTAAACCTTTTGGATGGGGTGCCTGGGTGGCTCAGTTGGTTAAGCGGCTGCCTTTGGCTCAGGTCATGATTCTAGGGTCCTGGGATTAAGCCCCACATCGGGCTCCCTGCTTAGCGGAGAGTCTGCTTCTCTCTCTCCCACTGCCTGCTGCTCTGCTTACTTGTGCTCTCTATCTGTCAGATAAATAAATAAAATCTTAAAAACAACAACAACAACAACAAAAACCTTTTGGTGGCAGTACCTTATAGGTGATGATGTAGTGCATTTCGTATTCTATCCCATCAGGAGGTGCAGAGATGTCTGGCCATCACTCCCACCATCTGTGATGCCCCATCGGTAACTTTGTTACTGACGACAGAAGCCAGATGTGTCCATTGTAAAGGAAGATACTCCCTTTTGTCATGAGCAAATAATCTATGGATGATACTGTCCAGTTTTCTATTAACCTTTCACTAACGATTTCAGTATCTGGTGTCAATCCTTTCCTGAGTGGATAAGCTCTGTCACCATCTGATCGTTTGTGACAACAGATCAGGTTACAAGGGGAATTTAGAAAGCTCCTTTAGGAGAGGTCATTACAAGTATTCCTGTTAATGAGCATATACCTACTATTACCTTTTGCAGCCTAGTAATGCCATGCCAAAGTACAGTGTCTCGAAACAACAGCAGTTATTGTATTATCTTTTATGGTCTCTGTGGGTCAGGAATTTGGAAAGTGAATGGTTATGTTTTTCTAACATGAGTTATGTCAGGTGGTTGTTGCCAGACGTCGCTGGAGTTGGAAAAGCAGGAAATTAGAATAGATGGGGGCTGGCCAGACATCTCTCTCTCTGTGTAGTCTCTCTGCATGGGCTACGTTGGGTTTCTAATTAGCATGGCGGCCTCAGGGTGGGAGGACTTCTTTACATGGTGGCTGTGAATTCCAACATAGTTCCAGCAAATGAAGTAGAAACGGCACCGTCTTTTGTAACTGAGCCCTGGAGGTCACGTGGCTTCACTAAACGTATTAGCAGGCCAGCCAATAACACTGGCTCAGGTTCAAGGGAAGGAACATAGATCCTACTTCTCCATGGCAAGCGTATAAAAACATTTGCAGACATATTTTAAAACCATCACATTTCCATGAAGTAAATGTATATATATTTATATTTACTACTTGTTCTCTTCTTTTCAGAAAGGATCTGAGTAACTGCTCAATGATAAAACAAATGGAACAATGACAAGTAAGACTAAAACAGAAAAACAATAAAAAGGTAAAAGACACAGATGTTCCAGGCACCTGGACTGATTCTAGTTCCTTCCATTAAGGAATATATTCCCTTCCTGTCTGGGAAGATGAAAAAATGCAGGACTTTGGTGTTTATAGTGTTAGCTGTTCAGTAAAGGAAGTTTACAAATTTATCTGGAGTCACTTTTTCCCCTTGACGCGGAATTTTAGGAAGGTTTTATTGAATGGGTCCTTTTATTAGAGCCACTGAGAAACAGAATAGTAAATGCTTGGGTTTTATTGCTCAAAAGAGAGAGAAATGCTCTTTAAGTGAACACTGTGATATAATTTCTTGGTGGAAACAGAGAGTTTCTAGTACTAATGGTGGCTTTTAACTCATTTCCACAGGGAACTGAGACATGATGGGGGTATGTTGCCTTCTGGAGATCTAAAAACCTCAGCCTCAGGGTACCCACAGCAATGATTTCTCACCTCTGGCTGCACATTAGAATCATGGGGGGTGGTGACACCTTTTGAAAACCTTGATGCCCAAGTTATTCCTCAGATCAATTGGATAAAATCTCTGGGGGGAGAGACACAGCCAATCAGTATTTTTAAAAATTCTCCATAGGATTCCAGCGCATAGTGGAGAAACCATGGCTTTAGAGCTGGGCTGGACAAACTGTTCCTGAAAAGGGTACATAGTAAATATTTCTGATTTCTCAGGCCATACTGGTTTTGTTGCAGCTACTGACCTTTGCCTTTGTAGCTGGAAAGCAGCCACAGACAATATGCCTGGGTGTGGACGTGGCTGTGTTCCGTAAGACTTGATTCCCAAAAAACAGATTGTAGATGGATGTGGCCAGTGGGCTCTAGTTTGCTGCCTCTGAAGTAGAGCATGGTTAGTTCACAGCTTTCTTCAACAGCCTCATTCTTGTCAGTGGGACCCCAGTTGTGCAGATGGGAAAGAAAGGAATTCTTCTATAGTGGCTGACATAGGGGCAATTTAAGCGGTAGTTTGAATTTAATCTTTAGTATCTCTTTTTATTTATTTTTTATTTTTTAATTTTTAAAAAAATTTATTTATTTATTTGAGAGAGAGAATGAGAGAGAAAGCACAAGTGGGGAGAGAGAAAAGCAGACTCCATGCTGAGCAAGGAGCCAGAAGCAGGCTTGACTTCGGGGCCCTGGGATCATGACCTGAGCCCAAGGCAGATGCCCAACTGACTGAGCCACCCAGGTGTTTCCTTTAGTATCTCTTTTTTTTTTTTTTTTAAAGATTTTATTTATTTATTTGACAGAGAGAGAGATCACAAGCAGGCAGAGAGGCAGGCAGAGAGAGAGGAGGAAGCAGGCTCCCTGCTGAGCAGAGAGCCCGATGCGGGGCTCGATCCCAGGACCCTGAGATCATGACCTGAGCCGAAGGCAGCGGCTTAACCCACTGAGCCACCCAGGCGCCCCTAGTATCTCTTTTTAAAAAGGAAAGGATACAAGTTTTATGTATTTGTTTGCCTGGGCACCCCTTCCCCCATTCTAGGTCACACATAACTCTCCTGTCCTAGGACACAGATCTTTGGAGCCAGGAGTGACCTTAGAGATGGTTCCCTCCCCACTCTCTCCATCAGGGTGAGGTTGACCACCTTGCCAGGGCTGGCACTGGGAGGTCGGGACCAGTGCCTGGGCCCTGGCATCTGGTCTAGAGGCTCAAGTCACTTTCCCCTCTGCCACGCATTTGTACTCAACTCCCTTTCCAACTTCTAACACTAACGTGCCCACTGAGCTCCTGCCCCTCTGCCCGTTTATAACACTCAATGCCATGAATCTTGGACACAGGCATGACCTTGATTTGTTTCCAGGTCATTGTAAATTATTTGAAGATGGGGTCATGTGTTGTTCTGTATGCTCCAACCCTGCCTAACTATGTCGCCTCTCCTTTCTCCCTGTCAGTGCCACCCCCCTCCACACCCAAAGTCCCAGAGTTTCCTCTTCCTCTCCAAGTCCCTTAACTTCCCTGCTTGCTAAGGCCGGACAATCTTCCCAGCCTTCAACCTTCTCTCAGACCCCTTCCACTGGGACTCAGAGGACCCCATGCTTTCCTGGCCCTGTCCATAAGCCTCTCTCTGGTCTTTTGAGCATCTTTTAAAAGCAGTCCACACTGTGTTATTGCCAGTGCTGGCTTAATCCTTGGCTTGTTCCGTCTGTGTAATCTTTTGTGTAATCTCATTGGCTCTCATGATTTGGGATTCCAAAAATACTCACACAGCTCCCTTATCTCTGCCTGGTGTTACTACAGTTGCCCACTAGCTAGAAGAGTCAATTTAAAATTCCTGCTGAATGTCAAAGAACGTAGTGAAGAGTGACTTGTTCACATTTTGACTACACTTACTAAGCAATTATATGCTGCCTTTATCAGCCTTCTTTGCCTTCATAAATTTTTCCTTTTAATTATTTCATGTGGATAAATTTCCAGTTGTATAAAGTTTAGGAATGATTAAATGGAAAGACATGGAAATTTTAGGGATCTAGATTTCTGTTTGTCTTCATTACTCACTGGGTTCAGTGTCTAGATAATTTGATTCTGATATGATTCTTATGAGGTAAGTACAGTGCATATGCCATATAAAAAGGTTAATTAAAATAAGCATATATCATATCTCACCTCTGAAAGCAGTTTTAGTATTAAAATAATTATTTTCTGTTGTGGTAGGATTTTGGTAAAATTGGTAGGGACGTAAATTGAAAGACCTCTTTTAGAAAGCAATTTGGCAACATCGAAGGAGTGTTTTTACAATAAAAATACAAGGTGAATCATACTGTTTGATGTACTTAAAATGTTCAAAAAAAGAAAATACAGTTATTTGGTTGCAAGGATAGGGAAGTGGGGTGTGGGGCTTTATAGCCCAGGGCAAGTTCAAACATAATATTTAGATTTTCTTTGTGTTTGAGGTGGGGCCACCTGAACTCAGGGAGTAAGGTGAGAACCTTCTAATTTAACTCTGAGGTTTTTTGCTTAATTAGACAAGGTGTTTTTTTATTAGATGAATGGTTCTCTTTACCAATGTTCTAATTATTACGTATTCCCACCAGAACTTTCCAGTGGAAAATGAGAAAGAAAGGGCAAAACTATGTGACTAGCAGGGATGAGGGCCCTTCCATTGTCTCTGTGCTCAGGGTAACTGGTCACCAGTCTGGCTAGTAAAGTTTTCCTCTCAGAGAAGCAGGAAATGAAAAGGCAGACCATGATGGAAGAATGGATAGTGTGGTGAGTCATCTCTGAGGCCTACCCATTGCCTCATGGTACTAAGGGTTTTATACTTTTACACAAAACCACCTGAGTTAAGACAACAGTGTACTTGGAATCCTATTAGTTATTTTCCAGATTTGATCTTTCCCGGTATAAGCCAAGTCAAAAACGTTCTGGAGATTTGAATGTTCCAACAGTTAGGTACCTTTATTTTACATGGAAACAAACAAGAATTCACAGGCATAGTTCAGCCATTTTGTGAGCTGATTGTACTGATTGAGTTTTGTGAGTAGACTGAATTTTGCACATGTTAGGAAAATCAGGCAAAACTCTGTTCATCTTGTGACAGACTTAGGAAAATAGAGACTAGCGCCGTGGGTTGTCCCTGAATTCTCTAATAACACTATACTAGTATCCACAGTGAGGCTAAGCAGATTAAGTTGGAGGGGGAAGTTAATAACTGAGATAGCATAGAAATTTTTTCTGGTTAGGAAACATATTTTTGGGGAGCACTGAACAGTCTGGGAGGAGATCATGCATCTATTTTTTTTTGTTCCTGGAAGAGAAGATTAAATCACTAGTAGGCGAAGCTGAAGTGGGAATTTCTCTGAGTTGCTAGCAAAGTTCTGTTTCAGTTATCCATTGCTGTAAAACACAAAATCCCCAAACATAATAACTTAAAAGAATGATGTATAATTTGTCACATTCTGTGGGACAGGGATTGGGGCAGGGATTAGCTGGCTGGTTCTTCTGCTCTGGGTGATCTTGACTGGGTCACGCATGCAGCTGCATTCAGGTGGGAGCTGGACTGGGGTGAGACATTCAAAATGGCCTCCCATCCTTCAAGACCTTTTCCCAGTGGCTTCTAATGTCACTAGTCTAGTCTGGACTTCCTTATAATATTACACCTGGCTCAAAGAGTGTAAAAGTAGGTGCCAGGCCTCTTTAGGCCTAGACCCAGAATGAGCACGGTAATGGTACTCATTCTGTTGATGAAAATAAATCACAAGACCAACCCAGGTTCAAGAGGGTGGGATGTATCTTCCACTAATTGATGGGTGGAGAGTCTGTTTATTTTTGGGGGAACCCCAATCTTTGATAGCTTGGTAGATTTCTTCAAAGAACCCAATTTAAATCTAGTATGCACATGTTTTTAATCACAACATAATTAATATTTATGTTGTTATTTCAACAAAGGAAACAATGGCCATAAAAATTTTATATATGGAAAATTTCTAGAAGAAATCAAGATCTAGCATGATAGAAAAGCATAATTAGAAGACTTCTGGGAAATGTAAAGCCTAGAGGTCTTTCCTTAACATGAGGGAACCAGGACTCTTATGAATACTGTACTTGTTTAAATTTGTCGTTTTTAAATTTTAAACCATGAAGTCTATCTTTATTACCTTGACAGAGCAAGGACTGGAAATATCTCATAATTCCCAGCTCTGTGCTTATCTCTTTTCTCTATATCCTGGTCATATGGATAAATGTTTTGAGACTCAGCAGTTAAGCCTCAAGAAAATCTAACCAGTTGTGTATTTTTTTCCCCATAATCCAGAGTTTCTTGCCTTTGGTACTATTGATATTTTGGGCTGGACAATTCTTTGTCCTGGGGTGCTGTCCTGGGCATTATACCATGTTTCGTGGCAGCCAGGTCTCTACCCACTAGTTGCTTAGGGGACCCTCAACACTCGCCTAGTTGTGATACTCACACACTGCTAGATGTTCTGATTGAGACCCATGGCCATAATCTAAGGTACTGACATCTACCAAGTTGCAACTTTCTGAACAGTCCACATAATGCTTAAGAATGAACTATTTTCCAGACCCAAAACTAAGGCCATCGGTCTGACAAAAGACATTCCCCCTGCTGCCCTGTCCCCATAATTTGCATATTCATAATTATAAAACATGCTCTAAGTTATACATTGTATGAAATTAAAATCATTTTTGGTTACATACACCATACAGATCACCTTTAACAAAATCATTGACTTAAAATCTAGTCGTTTGGGAAAATCTAGGATCTATAGGATCTATAGGTTATAGGACTCCTCTTGCAAAACGGAACTTAACAATTGTTGGCAAATGTTAGTTGTCTTTTTATCTTATTTCACCCTGGACAGGCCCAACTGGGGAGGTGTGTTCATGAAACACCGAGGGAAGCAGAGATTTGGCGAAACGTTTACTTGATTTGAAACAAGTGGGCCAGAAAATATTGAGTTTAAAAACACTTCCTGATTCAAGTATTGTTCAGACTGACTTTCTACACTAATCAAATTGTTTTAAGTTTTCATTGCACTCAGTATTGTGTCACAACAACTGGAGTGTCTGATAAATTATTCTCTCCTAGTTGTTTATGAATCCAAGCATATGTGTTACAAAACTGAATTTGATCTGACAATTTCCATCTTTCTTTCCCCTGTGAATGATAATGTTGATGGAACCGTAGAAGCAACACCAACAATGAAATTAAATAATTTCAAGGTTTCTTGCTTACGAAATCGAAGGCATTATCAGAAAGTGCCCCAGGAGGCAAAGCAGAGTGCACCCAAATGGTTCATACAAATCTTGATTGTTCAATAGTGGTGAAAAGCCAGTCAAATTACATTTATTTCTCCTTAGATATCAGAAATGGATCTGCAAAAAAAATCTGCAAATAAATCTTCATGGCCTCTCCATATATAAATGCGTGAGTGAACTTCTTCATTTGCATTTTTTGAGCTTTCCCACACATACAAATACCTACAATATCCCACGATGCTGTTCTGCTGATTTGGAAAAGTTGCCTGGTGGTTTCCCCTCTGGCGTTTTGAATAAGTACTAGCTGAAGGTGCTAAATAATTCTCAAGTCAGTGCAAGTTAATATTTCTGCCCAGTTCCTCATAAAATACAGCTGAAATCTCAACTATCTATCATCTGACATGCACTTGACTGTGATAATGAAATGCTGCCTGCCTCATTCCTAAATGTTGAAGTGGAGATCCCTGTGGAATAATTTTGGCAGTCTGGTTTCCCAACTTTTAAAAATTTTTTTTATTGCATATGAACTAAGAATTGTCCACTGACATGAGTTAAATGCTTGATAAAGTTGAGGTGGATTTGGTAACTTGGTGATTACGTATTTATCATCTTAATAGCTTGCTTTCCCTGCCGTTTCCTCCTCGCCCTTCCTTCCCACCCACAACTTGAGATTTGACGCCCAGTGTCTGTCCTGAGCTTCCTGAGCCTCACTTCTGGATTGGAATTACCTTTAATTATATCCTCAAGGAGCCCAGTGTTCTCTGAAGAATTCTCCTACAGAGTTTCTTAGTTACCTAAGAAACCAGCCCATTAATTTCTCTGTTGATCTTAATTTCTGTGGAGTATCAAATCTTTGGCAAAATATAAAATTTCACTGAGAGATTAAGTCAGGAAGACAAAGAAAGTGGCATTCAGTTCGGAAATAATTTATGTAAAAACATAAATCACTGTAAGCAATGAGGATATCTGGTCCTCTGACCCAGCATGTTCTAAGTCCAGCTACACAAAATGATATATGCCCAGACCCCCTCTCCCCCCACCGCCACTCCCCGCAAATTTAATGAGACCTCCTGCACCTTTTAATTAGTTTCCTGTTAGACTTTTCTGGAATGAAGATGAATTTGGTGTAAGGATTCACTACCTTTGTTTCCCTGAGGACTTTCTTCAGTTCAGGGTGGCAAAGTAAAGAATGTTTCAGAGAAATAAACTGCTGGATCCATTTTTGAGGGGCTGCATATGGAGACAGAAAGGGTTTCTTTTATGAAGACCGTGGAGACCTCTCCCCACCTCTAACTTATGGCTCATAGACGTTCCTAACATTTGCGCTCCAGCTGGCTAAGGGAAACCTGGCATTTCATTGTGATCAACACACCCACTTGAATGGTTTCCTCCAGTGTTGCATACAGGAGGTATAAAGTAAGTGTCAAATAAACTTAAATTGCTTTGTGAAGCTCTTTGTGCTACTGAGTTTACTGCTGCTTTATTCTTCTCCTAGTTTAAGATAAGAGAGTATTTCAGGCAGATCCTCATAAGGATGTCCATCCTGAGGACACTGACAGGGTCATTTCCTCAACTTCACATGTTCAGGGGTGCACTAGGGCCCCTGGACATGAGGTAACGCGGGACCTGGGGTGAGGGGGAGATTTTTCAATCTGTTAAAGAATTCTCTGTACTCTTCTAGAGCACACATTTTCAAGAGGGGTGAATTTGTTTTGTGGGGGGGGGGGATCAAAAACCTTTAGACATTATATTAGACATTATAGTTTGTGGTCTTCCAGAGCTCAATCCAAATGTATAAAACCATAGTCCTCAGTACTTAGGTTCTCTCATTAGGGAGAAATTTAATTCAATTTGAAATTAAAATACATTCATTTCAATTAATTTTAAATGAAATTTTTTTTCTTTAGGGGAGGACATTATTGGGAGGAAAAATGCAAGAAATACTGTTCTGGTGCATACACCTTCTCTGCGGCTTTGGATTCTGCCCCTGAGAAGCAGATGTGTATCGTTTAGTTATTTCCCTCAGATAAAACCAATACTTTAAAAATGCCCCCCCTCGTCCCCGTGGCTCTTCATAAGATAAAACCCTGGGAAAGGATTGGGAAAGGACCTTCCACCGGTGCTGGGGACACCAAAGTCTGAGTTGAAGGGATTAGTCAAGGTTAGCTAACACAGCTAGCCACGAGCCTTCACTCACCATTTTCTCCAAATACTCCCTATCTTCCATGTGGCAGGTTCCTCCAGACAGCTAGTGAGGGTTGGGCCTTGTAAAAGGCAACACGTCCTAGTTTGGGCCAGCTGTATATTTCCTGTATTTTCTTCTCCTTCGGAAATGTTTATGATTCCTTCCAGGTAGAAAGTTTCTGTAGGCACCTGCCTCTTTCCTGGGCATGGCTTGCAAGGAGTTATCAGACCTTGGTTTGGGAGAAAATGTGAAAATAATTCTAGTAACCCCTGGGGGCCCATCGTAATCTCCACCCATGTACTCATTCCTGCTGGATACCCACACCCAATGATATCTGAGTCAGGACTCACTCGGACATCTCATCTGAGTCCCTCAGCAAGAGGGTGAGGCTGCTGGGTAATCTCTCCTCTTTAGAAACAACTACAAAAACATTGGATAAAATAGCTCTAGTGACTTACCCAAGATCATGCAGCTAATAAATACTAGAGTCAAGACAGCTCTCATTCCAACACACACTGGAATGTTAGTTCTTGGAGGGCGGGAACTGCACTTTTTGCTCACTATCCAGGCCTAACACTGGGCCTGGCACACAATAGGAATTCAAGCAATGTTTGTTAAAGGAATACATTTTTCCAAGCCTAGGGCTATCCCATCCATCAGTGCAGTGCAGGAAAGTCCCCTAAGAGTAGGGGCCGTTTATCTACTTCAAGGTCGGTATTACATTGTGATAGTTATCTCCTCCATTTTAAAAGATGAGGTTTGTTTTTGTTTTTGTTTTTTAAGTGTATAGCTTGTCCAAACATCTAAGAAGTTTGACATGGAGTTCAAGGTGAGCTTATTATCCTGGGTTGTGTTCCAGTTCCAATTCATTACATGAAGTTGGTGTTAAACGGTAAGATGTTCTTGTTGTTCACATCTCTTGTATTAGGAGACCCACGCTGTACACACAGGTGAGGATACTCATTTCTGTTTTCAAGAAAGTTTACACATAACACAAACGGATGAAAGAAGAGAACGCATGCATTCTGAGAGATAGAAAATACACAATAAAAGTGTTCACTTCTCTTGAAACCAGTTATTTATTGAGAAGAAGTTATATTGAATTGTCACAGATTGGTACACACACAGAAACTAGCTTTCCTCTGCGTTAGCTTTTGGTAAGGAAAGGTGTTCCCGTGGGTTCCGTAGGTGTGGGGTTTCTGACTGAAGAAAATTGCATTTATTCAGTCCATTATGGGGTAGCAGCTTTTATTATATTTTAGTGCTGTGTTAGGCAATGGGAAAGATGAAAATGAATGGAGAAAAAAAAATCTTGTCTTTAATTATACCAGATTAAGATAGGTAAAACATAACTAATTAAGGTCAGAAGTGAGAAGTGTAAAAGGCTATGAAGTGTTTGGAGCAGGGAAGGATTATTTCCAGTTTTGTGAGGTAGGAAGGAGTGTGCAGGATCAGATAAAGGAGGAGGCAGTGTTTAAATTGGGTCTAAAATTAAGGAATAATCTGGATTACAGGTATTAAATACAGGAAGGAAAGAGTAATCCGGGCAGAGAACATGACCAGTGTCATGGACGCAGAAAAGTGAAGGCATGTACAAGGCGACAAAGCATCATTAGTGGGGACTAGGCCATGTGGTACTTGGTTCTCAGAAACTAAACTTAGAAAGGTTCAGAAAGCTGTGGGGGTCCATAGAACCGTTGTCATTCTGGAGTCTTGTTGAATCTGTTTTCCCCCATTCTTTTGAAATTAGGCAAGGCCAGGAAACTTTTTTTTCCCTCCAGGTTTGGTGCGATGTAACTGACATATAACATTACTTAAGTTGGTATGCAATGCAAGGATTTGATACGTGCACGTATTGCAAAATGTTTATCACAATAAGGTTAGTTAACACATCCTTCACCTCACATGATTACCATTTTTTTTTTTAATGATTACCATTTTGTTGATGTTTTTGTTATGGTGAGGACATGGAAGCTCTACTTTCATAGCCATTTTCAAGTACAGTACAATAGTTACACTATTGTTAACTATAGTCTTCGTGCTGTACCTTATGTCCTTGGAACATACTCATAACTAAAAGTTTGTACCCTTTGACCAATATCTCACCATTTGCCCCAGGAACCACCATGCTAATATTCCTGTGGATTCAGCTTTTTTAGATTTCATTTTAAGTGAGATCACGTAGTGTTCATCTTTCTCTGTTGGACTTATTTCTCTTAGCATAATGCACTAAAGGTCCATCCATGTTGAGTTAATATTTGTGAGTAGCAGGATTTCCTTCTTTTTTAATGGCTGAATAATATTCTATCGTATGTAAATACCATATTTTCTTTATCCATTTATCCACTGATGGACAATTAGGTTGTTTCCATGCCTTTAAAATATATTTTATTTATTTGTCAGAGAGGGAGAGAGAGAGAGACTACAAGCAGGGGGAGTGGCAGGCAGAGGAAGAAGCAGGCTCCCTGCTGGGATCCTCCCTAGGATCATGACCTGAGCCAAAGGCAGACGCTTAATTGACTGAGCCACCCAGGTGTCCATTTCCATGTCTTGACTATTGTAAATAATGCTTCAATGAACATAGGAGTGCATATATCTCTTCAAGATAGTGAGTTTATTTCTTTTCGATTTATACCTAGAAGTGGGAGTGCTGAATTATATGGTAGTTCTATTTTTAATATTTTGAGCGACCCCCATACTGTTTTCGAGTGGCTGCACAACTTACATTCCCACCGCAGTGCACAAGTGTTCCCTTTTCTCCACAGCCTTGAGAGCATTTATTGTCTCTTGTTTTTTGGGTAATAGACATTCTGAGAGGTAAGAGGCAATATTTCATTCTGGTTTGATGTACGTTTCCCTGATTATTAGTGATGTTGAGTACCTTTACATGTACTTGTTGGCCATTTGTATGTCTTCTTTGGAAAAATGTCTGATCAGGCCCTCTGCCCGTTTTTCAGTCAGACTGGTTTTTTTGCTATTGAGTTGTGGGAGTTCCTTATGTATTTTTGTTATTGACCCCTTATCAGATATATAGTTTGCAAATGTTTTCTCGTATTGTGTAGGATATCTTCTCCTTTTGTTGATTCTTCCTTTTGCTATGTAGAAGCTTTTTGTTTAATGTCATCCCACTTCGCTTTTGTTGCTTATTTTGGTGCCATATCTTAAAAATCATCACGAAGACTGATGTCAAGGAACTTTTTCTCTATGTTTTTCTTTTGGAGTCTTATGGAGTCTTGCATTTAAGCCCTTAATCCATTTTGAGTTAATATTTGTGAGTGGCTTAAATAACAGTCTTTAATGTCATTCTTCTATTTTTGGATAGGCAGTTTTCCCAACACCATTTATTGAAGAGACTATTTTTTCCACATTTATTTCGTTGGCTTCCTTGTCAAACATTAGTTGACCATAAATGTATGAGTTTATTTCTGGGTTCTCTACTCTGATCCATTCATCTAAGCATCTGTTTTTATGCCAGTACACACTGTTTTGATTACTATAGTTTTGTAATAAAGTTTGAAATCAACATGTGCAGAACCTCCACATTTGTTCTCAAGATTGCTTTTCCTTGGCTATTTGGGGTCTTTGTAGTTCTAGATAAATTTTAGGATTTTTTTTTTATTTCTGTGAAAAATGTGGCCACATATCTCGATTTAAGTTCTCATAAAAGCAGACTATGAGATAAAGCCTTAAATGTAACATAGAATATTTGTGAAGTGATCTTATGGAACAAAAATGAGGGAAGTGGGAAAGTGACCCAGGAATGGGGGAAAACTATGGGCAATTAATATTCAGTCCTGTTGAGGGCACTCAGAGATATTATGAGGATCGTGTTATAAAAGGAAAGGGATCCTAGGGCATATATCACAATTCCCATCCTCCAATTTGTTGAAGGTTACCCAGTGGGATTAACATCCTTGTCTTTCAGGATCACCCTCATGTATGGAACAAACTCTGGTGTTGGTGAAAGCCTTTGAGAATTAAAAAAAAGAGAGAGAGAGAGAAACAGGCATTTACATTGGGAAGCTGTCAGTTTGCTGGGAATTGCCTGTAGTTCCAGGTGAGCTCAAGTAACTGAGGACTATGGGGCAGGGCCTCAAGAGTATGTGATAAGTACATATCTTACTTTGGTGAGTAGAAGATGAACAAAAGTGATGTCACTTCTAGGTGGCAACTTTAAGAAAGAGTTCATGATTTCCATATTCCTTTCCCCTGCCAGACCAAAAATAATGGTTCAAATGATGGGGGCTCCGTCGGCTTGTGTTCTGCAATAAAAAGATGTGGGGCAGAACTAGCAACTGGCTCACAGAGTACAGACATACAGCATGAGTGAGAAATAAACTTGTTTCTTATAAGCACTTACAATGTATTTTAATTTTGCAATTTTAGGTGCTTTAAGGGTTATTACTAGTTGTTAAGGGTTGTTACTATTACTATTATTATGTTACTATTACTATTTTTTTAAAAAGATTTTATTTATTTATTTGAAAGAGAGGCAGTGAGAGAGAGCATGAGCAAGGAGAAGGTCAGAGGGAGAAGCAGACTCCTCGTGGAGCCGGGAGCCCCATGCGGGACTCGATCCCGGAACTCCGGGATCATGACCTGAGCTGAAAGCAGTCGTCCAACCAACTGAGCCACCCAGGCGTCCCTACTATTACTATTTGTTAAGGTTTATTACTACTTGTAAGTGTTATTACCCTTACAAGGGTTATTACTAATTCAACATGACCTAGCTTACCCTGGCTGATATATATTCATTTCCAAACTGGTTAGTTATGTGATGGTCAATTATGGTAACCAAGAATTAATTTTAATACCCCAAAGTCCAGGGCACAAATAAGATATTCTCTGTAATGTCCAGTTGGAGATGGGCCATACAGGATGGCTGGGGTTCTACACTAGCTTATCTGGGGATCCAGGTTCTTTTTATCTTCTTTCTCTAGCACTACCCTAGCATAGGGGTCAGCACACTTACTCTGTAAAGGGCCAGATCATACGTATTTTAGGTTTTGCAAGCCATATGCTTTATTTGTTACAACTATTCAAGTCTGCTGTAGAGTAAAAGCAGGTGTAGATCGTAAGTAAATGAATGGGCTTGGCTGTGTTTCAGTAAAGCCTTATTTGCAAACACAGGCAATGGCTCTTGATTTAGGCTTTAAATACAGTCCCTGTGTTCAATTTGGTAGCACAAATACTAAAACAGAAATAATTCAGAGAAGGTTAGTATGGTCCTTATGCAAGGACAAAGAGTTCATGAAGTGCATTGGTCTTCAAACCAACCATGCATCAAGCTATAGAGTAGTTCTGCCTGGGAAAGATGCTGATTTCTTGGCCGAGTCCAACAAGGGAGCTACATTTGGGTGTCATCACTGTGTTTAAGGCTGTGAGCCACTTTCTTAGGCTCTGAAATTAAACTCTAAACATAAGTAAAATAGCTATGTTCCTGGGAACTGACTTTTTCTAAGCAAACAAACAAGAGTGGAATGCAATCCATTTTTTAGTAACACAGGAAGCCTGGATGTTTGTGTTCTTCAGTCCATGTATTCTCTCCCCGTAGGGAAGCAGCATGGGAAGAAAACTCATAATTAGGAGTGAACATTAAGAACTTGAAATTAGAACTGGAAAGGAAGCTGAATGTTCTAGTAGTTGGTGATAGCCTGATGTGTCTGTTTCCTCCTTGGACTGCATTTCTCTGCTACTCCTTTTTCTAGCTTCCATCACCCCTTCTCTACAATAAATAAAGCTCCAGTTTTGGTAGCCAATTTGTCTACGGTAATAGATAATGATGCATACCTATGTTCTGATCTGTTATATGATTTTAGTCTTGGGGACTTCCTCATTTTTTCCCCCCATGTGCTAGCAATATATCATTTTGTATTTGTTACTGAGAAGTTAGATGTAAAATGTTAAACTGTAAATAAGAAGATATAGGTGAATGTGTGGTATTTAAGTAGGAAAGGACTTCTAAAGTTTAAATGCAAGAGAAACATTTAAAAAGGAAAATTATAGACTTATTAGCTCAATCTAATGAGTAGAAAATAGATTATTATTTTAAAAGAAAAACTCATCCATACTAGCAACATGCATAACATTAAAATGCAAGCCAGACACATAAAGAAATTGGAACAGGTGATAAGTAGAATCATTAAGAAATTCTAAAATAGCCTTAATATATAAATATCTCCAGTGAGCAAATAAGAAAATAGCAGGACTTCCTGTAGATGACTGGAGAAAGGACATGCCCAAGCAACTCATGGAACAGGATATTAATAGTTATTAAATATATAAAAGGATATTCAATGTCCAGAAAAATAAAGGCAAATTGTGGCCATTGTGACAGAGTTGGGCCGTGCTCACCAAATGTTCCATATCCTCCATGACATTTTCAAGCTCCTTTTCAGTTAGGCTGGGTCTTATGACTAGTTTTGGTCAGTGTACTCTGAGCAGATATGACATTGATCACTGGGCCAAGGTAATTAAGAACCAGTGTGCCCTCCTGCAGCCAATTTAGAGACCATCTGTTCTAGATGCTGCAGCTGGAAGGTGGAGGGTTTATGTGAATATGAGATAAACTTTTATTGTGTTAGGCCATTGAAGTTTTGGCAAAATCTTGGTGTGTTTTAGAAACAGAAAGAAAGCCAATAGAGTTGGCCTGTGGAGGACTAGGAAGAAAGTGGTAGGAGGTTATGTTGGAGAGGGAGGCAAACCTCAGTCAGGGAGGACTATGTAGACAATCGTGGAGAGTTTAAATTTTATTTTTAGTGCAACAGGAAGTGTATCAAGATACAGTGCTGTATCAGGAATATGCCCCCAAGAACCTTAAAATTCTTTCTTCTCTCTGATCCACGAATATACAGAGTCTATTCTGAAGATTCTGAGAAAAAATTCTGAAAAGTAGTTAAAGATTTATATGTAATAATATGTTTTTCTTAAATTATAAAAGCAAAAAGTCAAAAAACCCTAAATATGTAAAAATGCAGGAAATGATTGAAATCTTATATTGTTATTTCTAAATAGATCTTCTCCTAAAGGATTTAAAAAATAGGAATTCTTATGTTGCATTTACAATAGCAACACAATTTGAAATAAAGAGAATGTAGGAGATCTTTAGTGAAGGATGTAAAGATGAACAGATGGAGGGAAATACTAAGCTGTTGTATGCAAGAGTTTAAAATTATAAAAATGTAGTTTCTTATTTAATAATAATAAAATTCCAATTAAATTCCCTAGGAAATTTTATTTATTTACTTATTTATTTATTTATTTATTTTTAAAAAGATTTTATTTATTTATTTGACAGAGATCACAAGTAGGCAGAGAGGCAGACAGATAGAGAGAGAGGTGGAAGCAGGCTCCCTGCAGAGCACAGAGCCCGATGTGGGGCTTGATCCCAGGACACCGGGAACATGACTTGAGCTGAAGGCAGAGGCTTTAACCCACTGAGCCACCCAGGTGCCCCTCCCTAGGAAATTTTAATTAAACTTTACAAACCTGAGTCTGAAGTTCACTGAGAGGAAAAAATGTCTGAGGAAACTAAAAATAGTTTGAAAAAAGAACAATGTGGGCTCCTGCACAGTTGTGAACATTGGGTCAATGGAAAGAGTAGGAATTTAAAAAGACACCCATGTTTATTTTATTTTATTTTTTAAAGATTTTGTTTTTTATTTATTTAAGAGAGAGAGAATATGAGTGGGGATGTGGGTAGAGGGAAAGGAAGAAGCAGACTCTCTGCTGAGCAGGGAGCCTGACGCAGGACTCCATTCCCTGATGCTGGGATCATGACCCGAGCTGAAGACAGATAGTTAACTGACTGAACCCCCAGGTGCCCCAAGACACTCATGTTTATATGAAAACTTAGTGTTTGATAAAGCCAGAGTCTCAAAGCAATGGGGGGGGGGAAAAACAAACTATACAATAAATGGGTGTGGGAAAATGGAATATCCATTCACATAAAAAAAAAAAACTCTGCCACACATATAGTACTCAGAAAAACATTCTGTGTGAAATAAAGAACTGAACCTCTTTACAAACAACCCACTATAAAAGCAGTAGGGAAAATGTAGGTATAAAAAGCAACCTGAACCTCTCTACTCATTAAACAAGTGCCCATTCCTTTTTCTTCCTTCAGCCCCTGGGTTCTTCAAAAAGTTAAACATAGTATTACCATCTGAGCCAGAAGTTCCACTTCTAGGCATATAGCCCCAAAATTGAAAACAAGGATGCAGTAAAAGGTAGAAATAACCCAAATGTTCATCAAGAGATGACTGGATAAACAAAATGTGGTATGGCACAGTATTTTTCAGCCTTAAAAAGGAGGGAGAGTCTGACACATGCCATGACATAGATGAACCTTGAAGGCATTGGTGCTAAGTGAAGCAAGCCAGTCACAAAAGGACAACTCTTGTAGGATTCCCCCTTAGATCAGGCATCTAGAATAGTCAGATTTATTGAGACATGGAGTAGCATGGTGGTTGCCAGGGGCTGAAGGAGGAAAGAGGAATGGGCACTTGTTTAATGAGTATAGAGGTTCAGGTTGTGATGATGAGAAAGTTCCAGAAATGGCTAGTGTTGATGGCTGCACAGCACTGTGCGTGTGCTTAATGTCGCGGAATTGTAACCCTTAAAATGGTGAAGATGGTAAATTTGATATTATGTATAATTCACCACAATAAAATTGTAAAAAAAATATTTAAGGAAGTACACTAGAGAAAAAGCAACCATGAAGGACTGAGCTGTGTCAGAGACAAACACTATTTCATAGTATAGGAGGAATTTGAGAGAGAGAAGTTCCTGGATCATTGAGAATGAGTACAAGCTAACAATGTACAGAATTTGAAATTGACAACTTAAAAGCATAATTCAGAAAAAGAAAAAAGCTGAAAAAAGGAGTAAGTTTTCAAAAAAATAGAGTGCTTATGTTTTTATATATGGAAAACATAAAAGAGAATAGATTTCTATTGAACATGACCCATGTAAGATTTGCATACAGGCACCACAAATTCTTATTTAATGAGGACTTAATTATTGGTCCAAAAAGTAAAAGAAAATGAGTCAGAAAATTATTCTAATTAAAGTCAAAACTTGAACAAACCCAAAGAATTCCTACAACTTCATATTCTTCCCTGAATGAAGATTTAATTACGATCATGAAATGTCAGTGGCACACAAAAAGGCTCACAGGCAGTTACTAGACTGGAACAAAGAGGCTGAAAAAGCAGCAAACAATTGATAGTATTCTACAAAGTCAAGCAAATGTGGAACATTGACAGAGATAGAGAATATGAGCATGATGTTCTTGAAAACAAAGCATAACAGGGATTTTGTGGTACAATATTTACCGAAAAAAGATTTTCTAAGTTCAGTAGAAGTAATTTAATGCTAGAATGGCTAAATGTGTAAGATGGAAAAGAAATTGTGAAACAAATTTTCACTATTTAGAATGGAGCATTTAATATATCATTATTGATTTAAGAGGTAATTAAGTAGAACAAAATACCACATAAAAATTAAAAAACAAACAAACATATATTGCTCAGTTCGGTTAGATGGCGGCAGGGACCAAAGTTGTGTTGAACAACTGAAATTTATTGTATATGTTGTTGAACCAGAGACGTCTCAAAACAAGGAGGTTGAAATGAGTATTTCATTGATTTTTATACCTGTTGCAAAGAGTACATTTTTTTTAAATTAACCGAAGAACTGAAAAATCTTTAGACATTTGGCATTAATTTAAAAGACGGAGGAAGGCAGCCCAAGGCAATGGTGCTGACATGGCTGGTGAAGAAAAGGTCTGCATAAGCCCAGACTTTTGTCTGAAATATCCAGAGTCTGCCTTTGTGCCTAACTAAATTTTAATTGTATAGTTAGAATTTGTTACTAGGAGATGTGGCTTCAACTATGCCAATTACAATCACATTTGGGGGGAGCAATTCGGAGATTAAGCATGGTAATCTCTGGATTATCTCTGTGTAAAATGGTGTCAAATTGGCATATCTTGAAGAAAGTCACGTCAAATTTAATCTTGCAACCACTCTCAGATAACATGATTGGGAAATGTTAATTTAGATAGGACTCAAGATCCTTTAGAAAAGATAGAGCAGCACAAAATTCTCAAATAGAGTGAATTATGGACTTCAGTAGAAAAAGAAATGAATATCAAACTTGTATTCTCATCAATTTTTAGTATTTAGAACTGATGTTTCCAAAATGTTATAAGAAACCCCAAAAGGTCAAATTATTTACTCATATTAAAAAGTGCTAAAAATAGTTTAAAAACTTCTAGAGAAAAGAGTTTTTCTAAATGAAGATGATATGAGAAATATGCAATATAATATTGTAATAAATATAAGGAAATTAAAATAAGGAAACAAAATATTTCAATGACTGAGGGACAAGATTTATGTGTCAAATAATTTTGAAACTACGGCAGACACTGATTACTGAGCATTATAGATGAGGCAGAGTTACAAATGAAGATAGGTAAGAAAAAATTGAGTAATATATTATTGTAATGTAATCATATTTTTTGTTTTATAAAATCCGAGCATTGATAAATTTTAGTAGAACTTAAATATAATATGGATGTAGCTATTCCTTAAAAATATGAAAATCGTAAGTGAATTTGATGCCTTTCTTTTTTGCTGTGGAAGCAGATCAGAATATGTCACCCCAAGTATGCCACTTTTGCATCAGGATTATTTCAAGCTGAAAGCAATTAAGAAGAAGCAAACTCAGAAAAGGCCCTTGCCCTCCCCCATCTGCCTAAAAGCAGGACGTAAATTGGTGGTTCCCTCTCTCCTATCCTGCCCCAGACAGAGAAAAACCCTTATCAATGGAGACAGAAAGTCGGCACCCGAGACAGAGCTGCACAAACAGACCTTACTCAAATAACCCCGTCTTCCATTAGTTTGCGCCATATATTTACTTTCCCACAACCACCTGTAGAAGTTCAAAACCCTTTTCCTTTGTCTAGTCACCTCACAATTTCTCACCCTCTGTTCAAAGGGCACATAAGCTCCCTTCTCTTTCCTCCTGAGTTTACCTGCTGCTTTGGTCTGCTCTTACTTTTTATGAAACTCTCTGTGCATATAAAGATGAAAACATCGAATAAAATCTGTATGGGGGCACCTGGGTGGTGCAGTCACTTGAGCATCTAACTCTTGGTTTCAGCTCAGGTCTGATCTCAGGTTGGTTGGATCAAGCCCTGCATCCGGCTCCTGGCTCAGCCAGTCTTTTTGAGTTTCTCTCTCTCTCTGTCCCTCCCCCTCCCAAATCAATCAATCAATCAATCAATCTTGAAAAAAATCTGTATGTCTTTTCTCCTGTTAATCAGCCTTTCAGCCGTCGAGTTTGAAGGTCCCAGTTGCAGAACTGAAGAGGGTAGGGAAAAGTTTTTTCTCCCCTACACTATGTGGTGGTTTTGCCAGTGATTAAAACATTGTCTCTTGGCTCCAACCTACTCTTTGGTATTTGGCTTTGTGATGCTGGAGCTGGAATGCTTCAAACGGCTTTTCTGCTTCTGCAGTGGTTCTGGTTGTCGTCACCATCATCAGAGATTGTCAGAGGGAGGTGGGAAGGCTCTGGGGGAGAGACAGGACTTGCTTCTGGCTGTTTGCTTCCTCTTGCGATGAAAGGTACTCCTGGCTTCTCCGCCCAGGCAGGAGCACTTCCTCCCAGCCGAGGCCAGTGTGCAGTTAACACCTGGTGGAGAACCAGCCTTCTGATGCCCTATTTCTGATATACTGGCACTGTTCAAATAGGTGGTATGATTTTTGCTTCCTGGCTGGTTTCTGACTGGTAAGGAAAAGTATTGAAAAAATTCTGAAAAATTATCTTTCAAATTTGATTGGCAGGTGGTCTTTGTCTAGGCAGCTTGTTTAGGAAAACTGTCTTCTAGGGAGAGGAATAGTTGAGGTGCTGGAGACACTAGTGTCACTCGCTGCAAGACGGAGTCAGAAGACCCAATTCACAGAGCTGTTGGTGTAAAGTTAGCAAAAGAACCAATTCTGGCATAGTTGTTCCTGCTGCGTTCCTTGTGGGCTTGCAGGGATATTGCAGATCTGTTTCTCTTCCTCTCCCTCCAACCTTGGTGCTAGGAGCCCTTCCTAGACAGACTGGCCCACGGCTCAGCCCCATTGTCCTAAGATTGATCCCCCTTCCCATGTCTCTCTTGGAATCTGTGGACACTGAGCTGGTTTGGCCTCTGGTATTGTTTTGATTTCTGCAGTAGCTTTCTGACCTGCATTGTTTAGATATGTACTTCTTTGCCAATCTGATCTTTATGCTTATTACTTGTGGGAATTCTTTCATAACCTTTTGATGTTATGCCTTTTGGTTTTCTAGCTCTACATGTGTTTATTCTTTTCAGGTAGTATATTTCTCCCATTTCAAGGGATTTTGAATTAGAGTGATGTTCTTAGTTCAATATTTTAGCCCAATCTTTTTTGTACTTCTTTGTAATTGTTTTTTCCCCAAAGTGTCTATAGATGGGTTTACTTCTATAATCAGAAGAAAAGGTAGATTCTACCAAAGATTATGTTACTTTCCTTGTAAACTATTAATCCCTCAGGGATATAAAGTTTTAGTTACTTCACAAGGAAGTGTAACTATTATAATTCATGAAATCTCCAGGGGCAACACATTACAACTTAATTTCTTATATGGTGTTTTATTTATTTTTATAATTGCACAGATAAATAATGTAAGAAAGTGAAATGACAGTTATGATCATTGTATCAGTGGAAATACTCTGAAAGTCATTTGAATCAATTCAAGGCTGACAGGAACTTACTGTACATTTAAAAATTTACTTATCTAGTTATCTTTTAATATTTTAGCTCAGATTCTCCAGAGATTTTCCGAAACTAAATTAAAATAACATCTGTCTGAAATAAACTGAACATGAATGAGATGTTTGCAAGTGTAACATGTACATATCGCAAGTATTCGTGAATACAACCTGTAGATATTATGTGGATATTCATGATTCCTCAAGCACAAGTGCTCAAGAGGTAACTGAGCCTCATTACTTTGACAATGTTTACTGAATGCCTACTGCATGTCAGTATTCTAATGCTGGGAGGACAATGGACAGAGTAGATATGGTCTCTATTCCCCATGGAACTTTTACTCTTGTGGGGAATATAGATTTGCAGACAGGCATTTTGGTGTGCCAAAATAACAGGATAAGATAAATCTAGGGAGATCAGAAAGCTCAGAGGAGGGAAACTTCAGTCTTGAGTATCATGGAATAGTAGATGATGACATAAAGAACTAATAATAAAGAAACTGATTGGAGGCAGATAACAGAGACACAGCCTCTTTGCTTCAGCCTCTTGTATATACTGTGGACTCTACCTAGAGTCCTGTAGCAGTCATATGAGGTGGTGCCTCCTGAAGCAGACCTTTTGAGGTGCCAATGCTTTTCATAGGTCCTTCTCTGTGATCTGTCCCTTTCTTTGGTCCCATAACTGTGCTGGTCTTGTGTCATCTCCATCTTTTCTTCCTTGTCTCCCTCTTCCCTCCTCCTCTCCCCCAGCCCCATACTTGATTACAACCAAAGTGGACACTTGTTATCCATACTGTTGGCTGGACACTAACCAACCACAGTGTGTCTTCTTGATCTCTCTAGAGAATTTGAAGCAAGAGCCACAGCAACTCTATTGAAGCACTGTCTGTTGAATAAATAAACTAATTACTCCTCAACTTGATCCATAGGATCCAAAGTTAAAGTCCATTTTTGGAGCTTTTAGAACAGTGTTATTATATTTTTATGAGACCCTATAAAATTTTTCTTTATCAAGTAGATTAAGATTATATATTAAAAATGATGGTAAGTGTAATCATATTATTCAATATGATTAAGTTGCCACAATGTATTAGTTCCTTCTACCAAATCATAAACTGTCAATTTAGACACTGATGTATTTAAAAGCAGACATTTGTGTTCCAATTTGGTTTGAACCAAAGGTTTGTCAGGTAATCTAAAATTAAGTTGAAATTAATTTTAATTTAACTTTGATCTATAATATATTCTTTTTAAATAGGACTTGAAGGAAAGACTGCTATTTTTATTAATATCTATAATATTTGTTATGATACCTATAGGGAAAGTGTGTCGTAGATTTCTATTTCAGGGTTGGAAAGATCAAGCTGTTGAGAGGTGATATAGCAGAATGTACCAGTTAGCTATTGCCAAAATCCTGCTGCATAACAAACCATTTCACAACTCAGTGGATAACAATAATTAGTTTAATGGACCTGAGGGTGGGTTAAGGGTGTGATTAATATGGGCTGGATTAGATTAGAGTGACTTGGTTCCTCTCCACTTGTCTCTTGTCCTTCTCCTGGGACTAGCAGTCTCACCTCAGTATGCTCTGCTTAGAGGTAAAGCAAGTAAGTACACACATGTAAGTCCTCTTGAAGTCAAGATTCGGAAAGAGTACATGGTCACTTCTGCCTCAACCAAGTGTCCAAAGCAAGTCTTATGACCACATCCAGAGGTAAGAGGAAGGGAAGTATAGCACCACATACTGAGGACACTGCAAAATTTTATGGAAAAGACCATATATACATGGAGAGAGGAATGAGAAGGGATGGTGCTGTAATCTATACACAGAGACTATCAAGTTATTTACCAAACTGTTTCCTTTTCTTCCTGGTGTCTACAGCTAGACCACATTTCCTCACATCTCATGCAGTGATATTTGGCTGAATGGCCAAGTTCTTGCCAATGGAATGTGAGCAGAGATGACTTGACCCATAAGAGTGTCTATTTCCCTGTGTTATTTCTCATTCTTTGGTTTTATGCTGACAAGGCAGGACAAATTGAAAGTCATGTAGTAAAGAGAGAAGCATAGGATGAAGGAGGCCATGTCTGTACTGTATCTCTCATTTTGACTTCATCTGAGGAATATAGACTTTTATTGTGTTGGAGTCATTACTCATTTTGGGGTTCGTTTGTTATGGCAGCTAGCATTATCTTAAATGATACATGTGAGATTATATATATAGATATAAAGATATAGATATAGATATATAGATATATGGAGGGGGGCCTTATAGTGCCTCCAGAGTTCTTGAGAGCGCTTTGAGACACACTGCCCTTTAACTGAAGTTAAATCTAACTGAAGTTAAATCTAATTCCTTTGGGGGCATTCTCTACAAATCCTTCAATCAGGGAGGCAATACCTTGATTATCCTGAGGTTGGAAAGATATTCTTCCCAGTCACCAGGACAGGACTGAGCAGGAACAACACTTTTGTGACCAAAACAAGTCCTTGCAAACAGATCAGGGATGGAAATGTCTTTGAGGGTCAGGCCTCTCTTTTGAATCCTTCTTTTTTTGGTTCCATTGGACTCTTTAGCAGGAATGAAGGAGGAAGAATATTTGAGAAGAAGGTTTGGGGTGTGGTTTTCATCTGGCTACAGGAGCTGAGGTTTGCAAGGCTGTGCCCAAGGCCAAGGCCAAATGTACTCCAAGAATCCTCCTCTCCTAGTAAAACACCAGGTATGCTCTCATTTAGAATTTAGAATGTCTATTTTGTTTTAGAGTTTAGTTTTAGGCATGTAATCCATTATAAATTTTAAAACATAATCCACTTGGGCATATCATCTTCAACAGTCATAAAAAGCCTCTTTAATTTTTTTATTTGGAACAATTTTGCCTCATAAAGAAGCATCCCAAATTTCCAAGAGATAATAGCATTCTATTATCTATTATCTATTATTCCTTCCCTACAGTTTCTAACATCAGAAATGCTACTTCCTCCATACTTTTCCACAGATTCCATTCTCTAGTTAGGAACAAATAGAATGTATCCATTTCATAGTGAGCCCGAGGGTAAACATTTGGACATCACCTCGTTTTATGAGTTAGAGAAAATGCCTAATTATCCAGCTGACTACATAGTCACCAAGGCCTCCTTGGCCGTCAAGAGATATAGAAGAAAAAGAGATTAGTATTAGAGATGAAAATAGCTTCATCCTAGACAGAATAGCAATTAGAATTTTTATCTCTAGGCCATCTGGGTTATTATTATAATTCCCTTTCTGTCAAAAAATTCCTCAACTTTGGTGGATTTGTCCTTACAGTTAATAATAATAGCTAACATTTATGGAACACTTACTGGGTCTCAGGCACTTAATGTGCATTTGCTCACTTCATTCCCAGAAATATCCTATGAGATGGATGCTGTGATCCCCACTGTATGGACGAGGAAATGGAGGCATGGCTGGTAAGAGATCCAACCACGGTTTGAAGTCAGATATAGTGTGACTCCAGAAAGTGAGCTCTTCTCTGCTATTCTCCATATAACTAAGTCATATGGTTCCCAAGATTGATTAGTCTTCTGCTATACAACCCTAATGAACTCTGTTGAGAATCTCCAACCACTTTGTCTTAGCCAATTTGAAGCTCTCGGGTAGAGAGAAGAAGGCCACTTTTTAAGGCCTCTTCCCTTCTCTGTATAATAAATGCTGCTAGTTCATAGCAAACATTTCTAACTTCTTTCTATAGGCTCATGGAAAGCTAGATCCTGATATTATCTATCTGTATATAGTGTCACTGGTTACATTTACTGCTGACATCAAGTATTTTCAATCTATATTCTGTGGGAAGATGGTGAGTACTCTGTGGGAACCATCCAGAATGCTGGCTATACTGAGTATTAAAAACATGACATACTAGGTGAATAGCTATTGCCCCGACAACCCCTTCCCCAGACCCCTCCCTGATATTTCCATCTCTTTTGTGCCATCCTTCAATGGAGGGGTTAATGTCTGACACAGCAGGCTGCTTCCTGGATATGCTTTGCTCTGTGGCCGGTGTCCCTTGCTCAGGACCTCCATTAATTAATCTACACGGTGGAAAAACAATACCTGTTCTGCCTTTGTCCTTGGGCTGAGGGGAAGATCATGGTGGAAAAATGTCTGAAAAATTTTTTTCCCAATCAACAAATACAAATACCAGGGAATGTCACCATGGGGGAGAACTTCACTTTCTGCCAGGCAGGGGACAATGAATGACCTCTGGGTCTGCTAGTGTTCCTCAAGGAATGGCTGGGGTTCTGCAATTTTTTTTTTCACACATACAATTAGGTGTTAAACGTTTTTGTGAAGTTTCTAATGCTTTCTATATTTGAGTTCTTGTAGAGTATATGATTTTTTTTTTTTTTTTACCTTAGGTCTTTCTCTTTCTTTTGTCTTGTTGTTAGTGTAAAGAAATGCAACTGATTTCTGTGCATTGACTTTATATCCTAACACTTTACTGAATTCCTGTACAAGTTCTAGCAGTTTTGGAGTGGAACCTTTTGGGTTTTCCACATATAGTATCATATCATTTGCAAAGAGTGATAGTTTGACTTCTTCTTTGCCGATTTGGATGCCTTTAATTTCTTTTTGTTGTCTGATTGCTGAGGCTAGGACTTCCAGTACTATGTTGAACAGCAGTGGTGATAACGGACATCCTTGCCGTGTTCCTGACCTTAGCAGAAAAGCTTTCAGTTTTTCTCCATTGAGAATGATATTTGCAGTGGGTTTTTCATAGCTGGCTTTGATAATATTGAGGTATGTGCCCTCTATCCCTACACTTTGAAGAGTGTTAATCAGGAAGGGATGCTGCATTTTGTCAAATGCTTTTTCAGCATCTATTGAGAGTATCATATGGTTCTTGTTCTTTCTTTTATTAATTTATTGTATCACATTGATTGATTTGCGGATGTTGAACCAACCTTGCAGCCCTGGAATAAATCCCACTTGGTTGTGGTGAATAATCCTTTTAATGTACTGTTGGATCCTATTGGCCAGTATTTTGGTGAAAATTTTTACATCTGTGTTCATCAAGGATATTGGTCTGTAGTTCTCTTTTTTGATGGGATCCTTGTCTGGTTTTGGAATCAAGGTAATGCTGGCCTCATAAAATGAGTTTGGAAGCTTTCCTTCCATTTCTATTTTTTGGAACAGTTTCAGGAGAATAGGAATTAGTTCTTCTTTAAATGTTTGGTAGAATTCCCCTGGGAAGCCGTCTGGCCCTGGACTTTTGTTTGTTTGGAGATTTTTGATGACTGTTTCAATCTCCTTACTGGTTATGGGTCTGTTCAGGCTTTCTATTTCTTCCTGGTTCAGTTGTGGTAGTTTATATGTCTCTAGAAATGTATCCATTTCTTCCAGATTGTCGAATTTGTTGGCATAGAGTTGCTCATAGTATGTTCTTATAATTGTTTGTATTTCTTTGCTGTTGGTTGTGATCTCTCCTCTTTCATTTATGATTTTATTTATTTGGGTCCTTTCTCTTTTCTTTCTGATAAGTCTGGCCAGGGGTTTGTCAATCTTATTAATTCTTTCAAAGAACCAGTTCCTAGTTTCATTGATTTGTTCTATTGTTTTTTTAGTTTCTATTTCATTGATTTCTGCTCTGATCTTTATGATTTCTCTCCTCCTGCTGGGTTTAGGCTTTCTTTGTTGTTCTTTCTCCAGCTCCTTTAGGTGTAGGGTTAGGTTGTGTATTTGAGACCTTTCTTGTTTCTTGAGAAAGGTTTGTACTGCTATCTATTTTCCTCTCAGGACTGCCTTTGTTGTGTCCCCCAGATTTTGAACTGTTGTGTTTTCATTATCATTTGTTTCCATGAATTTTTTCAATTCTTCTTTAATTTCCTGGTTGACCCATTCATTTTTTAGAATGATGCTGTTTAGTCTCCATGTATTTGGGTTCTTTCCAAATTTCCTCTTGTGATTGAATTCTAGCTTCAGAGCATTGTGGTCTGAAAATATGCAGGGAATGATCCCAATCTTTTGATACCGGTTGAGACCTGATTTATGACCCAGGATGTGGTCTATTCTGGAGAATATTCCATGTGCACTAGAGAAGAATGTGTATTCTGTTATTTTGGGATGGAATGTTCTGAATATATCTGTGATGTCTGTCTGGTCCAGTGTGTCATTCAAGGCCTTAATTTCCTTGTTTATCTTTTGCTTAGATGATCTGTCCATTTCAGTGAGGGGAGTGTTAAAGTCCCCTACTATTATTGTATTATTATCAATGTATTTCTTTAATTTTGTTATTAATTGATTTATATAGTTGGCTGCTCCTGTGTTAGGGGCATAGATATTTAAAATTGTTAGGTGGTCTTTTTGGACAGACCCTTTGAGTATGGTATAGTGTCCTTCCTCATCTCTTATTATAGTCTTTGGCTTAAAATCTAATTGATCTGATATAAGGATTGCTACCCCAGCTTTCTTCTGATGTCCATTAGCATGGTACATTGTTTTCCACCCCCTCACTTTAAATCTGGAGGTGTCTTCGGGTCTAAAATGAGTTTCTTGTAGGCAGCATATTGATGGGTTTTGTGTTTTTATCCATTCTGATACCCCATGTCTTTTGATTGGGGCATTTAGCCCATTAACATTCAGGGTAACTATTGAGAGATATGAATTTGGTGTCATTGTATTGCCTGTAAGGTGACTGTTTCTTTCTGATCTACTACTTTTAGGGTGTTTCTTTGCTTAGAGGACCCCTTTCAATATTTCCTGTAGAGCTGGTTTGGTGTTTGCAAATTCTTTCAGTTTTTGTTTGTCCTGGAAGCTTTTTATCTCTCCTTCTATTTTCAATGATAGCCTAGCTGGATATATTCTTGGCTGCATGTTTTTCTTGTTTAGTGCTCTGAATATATCATGCCAGTTCTTTCTGGCCTGCCAGTTCTCTGTGGATAAGTGTGCTGCCAGTCTAATGTTTTTACCCTTGTATGTTACAGATTTCTTTTCCCGGGCTGCTTTCAGGATTTTCTCTTTGTTGCTAAGACTTGTAAATTTTACTATCAGGTAACAGAGTGTGGACCTATTTTTATTGATTTTGAGGGGCATTCTTTGCATCTCCTGGATTTTGATGTTTGTTCCCTTTGCCACATTAGGGAAATTCTCTACAATAATTCTCTCCAATATACCTTCTGCTCCCCTCTCTCTTTCTTCTTCTTCTGGAATCCCAATTATTCTAATGTTGTGTCGTCTTATGGTGTCACTTATCTCTTGAATTCTCTCCTTGTGATCCAGTAGCTGTTTGTCTTTCTTTTGTTCAGCTTTTTTATTCTCTGTCATTTTGTCTTCTATGTCACTGATTCTCTCTTCTGCCTCATTTATCCTAGCAGTAAGAATTTCCATTTTTGATTGCACCTCATTAATAGCTTTTTTGATTTCAACTTGGTTAGATTTTAGTTCTTTTATTTCTCCAGAAAGGGCTTTTGTCTTTCTGGAGAGCGTTTCTCTAATATCTTCTATGCCTTTTTGAAGCCCAGCTAGAACCTTGAGAATCATCATTCTGAACTCTAGATCTGTCATATTACCAATGTCTGTATTGATTAGGTCCCCAGCTTTCAGTACTGCCTCTTGCTCTTTTTTTTGTGGTGAGTTTTTCTGCCTTGTCATTTTGTCCAGATAAGATTTGCTTTCTCCTCCTCTGGAATTCCGCTGTTCTCCTTGGTAAGTGAAGTTGGTCCTGGCTGGGTTTCTTGTTGATCTTCTGGGGGAGGGGCCTGTTGTAGTGATTCTCTAGTGTCTTTGCCAGAGGCGGAGCTGCCCTGCCCTTTACCAGGGGCCGGGCTAAGTAATCCGCTCTGGTTCCCTTTTGGGAGCTTTTGTTCCCTGAGGGCTTTCCGTAGAGTTCCAGAGGACGGGAATGAAGATGGCGGCCTCTCAATCTCCGGCCCAGAGGAGATGAGAGCTCAGGGTCCCACTCCTCAGTGTGCCCTCAGAGAAAAGCGCCTAATCACTCCCGTCTCCTTGGCCTCTGGTCGCGCTTGGAGAAAAGCACTCAATCGCTCGCGCTTGGAGAAAAGCGCTCAGTCGCTTCCATCTCCCTGGCCTCTGGCCGCTCTCCAAGCTCACCCAGCCTGTGCCCGGTTCAATGTAACCCTGAGTTGAGAGCTCACTCCTCGGCTTTGTCGCTGTAGCTGGCTTTCCTGCTCTAATACCTGTAAGCTCTGTGACACTCAGACACCCCCAGTCCTTCTGTGACCCTGCAGGACCTAGGGTTACGCTGACCCTGCGTGGGCTTCCCCCGGTTTAGCCTCTGGAGCGATGTCCCTCCATGGGGCAGACTTTTAAAAGTCCTGATTTTGTGCTCCGTTGCTCCGACGCTTGCTGGGAGCCAGCCCCTCCCGCCGTGGTCTATCTTCCCGTTGCTTTGGATTCACTTCTCCACAGGTCCTACCTTTCAGAAAATGATCGATTTTCTGTTTCTAGGATTGTTGCTCTTCTTCTCTTTGATTTCCCATTGGATTTGTAGGTGTTCACAATGGTTAGATAAGCTATCTAGCTGATCTCCTGCTACCTGATGTCATCTCAGCCTGCTACTTCTCCACCATCTTGACTCCTCCCCAAGTTTCACAATTTTTAAAACAAAGATTTTAATGTTGAACTTTCTCTTTCTGTGATATCTGACCTTTCTTTTTCTCTTTTAAACAGCTTTATTGAGGTAAATCCACATAGGATGCAATTTATCCATTTAAAGTGTGCAATTCAATGGCTTACAATATATTCACAGAGCTGTACAATCATTACCAAAACCAATTTTAGAACGTTTTCATCACCCTCCCCCCACAAAGAACCCCATACCTTTTAGCAACCACCCCTCATTTCTCCCCAGTCCTATCTCTACCACCTCACCCAGCTCTGGACAACTACTAATCTATGTTTTGTCTTTATAGACTTCCCTATTCTGGCTATTTTGCATAAATGGAATCATAGACTATCTCCTCATTTGTGAATGGCTTCTTTCACTTGTCATAATGTTTTGATGATTTCTGTGACATCTTTTTGATAAGAGATCATGTAAGGTCTTTGGATAGCAACTATATTTTGTTGCTCTATGTATGTTTCTAGATGGTATCTCACTAAATAGACCATAAACATTTAGGGACTGTTTTGACATCTGTAGTTTAGTATGCCCAGAACAGCACTGGCTTTTGTTGGAAAATCCTCCTTCTAATCCTGGTGTTGGGGGAGAAATGGAAGGGTTCTTATATAGGCCCTTTCTCTGAGGAGTCAGTCTGAGGATGGACAGCTGGCCCAGCTGATCCTTCCCTGGAATTTTAGAACTGGGAATGGAGACATGGGATTCTCTGGTCTCTAGAGAAGGGGTTTAGGTGGTCATGTCTGCTGCTTGTGGAAGAAGGCTATAGAAGAGAATGGAGCCTAGTCAAAAATATAAGCCATTTGGGACACCTGTGAGCATTCACACTGCTGACTGTATTTATCTCTGAGGTCCACCTGCACCCCTGGCCTTCATATGTTGTCTCTAAGGCACACAATTATATTTCAACATATTCTGCATCAAGTTTCAGATATAGGAATTATCACCGCACCTAAAGTATCTTGGGAGGGTTCAAAAGTGTGCATTACCTGTCTCTGGAAATATTTTAATGGATGATCATGACCTACATTAAATGATATTAATTTTTAGCATCCTAGGTATTTTATATTCAAGATGTTTTCCATGAACAAATTCAAGTTCTCATTTCACATTAATCATATATCCCCAAATTTTGTGAGTATTTTTTTGATGATTAAAAAATGTATTACATAGGCACATGCCTATATAAAACACAATCAGATTTTTTTCCTCCACATTTCACTGGTTTGAATGAATAGATGTTCTTTCTCATTTGGACTTGCTTAGTTATCATGAAATAAATAATTGAAAATAGAAGACAGGAAGAAATCTTAGGCATGCCGAATATTTTTCTACTTTAAATGTACATTTTAACATTTTGTGCATGCACCGAGTACTTTAAAAAACTCTGAAATACAGAATTAATCTATTGTTACTTTGTAACATTACATCTGTTGATTTGCTGTTTGAAGAAAAGGCTCAGGTCTTGACACCTTAAATTTCATGAGACTATAAATATTCTTATTTATTCAGGTGCACATAAAAGGCAAACTCTAAGAAAAAAGTCCTGACCCCTTTTACTACTCTTTTTTTCTGTGTGGGTGTGTGTTACAGAGAGGAAGTCTTGGCATTTATACAATTCTGTGTGTTTGGTGGAGATTCCTGGACTTTTTGTAACACCCCCTCACCCCCCAGCCTCCGGTGACCTATTTTCCTGTTTGCAGACAAACTTTAATATCAGTCCTTTTTACTAACTGATGAAATGGATACTTGGGTAAAGCTCTGAAGGAGAAAGATGAAAGAAAGACAAATACAGGCCTAGGGAAGGAGGATGGAGAAGAAGAAGGGGTGGGATCTGAACTGGGTCAGGAGGAAGGGGTAGGACCTAAACTAGGTTTCGGACGAGGTGGAGAGTGGGATTCCTGGGGCAGGTGCAAGAGGGAGCTGGTGCTGGTCTCAGCAGGAAAGAGGTCATGGAAGTGGCAGTGGGTCTGAGTAGCTGCGGTGAGCTGCTGACCCTGTGCTGGATGGTGGGGTCTACATTGGGGGAGAGTCCAATCTCATGTGTTTGCAGTCAAACAGAAGGTCCAGGGCTTTGCAGATGTGCGAGCTGTCTCGTTTACGTAGAACATGGGGCTCCAGGTGGATCTGCGGTGAGGAGACCAGAACTAAGGCTGGGAAGATCCAGAATGCAAGGTTCTCCGAGCTACACTTATCCCAGTGGATAGGGACTTTTCAAGGCATCTTCCTTGGAGCACCACCAAGTGATGATGGAGGCAGAGCTGGCTGGGTTCCAAGATCTAAACTCTGTTTCAACCATAGAAATCACTTTTATTTGATTTTTGTGCTAGTGTGTGTATATGTTTGGGGAGGTTGTCTGAGATTTGACAGAGAAAAAGCATTCTGTTGCTAAATGGTTAAAAAGTTAGAAATCTTTCCTCAGAAGATACTTCTTCAGCCAATAATAAAAGGAGGTCAAAAGCTGCTCTGGTAGGAGTTGAACTTGTCCTGTGTTTGAGAATGGATGGGCTTGCGCATCTTTCAGGAAAGTCATTTTGGCTCCAGCTATCAGTGGTTGCCAATGCCACAGTGAGCCAGGAAAGAGGTATAAGGAGGAAGTTTTTCCTGGGAAGAGAAAGGTGAGGTTACAGGAAATGATATAAGGAGGGATCACTGGAAGGTTAATGCTCTTCAAGGAGAAGCGACGATTGTCTCATTTGACCACTGTCCCAATAGCAATCACGTGTCACGTGGGGCAAATAAGCAAGTCTGCATATCATCTACCAGATGTTTGTGTCCTGGAGGACAGGTATTTTATGTCACTCAGCTTTGGTCTGTAGGACTTGCCGTGTGACTGGCCTATAAAAAACTCAGTCCAGGGGACAGGGAAATGAATTTAATTGGACTCAGCCAAGAAACCAGACCTAGTAGCTTCATCAAGTTTAATCGATAACTTGATTCCAGTTCTGTATTGGTGAACACATAATTTCTGGATGGGGAGCGAAGAGGGGCCTTTGTAGACCCCGCATCCCTGTCCTCACCCTTTGCCTCTTGCATGGCGTCCTGTAGGCCCAAGCAACTTGAATGGCACATCAGCCAGAATGAAGGAACTCTGCACCAGCGTTTACACAATGAACTTTTGAAGACTGCTGACCCCTAACTGGGGAAGTCAGAGGACCATCATAAGCTTTAGTGTACAATAAAAAAAAAAAAGAAAGAAAGAAAAAGCAGGCTCCTAGACCTCACCTAAAATTCACTGAATGAGAATTTCTGAGGATGGGGTTCAAGAATACACATTTACACCAAGCCCCAGAATGTCTTAGGTACTCTAACCCTTGAGAGTCATTGCTTTAAGATCGAGAATGGCTCAGACAAGAAGTTTTAAATCTAGAGTGACCTGATTCCACATTGCCCTCCATGGTGTTGCTCTTGACTGGATAACAAAGGCCTAGAAATTGTATCGTAGGAGAATTATTGTGTCTCAAGAATTGCTTTACTGATGGTGGGTTGGGGGATGAATCTCAGGGTAAGATGAACCTGTGACTACTCCCTGGGAGAAGAGGGAGAAGGACACATCTCAAGACAGGGAAGAAATATTAGAAATTGGAGTATGTGCTTGAGAGAATCCCTCTAAAAAGTTTTTAGTTTTTTTTCCCATTGGACTCTGGGAACACTTATATTTGACCTCCCTGGTTAAGTCCTGTGCTTCTGTAAAATTCATTACACACATACGGTATGGTTTACATGGGGGCAGTTAGGGGCAGAGGACTAAAGGAAAGTGTGGCTTCTGTAGAACTACCTTGCTACAGAGATCAGCATGTCTGAGACAGTTTTAATCAAAGGAGGTAGCTTATAGAAGTCCAGGCAAGGACTACTGGGTAGTGAGTGGTGCCAAGGCATGGCAGGGAAAGGAAGATGTCAAGGACAACAACCATCAGTTGTCACTGTACCTACCCCTGCTCCTATTTGTTTCTTTAACTTCAAACACATTTTTATCTCTACCGTTCTTTAAAACGTGCTCTTGTGAAGGTCACCAGTGACATCTAAATTGCCAAATTTAATGGTAAATTCAAAGGTCTCCTCTTCGACCCATTGATAGGTATTTGACACAGCTGACATTTGCTTCTGGAACAACTCATTGTTGACTTCCAGATCAGCATTGAATCCTGGTTTCCCCGCTCCCTCACAGGGTGATCCTGTAAATCTCTGTTAGTCATTCTTTCTCAATATTGGCATGACCCAGGGCCCATTCTTTGGCCCCTTCATTCAACCCATGGACAGTGACTCCCAATATATTTTTTTCTAGCTCCAACCTCTCCCCACTTGTAAATCCAACTGCTGACTGTCCATCTGCAGTGGGGTCTGAGATCAGACTAATTTAACATGTCCAAGCCACACTTAACTTTCCTCCCTCTGCTGCTCCAAACTTGCTCCTTCTCAGCCTTCCCATGTCTCTAACTTATCACTGACTCTTCTCTTTCTCTCACAGCCCATATCCAGTCTTGTAAGACACCCTTAGGCTCTACAACAGTGAAAATACTCAAGATGGGGCCACCTCTCACCATGACCACCCTGACCCAAACCACTATTATCTCTCACCTGGATTTTTGCAGTAGCTTTAGACAATACCTAACTGGCCCGCTGCTTCTACCCTTACCCCCGTGTAGTTAAGGATGAACTCAGCAGGTCTGGGTTGTCCAAACCTCGTACATTTTAAGGAAAACCTTGCCCTGTCTGGCTTCTGGGAAATAACCTCTATGATTTTGGAATGTCCTGCTTGAAAGAGATTATTTCCCAGGAAACAGACAAGGGCCAACATTTTTTTAAATTGTGCTAAAAATATACCTGAAATATACCATTTTAATCACTGTTAGGTATAAAATTGAGGGGTAAAAGTACATTCACGATGTCATGTAACTATCACCACTATGCATTTCCAGAACTCGTTCATCACCCCAAACTGAGAAACTCTATGTATTACAGAGTGACACTCCATCCCCCCCTTCCCTCCAGTCTCTGGTAACTTCTAGTCTAGCTCTGTCCCTATGAATTAGCCTATTCTAAGTACCCCAGGTAAGTGGAATCATACAATATTTGTCTTTCTGTGTCTGGCTTATTTGACTTTAGCCTAATGTTTTTGAGCTTCCTCCATGTTGTAGCATGTGTCAGAATTTCATTTCTTTTAATGGATTAATTACATTCCATTGTGTGCACATAGTACATTAAAAAAATCTATTCCTCTGTTGATGGACATTTAAACTGTATTCACCATTTGGCTATTGTGAATAATGCTGCTGTAAACATCGGTACATAATTATCTGTCTGAACCCCTGTTTTCCATTCTTGTGGTACGTACCTAGGAGAGGAATTACTGGATCCTATGGTAATTCTATGCTTAACCGGTTGAAGAACTGCTCGGCTATTTCCCATAGCAGCTGCACCATTTTGTGTTAACCACCAGGTGTAACTGTCATCACTATTGCACAGTGCGGGGGAGGGGGAGTTAATTTCTCTACATGTCCACAAAAACTTGTTATTTTCAGGGTTTTATTTTTGTTTTTGTTTTGTAATTGCCTTCCTAAGGGGTGTGAAGTATTATTTCATTGTGGCTCAGTCTTTTATCTCATCTCCTTATGCCTAGATTGACAAAACTGACCTTGGGACTGTACCTGTCCTCCCTGCCCCCTGTCTGTATTCCTTACCGCTGCATTGGACCCTTGTTGTTCATGGATCTTTGCAAAATACCCCTTGTGTTTTATAGGTTGTCTTGTTGGTTCCCTTCTCCAGGCACCATCACATCGAACTTTTTGGCCTGGCACACAATTTTCTGTCTTCCCAAACTTTGTTTGCAACTCTGCTCCTCCACATGTTAAGTGTTCCTTACGGTTTTGCTAAGTAAGTGAGTCCATGGACTTATTAATCAAGACTCCTCCCTGAGGGAATTTGGAGTCTAGCATATGAGTTAAAAAGAACTTAGAGTCAAAAGAGAGACCCAGATAAGGAGAACCAGAACAGGGGAGCTTCATGGAGGAGAAGGAGTAGGAATTTGGTGAGTGAGTAGGAGCTGGGGGGAAGGAAGAAAGGAGCATTCAACAAAGAACACAGTATGTATTTTCTTTGGCTGAGTCCTAAAGTATACAAGAAGGGAATGTGTTCTATTAAAAGATGGAGAAGCATCAGATTCTGAAAACCTGGAATGCATGGTCAAGAGTTTGGAATTCATTTAGCAATTGATCATCAGGACTTAATGAAGTTTTCAGAGTCCCACAGCTGTGATTGAAAAGGACACCTCTGTGTGTCCTACAGGGTTTGCTTTAAAGAAAGCTTTAAAGAAAGCTCCCAGAGGCAGGGGAATAGTTGGTAAGGCTACTGTAACAGTACAAGCCAGTGTTAAGAAAAGTGTGGACTGAGACAGAGATGGCAGAAAAAGAAAATTTGGAGGTTGTTTTGAGTAATACTATAAAGGAAAAGTCAGTGATAATTAAAAAGCTATAAGGAGGAAGGGGGAAAGGAAGATCTTGTAATTTTCAGCCTTCTGGTCTGGGAGGATGGAAGGAAACCACCAACAGAAAGGTGGAATCCATGAACAGAAGTGAATTTGGGAGGAAGATGCTGAGTTCAATTTTGAGAAAATTGAGACTGAAGTGTGGCTGTACTATTTCCTAAGAAGAGACTGACCTGTAGGGTTGTAACTCAAGGGGAGAGTCAGGCATCATTCTGGGCAATGTCTTTATCAGGGTGATAAGGGAAACAATGCCAACTATCAGGTATAGAGAAGAGGGTGTTGAAAGGGAAGCGGATGAAGGCAGATGACATAAGAATATACATTTTTTTAAGATTTACTTATTTATTTGAGGACAGTGGGGAAAGAGGGAGAGAGAGAGAGAATCTCAAGCAGACTCCTCACTGAGTGCAGAGCCTGACCTGGGGCTCAATCCCATGACCCTGAGATCACCACGTGATCTGAAACCAAGAGTTGGACCCTCAATCCATTCGGCCACCCAGGCACCCCAGGAATATTTTTAAAGGAGGAAGACAGGTCAGAATACAAGATAGTGACCAGGGGTTCTTTAATAGCCCAGGGAGGAGAGAATTCTGAGGAGGAAGTGATGAGCACTGTCCTGAGATTGCGGAGCCTGGTGTTTTGACAACAATCACTGGATTTTGCCAATTAATTGTAAGCAATTCCTAACTTTTGAGAATGTAGTTTTTTTATTCGCTGGCGGACCTGGGGTAGAATAAAATATCAGAGAATTGACCAGAGTATAGGAGGAGTCTGAATAGAGGCTCTTTCAAGACCATGACTGTGAAGGGAAGGAGGATAGAAGAGTGGGGGGCAGGGTTTTTAAAAAATGGTAAGGAAGGAGTAGTGGCCCAGCTACAGAGTAGAAGCCCCTGGGTCTCTGTAATGTGAGCATGGGGGCCCTGTTGGGTTAGTTTGTACCAGTTTTGATATTTTCTTTTTAAGATTTTATTTATTTATTTATTTTAAGAGAGAGTGTTAGAGTGCATGCACTGGGGGAAGGGCAGAGGGAGAGGGAGAATCTCAGGCTGACTCCCATTCAGCACAGAGCCCAGATGGGGCTCGATGCCCCTACCCTGAGATCATGACCTGAACTGAAACCAAGAGCGGTTCACTCAACCGACTGAGCCACCCAAGTGCCCCAGCTCTAACATTTCTTATGTGTTTTTTGTTTGTTTGTATGTTTTATAAGTGGAAGCTAGATATATATAGAACACGTTAAATTACTGTTTTTTCTTAAGATACAACTTCTTCAGTTCACTTAGAACATGCAAATCTGATATTTTTTAATCAGATAAAATATGTATAAAATGGATTTTCTCCTAATTCTGGATTCATCATGACTTTATAATACCAACTGATTGTGATATTTACAATATTTGTCAAAACTTAGAATTTTACAAGCACTAGGTTATTACCGTTGTTTCTTTAATAAATGTAGCATACAAAATTTGAAGTTTTAATATGGGTACTTAAATTATCCACAGAATGTATCTTTGTAGTATTTCAAAAATATCGCTGAGACATAACTTCCTTAGAAAATAGAGTATAAAACTTAATAGATTTTCCATTTTTTCAACTGGAATGCTTTATCTTTGTTTTTCATTGCACATTCCTCATTTTTCACTCATTTAAAACTGCCAATTATTATTTTTTATTGTAAAATCAATTTTAATATTTGCTTTGATTATTTTTTATTTTGTTGCCTTTTCAAATCGGCATGTCTTTAAAGTGTTTCTTACTTGATTAAAAATGTCTGTGTGTGTATTAAATCACTTCAGTTTTACTAAGTGAAATTGAGCCGTACTGTTTTTGAGCCAGTAATGAAAACTGCAGTTTTTAACATGTGACATTTGGGGGTGGTGAACATATGTGAAAAGATTGTATCTAGACTATTGAAAGAAATGGTCTTGAAAAATTCATGGGAAGCTTTAGCATTGTCTGAAAAACAAGAGGGAAGTCTCATTAGTATTAACTTTAAAAAGGGGGGGGAAAGAGAGAAGTTTTGTTTTAAAGCAAAAAAGTCTGGTTGGACCAGAATGTAAAAGAAGATAACAAAGCCAAATTTGGGTGGTACAGTAGGTTGTAGGAGGCTTGAAGGGAAATGAAACTGATTGGCACATAATAAGCTTGAAAAGAAACAGTGAAATGTACAATTTCGTTGATACTATTTGATACTATTAGATCCACTTTGATGGATTTATTCATAAGATGGAGAAGATGCTGGTGAATCCTGCAAAATATTACATGGGTGACATGTAGGAAGAGAGAAATTATAGTTTATCCTTTTCTGTTAAACTAACAGTGAGATCATAGTCTTTAAAGAGGCGGGTAGGGTGGGCCAAAAGCCCCATGCTCTGGCTGAGTTGTAATTTGTGATAAATTCAGGTACGTGGTGAATGCTAATGTGAACTATCTGAGGTCAGTGGAAATGAAGATTGGAGAAGACGGTAACTAGAACAAGTGGAAATTCCCTGTATAAGTGAATTATACAATTAAACAAACAAGAAACATATATAGGGGGAGAAAAAAAAAGAGAAGCTAGATCTGGGGTGTGAGATGAGGGGAAGGGAAGGATGAGGAAGGGGAGGGAGCCAGGGGGGTGGGGGGAGTGCCCAGAGCTGCCCTGAGGTTCCTTCCTCTGAGAACCGAGGCAGGAGTCTCAGCCATGCTACTGGGAGGTTTGGGAGAGGAGAATTCAGGGTGTTTTTGAGAGATGGCCTTGATCTTAGGGATGTAAGAGCGTCAGGCCATCATCCTACTGAGATGTGGGGAGAGGCTGGACTGGAAGTTTGAGCAGGGAAAAAAGTTTGTATGAGAGCCGTGAGGTGTGTGGCTGGGAAGCTGTGTGAAGCAGCGTGAGCTCAGGGCAGGTGTTTCTCAAAACGCACCTGAGAAGAGAAAACATGGGGTCAGTGGTTTGGGTTCTTGGGGGGAAGCACGGGGACCTTTTGGTACCTTTAAAAAGTGCAGGGGCACCTGGTGGTTCAGTGGGTTAAAGCCTCTGCCTTCGGCTCAGGTCATGATCCCAGGGTCCTGGGATCGAGCCCCACATCGGGCTCTCTGCTCAGCGGAGAGCCTGCTTCCTCCTCTCTCTCTCTGCCTGCCTCTCTGCCTACTTGTGATCTCTGACTGTCAAATAAATAAATAAATAAATATTAAAAAAAAAAAAAGTGCAGGGCCCAGGTGGTGGTGGGCTATGTGGACCCCCCCCGCCCCGCCCCCAGCACTGCTTGTTTGCCTCTGACACCTGCAGCCACACACCTGTGAGCATTGCTGGGGGCATCGGGCTGCATACCTGGGCTCTGAGATGATTTCAGCTTCATCTTTCCCCTGATCTATGTCATCTTGTTAAAAACACCTTCTTGAGATACAGTTGACATGAGTTTGGCTTTACATACTCTCCCCTATGAATTTACTCTGAGATCTGGGAAATGAAACGTAGAAGAAAAAATAAAAGAAAAGAAGAAAGACAAAAAAAAAAAAAAGAAATCTCCATCCATGCTCTCCTTATCAGAGAACTTGACCTTTATTACCACACGTGCTGGGGGCAGTTTTCTGTTCTCTGGCTCTGAAGGTGGAGGGAACAGCAGGGGAGGAAGAACAAGAGCTAAGGCGGCTTGTCTACCTTCCAATCTCCTTTCCCTTGATGGAGCCGGGACTCCGCCACAGTAATTTTCTCTCCAAGTTCCTGTGCCCCGAGGCCATGCTCCCACATCCGTCCTCCTTGACCATACCTCTCCTTTCTCTTAGCCAATGAAAGTTCCTCAGCCTCTGTGTTGCAACGTCGGCCACAGTTAATAAGATAGTCATTTTGTTGGGTCCTGGGTTTGATTTAGGAAAATTAAGCCAACACCCACAGAGAGACTACCCAGAGGGCCTGGGTCTCTGCTCCTAACGGGATAGAGCTGACAACTGACAAGACACATTGTGGTGAGAGGCCAACGTGGGGGGCTGGCGGGAGAGGGCAACTGTGTTGTGCAAGGACCGGAGAGATTACTTCCAGCTGAGGGTGATTTTAGAACTGGGCTTGCAGGGTATAAGGGGTGTGGGTGGGGGGAACACGGGATTCTGACCAGATGCTAGGGCAGAGGGAGCAGAGCCCTAGTGGTGGAGGTAACCAGGTAAGCAGAGGTGTGGGGGGCAGGGCTGGGAGAGAGCCAGGAATGGTGTGAGCTGGACTAAAAGCAGCATGAGGCGGAGTGGTGGTACTCTCTTCACGCCTGTCCTGCTCAGGAGTTTGGGTTTTCTCCTGGGAGAGGTTCAGCGTGAGAAGCTTGAGCCTTTGGAGGCTGCCTGTAGTTCATTGCAAAAGCTTCTCATTTTCTTGCCTGTGTGCGGTTAAAGCTGTGTTTCCCAGGTTCATCTGTGAAGAAGAAAACCCTCGAACTTCTATGGCCAGTGTGATGCCAACTTTGAATCCCGTGCTTTCTGCAAGCCCCTTTTTATCGAGATCTAGCCATTTTGCTTGGCTCTTCTTGATTGCCTCTACGCGCTACAGCCCACGGTTTCATTTGCTTTGCCACTTTTGAGAGTTCAGGATCCCAGTGTTGCCAAGTTTGAGTTTTAATAGGTTTTCACACCTTTTCATGGCTGTCTTTGAAAAGAAAAATATATATACACGCAGTGATCCCTAGCTGGGATTCTGACTACTGTTTGTTATGGCGCTGTTGAGATGAAAACGTTAAAAAACACAGCCACGTCCCATTCCCTTAGAAGACTTTTGGTTGTAAATGCACTTGAAAGAAAAGTTGTCAGATAAGAAGATGAAAAGAGGGCTCTCCGTTCGTATAATTTTTGCTTAGTGAGCTTGATGACGGGGTTCTGGATGATTCGTCTTGTGTCACAGGTGTGCGTCCTGCTCCAAGAGAGGAGTTCATGATTAGGAGGGAGGCACTGGGAGATTTTTTTTCTCCTGCTGGGTACAAGTAACTTTTATTCCTTATTTAGGTCCAGTACTCCACAGTACAATGTAGTGCTATTTTTTTTTAAAGATTTTATTTATTTTATTTGACAGAGATTACAAGTAGGCAGAGAGGCAGGCAGAGAGAGAGAGGAGGAAGCAGGCTCCCTGCTGAGCAGAGAGTCCGATGCGGGGCACGATCCCAGGACCCTGGGATCATGACCTGAGCCGAAGGCAGAGGCTTTAACCCACTGAGCCACCCAGGTGCCCCTGTAGTGCTATTTTTAATAAAAAAGAGCAAGCCATCTAAATGTTTAATCAAAGGGAACAGTGTGGCAAATACAGCTCACCCCCTGGATGGATGCTTCTGTCGTTATTAAGAAGGTGATTACTAAGGCCATCATGGAAAAATAGTACGATGTAATATTCAGGGGAGAGAAGCAGAATGTAAAATTACATGTCAACTGAGAGTTAAGTGCTTTAAAAATGACGAGTGTCTACCGTACAGACAGCCTCTCAGAGACTGAAGGCTGGATCGGTTTGGTCAGAGGTGCTCCCCGTGGGGTCTAAGCTATGTGGGATCATGACTTAAATCTGAAGCTAAGTGAGCAATAAATACTCTTGGATATGAATAAGTATTTTTTTTTTTTTTTAAAGAGAGACCTACTTTAGGGGAACAGTGTTACCATTTGGTATCAAGAAAAACAAATTAGCTTGCTGGCCCCTTCCTTCTCCTTTTCCTTGTCTCCCCCAATCAGGTACTTTCCATTTGGGTTGTTTCTTTTAAAATCGGCAGACAGATTATCTTCCTCATCAGATTAATGTTTGCCTACCTCCAGTAAAGCTCAGACCCTATGGCTAGGCACACGGCTGCCCGTGGCCTGGAGCTTTCTCAGACTTGTGGATTCTGTCAGTGACCGGTGTTACCACCTGAACTCTTTCACTGTAGGGCTTGAGGCTGCCTCCTCTCCAGAGTGTCTGGGAATGGGATTGGCAATAATGGCCCAGTGCCTCGTTCTCACAGATGCGTGGTCTGGATGGTAACTTAGGCAGGCAAGCAGGTGGGGTGTTTGTGATGCAAGACCCTTGGCATATTGTCATAAAGCTACTTGTGTGTTATGTGGAGGTTTGGAAATAATATCCTGCTGTGAGAGGGAGAGAGAGGGAGAGAGAGGGGAGAGAGACACACACAGAAAAAGAGGGAGAGAAGGAGGGAGGGGGAGAAAGAGAGAGGGAGGGGGAGAGTAGGAGGGGAGAGCAGGAGGAGGAGGAGAGAGAGAGGGAGAGAGGAGGCTGCCAATTTCCTGCATTTTGGGCTTCCTGCTCTTCCATGGGCATGAGGGTCATTACTAGAGGAGTTTTTCCTCAGAGGAAGTCCTTTCATGCTCCCTCTACTCTGGGGCTTAGCCCTTATTTTCTTCTCACCCTCGTCTCACCCTTTTGCCCCATTCTGCCACCTCCTTTGCGGGCTGCACATTCTCGATGGTGCCTCTCCTCTAGAGCTCTTGGAGCACAGACGGGGTTCACCCAGCCGGCCTCCTTTACTGTCCTCATACAGCCATGTCAGCTGGGGACAAGTGGGAAAGACAAAATTCAACTCTCTCTCAAATCTCCTTCCTTCCTGCTTCTGCAGTGGTAGAGTTGAGACATCATCCTTTTCAGAGATGTCCAGCCTGAGAAATTAAGAAAAATCTCCTTAAATGAGCTGATTTTTTTCCTTTCCTGCTCCCTCATATACACCTGTTGTATCATATGCTACCTGACAGGTGCGCCTCCACAATGTGTGGGCGGCAGACACACGCCGAAATTGTGGTTTCTGCATCGTGGTGTCCCTGCCCAGAAGCATACAGCTGAGAGTTGGCTAACCTCTTGCCTTTCTTTCTTCTGACCCCTCACCTCCAAATCTGGGAGCCCAAGGGATGTGCAGAGTACAGCACTCAGTGGGCTCCAGAGATGACCTGGCTCACCCTACTTTTTCTAGAAGAGGAGAGTGATGTCTCCGAGGTCTTTGCTTGGGATCACATATTCATAAGTGGCAACTACAGGACAAGATCCCCATCCCTTCCATCCCAATCTGGCAGCCTTTCCATTATATCCTTATGCTTACATGAGTGATTTTTCTGACCCCAGAAACTTCTAGGATGCTCTGTAGGTTTTCTGTATAGCTTTGTCCAAGTGCCGTCTCTTTCATGACACTCTTATAGAGCGACCCAGCTGGAAGAGAATTCTACATCCTCCAGTCTCCCTTAGCACCTTTCAAGCCATGCAAAGCATTTGTAGTCTGTAGTTCTGCCACCCATTCGGGTTAATTAAATACACATTTTACCCTCCTGACCAGACCCCAAGAGCTGCTTGAAGTCAGGGATTGTACCTTTGTCATTTTTGTTTGTCCCGTAATGCTGGCTCAGCGCCTGGCCATGGCAGGTGCTCAATAAACCTATGTGCCCAGAGCGAACAAGAGAATGAGTGAATGAGCAATGAACCCCTTGGAATAGCACCTCTGTTCCCTCCTGGAGTGAGGTGCTGTAAATCAAGGCATGATGAATCTCTGGGGACTGGGAGCTTCGTGAGTTATGGAGAAGTCTCCCTGTCTCTCCGGCTGAGTGGGCAGTGATAACATTGAAACTGCAGCCTTGGAGTAGCTAGCAGTGATTTAGGAGGTACATTCATATGAGCTCTTCATAAATAAATCAATTAAATTCCTGCCACGAGCTAGTCAGGCAGGGCCGCCCCTCCCCTCCAGAGAGCAGGTGTGTGCTGTCCCCCTGGCTAGGATTTCGATGGCTGCTGAAAATTGCTCCAGCTTCTGGGTTTCCACGCAGCGCGGAGCCTCTGGTCACCAGTGTTTGCCTCTTTGAGGCCTTTCCTCACCAAGGAGGAGAGGGCAGAAGAGCTCATTGTGCAGTCGCTGTGGTTACATCAACCTGGGCAGCTGCCCCAACTTAACGCTTCCCCTACCTGGGGCTGAGTTTTTATTTGGGCATGGGTTTCTGTACTTGGTAAGCCTCCTTATGGGGGATCGGTGGTTAGGGGGGCTCAGAAGTCCTGTTTAAATAAAGAACTGTGGGAAGCTCTGCTGATCAGAAAAGCGCTCTGAATTCTGGTCCATCTCAAGAAAATAAGTGTGTTTTGGAAATGAGGAAGTGACTCCATACATCGTCTTCTCCATTAAAATCATTTTGTTTCTTTACCTTAGTCCCAAAGGCCAGGGTCTCTAGATTTAGAAGGTAGCAATTGATTTAGTTGAAATCCTCCTTTATATTTCTGAGCAAAAGGAGGTGATTGGTGGAGATTCTCCAAGTTCTTTCTTTTCCTCACAATTTATTTCCTTACCGCAAAGATCTACTGAGTACCTAACACATGTCAGAAACACGACAGGTTTTGGAGGTGTAACTGTGAAGCAGTCTTTGCTTTCAAGGATTTTATGTTTTGATAGGGTTCCAGATAAAGACACTGATGAGAGGGTAAAGGAGCAACGCCGTGATGGAAACTGGGTAAGGAGCTCTGGGAATAGGCATGGGACAGAAGTATATTGGCTTGGGAAAGGGTCACTAAATTGGGACTTAAGGGATGAGTGGGGCTTCACCAGAGGAAGGGAGGGAACTCCAGAGAGTGGGAGCAACACAGAGAAAGGACTGGGAGCATTTAAGGCATTTAAAGGACTGATCATGGGGCCGCCTGGGTGGCTCAGTTGGTTAAGCAACGGCCTTCTGCTCAGGTCATGATCCCAGAGTCCCAAGATCGAGTCCCACATCGGGGTCCCAGCTCCATGGGGAGTCTACTTCTCCCTCTGACCTTCTCCCCTCACATTCTCTTTCTCACACTCTATCAAATAAATAAATAAAATCTAAAAAAAAAAAAAAAAAGAACTGATCATTCAGGCATCTGCTCACCCACAGGTGATTACCGACCAATCCATGTGGTGGGCTCTGTGTCACGCAGGTCCTCGTGGGGCTGCCTCAGACAGGCTATCTGTCTGCCAGGAACTCAAGGTTCGCATGGAGGGTGGGATTCCTGCACAGAGGGTCGGGGCCGAGCCTGGGAGGCTGGGCTGGGAGACTAGCAGACCCTCTGGCGCTGGACTGAGGAGTTTGGATGATGGCCCCAGTGCTCATGTGGATGGTGTCTAAACCCTCAGTCTGTGACAGAAGGACACTGAGGATAGTTCTCTTTTATTTTTATTTTTTTGCTTTTACAAACATTATTGCAGTGAACAACTTCCCAGTACGTACATCATTTCAAGCACGTGAGAGCATGCATGGAGGATCAGTTCCTAAAACGGGATCACTGGATCAAAGGGTGTGTGCATTTGGTGAATTTTGCCAAATTCCCTTAGTTAGAGGATTATCAGTGCTCCCTCCCGGCAGCAGTAAATGAGATACATTTCCCTGCCTACCCTGCCCCCCGCCCCCAACATACAAACACTCACAGGTATGCACACACATCCCCACACAAACATGCACATGCATGCACACACACATGCACGTACACACACACATACAAACACGCACATGCATGCACACGTGCACACACACACACATATGCACACAGGCGCTGTAACAAGGGCATTGTTACATTCCACTCCCCAACCATTGTCACTCTTGTGCGGGCACAGATGGCCAAGCTCCAGCACTCTTTAAAGGTACAAAGGCATGAGTTTGAGATGGATGAGATTCTGTCCCGGACAAATGCAAGAATTTCTTCTACGTTTTACCTCAGTTCAGATTTCTGTCCAGTGGGAACCCAAACTGAAACATTATGGGAAAAAGTGATTGGCCTCCAGGCTGCTAGAGTCAGAGATCTGGAGTATCCTCACGTATAACTACTAGCTGGGACTCCTAATGACTCATGGTGGGTGGCTCACTGATGGACTCTTACACTCATCCTGATTTTTTTTTTCCATATTTTTAAATTGTGCCACTTTCTGGGGAAAATGACTGCTCTAAGTCTCCTTTGTCCTAAACTTTTAATCTTTGAGTGTGCAGGCCTGTTTAATCAGTCTACCACATCCATAATAGTTGATACATATATTCCTTTACATGGGATGATAAAAAGTTGGTGGCATATGATTACTTGGACATGTGACAAGAATTTCAAACTTAAATCCGTGTCTTTCAGTTCCCCCCACCCCATAAGTGGAAGATGAAGGCAGGAGTTGTGGTTTCCAGGCACAGATTGCATGCACGTGAATTAAGAGATAACTGAAGTTGGCCCACCTATCTCGGTGGTCCTCTCCATTCTCTCTCTGACGACATGGGGGATAAACCGTGACAACAGAATGCCCCCGTTAAAAATGAAGGTGCTTGGGGCGCCTGGGTGGCTCAGCGGGTTAAAGCCTCTGCCTTCGGCTCAGGTCATGATCCCAGGGTCCTGGGATCGAGCCCCACATCAGGCTCTCTGCTCAGCAGGGAGCCTGCTTCCCTTCCTCTCTCTGCCTGCTTCTCTGCCTGCCTGTGATCTCTGTCTGTCAAATTAAAAAAAAAAAAAAAAAAAGAATGAAGGTGCTTGACAAGGGCTTACAAGGAATGACCTTGTAGCTTTTAGCAGAGATGTCGAGAGCAAGTTGCTCAGGTAAGAGGCAGAAAACTGAGTTTAGCTGTAGTTTGTAGCCTCCGTATTAAACAGATACTTCTTATAGGATTTTAAAAGTCAGGTGAGCAAGCAACTTGCATTTATTCAGAATCTGCTTGCTGAGGCACTGTATTAAACAGTATGGAAGGTAAGGAATAAGTACATAAAAAACAAATATTGTTCGTTTTAGCAATGCATAGACTAAAATTTGGAATGATACAGAGAAGATTAACATGGCCCCTACACAAGGATGACACACAAATTTGTGAAGCATTCTGTATTTAAAAACAAACAAACAAACAAAACAAATAGGTAGTCGGAGTCCCAGCTCTTTAAGAAATCAAGGAGTTAGAAGACAAACCTACATGACCAGTTTAATGGCTATATGAGAGTTAATAGTATGAAGTTGCAAATACATGAAACCATTTAGTGCCAAGCCGTTGAGTCTGAGCAACTTAAAAGCTCTGAGCTAAGAGGACTGGAATCTGCAACTTGAAAGTTCACCACAGCTCTAGGAAAGTTCTTTGGAACCCTAGGGTATATCTTGCTCCCTGTTTCCTACCCACTGGGCTTCCATTCATCTGTGTTGTTGAACTTCTCCCATATGTTTGCATGCACACTTTGCTTTGGTTTTCTCTCCGGAGGGGCCTTCAGGATACTTCCCTCCTTTTCTCTACTCTTGGGAATCCACCAGGACACCACCACCTTCCATTCTTTCTTTTATTACTCTTATTATTTTAATATTTTATTTATTTATCTGAAAGATCACAAGTAGGCACAGAGGCAGGCAGAGAGAGAGGGGGGAGCAGGCTCCCCACTGAGCAGAGAGCCTGATGCAGGACTCAATCCCAGGACCTGAGGCCATGACCTAAGTCAAAGGCAGAGGCTTAACCCACTGAGCCACCCAGGTGCCCCTTATTAATTATTTTTATTAACAAATAATGTATTATTTGTCCCAGGGGTACAGGTTTGTGAATCGTCAGGCTTACACACTTCACAGTATACACCATAGCACATACCCTCCCCAATGTCCATAACCAAACCACCCTCTCCACACTCCCCCTCCCCCCAGCAACCCTCAGTTTGTTTTGTGAGATTAAGAGTCTCTTATGGTTTGTCTCCCTGCGATCCCATCTTGTTTCATTTTTTCCTTCCTACCCCCCAAGCCCCCACTCTGTCTCTCAAATTCTTCATATCAGGGAGATCATATGATAATCATCTTTCTCTGATTGACTTACTTCACTCAACATAATACCCTCTAGTTCCATCCACGTTGTTGCAAATGGCAAGATTTCATTTCTTTTGATGGCTGCATAGTATTCCATTGTGTATATATACCACATCTTCTTTATCCATTCATCTGTTGATGGACATCTAGGTTCTTTCCGTAGTTTGGCTATTGTGGATATTGCTGCTAAACATTTGGGTGCACGTGCCCTGCCCCTTCAGATCACTACATTTGTATCTTTAGGGTAAACACCCAGTAGTGTAATTGCTGGGTCCTAAGGTAGCTCTATTTTCAACTTTTTGAGGAACCTCCATGCTGTTTTCCAGAGTGGCTGCACCAGCTTGCATTCTCACCAACGGTGTAAGAAGGTTCCCCTTTCTCTGCATCCTCTCCAGCAGCCATCAAACGATATCCAAGTTGTTTTCCTGACTTGTTAATTTTAGCCATTCTGACTGGTGTGAGGTGGCATCTCATTGTGGTTTTGATTTGTATTTCTCTGATGCCGAGTGATTTGGAGCACTTTTTCATGCGTCTGTTGGTCATTTGGATGTCTTCTTTGCAGAAATGTCTGTACATGTCCTCTGCCCATTTCTTGATTGGATTATTTGTTCTTTGGGTGTTGAGTTTGATAAGTTCTTTATAGATTTTGGGTACTAGCCCTTTATCTGATATGTCATTTGTGAATCTCTTCTCCCATTCTGTCAGTTGTCTTTTGGTTTTGTCAACTGTTTCCTTTGCTGTGCAAAAGCTTTTTATCTTGATAAAGTTCCAAAAGTTCATTTTTGCATTTGCTTCCCTTGCCTTTGGCGATGTTTCTAGGAAGAAGTTGCTGTGGCTGAGGTTGAAGAGGTTGCTGCCTGTGTTCTCCTCAAGGATTTGAATGGATTCCTGTCTCACATTGAGGTCTTTCATCCATTTTGACACTACTTTTGTGTGTCAAAATGGATGAAAGACCTCAATGTGAGACAGGAATCCATTCAAATGTTCCAGCTTCATTCTTCTGCATGTGGCTATCCAATTTTCCCAACACCATTTGTTGAAGAGACTGTCTTTTTTCCCATTGGACATTCTTTCCTGCTTTGTCAAAGGTTAGTTGACCATAGAATTGAAGGTCTATTTCTGGGCTCTCTATTCTGTTCCATTGATCTATGTGTCTGTTTCTGTTTTTGTGCCAGCACCATACTGTCTTAATGATGACAGCTTTGTAATAGATCTTGAGGTCTTGAATTGTGATGCCACTAACTTTGGTTTTCTTTTTCAACATTCCTCTAGTAGTTCAGGGTCTTTTCTAGTTCCATATAAATTTTAGAATTATTTGTTCCATTTCTTTGAAAAAAAAATTGATGGTATTTTGATAGGGATTGCATTAAATGTGTAGATTGCTTTAGGTAGCATAGATATTTTCATAATATTTGTTCTTCCAATCCATGAGAATGGAACATTTTTCCATTTCTTTGTGTCTTCTTCCATTTCTTTCATGAGTACTTTATAGTTTTCTGAGTACAGATACTTTGCATCCTTGGTTAGGTTTATTCCTAGGTATCTTATGGTTTTGGGTGCAATTGTAAATGGAATTGACTCCTTAATTTCTCTTTCTTCTGTCTTGCTCTTGGTGTATAGAAATGCAACTGATTTTTGTGCATTGATTTTATATCCTGACACTTCACTGAATTCCTGTACAAATTCTACCAGTTTTGGAGTGGAGTCTTTTGGGTTTCCTATGTAAAATATCATATGATTTACAAAGAGTGAGAGTTTGACTTCTTCTTTGCCGTTTCAGATGCATTTTATTTCGTTTTGTTTTCTGATTGCTGAGGCTAGGACTTCTAGTCCTATGTTGAATAGCAGTGGTGATAATGGACATCCCTGCTGTGTTCCTGACCTTGGGGGAAAAGCTCTCAGTTTTTCCCCATTGAGAATGATATTCATTGTTGGTTTTTCATAGATGGCTTTGATGATATTGAGGTATGTACCTTCTATCCCTACACTGTGAAGAGTTTTGATCAAGAAAGGATGCTGTACTTTGTCAAATGCTTTTTAAGCATCTATTGAGAATATCATATGGTTCTTGTTTTTTCTTTCATTAATGTATTGCATTGCATTGATTGATTTGCAGATGATGAATCAGCCTTGCAGCCCAGGAATAAATCCCACTTTGTCGTGGTGAATAATCCTTCTAATGTACTGTTGGATTCTACTGGCTAGTATTTTGGTGAGAATTTTTGCATCTGTGTTCATCAAGGATATTGGTCTGTAATTCTCCTTTTTGGTGGGGTCTTTGTCTGGTTTTGGGATCAAGGTAATGCTGGCCTCATAAAATGAGTTTGGAAGTTTTCCTTCTGTTTCTATTTTTTGGAACAGTTTCAGAAGAATAGGAATTAATTCTTTAAATGCTTTGTAGAATTCCCCTGGGAAGCCTTCTGGCCCTGAGCTCTTGTTTCCTGGGAGATTTTTGATGACTGCTTCAATCTCCTTACTGGTTATGGGTCTGTTCAGGTTTTCTATTTCTTCCTGGTTCAGTTCTGGTAGTTTATAGGTTTCTAGTAACACATTCATTTCTTCTAGATTGTCAAATTTGCTGGCATATGGTTGTTCACAATATGTTCTTATAATTGTTTGTATTTCTTTGGTGTTGGTTGTGATCTCTCCTCTTTCATTTATGATTTTATTTATTTGGGTCCCTTCTCTTTTCTTTTTGATGAGTGTGGCCAGGGGTTTATCAATCTTATTAATTCTTTCAAAGAACAAGCTCCTAGTTTTGTTAATCTTTTCTACTGTTCTTTTGGTTTCTATTTCATTGATTTCTGCTCCAGTCTTTGTGATTTCTTTTCTCCTGCTGGGATTAGGCTTTCTTTGCTGTTCTTTCTCCAGCATCTTTAGGTGTAGGGTTGGGTTGTGTACTTGAGACCTTTCTTGTTTCTTGAGAAAGGCTTGTATTGCTATATACTTTCCTCTCAGGACTGCCTTTTCTGTGCCCCACAGATTTTGAACAGTTGTGTTTTCATTTTCATTTGTTTCCATGAATTTTTTCAATTCTTTTTAAATTTCCTGGTTGACCCATTCATTCTTTAGTAGGATGCTCTTTAGCTTCCATGTATTTGAGTTTTTTCCAACTTTCCTCTTGTGATTGAGTTCTAGCTTCAGAGCATTGGGGTCTAAAAATACGCAGAGAATGATCCCAATTTTCATACTGGTTCAGACCTGATTTGTGACCCAGGCTCTGATCTACTCTGGAGAATGTTCCATGTGCACTAGAGAAGAATGTGTATTCTGTTGCTTTGGGATGGAATGTTCTGAATATATCTGTGATGTCCATCTGGTCCAGTGTGTCATTTAAGGCCTTTATTTCCTCGTTGATCTTTTGCTTGGATGATCTGTCCATTTCAGTGAGGGGGGTGTTAAAGTCCCCTACTATTATTGTATTGTTGTTGATGTGTTTCTTTGATTTTGTTATTAATTGGTTCATATATATATGTATATATATATTAATTGGCTGATCCCATGTTAGGGGCATAGATATTTAAAATTGTTAGATCTCCTTTTTGGACAGACCCTTTATGTATGACATAGTGTCCTTCCTTATCTCTCATAGTCTTTGGCTTAAAATCTAATTTGTCTGTTATAAGGATTGCCACCTCAGCTTTCTTTTGATATCCATTGGCATGGTAAATTATTTTCTACCCCCTCACTTAAATATGGAGGTGTCTTTGGGTCTAAAATGAGTTTCTTGTAGACCGCATACTGATGGGTTTTGGTTTTTCATACATTCTGATATCCTGTGTCTTTTGATAGGGGCATTTAGCCCATTTACATTCAGGGTAACCATTGAAAGATATGAACTTAGTGCCATTGTATTGTCTATAAGGTGACTGTTACTATATATTGTCTCTATTCCTTTCTGGTCTACTACTTTTAGGCTCTTTCTTTGTTTGGAGGACCCTATTCAATATTTCCTGTAGGGCTGGTTTGGTGTTTGCAAATTCTTTTAATTTTTGTTTGTCCTGGAAGATTTTTATCTCTTCTTCTATTTTTAGTGGTAGCCTAGCTGGATAAGTATTCTTGGCTGCATATTTTTCTCATTTAGTGCTCTGAATATCTCATGCCAGTTCTTTCTGGCCTGCTAGGTCTCTGTGGATAAGTCTGCTGCCAATCTAATATTTCTACCGTTGTATGTTACAGACTTCTTGTCCCAAGCTGCTTTCAGGATTTTCTCTTTGTCACTAAGACTTGTAAGTTTTACTATTAGGTAATGGGGTGTGGACCTATTTTTATTGATTTTGAGGGGGGTTCTCTGTGCCTCCTGGATTCTGATGCTTGTTCCCTTTGCTATATTAGGGAAATTCTCTACTATAATTCACTCCAATGTACCTTCTGCCCCCTTCTCTCTTTCTTCTTCTCCTGGAATCCCAATTTTTCCAATATTTTTTTGTCTTATGGTATCACTTATCCCTTGAATTCTCCCCCCATGGTCCAGCAGTTGTTTGTCTCTCCTTTGCTCAGCTTCTTTATTCTCCATCATTTGGTCTTCTATGTCACTAATTCTCTCTTTTGCCTCATTTATCCTAGCAGTAAGAGCCTCCATTTTTTATTACACTTCATTAATAGCTTTTTTGATTTCAACTTGGTTAGATTTTAGTTATTTTATTTCTCCAGAAAAGGATTTTATTTCTCCAGAAAGGGTTTTTTCTAATATCTTCCATACCTTTTTCCAGTCTAGCTAGCACCTTGAGAATCATTGTTCTGAACTCTAGTTCTGACATATTACCAATGTCCATATTGATTAGGTCCCTAGCCATTGGTACTGCTTCTTGTTGTTTTTTTTGTGGTGAGTTTTTCTGCCTTGTCATTTTATCCAGATAAGAATATGTGAACAATAGAATAAAATACTAATAGGGTGGCAAAGACCCCAGAAAAATATACACTAAACAAATCAGAAGAGCTCCAAAACCAGGGAGAGAAGAAAGGGAGATAAAGAAATAAAAATAAAAAAATAAAAAATGAAAAACAATGTTTTTTCTGATCTTTTGTGGGAGGGGCCTGTTGCAGTGATTCTCAAATGTCTTTGCCCAAGGCAGAATTGCACTGCCCTTGACAGGGGCCTGGCTATGTAATCTACTCAGGTTTGCTCTCTGAGCCTTTGTTACCTGAACACTTTCCATAGAGCTTTGGAGGATGGGAATGGAAATGGCAACCTCCCAATCTCTGGCCTGGGGGAGCTGAGAGCTTGGGGCCCCACTTCTCAGTGCGCCCCCAGAGACAAACAGTCAATTGCTTCTGTCTCCCTGGTCTCTGACCACACTCCGTGCTCACCCGGCCTGTGACTGAGTGTTTCTATCTCTGGTGCACAGCCCTGCTGGAGTCTCCAAACCCAGCAGATTCCTGCTGTGCTGTTCCTCCCAGAACAGGAAGGTGAGTCTCCCCAGATCTGCCACTTGTGGTGTCCCTGCTCGAAGAGCAGTGGTCCAACTGTGCTTGGATCATGGTTTAAGGTAACCCCAATCTGAAAGCTCACTCTTCAGCTCTGTCTCTGCAGTCAAATTCCCCGCTCTAATACCTGGCAGCTCTGCCACACTCAGACACCTTGATCTTTCTGTGACCCCGTGGGGCCTGAGCCACACTGTCCCTGTGAGGGGTCCACCCCCACTTAGCCTCTGGAGCAATGTCCTTCAGTGGAGCAGACTTCTAAAAGTTCTGATTTTGTGCTTCGCTGCTCCACTGTTTGCCGAGAGCCAGCCCCTCCCCCCGCAGTCTATTCCCTCATCACTCCAGATTCACTTCTCCACACGTCCTACCCTTCAGTGGTCAATTTCCTGTTCCTAGAATTGCTACTCTTCTCTTCTATCTCCTATTGAGTTTGTAGGTGTTCAGAATGGCTTGATACCTATCTAGCTGAACTCCTGGGATCTGACATCATTTCAGTCTGCTACTCCTCTGCCATCTTGACTCTCAGTCCCTTTCCATTCTTTCTAAGGCTCTGTGGCTTATGGCTTTCCCTCATTCATTACAGCAACCTGATCCTGTGCCCCATATTCTCCCTATGAGAGCACAAGTAAATACATTCAGGTCCTCAAAAAATTAAACATGGGGTTACTATATGGCTTAGCAATCCCACTTTTAGGAATATACCCCAAAGAGTTGAAAACAGGGATTCAAACAGATACTTGTACATAAATGTTTATAGCAGTACCATTAACAATGGTTAAAATGTTGAACACCCCAAATGTCTATCAATGGATGATGCGTGCTTAAACACATTTGGTATAGCAATACAATGGGACGTTATTCAGCCATAAAAAAGAGCGAGGTACTGATGGAAGCTACACCATGGATGAACCTTGAAAACAATATGCTAAGGGAAAGAAGCCAGATCCAGAAGGTCACATGTCATATGATTCCATTTATGTGAAGTTTCAGAATAAATCTGTGGAGACAACAAGTAGATTGGTGGATACCAAGGATTGGAGGAGTGGTGAATGGACAATAGTTGCTTAATGTGCATAGTAGAGTTTTAAAGTAATGCAAATATTTTGGAACTAAAGGTGGTAGTTGTAGAACATTGTGAATGTACTAAATGCTTCTGAATTGCCCACTTGAAACAGTCAATTTTATGTTATATACATTTTTCTTCAATTAAAAAACAAAACAAAACAAGCAACTCCTTCAGGAAATGTGCTGTTGGGAACCAGCAGTTTAAACACTCTTCTTCCTGATATAATTGATTTGTGGGGGTAGAGCAATGTAGGTCATTGAAGAAATAAAACTTTAACCCAGAGGGATGAGTTTCAGGGTGTAGTTTAGGCAATGACAATAATCCATCAGATTGATACAGAGATTTATAGTTTACAAAGTGCCTTAGGTCCAATGTCTAATATACTCTTTATATCCTTTACCCCATTGTTCCTCCTCAGCTTATCAGTCAAAAAAGGTCATGGTTCACACTTCCTGTCTGCTGGAATAATGTTACCACAACCCCTGTGTTTGAATCTGACCCATTCATGAAGGACCAGACCAAATGCCATCCCTTGAAGCCTCCCCTGGAAATATAAGCACATTCTGGTGGCTTGAGATCTCTAGGGTTTATGGCAAGTTCTGATTATGAGCCAAGATAACTAATGTCAGCTTGGGCAGAGACGACACCTATTTCCTCGTCTAGATATTTTATATGGACAACATAATGATTGAAGAATATTGGCATTAAGAGTAATTTGAAGGTATGATGGGTGAAGTAGGTGAGAAGATCATATGATTAGTCAGAAAAGGGTAGGTCAAGGGAAGTTTGTTAAGTGGCTGGTTAGTAGAACCTCTTAGGCCAAGGACTCCCTAGTATAACCATCATATCTGATGCCTTCCATACCCCTTGACATATAGAAGGCCATCTAAAAATGTTGACTTAGTTCTTTTGTTCATTCATTTTATCCATTACTTTTTGGGGAGAGGATGGTCCTCAGAATATAAAGTGCCTGAAGATAAGAACCCCACCTCTGTCATTCCCCAGTGCCTTGCAGAGTGTCTAGTATAATTTGTTCTCCATAAACATTTGTGGACTGAGTGACTGAATTGAGTGGAGAGGATGTGAGACTTGGAATCTGGCTGTCCAGTCCTTCAACCCCAACCCTGGCACTCACTGGCTATGTTGTCCTATAAATAAGGGAGAAGGATAAACCCAACTATACAGTTTAGTACTGGATACATTTAATAAATGGTGGGTGTTGTTTATCCATCAAATAATCATCAAACCTGAACAATGTGCAAAGAACAACAAAAGCAGCTCTTTGGAAACTTAAAACCATCCATTCTTGTGCTTTGGTTATGTGAACCTGGCTGGGTATTCATTTATTCATTCATTCTACAACTATTGACTGAGCTCTTACTGTGATTCTGTTCTAGGAAAAAAGGGAAGCCACCTGAGGGCAATAAACAGGAGTAACATGCTTAGACAAATGTGTTACAAGGATTCCTCCTTTTTGTGTGTAAAAAATGACTGAGAGGCTGGCAGGATGGAAGAAGGAGGAAAGGAGAATGTGTATCGCATTTGTCTTTATGGAGAGAAAAGCATCTTTCTCTAAAAGGGAGGCCATGGGGCTGGTGAAGAGATCTGAACCATATTTTAGAGGCTGAGCAAAGATGACTTGTTGATGGGTTGGATTCTGGGCTGGGGAGTGAAGAAAAGGGGGGACTGTTAAGTTTATGCCTCATGTAACTGTCTGAGTAGGACTGCTGTTTCCTGAGAGAGTAGACACTTCTGAAGAGATCTGGAAAGGAATTTTGACAATCATGATTTAGCTAGGATAATTTGAAGTGCCTATTGGATATTGAGGCAGAGTTCAGTAGAGAGATAGGAGTTCTATCTATTGCAAAGGAGCATAGAAGGTGCTTAAAGGGATGAGACTAGATGAGATCCTTTTAAAAGGGATAGAAGAGGAGAAGCTTTGGGAATGAGTGGTGAGAGGCTGCTTTGCTTAGAGCTTGGGTAGAGAAGTGGCCCAGCATGTGGCCCAGAAGTGGCCCCCAGAATTTAAGGGACAAAAGGGTTTCTGGGAGGAGGAGTGTCCATCCATATCAACAACTGTTGAGAGGACTGAGCAAGATGAGGACAGAGAAGGGGACATGGAAACTGGCATCTTGGAGCTCATCTGTGACTTGACAAAGGCAATTGCAACCAAAGGGAGGGGTGAAAATACCCAGGTAATAGGTGGATGGGCTAACAGGAGGGAAGGGAATGGAGATCCTGGAAACTGCTCTCTCATGATGATTTCTGTGAAGTGTGGCAGGGCATGGGCTGGTAGATGAGGCAGATGTGGGGTACAGGACACTTTGCTTCTTTCAAGGGGGAAACCCTAGAGCATGTCTGTGGGTTGATAGGAAGAATCAAGAAGAGGGAGAGGTTGAAGACCCATGAGGGAGAGGAGGTGACCACTGCAGCAAAGCACCTGAAAAGGCTAAAGTGAGGTGTCCTGTCATATTCTAAGAGGCTCTTCTGGAAGGATGGAGGGCATGAATGACATCTGTTTTGAGAGCTGCTGGACATGAGAGTAAAAATGGCTGAGGAAAGTGAAATCTATGGGCCACAGAGTTTCAGGCAGACTGCACACACAGTATGGAGGTGCGCTGACCAGGTGCGTAAGCATTTTCTTGAAACCAAAATGGGATCCTGCAGGTAGAGGTCCAAATGTCAAACTATCACAGGAGTTCTGATGCCTCTAGCCCAGAGGCAAAGGGAGGGAGATAGAAACTTCTAGAGAGGGGTGGAGTGGAAAGGAGGAGGAGGTCAAAGAGTGTGGGGGCCCACAATGATAGCAGAAAGGAAGAAAGAGGAGGCAGGGAGGAAGAGGGGAGAACTCATGTCAGAGGCAGCTCAACCACACCTGTGGCTTTGCCCTTTAACTAACAGCCAAGGGCACCACGAGTCATAGGAAACCGCTGTAACCAGCACAGGTGTGACAACACAGCCCGGCTCTGCTCTTGGCCCGTGAGAAAGGAAGTGCAGTGACAGGGGCCAGGCTATAATTAGCACCCATGGGCAGCCTAGAAAGCTGCCTGCTCTGAGGTGGGAGAGTTCAGAGCCGGTGTGTGAAAACAGGGGCGTGCAAACAGCCGGTGGAAATTCCCGCTGGAGTTTGGCCTCGAGGTCCTTGTCGGTGCCCCCCTGGGCTGGGAGTGCAGCCCTGCAGGCTGGCCACACGGAGCACAGCCTCTGGAACCAGCGAGGCTAGTGTCGGGGTGAGGGCGGCCAGAATTCCTCGGGCTTTCACTTATCTGTCTGGGCAGATGTCCTTCCTTCATGGCTGGCTGTCTCTGGCTCCTGGGGCAGCCCCAGCTGGTGCGAGTGGCGCTGCCTTGGCAGACGGGGAGGCTGGCCTAGGCAGATACAGAGAGCAACGCTTTCCCAAGGCCTCATCTCCTTGGAGAGAGTTTCTTTCTAAGGCTTTGGCACATCCATGCTCTTCTCCCCAACACTGGCCCATCTCTGACTTTACTGCCCATTTCCCACATGGGAACATTTGTTTTTTTTTAAATATTTGCAGTGAAATGGAGAGGAAAACTCGAAAAGCTTTTCTTCTCTTTTTCTGTGTGTGTGTGTGTGTGTGTGTGTGTGTGTGTGTGTGTGTGTGTTTTAGTTTGGAATTTAGGAGGGAAAAGAGAGAGCACATGTTCTTTTTCCTTACACTCCTCAACAGGGAACACAAATGTCCCCTAGCTGCTACTCCTCTGTTACAGACTCACTACATCTCAGCTTTGAATGGCAAATATTTCACCCACTCAGCCTCAGGAAGCAGTTCTCCCCACCCTGATGAGTGGTATTTGAAACAGAGCCTCATCTCTCCTTCTTGGGTGGCTGTCCCTCCCTCTCTCCACCTGTACAAGTCTAAGAAAATTCATCCTTATATGGGTCCCATGTTAACTTCCTGTCTTCAATCTTGGTTTTGTCTCTGGACATCCCAGAATTTGCTGGCTCTCCCCTTCCATAGAAGAGCCCTTCCTTTTGGATTTGTGAGATAGATCCTTATTTCTAGCCTGTTTCCTCTTTTTCAGGCTAATCATCCCGTTATTTTGACCAAAGTATCTGTTTCTTGCCAGTGAAGTGCCTTCTACTGTGCTAGGAACTGGGAGATTAGCCATTAATAATGAAATTATGGGAACTGGAGGAATTCACATTTTATTTTAAAGAACATTAGCAGGGGGCGCCTGGGTGGCACAGTGGGTTAAAGCCTCTGCCTTCGGCTCAGGTCATGATCTCAGGGTCCTGGGATCAAGCCCCGCATCAGGCTCTCTGCTCAGCAGGGAGCCTGCTTCCTCTTCTCTCTCTCTGCCTGCCTCTCTAACTACTTGTGATCTCTGTCAAATAAATAAATAAAATCTTAAAAAAAAAGAACACTAGTAGACAGAGTAGAAACCTGTCATAAAATTAGAAGATGAGGTGATAAGAACCATAATGGAGATAAAAGTTTTCTGTTGCCTACTAAGGATTTATCACATCATGTTCCTAAATATGCTGTGCACACGATCTCACATCATCCCCACCAACTTACAGACAGATAAATATTTGCCCATCTTCACCAGGCTTTTAAGATGGCAGCCAAGCTGACACTGAAGGGTGGATTCGGGGTTTCTAACTATTGAGACAGATGTAAAGTCTCACCCTCAAGTTTGGACACCAAGAGCAGGGATTGAACTCTGGCCATCCAGCTGCAGAGCACATCTGCTTGACCGCTGTGCCATCTTGCTTTCCTGGAGGGCTCTTTTTCTTCTGCTGTGGGGATACCAGGGAAGTGAGTCGAGAAGTATCCTTGGCAGGGCCACTGCCTCTGACCTGTGCGGAAGAGATCTTTTTAGAGGCTCCCCCGGCAGGAAGCTCACTGTGCTAGCTCTGACCTTGCTATTATTCTTGGCATAGGCCATTCAGTTTCATGTTACTGACCCCTCTGCTGCTCTGAATACATGCTTTCTTTTCACATTGTAATGGGAGCTGGCATGCAAAGTCAAGGCCACCTCATGGACTGCCAACAATGGTCCATTCTTCAAGGAGTCACTTTCCAAAGCCATTGTGGGAGCTATTGAATTAAATCCCGCTGCTTGGAAGCTAGTGATTGTCCTGGGGAGAGTGGGCAGAGCTTCTCACTGTCATTTGGCAGCATTGTTCAACCTGCTTGGGGAGATGGGGATTCCCTGTGTGCTCCTGGGACAATATCACTTAACACCTGTTCAAGGTGCCCACTCTGGGTGGGGACCTCACCACTGCCCCTCTTCACCCCCCTTCCCAGCCAAGGCCAACAGCAGCCATCGTTGCCAGGGCTGTTAGGGCTCCACCACCTGAACAGGCCAATGGGAGATCGCGTTCTACTTTATGCTTCTGGCTCCAAGTAGCTTTTCGCATGATTGCATATTCCAGTATGGGGTTGTGTGTCTGCTTGTTATTTCCTTCTGGATGATGGTGTGACCTGTACGGAACGTGGCAGGCAGGAATAGTAACTATTATCATTATTATTTTTAACATCAACTGTGCATCATTGAGAGTGGCGAGTGTGGTCAGAGAACAGAACTGTCTCCCTGCTCTCCCCCACTTTTGTTCCCCCAGTTGCTCTCAATTTAAATTAAACAGAGATTGCTCATCAAGAGGAGGTTAGGATGGTGGTATGGGGGGTGTGAAATTTAATTCATCTTTTTCTTTTTTTGTCGGTGGGGGGAATGACATTAGGTCTTATATTTCTCCCTTCTGATATGGATGATTTTTCTCTTTTAATAAAGACAACCAATAGTGATAATGATATTATGCTGAATTTGGATCTCTCAGGCAACATTCTTGGAATGACTTAAGAACTCTGGGGAAAGCAAAATTCATTACATTTGAATTCACATCTGCATTTTGCTTTGGGGCCTTGTGGTGGGCTGAATAATAGTCCTTCAAAGTGTCCATATCCTAATCCTTGACCCTGTGAATATGTTAATTTAGATGGCAAGAGAGACTTTGCGGGTGTAATTAAGGATCTTTAGGAAGATTAGCTTGTAGTTTTCCATGTGGGCCCAGTGTAATCAGAAAGGTCTCTATAAGAGGTCTATAGGCATGCCATCCTGAGTGTGCCCCATCTCATCTTAGATGAGGGAAGTGGGGCTCAGAGGCAGAGCAGGATATGAGATGATGGAATCAGGGTCAGAGCGAACACAGGAAGGGGCCCTGAGTCTGCAAATGTAGGAGGCCTCTAGAAGCTAGGAAGGGTAAGGAAATGGATTCCTCCTGAAGCCTGCAGAAGGAATGCAGCCCTGCTGACACACTTTGACTTAAATGTCTAAGCTCTAGAATTATAAGATAATTAATTTGTGTTGTTGGAAGCCCCTGTTTGTGGTCACTTGTTACTGTAGCATTTGGAAACTCTGCACACGGGAATGAAGAAAGAGCCTGTGGTTATGTAGGGAGACTGACCGACCTCACAGGCTCAGGACACTCCGTGGATGTTTTAGGTCCTGGGTTCACATACTCTTCCAGTTGCCTGACACTTTTCCTTTCAGCTTCCTCTCTTAAGTACAGATGAGCCTGGCCTCGCTCTGAGGCATTCTTTGGAGCATTTTATAGAGGGCCCACGTAAGTGGGCACCAGAGAATATAGTGATGCTTTCCTAAAACAGATCATAAAGCCATCTGGGGACACAAGGGCATGATGAGGAATTCATGTTCATCAGATGTTTCCCCCTAATTTGCACAACCAGTTCGTGACTGGTCCTCATTAAGAACAGTGTCTCTGAGAAGAGAAAGAAGGCAGTGAAGGAACTGCTGGACTGACTGAAATTTTCACCAAAGAGAGGGAGGTTCATTAGTGAGTCAGTGGGAAACTGTGGGGAGAAACATCATTGTGAAGCCTGTAACTGCCAAGGTGTGCACATACTCTAGCTTTTTGAAAAGGAAGGTCTAAGAGGAAAGGCAAAAAGAAGCCCAAGGCTTTGAGACTCTAAAAGGGCAGCAGTTCAAGTTTAAAAAGCCTATCCCAGTAAGGATAAAAATAGGCTGTGTGGGGAGCTCTCTAGTGAGTTCTGATGGAAATACATCCCCTTCACCCCCAAACATATGCAATCTGGAAGTAAATACACAGGAAAGATAAATACAAAAAGATGTGTGTGAGTTAAAAGTCAGGAATGATAATGAGGAAAATAAACTGGAGCTTGTGAAAAATGCTGAGAATAATAGTTTCTGAGGTATTCTGTGGAGACTGAAGAAGGATTGAGGATGGCCAACTGTTAGACTGGGTAACACTGTATCATCCGCTGTTGCCCTGTCATGGCAACGAGTGGTCAGATTATAAAGGGAGAGACAAATATGATTAAAGAGAGTGAAAGCTGAGTGAAGTGAGAAAGTAGGAAAAAGATACCCTCATACTTTTCAAATGTATTCGCATCTCCAGGGCCAGATGGATTATATCCTCAAATAATGGTTCCCAATGTTTGGTTCCCAGAGCAGCAGCTTCAGAATTCCCTGGGAATTGCTTAGACTTGGAAAATCTTGGGGACACCATAGACGTACTGAATCTGTGTTTTAACAAGAATTCCAGATGATTCTAACGTGTGGGAATTCGTGATATGGACTTCAGTGGGTCAGTGAACCTCCTGGTGTAAGACACAAGTATTTTTGTCAACGCACATTTTTGGAAGGAGGAAGATAGTCATCAGCTTTCATCAGATTCTGAAAAGGACTTGAGACCCCAAAAGCTTTTGAATCATTTTTCCAACATAATGTCAGGTGAACACGATAACAACTACACTACGGAAACCATTCTTCCAACATAGTGAAATTGAAACTTTTTACTGACTTACAAAATTACTGATGGTATTCCAGGAAATCATAGAGACCTGTAGTTTGGAAAAAAAGAAAAAAAAAAGCCTTCCTTTTTTTAAAAATCAGTGTTAGATGGATCCTGAAAACTGTAGTTCAGTTAACTTGGTGTTGATCTCTGGCAAAAATCTAGAATGCTTTATTAGTTCATTGGGGAATGAATATTTGAAAAAGAAAATATTGAGTATCAAGAGCCAAAAGAGATCCACTAACATGCAAATACACCAAATAGACTCTGGGCTTTTTTGTTTCTGTCATTAAATAACATTCTTTTTATTTAAGTACAGGAAAATACAAAGAGGGGCAAAGATAGCCTGTAATCCCGCTGCAAGATAACTGAGTTCCCTTCTCTTACCCATCAGAGCTTTCTTAAAATTTCCTGTATTCTTCTGGAAAAGAAAATTTACAGGTAAAAGGATTGTTTTTTTCTCTCTTCAAGTATACTGTTCTGCGGTTTGCTTTTAAAAATAAGTTAATTGTGGGGGCACCTGGGTGGCTCAGTGGGTTAAAGCCTCTGCCTTCGGCTCAGGTCATGATCCCAGGGTCCTGGGATCGAGCCCCACAGCGGGTTCTCTGCTCGTCAGGGAGCCTGCTTCCTCCTCTCTCTCTGCCTGCCTCTCTGCCTACTTGTGATCGCTGTCAAATAAATAAATAAAATATTAAAAAAAATAAGTTAATTGTGTATTTTAGAGATCTTTCCATGTTCACACCCATAAAGTTACTTCATTATTTTTAATGTTGAATAGCTTTCCTTCATACCTTTTCTGTTCTTTTTTTTTTTTTAAAGATTTATTTATTTATTTGAGAGAGAGAGAGCGAGAGAGAGCAAATGGCAGGGTGGGGTGGGTAAAGGGAAAGGGAGAGAGAAAGAAAGCAGACTCCTTAATGAGCACAGAGCCCAACTCTGTCTCAATCCCAGGATCCTGAGATCACGACCTGAGCTGAAATCAAGAGTTGGATGCTCAATTGACTGAGCCATTCAGGTGCCCAATATCTTTTAGTCTTCTATAGGTATTTTAAAACATGGATATCATTTATGTTTGCTTTGCTATTGCAAGCAATAATGCAGTAAACAATGTTGTACACATATTTTGCATATATTTCCAAGTACATCCATGAGATAAATTCTTGTAGGTAAAGTTTCCAGTAAAAATGTACATGCATCTATATATTGCAAATACTCTCCAATATGGTTCTATTGTTCTATACTCACATGCGCAGAACATGAGAATGCTTGCTTTTCCTCACCATTGACACTATTAGGTTTTAGCATTTAAAAGAAATTTCCAATTTAGTCAGGGAAAAATTCATCATATACTTGTGTTTTGATTTACATTTATTCATTAACAAGCTTAAGCATTATTTCAAAACTTTACCCACCAATCATATTTTTTAATGAGCCCCCCTTAAATCCTTTGTCCATTTTAATATGTTGCTTAACTTTTTATTATTGATTTGAATGATACTTAGAAATTAAATTGTCCTTTGTTCATCATATGTTGCAAATGTTTTTCCAGTTTGTGATGTTTCCTCTGACTTTGCTTATGGCCTTTTGTTTTGTCACATTTATTATTTTTTAAATGTAGTCAAATTTATTGTTCTTTTCTTTTATCGTCTCTGAGCTCATGGGTTTTAAAATCTAAATGGTGTTTCTAGATTGGTTGATTTGGGAAATAACACAAAACTGTCTTATAAGGATTTCGTCCACATGTTTTATAAAGTTTGCCACATCTTTGTGGACAAAATGGAGCAATAAAAGTTGAGTGATGTGTACATCAAAGTGCTTTTACAGTTGACTCCGTGAATGTACACAAGGAATGCTGATTAATGAGTCCATGTCAACCTGGATTCCTTTGGCCTTGATGAAGACAGAAGATATAATTCTCATATGTTCAGACAGAAGAGAGATTGAGATAACAGAACCAATAACAGTTCTGTTTCCTGGATAACAGAACCAAGATCCAAGATCTTCATAGGCCAAAACAATGAATTTTAAACCAATCAGACAATTTAAAAGAGATAGATCGACAATTTGTATTTTTCCAAAAGTTCAAGTATATAAGGACAAATGGGAAGACCCAAGATACCAGATATTCATGGAAGTAACATAACAACAAAGACAGAGCTCAGTGTGAATTAATGGTGTGCCAAGAATACCAAGAAAGTCAGTGTGGTCTCAGGTTCTCTTTAACTATGGAATGATAAAAAAAACACACCTTAATTTTGAAATATAGACTTACAGAAATTATAAAGAGAGTACAGAGGGGTTCCATGTACTTTTTCACCTAGATTTTCCCAATGGTAACATCCCACATAATTATAGTACCATTATTAAAATCAGAAAATTGACAGCTATATACTCTACACACCTTATTTTTCACCAGTTTTTACATTCATTTGTGTGTCTGTGTATGTGGGGTTCCATGGAATTTTATCACAACTACAGACTCATATGACCTTTTTAAAAAAAATTATTTGAGAGAGAAGAGAGAGAGAGAGATCAAATGATAGAGAGCACGAACAAGGAGTTGCAGAAGGAGAGGGAGAAGCAGGCTCCCTGCTAAGCAGGGAGCCTGACCTGGGGCTCCATCCTTGGACCCTGGGATCATGACCTGAGCTGAAGGCAGATGCTTAGCTCACTGAGCCACCCAGGCACCCCAGACTCATGTATTCTTAACAGTTTTTAATTGGTAAATAAAGTAAGAATAGATTTATCTATAGAAAAAAATGTGTTCCTTTATTTCAGACGAAACAAGCCTGGAATTTTACATAAGTGACATACCCTGTATGAAATTGTACCTAGGGGTGAACTTGCACAAAGTTCTCCTATGGTCCTGATAGTGCTACATTTATATTCTAAGAGCTATAATGAAGCTGTATATTGACAAACTATAGAATTGAAAGAAGTGGGATTTCTGGCAACAATTTTGAAAGGTCCAATGAAGGCCTGTCATGCAACAAAGGGGGTTGGCTTATTATACGCCATTACAGCATCTGTTAAGAGAGATTGGAGGTGGTTATAAGAATAGATGATGGATAAAGACCAATAAATATCCTAAAGGAGCTGGAATGTTTGAGAGGATGGGTTTTGCTTTATATCCTAGATTAGGGAAGGAAGAAGAGAGGGAGGAAAGGCAGAGAGAAGTAGAAGAAATGCTGGTGGTCCCAGTTGCACACATTGGTAATGAAATAAACAAAAGCCATTATGAAGGTTTATCTTAAATGCCTTCTCTGCAGAACCTTTCCCATCAACTTTGTAAAGAACAATGATTGTATTCAGCTATGGTGCCCTTTAATTATGAAGATGAAGAGAAAGTTGATAGATATTTTTGTAACTCTTCTTCATTCTCTCTTCTTTGCTTTTCTGTCTTTTTTTTGTATTTTTATTTTATTTTTTTAAATTTAATTTTCTTTTTTCAGTGTTCCAAGGTTCATTGTTTATGCACCACACCCAGTGCTCCATGCAATACGTGCCCTCCTTAATACCCATCACCAGGCTCACCTACCCTCCAACTCCCTCCCCTCCAAAAACCCTCAGTTTGTTTCTCAGAGTCCACAGTCTCTCATGCTTCATCTACCCCTCCGATTTCTCCCAATTCACTTTTCCTTTCCTTCTCCTAATGTCCTCCATGTTATTCCTTATGCTCCCCAAGTAAGTGAAACCATATGATAATTGACTTTCTCTGCTTGACTTATTTCAACTCAGCATAATCTCCCCCAGTCCCGTCCATGTTGATCCAAAAGTTGGGTATTTATCCTTTCTGATGAAGGCATAATACTCCATTGTATATATGGACCACATTGTCTTTATCCATTCGTCTGTTGAAGGGCATCTTGGTTCTTTCCACAGTTTGGCAATTGTGGCATTGCTGCTATGAACATTGGGGTACATATGGCCCTTCTTTTCACTACATCTGTATCTTTGGGGTAAATACCAGGAGTGCAATTACAGGGTCATAGGGTAGCTCTATTTTTAATTTCTTAAGGAATCTCCACAGTGTTCTCCAAAATGGCTGCATCCAACTTGCATTCCCACCAACAGTGTAAGAGGGTTCCCCTTTCTCCACATCCTCTCCAACACTTGTTGTTTCTTGTCTTGTTAATTTTGGCCATTCTAACTGGAATAAGGTGGTATCTCAATGCGGTTTTGATTTGAATCTCCCTGATAGCTAATGATGATGAACATTTTTTCATGTGTCTGTTAGCCATTTGTAGGTCTTCTTTGGAAAAGTGTCTGTTCATATCTTCTGCCCATTTTTTGACGTGATTATGTGTTTCGTGTGTGTTGAGTTTGAGGAGTTCTTTATAGATCTTGGATATGAGCCCTTTGTCTGTAGTGCCATTTGCAAATATCTTCTCCCATTCCGTGGGTTGCCTCTTTGTTTTGTTGACTGTTTCCTTTGCTGTGCAGAAGTTTTTGATCTTGATGAAGTCCCAAAAGTTCATTTTCACTTTTGTTTCCTTTGCCTTTGGAGACATGTCATGAAAGAAATTGCTGTGGCTGATGTCGAAGAGGTTACTGCCTATGTTCTTCTCTAGGATTTTGATAGATTCCAGTCTCGTGTTGAGATCTTTTATCCATTTCAAGTTTATCTTTGTGTATGGTGTAATAGAATAGTTGAGTTTCATTCTTCTATACATAGCTGTTCAATTTTCCCAGCACCATTTATTGAAGAGACTGTCTTTTTCCCACTGGGTAATTTTTCCTGCTTTATCGAAGGTTATTTGACCATAGAGTTGTGGGTCCATATGTGGGCTCTCTACTCTGTTCCACTGGTCTATGTGTCTGTTTTTGTGTCAGTACCATGGCATCTTTGGTGATCACAGCTTTGTAGTAAAGCTTGAAATCAGGCAACATGATGCCCCCAGTTTTGTTTTCCTTTTTCAAAATTTCCTTAGCATTTTGGGGTCTCTTCTGGTTCCATACAAATTTTAGGATTCTTTGCTCCAGCACTTTGAAAAATGCCGATGGAATTTTGATTGGGATGACATTGAAAATATAGATTGCTCTGGGCAGTATAGACATTTTAACAATGTTACTCTTCCCATCCATGAGCATGGAATGCTCTTCCATCTTTTTTTTTTTTTTTAAAGATTTTATTTATTTATTTGACAGAGAGAGATCACAAGTAGATGGAGAGGAAGGCAGAGAGAGAGAGAGAGAGAGGGAAGCAGGCTTCTTGGTGAGCAGAGAGCCCGATGTGGGACTCGATCCCAGGACCCTGAGATCATGACCTGAGCCGAAGGCAGCGGCTTAACCCACTGAGCCACCCAGGCGCCCCATGCTCTTCCATCTTTTTGTGTCTTCTTCAGTTTCTTTCATGAGTGTTCTGTAGTTCTTTGAGTACAGATCCTTTACCTCTTTGGTTAGTTATTTCAAGGTATCTTGTGGTTCTTGGTGCTATAGTAAATGAAGTTGATTCTCTTATTTCCCTTTCTATATTTTCATTGTTAGTGTGTAAGAAAGCAACTGATTTCTGTACATTGATTTTGTATACTGCCACATTACTGTATTGTTGTATAGTACTGAATTGCTGTATGAGTTCTAGTAGTTTGGGGGTGGAGTCTTTTGGGTTTTCCGTATAAAGTATCATGTCATCTGTGAAGAGAGAGTGTTTGACTTCTTCCTTGCCAATTTGAATACCTTTTATTTCTTTTGTTGTCTGATTGCTGTTGGTAGGACTTCTAGTACTATGTTGAACAACAGTGGCTAGAGTGGACATCTTTGTCGTGTTCCTATTCTCAAAAGGAAGGCTGTCAGCTTTCTCATTGAGGATGATATTCACTGTGTGTTTTTTATAGATAGATTTTATGAAATTGAGGAATATTCCCTCTATCCCTATACTTTGAAGAGCTTTAATCAGGAACAGATGCTGTATTTTGTCAAATGCTTTTCCTGCATCAATTGAGAGGACCAAGTGGTTCTTCTCTCTTATTGATATGTTCTATCTGATTGATTTGCAAATGTTGAGCCACCCTTGCATCCCAGGGATAAATCCCACCGAGTCATGGTGATGATCTTTTTAATGTACTGTTGGACCCTATTAGCTAGGATCTTGTTGAGAATCTTGGCATCCATATTCATCAGAGATATTGGTCTGAAAATCTCTTTTTTGATGGGGTCTTTTCCTGGGCTGGGGATTGGGTAATTCTGGCTTCATAAAAAGAGTCTGGAAATTTTCCTTATGTTTCTATTTTTTTTTGAAACAGCTTCAGGAGAATAGGTATTATTTCTTTGAATGTTTGGTAGAATTCTCCAGGGAATCCATCAGGTTCTGGGCTCTTGTTTTTGGGAGGTTTTTGATCACTGCTTCAATCTCATTGCTAGATATTGTTCTATTCAGGTTGTCAGTTTCTTCCTGTTTCAGTTTTGGAAGTTTATAGGTTTCCAGGAATGCATCCATTTCTTCTTGGTTGCTTAACTTATTGGCATATAACTGTTGATAATAATTTCTGATGATTGTTTCTATTTCCTTGGCGTTAGTCATGATCTCTCCCCTTTCGTTTATAATTTTATTAATTTGGGTCCTCTCTCTTTTCTTTTGGATTAGTTTTGCCAGTGGTTTATCAATCCTATTGGTTCTTTTGAAGAATCAGCTTCTAATTTTGTTGATGTGTTCCACTGTATCTCTAGTTTCTAACTCATTGATCTCCACTCTCATCTTAATTATTTCCATTCTTCTGCATGGGGTTGGCTTAATTTGTTGTTGACTTTCCAGTTCTTTAAGGTGTAAAGAGAGTTGGTGTATTCAGGATATTTCGGTTTTTTTGAGTGAGGATTTGATGGCTATATATTTCCCCCTTCAGACCACCTTTGCCTTTCTGTCTTTTTAAAGTTGATGATACTGTTTTAATCTAAGGAATGCTATATTTTGTAGGCTCCAATACTGTTTTGACTGCCTTTTTTCTAATCTACCTTGAACAAGACCTAGGTTACTGACAGGTGAGTTTACAATTCTTTATGGCACAAGTTTGTAGAGCCTGGAATTTGCCGAGAGGTGGCTGCTGTCATATTCTGAGGACTGGTGAAATTAGGAGGCTGTGTAAGGGTGGAAGCCAGTCCCATGGAGCTGTAAAGGAAAACATCTGCTCTGAAAACATCTTGAGGGAGAGGAAAGTTAACAGGTATATTGGTTTGGATTTCATCCAGTTTAATATAATAGAATACTCAAATACAAGGACTTAAGAAAATGGAGATCTATTTCTTTTTTTACATGACAAGAAGTTGAAAGGTAGTGGTTGCCAGCTTCAGTGCAGTGGCTCTGTCATGTTAGGGCTGAGTCTCTTTAGTTTTCCTCAATACTCCTCATGGTTGCAGGAGGGCTGCTGCAGCTCCAGGCAACATGTCTATATTCAAGGAAGGGAGAAGAGAGAAGGGGAAAGGAGGAAGGGAAAAGGAAGAGCCATCAACTCTTTCAAGAAATGCAAATGTCTTCCCAAAGCCTTCCCTCATATCTCACTGACCAGAATTTTTCCTTCTACCCACAATTTTGAGTCAATTTGACTGAGACATTTACACAAGCTTTAATGATATGAGAGGAACCAAGAGAAGAACAGAGGGTTTTCTATCATATGCACATGGTTTAAGGAAATTAACCTGTGAAGATGGACTGTTGATCTCAGAGATTTAACTTGATATTTATTTGTAGAGTTCCTTTCTGTACTCACTTATGTCTGGAACTAAGAGAAAGGAGGTAGAGCAATAAGGATTTTGATAACTCTCCCCTGAAATCATTTGCAGGATGGGGTATGAAGTTGGTCATAAAAACTCTTCTTGTGATTTTCCTGCAGCCATTCTCTGGAAAAACATCAATTTAGAGAAATTTCTTCATAGACTCTCTGTTTTTCATTGTAAACATGGTGGGGTGATGTTCTGGGCTGTTGCATCTGGGAGCCCAAGTAGGTTTCAGAGATCGCTGCTCTCCATTTGAAAGTTGTATTTCTGTAATTGAGACCAGAGCCTGACTCCTTGTGTCCACAATGCTACTAAATTGAATTAGAGACTTTATGGAAAGAACAATGAAAGCCCAAATTCATGTATGAGCATGCAGATCTTTTAAGTGGTAATATAAAACAGGCACAGCATTCTTGGGCTCTAAGCATGGGTTTTAGAAAATGTGTTTAGTAACACAACTCTGATTGTTTAAGGGTACTTTGAGCGTCTGATGAGGGAGGTTTTAATTAGCCCCTTTTTTATAAATGTGGAAATCAAGGGTCAGGAGAGTTAAGGAACTGACCCGAAGTTTCTCAAATAGAGCTGAGATTCAAAGTGCTTCTTGTCTGATGCATGGACCTTCCTCTTCATTAGGAGGACACCTTAAGCTACTGCTAAGCTCCACAAAGTGAGTAAAATCAGGTGTAAGTAGGTAAAGAAGTGAGGTCCAGATTGAAAAGATTGTTCTGTAGGGCTGAGGTCATGTAGTTTGGTATCAATTACAGGGGCTCTGCCCTTGTGATTCAGTGTGTGCATGTGATACAATGATTTAAGCAAGGGTTTATGAGGCCAGTCTTGCTGTGGATGTATGTGCTGTCTGTCAGTGCTCCTCAACATGGAGGGGACTCAACCTCAGATGTTTGTCCTTGGGGATGTGCACCTTCCCCCTGGCTGGTGTTCCCGTGGACACACATGCAGGTCATTCTGCAGCCACCATTACATAACTGACCACTAGGGGTGCACTGACCCCACTGACCTGGCCCCCTAGAGGGAGGACATGGCCCCCTTTACCTTAGCTCTCCTACCAAAGAGGACACTGACCATTTCTAAAAAGCTTTTGCTTTTACTAAGAATGTGTGTGTGTGTGTGTGCGTGTGTGTGTTGGGGGGCGTTAAAAAGAAGATGAAGAGGCATAGAAAGAGGTGAATTTAGTAGGATTCCTGGCTACTACAGCCAATATGCTTGGTTGGCATAGCTCATTTTTCTTCATTTTCATCCTAAAGGACCCTACTCCAGAGGCTGTCTTTGGAAGTTTCTCCTTTCCCTTCTTTCTTGTGGGTGCCTATCCCCTCCAGGGCAGGGTTACTGCAGATGGGGTGAAGAGCTTGTCCCATACTAAGTTTATATGTATTCCCTCCACATTCAGAGGCTTTGTGGACGGCAATTGTGGTTTTGCCATATTTTTCTTAATGTCATGACTTTGAATGGATATTAATAGTACTGATAAAATAAAAATTAATTAAACAGGTTCATTTACACTCTTGTTTTCATCTCCACCTCTAGTGTCAGGCTTGGCAATGCCTCAAAACAAACCATTATATATTACATGTATCCACACATGTAGGTATATCCACATACAAGTGTACATGCTCTTTATGCATCTACACACTTATCTCTGTGTTTGGTGTATAGTTGTTGAGAGTACTGGAGTAGAGGGTGAAGCACACTTTCATCCATTTGTTTTCAATTTAAGCAATTTAACCATACCTAGCATGAGTCACAAAAATGGACCTACTCTTGGACGCAGTAATTTCTCTTTGGAAAATGGCATCAAGTAAATCATTAAAAAGAAAAAGTTATACATGGATATATATATATATATATTTTTAAACATTCTGGGGTATTTTAATTTACAGCTCACAGATTCTTTTCACACAAATTATCTCATTTCATGTTCACAATGACCTTCTAGGGGAGGTGGTTTTGTTTTTCTTCCTTATTTATAAATGAGGGAAAAGGCTTAGAGAAGTGATATGGTATTTTTAAGGTTGCACGGTTGAATTGAATGATAGTGTTTGGACAGTTTTGCTTAGTTTGAAAAGCAGGGAAACTCAACCAACAAAGATAGGACCCTTGTCCAAAAGGCCCACAACAAAGCACTTGAATATGCATGTTGTTTAAGGGAGGAAATGGGAAATATGTGTCTTCAGTCCAAGTTCAGTGTTCTTTTCACCATACAATCCCCACTCCTCAATGGAGGGACTTGTTAACTATGGTATGCCAGTTTAATGCACATTGTGGAGGCCTCATATACTGTAATTATAGAGTCTGAAATGCGATGGAAAGTATTTATGTCATAATTTAAATTATAATATAAAACATAAAAATCATATTCATAGTGTAATTATAAATGTGTAAAGTATGTATATTTAAGGACAAAAATTGGAAGGGAACATGGAAAAATAAAAACAGTTGTGCTCATGGGATTTTCATAAAATTTTTTTCTGAGTACAAATAGAATTAACAATAAGTTTTGAAAATCCAAATATCAAAAATTAACATTTATTGAGTGCAAGTACTGGCCTATGTGCTTTTCACGCCTAATTCCATTTAATCACAACTATGTGAGGTAAATGTGATTATAATTTCCATGTGGTAGACGAGAATCATTAGTTTTAGGACACTAAATAATTTCTCCATTGTTCTAACGGTAGAAGTCAAGATGGGGGCACTTGGGTTTATGTTCTGTTTCTTCCAACCCCAAATACCAAGAGTCCTTCAAGGTGTGTCCTATAAAGGGAATAGTCAGTCATTTAATTGTCCAACTCATCTTATGGGTCTAAACAGACTCTTTTTTGTTTCATTGTGGAAGACCTTTAGTTAATTGACAGATATTACCCATTCACAGAGTGTCTAATTTCTTAGAAGTCCTTGTAGACCATCTACACATACTAGATGAAATGCATTAAGGAAGAGATACTTGGGTGGCTCAGTACGTTAAGCCACTGCCTTCAGCTCAGGTCATGATCCCAGAGTCCTGGGATCAAGTCTGGCATCAGGCTCCTTGCTCAGGGGGCGGGGAGCCTGCTTCTCTCTTGGTGTGTGTGTGGGGGAGCCTGCTTCTCTTTCTGCCTCTGCCTGCTGTTTTGCCTGCTTGTGCTCTCTCTCTCTGACAAATAAATAAAATCTTTTTAAAAATGCATTGAGGAAGTAGAGATCTATAGCCTCTTTTGAAAAACAAGGGTCCAAAATAGCACAGCTGCTATGAAAAGTGGTTCTGAGCGTGCTACCAACACCTTGCCCTCTACAGGTTTAATGGCAGTGTTGACCAGAATGACTCAGCTCAGGAGGAAGGCATGTTTGACAACGCTAGGAATGCAAAAAGGGTTGCTGTATCTCCCATCCCAAGGAACAGTGTTAGCCCCAGGCTTTCCCCTAAATCTCCAGGAAGAAAGTCAGTATTTTATTGCTTTTACTTGGAATTGGTGGGCTAACTGCCTCAGTTCTCAACTTCACTTTGTCCAAGCATTAACTTTTAGTTGAGAAGAAAAGTTGTCCTCTTCAGCAGAAGGGATCAGTCTGAGTTTCTTGGTTCTAATGGGGCTGGGATCTTTCCAGCGGTGTGGAATTCCTTCTAAGGCTTGAGTAATGACTCTACTGTAGAAACGTCCTTTCTTACTGCTGGTTACAGCCTTGCTGGTTTGCAGGAGCAGATTGCTCTTTGAAAGAGAGATTTGAAGAAGGCTTTGGAGAACGGGGCACAAAGTGCTACTTCCACACAGCCCCCACGAGAGAGCTGACCTTCCAGCTATCTTTCCTTCATAGGATGGGATTTCTATCTGTAGGCTTCAGGTACCTTACTCCTTTCCTTTCCCATTTCTCTTCAGAGTATGTGCATGTGCAAGGTCTTTGTTGTGAATCTTTTTGGTTAGTGTCCTATCTTTTTGGGTTGGGTTTCCTTGCTTTCCAAACTCAGCAAAATAGAATCACCCTGTTCATGTCCCCTTTTGCCTAGAGCTTTCAATTTATCTGAATCTTGAAATATGTTCTTATTCTGGGGCTTTTATTCTTTGGTGTGAAGTTAGTCGAGTATTAATGCTCCTTAACACTTTGGGTAACATTCTTCCTCTGCAAAGCACTTCACAAAGATTAGCTAATTAATCCTCTCAACATCTTTTGTCCTGTGGGGACAATTAAGGATTGGCTAACAATAGGAAGGAGAAGGAAAGTGATTTTTACTCTTTTCATAAGTGTCTTCAAGCTTCAAAGCACATTTATTGCCATTAGCTAGAATACAGAATATGGGAGAGAGAGGAGAAAGAAGAGATTTTGAGAGGAAAACCCTCTACCACCTTCATGAAATTCTCCAGTAAAGACTTTGGTGCATGGGGCGCCTGGGTGGCTCAATGGGTTAAGCCTCTGCCTTCAGCTCAGGTCATGATCTCAGGGTCCTGGGATAGAGCCCTGCATCAGGCTCTCTGCTCAGCAGGGAGCCTGCTCCCCCCGGCACCCCACCCCCCCCCGCCGCCGCCTGCTTCTCTGTCTACTTGCGATCTCTCTCCCTGTCAAATAAATAAATAAAATCTTTTAGAAAAATTAGGAAAAAAAAAGACTTTGGTGCTGGTTCTTTAGGGGATAAATTTTTTGGAGCTAGTTTTTGTCTAAGGACTTGAACAGGGGTTTAATCTTAATCCTCTTTTTGCTTCTGATTTAGAATCATGAATGTTAGAGGATTCTGACCTTGGAGATACAGATACTCAACTCCTTGACCCTACAAATTAAGAAACTAAGGCAGAGAAGGGTTAGATTATGTTAAGTTCATGCAGGGCTAGCTTAGTTTGTTTATTGGCATGTCCTTGGCTTCTCTGTTAGATAAGGTGTCTGCTTATCTTGAGGGTCTTTTTTTTTTTTTTTTAAGATTTTATTTATTTATTTGACAGACAGAGATCACAAGTAGGCAGAGAGGCAGGCAGAGAGAGAGGAGGAAGCAGGCTCCCTGACGAGCAGAGAGCCTGCTGCGGGGCTCGATCCCAGGACCCTGGGATCATGATCTAAGCCGAAGGCAGAGGCTTTAACCCACTGAGCCACCCAGGTGCCCCTTATCTTGAGGGTCTTACCAGAAAGTATTAATTGACCATGTCACTGGCCAGTGCTAGGCTTAGATATTGAGCTATGCTCAACATGTGGTTCTGAGTGAAGTGCAGTTACCTGTTCTAGCCAGTCTGGCTGGTGTACCAAAGAAAAATAGAAGAACCACCATTGTGCAGAAATGCTCTCCATGTATATTGGGGTATAGAATGCATCATTTATCTTCAAAGAGAGTCAACAGATATTTGATTTAAACAAACAGTCCATTATGGTGTTCACTCTAGCAAATTCTGTAATTATAATTTTTATGGCAATTCCCATTATTAAACCATTTTCATCCCTCTCCTAGCTGTCTGAAAAACCACAAATTGGGTAGAAAATTTCATGGCTAGACTCTGCCTGGTTGTGGATGGATGACTTCTGGGAGCACAGGGAAGGAAAGAAAATCTCATTAGCTACCTCTAAGTTATTGTTGAATGGGAAGAAATGTAAGCATATGCCTTTTCCAGTTTGCAAAAGAGTTAAACCTTTCTTTTCTCTGTATCCTGAAATTGTGAAAAATGAGGCAGAGAGACCTCACTAAGAATCACTAAGAAATGTTGGGGGGAAAATGCTTTACTGAATCACTTCCAAGAGTGCTGGACATGGCGCTGCTCATAATTTCAGCATCTGCTCTGCCAGTGCTTACAGTTTCCATTTTCTCCTGCTCTGTCTGGATCATGGTGTGGGTGCAATCCTGGGTTCCTAGAGTTAAAAGGACTTGAAACCCTGGCTTGCAGGAGAAAGACTCAGCATGTGTCCTGGTTGGTGGTGTTTTCTGAGGAGGCAGGATCTAGCCTCAAGGGGTAAGCAGATTAGGGGTTTTGTGCGGAGTCAATGCAGTGCCGTATGCCAACGGGTGCTTAACAACTACATCTTGAAACACACATAGTTCAGTAGTAGAATTCCAGACACTAAAACAAACAAAACCACACACACACACACACACACACACACACACACACACACACACACACAAAACTTTCCCTTACCCTCCCTTGAAAGGTAACTTGTTTACTTAATCATGTGCGGATTTCTTCCCCTCAAGTCAGTCACACCTTGTCTTCTCTGTGTATTGCGTGTCTGACTGGGAACTTTCTCACCTCCTCTCTCCATGGATCCTGACTTGCAGTCATCTTTCAAGGCTTCACACAGTTTCTGGGTTTCCTCTGCTCCCCTAAGCGTCTCTTGATTATCTGAGGCTATAAGTAAATCTTCATTCTCAAAATTCAGGGAGCATTTCTTATCCTACCAGATTAAGATATTCACTTATAAATGTTTTGTATGGTTTGCAAATGGTTTCATATACATTGCTTGTCTCCCTTAGATTATAAGTGCTTTGGGGACTGGGATCGTCTTTTATGTATCCGACTTTAGTGTTTAGGGGAATTCTGAGACATAGTTTATGCTTCATCAACTGCTGCTGGGTGGTAATATAGTATGTGTGAGAATGCTTTCTTTCCCTTCTAGACCATAAGCTCTTTAAGGAAATATCTTGTTGTAATTCTCTTTTTGTGCTTTACACTCATTTAATGCTTAATAAATATTTGTTAAAATGATTTGTAATCTCCTAATCTTTTCAGAGACGACATTTGCCTTTAGCTTCTCCTCAGATCTCTAGGTGCTTATCAACCTTGCAGACTTTGACAACTCCATTTCTTTTTTTCTTTCTTTTTTTGTTAAAAGATTTTATTTAATTGACAGAGCGAGAGAGGGAACACAAGCACAGGGAGTGGGAGAGGGATAAACAGTCCTCCCACGGAGCAGGGAGCTGCAACGTGGCGCTCGATCTCAGGACCCTGGGATCATGACCTGAGCCAAAGGCAGATGCCCAACCACTGAGCCACACAGGCACCCCTGAAAACTCCATTTCTGATGGAGCATTTTCATAACTCCTGCTGCTAGTCATTTTTAGGGATCATGGGTGTTTGGGATGATTTTTGGATGCTGTTGTTTTTCCTCTAATACCCATGTCTTTGTAAAAGTTTTTTCCATGGAAAGTATCCATTGTGCATTTTTTTTCTTTGTCCTTCATACACAAAGATACAGATTTGAAAAAAGGTAGTAGTATTGCTCTGTTATACACCTTCCTTGTGATTTTTAGTTTCTTCCTGAAGCCTTATTTGGAAATAAGCAAGGATAAAAATATTGACTAAGACTATTCTCAAAGCATTGACCTATATAATCTGAAACAAAACTTACCATGGCCATCTCCCTGCCTCCCTTTTCCTCACATGCTATGGTTCTATGACTATACAGTTGTACAACACTGTCTTCTGCATCCTTCTTCACCAGATGGTATCATGGACACTTTGAGAACTTGAATCCCAGGTGCTCTGTTGGCCTAATTAGCCTTTCTAGAAAATTTGCTTTCTTACTTTTATTTTTTATTTTATTTTATTTTATTATTTTTTATTTTTTTTATTACTTTCTTACTTTTAAATAGGCTCACCAGAGTAACAGTAAGTAACAGTACATTTATTTTTGAGTTGGAATCTGTTGTTACCCTATGAACCATTCATTTGTTAAATTATTAAGATACTATAATTTACAGAATTCCACAGACATACTAAATATTTTAAAATATCCAAATAGGGTATTTTATGTATCTCTTCATTTAACAAACATATACCTAACATCACCTCTGTGATGTTTAGTGAAACACTAAAAAAGAATACTTTTTGGAGGTTTATAATTTAGAAGGTGGTTGGAACAGCAGTGGAGTTGAGAAAAACTGAGACTTGAATAGAGGCAGACGGCACATATGGGGTCTTAGAAAAAAGATCCACTTGTTATGATTTTGACTAATCTGAAGAGCTTTTCATAAGCAGGAGCTTTTAAATTAAACCTCAATGGTTGAGTAGATGAAGAAAGGGATGGGGAGGGAGCAAGGGAAGAATGCTGTGGGCGAGGGAAAGAGCTGGAACCAAGACTCATGGGTAAGAGGGCATGAATAGTTTTGAGAGAGGAAGTCCAGCAGGTGAAAGTGGGGTGTCAGGGGGCTCTTATTTGAGTATGAGGGCGGGTAACAAAACAAAACATTCGGATTATTTTTTAAAGAAAGAAGTAACACTCATTCTTCTGTTTCATTTGTTGTTGCTGAAATGAGTAATGTGGCAACTTCATTAACATTGTTCCTGTAGATGAACCAAAGCACTGAGGCCAATCCTAAGGGAGAGAAAGTGTTTGGGAAAGATAGCACTGGGTACAGATTCACCAACTCATTGGCAGCGGCATCTCCACTGACCGGAGGAACCTGAGTGGCCGATACTCAGGTGACCACTGGAGTTTCCTTAATGGACAAAACTGTCTCTATGGAATAGCAAACACCTGAGTTTGCAAAAACTCAAAATGAGGGGTCCTAAGGTCTAAATGTGCTGTATGACCCTGAGAATCATTTCATTGGTCTAGATCTTCAATTGCGTATTGGAAAATGAATTGGTTGGACAAGAAAACCTTTAAGGTTTGGTTGGCTCATCCTATGATTTTTTTGGCCAGTGATTTTTAAGCTCCCTTTGAACATCTTCATTCAGGAGCCTCACCTGAGGGTCAGTGTTAGGAGGCAATTGTACTTTCCACTAAGACTCTTAGGCATCCTTTCCCCTGACAAAGATTCTTCTGTAAGTAATCGATGCTGAGAAAATCTACCAAGTCTTTCCAGACTGATCCAGTCTGCATTGATCTTACCCTTTCCAACTCTGGAATTCCTGGAAAACTCCCTCTGATTTTGGAAGACAGAAACCTAGTCTTAATCTTTTCTTGCATTTCAGTACTGAGCCACATGGAATGTCAGACTTACTCATTTCAAGAAATCTGTATTGAGAGTTCCTGGGTGCCAGGTACTGGGGACACAGAGACAAAAACTTCCCTTAAGGATCACTGTCCAATTGGTAGGACACTGGTGCATGTGAAATAAATACCTGGCATTTTGTTGTTTGGTTAAATGGACATTTAATACTTTTTCAAACTTGAAGCCCTAAATATTTAATATTTACTGTTTTTTCCCTACTAGTCCATTAAATAACAATCCTCCAATATCTTTGAAGGAATATAAGGTCGGGGAAGTGTGATGATTCCATCTCGGGTTGTCAGTTTATTGAACACCCACAAAGCCAAAGATGATTTGTAAAGTTCTGGTACCAGGGCAAGTGCCCTCTTTTATTTTTTAAGAAAGTTATTATTTTTTTTTAAAAGAGTGAGAAATATGCAGAGAGAGTGTAGGGTTGGGGGAGGGACAGAGGGAGAGGGAGTGAGAGTCTTAAGCAGATGGTGCTGAACGCGGAGTCTGACGTGGGGTTTGATTTCACTACCTTGAGATCATAACCTGAGCCAAAACTGAGAGTCAGATGCCTAACCGACTGTGCCACACAGGTGCCCCATTCCAGTGCCCTCTTGAGGAACTGGCCACAGATGATACGTATATTTAGTTGATTTCAGAGACTTTAAGGTCAAGTGGCCTTGTTTGACATCCCCCCCTCCCCGGGCTGCTTCTCTTTCTTCTCAGCCTCCACTGACTTCTCTAATTTTTATCCATTTTCTCTCCCTCTCTGTTTTTCCTCCCATTTTCCTACTCTTTGACCAGTTTATGTTCCTCATCTCCTTGTAGGTACCTTCACCAAGGGTTAATTATGTGCCAGGTAGAGGTGATTATTTTACATAGATCATCATTTAATGCTATTTATGGAGAAGGACACTGAGTCTCAGTGATGCTGTCATTGGGCCAAAGGCAATGAAAGTCCCAAAGGGGCACTTTCATCAGTGCCCCTTTTGGCACAACAGTGAGGGGCAGAGCTCCAAGAGGAGCAAACCGGGCCGTCTGATAGATCACAATCCGGCCTACACAACTTCCTTGCAGAGCAATCTTCTCTCATTAATTAAGTGTGCCTGAAACTTTTCAGACCGCCTCCGGAAAGTTAAGATGGTTTATGTCTTCTTTTACAACAGATACAATTATTTCAGAAACTGATGGCTAGAACTTGCAAAGTCTGCAGGAAAGAACTTCTGGGCCCTTTGGAGTTTTTCACCAAGCACCACCATCCCCTCAAAGGCAAGGAACAGCAATTATGATGAAAGAGACAAGAAAATAAAAGGAATAAACAATGTAGTGATTGTCCTGGAAAAACCATAGCCCATCTTCTATTTCCATCTTAAAAATGACCCCTAAGCATCCCAGGGTGTCTTGGAACATCCATGTTATCTTAAAACACTTTTTGAACTTGGCATTTTCATTGCCTTTCCAAGGGCCACCAAGATGAAGGGAAGTGAGCAGAACAATTAAATGTGTTTACCTGCTGACATTCCAAACCACTTTTTGATTGGAAACAAAGGGGATGAAACAGCCCTGGTGTGTATGTGTAAAGGGGTTTAGTGTTTTCTTTTCTTTTTTGGGTATTATTCTCCTGGGAGCTGCCTGGAGTGTTGCGCTTTTGATTTTTTTTCGGTTTAGCTGAGCTTGAAAATAATAATGTAAATTCAGTGTGAAATATAATTCCTCTTGCCACTTTAATTTTATATTGTCTACTGATCCAATAGTGACTGGGAATTAACCTTGAAATCATACTGCAGTTAAACTCGTTATTGAGTCCCTCTGAACTTGGCATTAATGATAGGACTGGGGGACCTAGGAACCTAGTTCACCATCTTTTTCCTTCTTTCAGGGGCTCTCACGTCTGTCAGTAAAATTTCCTGTAGATCGGGGGAAAGAATTAAGGTGTTGGTTTCCTTTGAGATGTGACTAGAATCCCCCTGATTTGGGGGTTCTAGTGCTTACTGTTCTTTTCAGTTATGACTGCACAGTCTTAGCTGAGCAAGATGAGGAAAGGCTGCCTTCACCATGCTGAGCCAGAGCCTGTCCTGAGCTGCTGTGAAGGGGGCTGTCAACCACTATGGAAGGTCTGGCTTCTGAGAACTTCCAATGGAGCCTCTAACTAAGGATGGGGGAGGAATATGTCTGTTACAAATCGTAGCAATGTTGTGATTTAAAGCAATATCATGTCCTTTATCTATTTATTTATTTTTAATGTTTTTAGTGGGTAGAGGGGACAGAGGAAGCAGGAGAGAGAGAATCTTAATCAGGCTCCAAGCCCAATGCGGGGCTTGATCTCACAACCCCGAGATGGTGACCTGAGCCAACATCAAGAGTTGGACACTTAATTGACTGAGCCACCCTGGTGCCCCTCAAATAATATTATGTCCTTTAAAGGGCCTGCCGTTGTGCTATATGCCAGACAATACACTAGGTACCAAGCATGCAAAACTAAATGAGGCACAGTTCCTCTCTTCAAAGTTTCTTTATCCAACCAGAAATTGGGGGAGAGCTGAGCTTTTCTAATGAAATAGAGTAGTAAGGGAAAATTATAAACTCAAATTTGAAATAATCATCTGTCACTATTATTAATTACTATAATTACTAATTGTCTACTATTAGTCACATTTTGAATATTATGAATAAAGCCGTATGGACGTGTGTGTAAAAGTCTTTGTGTGGACAAATTTTGATGTTTCTTGAGAAAATACCTTGGGATGGAATTGCTAAATCACATCATATCTGTCTACTTAAGTTTATAAAGAACCACCAAACTTTTCCAAAGTGATTGTCTCATTTTATATTCCCACTTGCAAAGCCTGAGAATTCTAGCTGCTCCACATGGTTGGAAATACTCGGTACTATTAGTCTTTTCAATTTAAGTCCTTCTAATGGGTGTGCAGAGATGTTTCATGTGGTTTTAATTAGCACTTCTGGATGACCACTGACCTGGAGTGTCTTCTCATGTGTGCGTTGGTCATTCAAGTCCTATTTTGTGAAGTGACTTGTGCCCGTCTAAATTGTATTGCTTGAGTTGTTACTATTGAATTTCAGAGTTAAACAAAAGATTTTCTGGATACAATTCCTCTACCATATGCATGAGTTTCTCCCAGTCTATGGGGAAAATATTCATTTTATCAATGTGTCTTTCAGCAAATAAAGGTGTTCAAGCTTGATAAAGCCCAATTTATTGTTTTCCTTTAATGACTTGTGCTTTTCATGGTCATCTAAGAAGTCTTGACTTCCCTCAAGGTCACAAAATTGTTCTTGTGTTTTCTTCTAGAAGCTTTATCTTTTATGTGTAGGTCTATAACACATTTTGAATTAACTTTTGTGTATGATGTGTTGTAAAGGTTACAATTCGTGTTTATCTGTATGGATATCCAATTGTTTTAGCACCAGCTGTTGGAAGGCTACCATTTTCCTTCATTGACTTTCCTTGGTGCTTTGTGAAAATCAAGTGATCATATAGGTGTGGGTCTATTTCTGGACTCTATTCTCGTCTATTGATCTGTATCTCTGACCTTATGCCAATATCACACTGTCTTGAGAACTGCAGATTTATAGTAAGTCTTGGTAACAGGTGATGCAAGTCATTCCAACTTTTACAAATTTTTTCCTTTAAAGAGTTGTTTTGGTATCTGTGGCCTACTGCATTTTAGAATCAGCATGGTCAATTTCGACAACATACCTGCTAGAATTCTGATTGGAATAACTTGAAATCTATAGATTAGTCTGAAGATAATTTGTGTCTTAAGAATACTGAGTCTTCCAATCCCTAGGGATGGCATATCTCTTCACTTGAGTTCTTCTTAGTTTCTTTCAACAATGCTTTATTGGCTTTAGCTATAGATCCTGCACACATTGTGTTAAATTCTGTTCTTAAATATTCTGTTTTTGTATGATACTATATATGGAAATATTTTTAAATTACAATTTTCAATTGCTCATTGCTATATATAGAATGCATTGATTTTTGTATATTGCCTGTGTATCCCGACACTTTGCTGAATTGAATTCAGTCTCCTAGAGGGACTCAGCTATGATCCATCAGCAGCCAACACACTGAGGCTCTAGTAATAAGAGTCTTAGTCCTGCACAGAGAGTGTGGATGGTGGACAGTTGTGGCTGCCATTATAATCCCATTGCAATATACCTGCTGGTAATGTCTGGCTCCCGCTCCTGTCCCCAGCTCCTCTCTTGCCACCCCCTTCCCTACATATACAATGATTCTAAAATACCTCCAGCCTTGGGGATAAAGCTTCTTGCTTCTGTAACTTTGTCTGTGCAGCTCCATTTACCTCAAATGATGAAAAATAAACAGTTGTACAACAGTCTTGAATCCAAAGAGAAGTGAAGGTACAAGGGGTTGGGAGGGGGCTGTGGGGGCTCAGGGCAGGAGAAACCAGGAAGGCATTGGTCTGGGCTCTTGCAGAGAGGCAAGCAGTAGGTCTTTTGGGAAAACTATTTCTGTGACTCCTAGTGTCTGTCCCAGCCTTTGCTCGCATCTGAGGGTATAGCTTCTGTCTTGTGCTTGTTGGGTGCTCCCCCTTTCCAAAGGTTATGGGAACCTAGACATGGGGAGGGAGGAGCAAAGAAGGGCAGGCCTGGGCTTGGGCAGGGGAGAGGTTCTCAGAGCTAGACCTGGAAATAGACTGAGGAGAAAACTCAGGAGCTGGCATGTCTGCATCTCATTTACCACAGAATGTGTTAAATATCCCCTTTGCCATTTACTGTTAGCAAATGAATTTAGTGATGAAGAAATAAGTCTATCGTTTCTTCCTTCTTCCTTGTGCCCTCAGCATAAATTTCTTTTAATTATTTTAAGAGTTTACCAATTACACGGTTATTGTCTGTTCAGATGCTGAATCTCTTCTGGCAGAATTTAACTCTGGTTCTTAAGATCAGGTGACACTTAATGACAGATCAGTGTGACCATGATAAAGCTTTTAAGGAAGGAAATGATGATTATTGCTTGTAGAGGTGGACGTGTTCCCCCATGGAGTCAGTATTAGTAACAGGCATCTGGCCTTGAGAAGTACACTGACTCTTCCTGAGCACCTCAGAGGAGGAGCATGCAAAGCTATTGAGTTCAGCCCTTCCTAAGATTGCTTTCTCTCCTTGGGATGAAAAATGATCAGAGGTGAGGCACTCCTGCTCAAATTGGGAAAAGCTACCAGTGAATTTATCTCCAGAAAAATTGTTTGCTCTGATTCCTAGTCCTTGAAGAACACTACCCAATCTGGGGTCAACTGAGAGTTAGATGATTAAGGGTATTATTTTCTGAAGTTGCTTTTAGTTCACACTGTACAGAAAAGTGATTTAGTTAGATGATTTTTTTTTAAGATTTTTTTTTTAATTTATTTGACAGATCACAAGTAGGCAGAGAGGCAGGCAGAGAGAGAGAGAGAGGAGGAGGAGGCAGGCTCCCTGGGGAGCAGAGAGCCCGATGCGGGACTCGATCCCAGGACCCTGAGATCATGACCTGAGCCGAAGGCAGAGGCTTTAACCACTGAGCCACCCAGGCGCCCCTACTTAGATGATTTTTGAGTTGGAGGACACATCTACTTTGGTTGAAGTCCTAGGTCTTGAGAGATAATTATAGGTGATGTACTATCACCTCTTAATAGGGCCAATATTAGCAGAATGGGATATCTCTGCTGGGCTCAAGTGTGTGTGGGGTGCAGAATTAGGAAACATTTCTTAGTTCTAAGAGTCTGTTTACATTCACTGAGTAGCCCTTTTAGATAAACAAGGACAACACTGAGCAGAGCAACCTACTCTGTCCACCATTTAGGCTGAAGAGATACAGAGACCCTTCTATTGGGTATGGGAGAAGAGTGGGGGTATGGAGGAGTAGAGGCATTGGGTGAGCAAGAAGGCAGAGAGGAAGAAAGGTGTCCCCTGGAGAAGGTTTATTGTAATGGAAGAAATTGTTCTGAAGAGTAAGCCGGATCCTGCAACAAGCGCTCTGGGTCAGAGAGGAACAGTGGTTGGTTATGGTGGGCATTTACTCAAACTCCTTGCCCTCTCACCCTTGTGGTTCCTGTGGACCTAAGGACCCTCGCTGTGTGCAGGTTGTGAGATTTCAGTAAGATCACTGTGCTCTCCCCCGACTCCATTTTAAATACAGCACAAGTCAGAGGAAAGAGCACTGTCCTTGCATATTCTGAGGAGGTGAGTGGGAACATCGTGGCTCTATTTGCAGGCATGTCTCTGAGGGCCAAGAGGGCCTCTTGCCTGTAGAATCCTGGCTCAGCTCATTTTCACTCACAGGTAGGTGAAGCGTAGTGCTAGGAGGAACAGTAGCCTGGGGGTGAAATCCTAAAGGTGGCCTCTGGTCTGGTTGAGGGATGGGCTGGGAGCAGCGAAGTCTGGATGGTGCTTCTGGAGACTGAAATTATGAGGGAACCCGAACTTTCCAAGAATCTATGTACTGAGAAGAGGGAAGCGAGCAAAGGAGAGACAGTGGAATTCAGGAATGGCGAGGGGAGACTGGCTGATGTGGGGATCTGGGGGCTGGTGTGAACGGCAAGTAGGAAGAAACCTAGACGGGACACTTCTTGGGTTAGAGTCTGAGTGTTTTTTGAAATGGAAGATGGATGCGGGGTTACCTTGAAAAAAAAAAAATGCTTCCATCTAGACTACAGAGAACCAGAGAGAAAACTGGAGGGGCATGAGAACAGAATGAGCTTTGGAAAACTAGTTATGCTTTCAACTTGTGCTAAGCTGACAATTAAATATAAGTATATATGTGTATAATTTATAAGACCCATGTTATTAAACTTGAGATTCCATCACACTGTCATCAAAGCATATAAGCAGCTGGAATGACCTCAGCCATCGTGTAGCGAATCTGTCTGGGGAGAAGAGAAAAGGAAGACACTGTGGTTCAGAGGGAAAGGCTTTTAGAGGAGGAGAAGCCTCAATCTGATAAACAAAAAACTCAATAAATTGTACTTACCAGGTGTCCATGCAGTATGCTGGGCATTCTAAGGTCTCTGCTCTCAGCTACACCATGGACCGGGATGCTCAAAGGGGAGGGAGCAGAAATACATGTCACAGGCTGGGTACTACCAGGATTGACTAGGGCTATGTTGATAAGACGTTTTCCTGGGCATATTCATTGCATATCTAGAAACATTTTTTAATTTTATTTTTTATTTTTTTAAGATCTATTTATTTATTTGTGACAGGAGCTGGGGAGGGGCAGAGAGAGAGGGAGAGTCTTAAGCAGATTCCACACTGAGTGCGGAGCCTGATGCAGGACTTGATCTCATGACCCTGAGATAATGAGCTGAGCCCAAACCAAGAGTCAGTCGCCTAACCAATTGTGCCACCCAGGCACCCCAGGAAACATTATTTTTAATAAGATGTTTTAGATAAATAGAAACTTATAAAGGATAAAATAATGGATAATGTGTCCCACCCAAATTAAGAAATAAAAATCAAAAACAAAGACAAAGCGTCCTGTGTAACCATTTCTGAGCTATTTCTGTAAGTCTTATCTTTAAAATCCCAGCTGGGGGGCGCCTGGGTGGCTCAGTGGGTTAAACCTCTGCGTTCGGCTCAGGTCATGATTTCAGGGTCCTGGGATCGAGCCCCGCATCGGGCTCTCTGCTCAGCAGTGAGCCTGCTTCCTCCTCTCTCTGCCTGCCTCTCTGCCTACTTGTGATCTCTCTCTCTCTCTGTCAAATAAATAAAATCTTAAAAAAATAAATAAATAAAACATTTAAAATCCCAGCTGGGTAGACATCTTAGAGGACTTATCTCAGTTTGGGCTGCTGTCACACCGTGCCACTGACTGGGTGGCTTATAAGCAACAGAAACTTATTTCTCACAGTTCTGGAGGCTGGGAAGTCCAAGACCAAGATGTCTGCAGATTTGGGGTCTGGAGAGGCCTGTTTCCAATTCATGAATGGCTGTCTTCTTGCTGTGCTTTGCGGGAGGTGAGGGGTGAGAGAGTTCCTGGGGCCTCTTGCATAAAGGCACTAACCACATTCCTAAGGGCCCTACACCTTCATGACCTCATCCCCTCCCAAAGGCCCCACCTCCACATACCAGCACATCAGGGAGGCATCATAAACATTCCGTTCGCAGCAGGCTCCTGGATGAGTCAGGACCCTGATGCGGGATCCAGCTATGAAATAAGGACGGTTAGTTCCAGGAATACCTAGCTGGAGAAACCTCCCTTTAATAAAGGCATCTTGTTCTTTGGGTTCAGAGCTAAGGGATCAGGGGACCTCCTGCTCACGCCTAGGCTTGGGACTTGATTTCTCCGAGAGGTGGAAGGTTTGGAATAATCCAGGGCGGAAATAAGAATGTAAAGGAGCACTTAGTCACGCCATAAGCAGGCCTAAGTTGCTTATCTCTGTTAGAACATAGGAACTTTTGAAAGGAACAATCGTCTCCCTTTGAAGAAAGTGTCAGGGCAAAAGGTTTTAAAAATAATTTCCTTGAGAAATGCGTAATGCTCTTCTGCAGAACTTTCCGACACTGTTTGGCAGCCTCTTGCATTTGTATGAGCTCTGGAATATTAAACGTTCCTTGTGCAGAACCAGAAAATAGCTTGCTTATCACACGGTGCTTGTCAGGTGCGTTGTGGGTGCCCTGGACACTGTGGGGCTGTGGGCAAGGTCAACTCTAGGTGACATGTGTGTGTGTGTGTGTGTGTGTATGTGTGTGTGTGTTGGGCTGAGATCAGGTCCTTTAGAAGTCCTGGTACATGAGCATTTAAAAAGGAGTGGATGGCTTAGCAGGAGCTTTCTCCCCAGCAATCTGCTGGCCTTTTCTTCCCAGAGCTCTGATGGGTTAAATACCTCTCTTAGGTCCTTAGGGCCCAAAAAATCCTGCCTCAGAAGTTCCAGGGAAGGGTACCAGTGATCCTGGATGATGAGGACCTTCTGGTGTGGACTGTTATAATCTGTAGCTGGGGTTTGGCTAGAGGGTTCCAGAAAGATTCAGCAGTTCCAAGGACCCACGGTAGATCCGATCATTTGGCTAAATTCCACCAAACCATGGTGACCATGATACAGACGACATACTGAGCATGAACTGTGTAAGCATGTAAAGCGGACAGAGGCTTCTTTATATATTCTTGCAACAGACTCCACTTATTTTCTCCCTTTTAAAGATGAAGGAGAGGCTAAGTAACCGGCTTGAGTCAGACAGTCTAGAAGTCACAGGGCTGGGTCTGAACCCCAGTCGATGTATCTTCAAGGTCTGTGCTCTTTTCACTTGCCAGCGATTCCCAAATTGGTATGGAATTTAAAAAAATGAGATACTTGGCTCTTAACCCCTTTGGGATTCTGATTTCTTTAGTCTAGAGTGGGGATGTCTTTTTTTTTTTTTTTTTTTTTACATGCACTTTCACACTCCATGGGTGATTTTGATGCAGGTGGCTGAGGTACCATGCTTTGAGACACAGTAGAATATGGTAATCCCAATGGCCAAGCTGCTTTCTGGGCATCTGTCACCATGCAGGAACGGAAGTCTCTGTCACAGAGGGTGGGATCCTAATTCAGATGGGTTAATTTCCTTGTCATGGGGAACCATGGGGGATGGACTTCAGCCTCCTAGGTGGTTTGGATTCCGGGATCAGGTTGGCACAAGTGTATGCCATTGGCCTGACCTCTAGTCTGCTGAAGAGAAGCTTGAAGGCTCAAGTGTTTCTTGGAACTTCTCTGTTGTCCACTAGAAGGCAGCCAGTGGGGTCAGGGTCTCCTTGGACTTCCTATATCCTCTTTATCTCCAAATCCCTGTATTGTAATTGGTTAGAACTGAACTAGTCTTGGGCAGGAAACATGACCCATTTCTTGGCCACACATTCTCGGGGTCACATAATCCAACCCTTACTGAGGAGCTGGGGGGTCAGTGCTGCTTTGGCATGAGGCCTGGGAAGGAAAACAGTTCAAATCAATCCCACTGGCACAAAGTCAGAGGTCAATAAATACTTATTGAATGATTTCTCCTCAAGAAGCCATTGGAGCAGGTCACAGCCCCCACCAGCCTTCATGGCCAGCCAGCTGAAAAGGTCAAATTGGCAAGGGCCTCCATCTTCTCTTCCTCTGTCTTCTGCTTCGCTGGACCAGCTTTTCTCTTCTTCCTCAGTGCTGGGGTCCTTGTGCTCACAGACGGCCCTCCCGAATGGAGGCTTCCCTCATGCTGCACCCATATGCTAGTTATGATGTCCTGGAGTTTGTGGGGTCAGGATTGTAAAAACTCTGCTCAAACGGACACACCCCGCTTCAGCCAGTTTCATCCTGGCGTGTGGAGGATGGCTGCAGAGTCACCGACTAAGAAGGTCTGGGGACAAAGCTGGCTGATGTGTGCCTGATTTCCACAGGACCCTGAGGGCAAAGGATTTTTAGCTAATTCAAAATAAAATGTCAGTGACTTCCTGTGCTCTCTTGGGGAGGATCACATTTTAAAGGAAAAGGCCGGTGGAAAAGGGAGACCACGCTAACAAAGGCATGTCAGGAGGAGTGGGCAACAGGGTGGCCGGAGGGACATGCGTGCGGAAGGAATGATTTGAGTTATGCTGATCAGAGGCCTGGGGGAGGATGAACCTCCCCATGGGGAGGACGAACCTATCCTGCTGTGGGTCCTGTTGCAAATGCCCTGTGGCTCTGGGCATGCTTTGGTGGCTGAGCATCTCCCGAGCCCCTGGGGAAGCTTGGACGTGTTTCATCTGAACGGAGTCGGTGATGCTCGCAGTGCTCAGCTCCACAGCCATCTTCAGAGGGAGATTCCTGGCTGCGCTGGGGTGTCCTCCTCAGAGAGGCTTCTCTGTGGCCCTTGGGAGATGTGGGGCTCCTGCTGGTGCTTCGGAGGTTATCTGTGCTGTTTTCAGGGCATGGGAGCAGTGGTTTCTGACAGGGGGCTGATTCTGCCCTTACCTACGTGACATTTAGCAGTGTCGGAGATGTCATTTGTTGTCATAGGCTGGGCGGTGGGAATGTTGCTACTGGGATGAAGTGCATCAAGGCCACGGATACCACTAATACCCGACTGTGTGCCAGACAGCACCCCACAGAGAAGAACTGTCCAACCTAATGGCCCATAGTTAAAGTAGAGAAGTCGATGCCCATGGAAGCCTAGCAGGAAGTAGGCATGCTTTCGATATGGGCAGTGGGACAGGGGAATAACTGCATTTAGGGCAAATGTGGGACTCTGAGTCCTCATCAGGGACCTCAGGAGTGTTTGTTTTTTTTTTAATTTTTTAAATAACATATAATGTATTATTAGCACTAGGGGTACAGGTCTGTGAATCGCCAGGTTTCCACATTTCACAGCACTCACCATAGCACATACCTTCCCCAATGTCCATAACCCAATCACCCTCTCCCTACCCCTCTTCCCCTGGCAACCCTCAGTTTGTTTTGTGAGATTAAGAGTCTCTTATGGTTTTTCTCCCACCCGATCCCATCTTGTTTCATTTATTCTTTTTTTCCATGTTCCCTCTCAACTTCCTCATATCAGGGAGATCATATGATAATTGTCTTTCTCCAATTGACTTATTTCGCTCAGCATAATACCCTCTAGTTCCATCCACATCGTTGCAAATGGCAAGATTTCATTTCTTTTGCTGGCTGCATGGTATTCCATTGTATATATACACCACATCTTCTTTATCCATTCATCTGTTGATGGACATCTAGGTTCTTTCCATAGTTTGGCTATTGTTGACCTTGTTGCTATAAACATTTGGATGCACCGGCCCCTTTGGATCACTACATTTGTATCTTTAGGGTAACTACCCAGTAGTGTGATTGCTGGGTCATAAGGTAGCTCTATTGTCAACATTTTGAGGAACCTCCATGCTGTTTTCCAGAGTGGTTGCATCAGCTTGCATTCCCACCAACAGTGTAGGAGGGTTCCCCTTTCTCTGCATCCTTGCCAGCATCTGTCATTCTCTGACTTGTTAATTTTAGCCATTCTGACTGGTGTGAGGTGGTATCTCATTGTGGTTTTGATTTGTACTTCCCTGATGCTGAGTGATGTGGAGCACTTTTTCATGTGTCTGTTGGCCATCTGGATGTTGTCTTTGCAAAAATGTCTGTACATGTCCTCTGCCCATTTCTTGATTGGATTATTTGTTCTTTGGGTGTTGAGTTTGATAAGTTCTTTATAGATTTTGGATACTAGCCCTTTATCTGATATGTCGTTTGCAAATATCTTCTCCCATTCTGTCAGTTGTCTTTTGGTTTTGATGACTGTTTCCTTTGCTGTACAGAAGCTTTTGATCTTGATGAAGTCCCAATAGTTCATTGTTGCCCTTGCTTCCCTTGCCTTTGGCAATGTTCCTGGGAAGAAGTTGCTGTGACTGATGTCGAAGAGGTTACTGCCTCTGTTCTCCTCAAGGATTTTGATGGATTCCTTTCTCACGTTGAGGTCCTTCATCCATTTTGAGTCTATTTTCATGTGTGGTGTAAGGAAATGGTCCAGTTTCATTTTTCTGCATGTGGCTGTCCAATTTTCCCAACACCATTTGTTGAAGAGACTGTCTTTTTACCATTGGACATTCTTTCCTTCTTTGTTGAAGATTAGTTGACCATAGAGTTGAAGGTCTATTTCTGGGCTCTCTGTTGTGTTCCATTGATCTATGTGTCTGTTTTTGTGCCAGTACCATACTGTCTTGATGATGACAGCTTTGTAATAGAGCTTGAAGTCTGGAGGAGTGGTTTTGAACTCTAGCTGTGATCCATAAATTCAGTAATGGGAAACGGCCTTGTTCACCATTTTCCCTTCAAGGAAGGGAAAGGAAACTGGAACCCAGCCTGCCTTTCTTCTCATCTTCCCCAGGCACCCCTGAAGGAAGAAATGTATCCCTGTCCTGGGCTCAGACACCCTGAACTAAATGGAAGAGCAGGGGACAGGCTGTGCATGGTGCTGGGAATGGCCACCTCTGTTTCATTGTGAAGCCATTCCATTTCTTTAGTCTGTAAAGGCCCCTGATCTGTCTTGCTCCTGGTTGTGTCTACAATTTCTAGCACAGGGTTTGACACTTGCAAGATTCTCATTAAATATTTGTCGAACAAATGAACAAAAGAGCACCCTACTGAGCTTACATAATTCTTAGAAGAATCCGTACTCTATATTCTGAGAATGGTGCCTGGTTATAGGGGAGGGAGGCAGCCAAGGGGGCAAGTTGGAGCAGGCCTTCGTTTGCTCTCCTGTCTGGGCCTTGGATAGTGCTGTGCCACTCGCTGGCTCAGTGTACTGTGGTGGGCTGTGTGCTCAGATGGACTCGTGCCGACATCCGGGCTCTGCTACTTCCCAGTGCTATCACATTGGTCAAGTAGCTTAACTCAAGGAGCTTCGGTTTCCTCATCTGTGTTATAGAGACAATCTCTACTTGGTTCATAAAGTTCTGGATGATTATGTGGAATAACGCATGATGAGTAAAAAGACATCCAAGAGGTTTTTCTAAGAAGCTTGTAGCTGGAGGGTTAGATAGAAAAGCAAACAAGTAAAATTAGAACTATGTAAGTGTCATAGGAAAACTATACATGAGATGATTGGTGAAAACACATAGCGTAATATCTGGCACTCAGGAGGGATTCAATAAATATGAATTTGCATCTTGGCAAAAGTGCCCAGGGACTACAGAAGCTGGGGGGAGCACTTGAACCACAGAAGGAGGGTGTTAAACAACTTTGCATTTGATGGCCTCTTGATTCCATGTAACAGAGAACAATGTCATTTCCAGAGGAAGGGAAGGAAATGGGAACAAGGGTGGGGGTAGTTTGGGAAGCTGCTTTGGGAAATAGGAAAAAAAAATCAAATGGGGATGAGAATACATGTGCTAAGACACAGCTTAGGCTGAAATGACAAGTGGATTTTAGCAAAATAGATAGGCAAAGGCATGTGCTTTCTTTCTTTCTTTCTTTCTTTCTTTCTTTTTTTCCCCTGCAGTATTTCCTGCAGTATCATAGCAGGATCCATGCTGGAAGAGGCAGCCCTTGAGCTGGTTGGGTATGAGGGTTGTTGGAGGACAGGGACATTAGTGGTGCCAATGAGAGCACAGGTGAATTAATGGGGTCCAAGATAGTGAAGAGGGATATGAATCCAGGAGGCAGGAGTAGACCAGGAGAGGGAACAGAGGGCCCTGTGGTCTGAGAAAGGAGGGAGGGAGAAGGCAAGGTAGAAGGGCGGGAAACTGGGCTCAGATGAGAGTATCCCACAGCTGCTTTTTTGCAGGGGCTAGAGTTCTGGGTGATAAGAAGCTCCACAGGGAGGCTGTGCAAATGGGGTACTGAGGGAGAGGTGGGGTCCTTGGAGAAGAAGGGACTGAGCTCTGAGTTGACTTTGCCCAGACAGCAGAAGGTGAGACAGACTGGAATGGAGTCAAGTGGGGAATCCTTGCCACTTGTTATGGGGTTGAGGAGATATGTTGAAGCCCTAACCCCCTGTCCCTCAGGATGTGACTTTATTCAGAAACAGGGTCACTGCAGGGTCACTTAATTAGTTATGTGAAGTGAGGTCATGCTGGAGTAAGGTGGGCCTTTCATCTGATACAACTGGTGTCCTTATAAGAGGGGAGAATACTAGGTAAAGACAGACACACGGGGAGAAAGAAGGTTGCTGTAAGATGACAGAGCAGACATTGTAGTGAGGCAGCCACAAGCCAAGGGATGCCAAGATGGGCAGCAACCACCAGACACTAGGAAGAGGCAAGGAAGGATTCTCCCCTGTAGGTTTCAGAGGGATCATAGGTGACACCTTCATTTCAGACCTTAGCCTCCAACATGGTGAGAGAATGTATTTCTGTTGCTGCAAACCACCCAGGTTGTGGTCCTTGGCTACGGCAGCCCTCACGCACTACTCCTCTCCCCTGGCCCTCACTGCTGCCCCTCACACTGGACTTAGCGACCCTGGCAAGCCTTTCCCACTCCCTGGCCAAGGTCACGGGAACCTCCCTGCCTTCCTTCTCTGAATTCCAACTCCACTTGACACCTGGCACAAGTATGCAGAGTTTCTGCATGTAATTCCTATTGTTTTGCAATTACCTTCAAACGGATTCAAGATCTGTCTTTACCCTACCTCAGTGACCTCTCACACAGCCTAAGGCCCTGCTGAGGACAGCAGCCTCGCCCTCACTAGTGACGCGCGGGCTGGCAGTTACATAACACAGTCTCACTCCATCCTCTCATGTAGGTCGCTTGCAACATGCTTTTCTGGGGCATGACCATCCTGCTGGGGTTAGAATACTGTTGGGCTCTCTTGGCTCATTATGGAAAACTATAAAGTGCACATGGTCTAAAAAGTCATAATGTATGTTTTTTTTAATCGTGAGAACAACTGAAACACAAGAATGCTTGGCTTAAGGAAGCCCCAATACCATACACACAACAGGTTAAATGGTGGGGGAGGGGGAGAAGGACTCTTTCAGGAACACAGAGATATTTGCTTGGTTTGTTTTAAATTGCCTAAGGAGACATAAAACATTTTTTTTTTCTTTTTAAATAACACTTACTATTCACACCTGTCACAATACAATTTGATTTATACAAGTTTCTGGGTATGTGTAGACTATGTAAAACTAGGTAAACTTAGATGGAGACTGAACAAAACTTAGAGAAACAAAGAGGCAGGACCTTTTTATAAAAGAGGGTCTGTAAATGCAGACATAGAGGTCTGTGCAGAGGACAACTTTTGAAGTTTATTTAAGAAAATGGTACTGATAGGGGCGGTGGGGGGGAACTGTGGCCACTGGGGGCTAATAAAGCCGTTTAACTTGAAAAAAAAAATGGTACTGGTAACAATCTTTGGAGAGAGGACTACAGAAGTAGAGTCAGGGGAGGGAAGAAAGGCAGACTTTTCACTTTATAGGATTTTATGCTAATTTTTAAAAACCATGTGTATACAGGAGAGAGGAAGGGAGGAAGGAATAGGGAGGGAAGAGGAGGGAAGGGAGGTAGGGGTGGGGGGAGTAGGAAGGGAAAAGTTGGCTCAGGCAGGGGAACAACTAGAAAACAAATACAAGGCCTTTAAAAGGATGGTCTAGGCTTGGATATGGGGTAGGAGCCTGCCCTGGGGTGTAGTTCAGGAGAAGTGCGCACGTGTACTCAGCCTTAATGATCGGGTCTGTTAGCTTTAAAAACCCATGGTCTCATTACGCTTTTCATGGAAAGATGATGTCATCCTTGATGTAAACCTAAGCTGTTCAGGCACAGTTTCTCTGGTGGTTTAATTGGTCCTTGTCTGCATGCTGGTCCCTCTCTTTAGGGAGCCTTGGTCATCTTGGTCTGCACAGACTTCTCTTGGGCTCTCTTCTCCTATGACACTCATTTCCCATGTCATGTCTATGGCTTGGTGGTCTCAAACTAGGCCTTTCTTTCTTCCTGTAATGAATTGCATGTCGCACATAGTAGGATCAAAGCTTTTCAGAGCTGGAGAGGATGCTGGAAACAATGGGCTCCAATCTCCCTAGTCATACAGGGGCATGGAGAGGGAAATTGCCAGGTCCCCAGCTAGGTATGTGGTCGAGGTGGAGCTAGGCTCTCGGACCTCTAGCCCCCACCCAGTACTCTTTCCACAGTCCCACAGGCTGACATCCACATTACACACCTCCTGCTGCATCATCAGAATGAGAGCAGAATAGGGAGCCTAGGTGGACATGCTGTAGAGACTGGGTTTATAATTCACAAGGCAGCAGGGCTGGGTATGGATAAGACCTTGTGGAGAAGATCAGTAACCTGAATGTGTTGGTTGTCTCCACTGAAGGAATAGTTTCTGGATGTGTCATTCATCAGGGGTTTGGTCTTTGACACTCTCCGGACTGTGTCTGATTCGTTACTGTATTCATGCCTGCCAGCCCAATGTGTGATACATGGTAGGCATGTGACAAATTTGTGCTGAGTTAATGCACTGCCTAACCATTTACATAGAAGGGATCCAAACACTTCATTTGGAAGAAGAATCCAGACGAAAAGAAGGGTGCCAAAGGAGGAGGGAAAGCAGAAACAGAAGCCAAGTGAACCCATCTCCTGGAGGGCATATGTGTGCGTGCAAAGAACAGGAGAACAAGGGAACTAGAATTGGCTCCATGATCTTTGGGCTTCAGCGACAGCAGGATCACAGCCTCCCTGGGCTGGCTGGTGCGGCACCGCTGAGGAAAGAATGCAGCTCTGGGAGAGGTGGGTGGACAGACATTGGGGCTGTGTGTTCTGAGGCAGCTTGTGGGAGAGAAGAAGACCAGCTGGGACATGTAACCGTCCAGGAACCAAGAACTTGTGCTGAAAGGCATGGAAATTGGCAAGCACGGAGCAGACACATGTGGAGCTGCCCAGGAACGCAGACGAACTGAGCTGTGAGGCAGCGTGTGTGGGGTTGGTCATCTCCCTCACGCCCAACTTCCCGCCCCTTCATCTCCACCCTGGAGTTGCTAAATAAGCATACCCTTCTCTGGAGAGCCTGAAGAGACAGTTCCAGTACAGGTCTCTGTGGACTGAATTCATAGACGAGTTCATTGGCCACTGAGACTTTAGACACGTCACCATTCTTTTGAATCAGGGAGAATTTTAGAGAAAACCATTGTCCCCTCCCTGACAGAAATACAAACAAGGAGCGTGGCAGATTCTGTGTGGGAGGGAAGACTTCCTCTCAAGTCACATGCCCTCTCCGGGACTCTGAGAATCAGAACCTGAAGAAAGCTTTGAGTTCACCTGGTCTAACTCTCATTTTACGGTTGAAGACATCAAGTGCAAAGGAAGGAGCATGACGTATGCAAAAGCACAAAACCAGCAAGAGGTGCAAATAATTGTCAACACCAGGTTTTCCTGTTTGAAATCACATGATCTTTCCAGGCAAGCAGCCTCTGCATGGTGTTTCAGAGTTCAAGGCCCATCTAAACTATCATTAACACCAACGCGGAACTGCGAAGGGTGATCACCAGGGCCCTTAGCAGAATCACAGATTGGGCTGTGGTTTCCTTTCAGCTCTTTCGCTGGCTTTTCCCAAGCCCTCTTTCACTTCTTGTTTGCCTCCCACCTCATGCTTTCCCCAGTGTCTGAGTGCCCAGAGACTGTGTCTACCTGATCAGCCTTCTTTCCCTTGGAGCGTTCAGATGCTAGAGCACCATTTTTTCCTCTGCTTCTTGGGTCTTGGGTCAGAAATTTTATTTCCCCCCAGGAAAGCAGCTCTCAGCCCTGTGGTTGGATGGATTCTGTGACTCAAGGCATCCAGTGGGTGGTGTGAACGATTTGTACTCAGCCCTCCCAGCATGAAGTCCATTAACCCAGCTGATTCACTTACTGGTACACTGTTTTTTTTTGTTTTTTGTTTTTTTTTTGGCGGCAACCCCTTTGTAATCAGCCCCCCTCTTATGTTAGAAGAGTCAAGAGGGGAGGAGGCAACCACATGGCAAAGTGATCCTTCCTGATATAATTGAAATTGAGGTGGGAGCAGAGGGGCAAGCAACACTAGAAAGTGTTCCCTGGTTATACCCACCTAATATTTACATACGGCTTGTGGTCTTTCACTGAGCTGCATTCTGGGGACTGCATACACATTGCCTCATCTGATCCTCCCAGCCTGGGGTACAGGCTTGAACCTGCCTTGCAGATAAGGACAGAGGCTTAGAAGGATCAAGCACACAGCTAGCAAGGGGAGCCAGGATTTTAACTGAGGTCTCTCTGCTTTGAAGTCTCCCAAGCTTTCTACAGCACCATTCTGCCTCCCCAAATCGAGTGCTTTTTTTTTTCCTTGCTTCTTCTGTGATTCCTATAATAAATTCTTTCTTATCACTCACCGTGACATTGACTTTCTGTGGATGAAAGATGTAACCTCTCTTATTCTGAAAAAAACCGAGCAAGGGAGAGATCATCTGATTTCAGTGTGTGGTCCTGTGTGGATGCTTACTGCCCCGTCAGGGAATCATCAGCCTCTTGCCTGACCTCCCTGCAGTGTCAGGAGGGGGTTTTGTGGGTTAATTCAAAAAATGTGTTCTGTGAAACGTTTGGCATTGTTTTGGTCTGTGGCGAGGACAATGGCTGAGGGAACTACCTCCAAGCTGGTCCCGGAAAGGCAAGCTGCTGGGTCAGCCTGACAGGGGTGGCTGGGGCCAGTGGAATTCAGCCAAGAAAATAGCTCTGCTTCTTCTCCATGGACAAGGCCCTGGGACAGGCTCAGATGCTCACCAGGAGAAATCACTGTGGAGCTTGCTACACTGGGCAAAGCACACAGGCTAGGAATCCAGAGACCTGGATTCCCCCAGACCACTGGAAATGTCCCCTCTTGGCCCTTCGTTAAACTATAAACCTTTCCATCTCTCATATGTTTAGTTCCTGCAACTCTGATCTTTCTTTCATATCACAGATTTTAAAAATATTTGTCACCGTTCTCCTTTCCCCACATTCTCCTGCAGAGGTTAAATATCCTCATGTAATATTCTTTCTAGACTCAACCCCTCGGCTCTCACCCAACTATCAGAATTGAGCTATAGTTCTGCTTGGGGAATGTGGTGAATTGGACAGATTCTCTGGTCTCTTCAAAAACTTCCTCTAAAAAAACAGATCCTTTCTTTTAATTTACTGACAAGGACCGAGTCCCATTTTAGCTTTGGTTCTTGCTTTGGGAGAACTCAAAAAACAAGAAACAAAACAAAAAACCCCTAAGAAATCTGAAGAGGAAGCAGTAGAAAGGGAAGCCGGGTTTAGCCAATCTGACCCCGTGGAAACTCGGGGAATATCTAGTTGTGACCTTTAAGTCCGCACACTTGTAGTCCTCTTATTGGAACCTGCTTCCCATCAGTCCTTCCCATGATTTGACAGGTGCCAGAAGCTCCTTCTCCACACAGATAAGGATAACCTGTTTTTCAGTACGCTCAGTTCTTAATGATAGGGTTAATCCTTTGAACATTCAGGAGCTGACCTCGCCAACTCAGAGAAGAAAAACTCTAGGAAGAAAAGCCACCAGCCTGGGAAAACTTTAGTCATGTCAGAATGGAACTCTGAACTTCCTCTGAATAACCCTGCTCTCACTTCCAGGTGGTGACAGAGAAGGGGATGTCTTTCTGTCATCGTAGCTCTTGGTCTCGTGTCCTGTGTTGCCACCTTTCACACTGGTTGCCGTTAGTTGTGTCCAAGTATAGCCCTCTACTTATGGGTTATATCTGGACCCACCTGAGCCCTGCTAGGCCATCATCGTCCTCTTAGATCAGCATAGGGAGTAATGTGGCAGAAATCAGAAGTATCCACCTGTCCACCTGTCCACCCAAAAAGGAAGGTTGTACCCTGCCTAGGCTTTGCGCATAGCACTGGGGATTGATGGTAAGGGGGATCTCTGGGTTGACCTTGGACACAAGTATGGAGTCAGAAGAGCTTGACTTTGGCCATCTCTCCTTGTATTCCTCAGAGCCTCACCTAGAATGCCCCAAGCCTTCTTGGGAATCAGACATTCCTGAACTCTTTATCTTCTCCCATGCCAGTAATCAAAAGGGATGCATGTTCAGGTGCCTGAAGGTTCTCAGGGGTATTTGCATTAGCATTCTCTAATGTAGGGTTTGGCAAGCTTTTTCCTTAAAGGGCCAGGTAGTAAATATTTTAGGTTTTGCAAGGCATATGGTCTCTATTGGGACTGCTCAGCTTTGCCACTGTCTTACAAATGCAGCCAGAGATAACATGTAAATGCAGGAGCATGGCTCTATTCCCGTAAAACTTTATTTATGGGCACTGAAATGTGAATTTCATGTAATTTTCATGTGTCAGAAAATATTATTCATCTTTTGCTAAAAAAAAAAGCTATTAAAAAAGGTGAAACCATACTTAGATCTTTGAATGTACAAAAACAGATAGCAAGCCAAATTTGACCTGTAGCTTGCCAACTCCTGATTTAACTAACAGTAATGGACATCTGGCAAAAATTTCTTAAGCACCACCCCAAACTGTTTGCTCTTGCTTTTCTGGAACTTCTCTCCTTGAGCCAATTTAGATCAGGTCAGGGAGGCCCCAACAATGGCAGCAGCTGTAGTTACTGTTGTTGCTATAGGTCTAGCTGCTTCTGGGTTCCTAGCAGTTTCTTAGAGAACTTCTGGAATTTGTGGAATAACTTCTTTTTTTTCACCCCTCTCCAGAGCTGGCTTGGTATATGCATTAGTTTTCTATTGCTGTCATAACATGTTACCACCAATTTAGCAGCTTCAAGTAATGCATCTCTTCTCTCACAGTTCTGCATGTCCGAAGTCCACGTTTGGGCTGTGTTGATTGGGTTTCTGTCACCTGCGGTGGAAAGCATTCTGGCTAATACAATGGTGGTGACAACATTCCTACCCTGTATTCTGTTTGTTATGCCTCTAGGCTGTAAGCTCTTTACGAGCAGGAATTGGGTCCCTTCTGTGTAGTTCCTGCAGGAACGGGCACTTAATAAGTTTCTAAATTCTGGGGTATCGAAGCACAGAGCCAAGCGAGCCTGTTGTAGGGAAGGAAGAGAGAAGAGACCACTTGAACACAGGGAAGCCACGGAGAAAAATGGGTGCAATGGAACCAGCAAAGGAATCCATGTGCTTCACACATGGATGTTTGAGCAACAGAAAACAGGAGAAAGAGGGGCGCCTGAGTGGCTCAGTGGGTTAAAGCCTCTGCCTTCAGCTCAGGTCATGATCCCAGGGTCCTGGGATCAAGCCCTGCATCGGGCTCTCTGCTCAGCAGGGAGCCTGCTTGCCCCGCCTCTCTGCCTGCCTCTCTGCCTACTTGAGATCTCTCTGCCAAATAAATAAATAAAATCTTAAAAAAAAAAAAAAAGAAAAGAGGAGAAAGAAGGGGCAGATATGAGTCTTCACTCCCCTGTCCCTCTCATTCCTGTGTCCATCAGCCTGACTATATTCTAGAGTAATTCCGGGCACCGTTAGGTGTTTAGCTCCCATCTTTCTGGAACTTCTCTGCTTCCCAAGTCAACACAGAGCAGCTTAGCGAGGTCCCACCAGTGGTAGGGACTGGAGTTGCTCTCGATACCTAGCGGTGTGCCTACTTCGTGAGAAGTGCTCCTAACATGCCTGAGACCCAGGGCGTGCTCAACACATAAAACCGAATATCATTCTTACTATTTCACATCTTTAGTATTCTTTTCCAAAATGGGTGAAGCTGTCAAGTGGGCCCAGCTCCCCAGGTGTTTGGATGTTGACCAGTTGTAAGACTATATTTCATAACAAGCTGAAGAATAGATCTGAAATTTCTGTTAACCGCTACGGACAGTTCTGATCTATGGAGGTGACTTCAGCACAGAGGCTGTGTTTGCTAAGGACAAAGCTGGTGTGTAATTGTGGCTCATTTAGAACTCTGACAAGTCACACTGGATTCTGAAAGATGGAATTCAGGTTTACAAAAGAAGGATTATCAATTCTGGGGTTTTAAGGAAAATTTTACTAACTTAGTTTCTGAGTGTGGAGAAAGAGGATCAAAAGTAATTTTCAGTATGAATAGGAATTTCCGTAGACCATTTGGGGAAAAGGTTTTATCTTCTCTTGTATATAATAGTCATTATAAGATGAATTATTAGCTTTTACATCTCAATGTGATGTCACATTTTCCAACTTTATTGCTGTGATTTAATATTCTATCTTAAGCAGGTTTCTAATGAGAAATCACAGAAGAACTATTGCTTGGGAGGAGATTTCAAGATTTCTAATGGGTAAGCATGAAAGAGGTATGAAAAATAGGCTTCTGGGTTGTTTTTCTTCTTCTCTTCCTCTTCCTCCTTCTTCTCCTCCTCCTCATCCTTTTCCTCCTCCTCCTTCTTCTGTGCTTGTAGAATTTTAGAGTTTCATTCTTTTCTCTAGAGCAGGGTAGATGCAGTTTGGGTAAGTTAGATCACTGGACACAGTTCTTTGATCACATTCGTTGAAAGGGATCTGCACATCCTTCAATTTCCTTCAAATACTATGCCATCGACACATCCTCTGACTCCCCGCTATATTCTATTTATATTCGATTTCTCTTTCTAAATTGTAACTTCTTTTGGGGAAAGAAACACATCTTATCCATATACAAGTGCCCATCTTTGCTGATAGCTAACTGAGGGTCCTCTATGTCACAACAGCACTTGAAAAATGGGTGGGTTTGTGGAGGTTAATCATCATGCAGTGATTCCAGAATTCTCTCTAATACTGCAGACATAGTCCTTGGTCTGCCTCTCATATCATTTACTTTCTAGGTGAAGAACATTGGGCTTAAGGACTCTGACCATCCTGAAACTGTGGGGGACTTCTCTACCAACTTACTTTGTAGGGAAGATTGATTCCTTCCATGGTGGAGCCCATTTTCTGGCATGAAACAGCTCCCTAGTTACACAAGACTTTAAAATAATAATCCTTTATGGGAATACAGATTTTTAAATAGCTTACAAAGTATTTTCACTTTCTACCCATTGCTTACCAATTGGGGAAGTCATCTTATATTCTTTGGAGAATTTAAAGTTTTGAGTTGTCCTACCTTCAAAGCCTAGTTTACGTGTTCTTTGTCTCATGGAATGTTGGAGTTGGAGAAGCTATCCAAGATTGCCTGAAGTCATGCTCTTGATGCAGAAGCTTGAGTCTGGCTTCATGGAAGGGGGCAGATGGGCCTAGACCTTAAAGAGAGAGTAGAATTGACTAAGTGGATGGTGTGTATTTCAGAGGAGGTTGGAGGTGATGGTGGGAAAGGGAGTGGAGGGATGAGATAAGGCGAGATAGGCACTTACTAGGTGTGTTTAGAAATAATGAAATAATGAGAAGACAAGTGTGACTTGTAAGAAAGGTGGGAATTGAAGAGAACTTGCATTTTGTAAGCCAGACCCTGGGCCGAGTGCTTTACTTAATGATCACAATACAGTTGGCTCTTGAACAATGCAGGGATTAGAGACACCAACGGCCCCGTGCAAGGAGAAATCCAAGTATAACTTTTGACTCCCTGAAAACTCAATGGCTAACAGCCTACTGTTGATCAGAAGCCTTAGTGATAACATAAACAATCAATTGCACATATTTCAAAAAAAAAAAAAAGCAAAAAACCCCACATATTTCATGCATTGTATGTATTATATAATGTGTTCTTATAATAAAGCTAGAGAAAAGAAAATGTCGTTAAGAAAATTATAAAGAAGAGATAATATATTTAGATCGTACTGTATAAAAAAGAACTCCCGTATGAGCAAACCCATGCAGTTCAAACCCATCCTGTTCAGGGGTCAATTAGAGTTCCACTGTGTCCCTGATGTCCAGTGCGTTTTATAGGTAACAGAGCTGTGCATAAAAGTTTACTCACCATTGCTCATGTAGCCAGTGTGTTTTCCCACCCATTACTCTGTAGAGGTTCACAAAGGGGAATGATTCAGTGACATTACACAGGAAGTGAGGTTAAGGCTGTTTGCTAAAGGCTTTGATGTCCAGCTCAGGAGGATAGGCTCATCTTAGAGACAGGGGAGAGGCATTCAGAGTTTTCACTTTGGGACTCTGGGAAGTGGAGTTTATGACACAATGAAGGAGGTGAGTTAGGAGGCTTTCACGTGGCAGCTGTAAATTCCTCAGCTCATCTTTGAAATCCAAGGTTTCACTTCAGTTCCTGTGGGCTCTCCTGTGTTTGTTGGGTTGTACCTATTCTCAAAGGGGAATGGGGAAAGGGAGAGTGTCTTAGACTCCACCCATCCACACCTGCACTTACTCAAGCTGTCAGAATGAGGGGCAGGACATTTCCCCACTTGCTGCTGGCAGAATGCAGAGCAGAGAAGGGAGGCTAATGCTCTCTCAGCAGCATGGGGCCATTGTACCCAAGAGAGCATTAGAAGCATTCATTCTGAATTTTTCATATCCTCCCCATTCTAGTTTTATCCCCTCTAGTCATGTCCTCACTTCAGGGCTGGACATTTTTTAGCTCGCCATCAATTTCCTCGTGGTCGAGGAAGAGAAGTGAGTCATTGACATTATTACCTTCTTGCCCACAGTACGTTTAATGTGAAGTGGAATTATGTGACAGGGCTCGACGGCTATCTATTGCCTTGAAAATTAACACCTCACCTTCACCCTGGTGTTTATATTTAATAAGTGCGTTCCTTCATCATTTGTCTTTCAGCAGCATGGTTATCCATTCTATTGTGCAATTAAAGCTGCTGACTGCCTCATTAGCCACGAATCCATCTTGACATGGCTTACCTTCCCTCTTCATACTGTGGGTCTGTTCAACTCCGATCTGGCACCACCCCCTGAACTGCCAGGTGACTCCAGAAAACATTTTAAGGGGGTAAAAGTTATTGACAGTAGGCTCTTTTTTTCTAGTGCCTTCATGCTGACCTTGGGCGGCCCAGAGATGCCAACACAAAGCCCACAAAGGCATGGGCATCGATTGCCAAATTCTTGGGACTTTCTTGGCTGCCTTCTCCTCTATTAAAACCGACCCCTCTTTTTTCCCCCTGCTGTTGCTTCAGAGTCTTATTCTCAGCTAGGTGAATGTAAGAGGCAATAAATCCATCCAAAAAGTTTTAATCTCCACTAATGAGCAGCTGAGCTAATGCATGAACTTCTAAGGTAACAATTCTTTTTCTTATAGAGAATTTTGAGCGGCAAGGCGCTTCACAGACCATTATAGCACAAGCGCCAGAGGTTCTGAGTCAGGAAATCTGAAGTGGAGTTAAGTACTTGAATTTTGTAAAAATTTCAGTTGATTCTCCTGCATCACTGTGGGTAAGAATCCTTCTCCCATGAGATCATGATTGAGAGGTACTAGAACTTCACTGTTGAAGGCAGTAGCCCCTTGCCACGTGTGGCCATTTAGGCTTAAATTCATTAAAATCAAATAAAGGTGAAAATACAGTTCCTCAATCATACTAGCCCCCTTTCAAGTCTCACAGCCATGTGTGGCTACCATATTCAGCAATGTGGAGTCTAGACTGTTTCCAACAATGGAAAGTTCTGTTGGTCAGCACTGTTATCAGGCACGAGGCCAATACTGTGTATTGTGTGTTCTAAGTCAAGAAACAGCACACTGGGAAGCAGAGCACAGTGAGAAGTCAGAGGGAGGCCTTAGGACCTACCTCCTGTGAGGGAAAAAGTACTAGTTAGTGGGCATTTCCAGCTGCCTAGAAAATCAGTCCATTCTGGTGAGAGGGAGCTTTGAGCCTCACTGCTTTTTCATTAGGTTTTTAACCATGGATAGAAGTCCCACCTTACAGTGGCATACTCATTCTAATAAAACTTCCATTCTACTACTGGGGTTTCTAGCTTCGTAGCCTTTCACTTACAAGATGTTCACAGTCATCACAGGACAAACACTGTTACTCCCGATTCAGAGCACAAGAACACGAACACTCCTTAGTGGAGGGGTTCCCCTGAGGTAACGCTGGTTGAGAAGAGCAGAGGCAGGGACGTGTGCATAGCCTTCTGTTGGTTCCTTGGCTATTTGCTGCCTGATCCTTTCCTCACTCTTCCTCTGCTCTCAGTACAAAGTGGCAGATGCCCGTGGACTGTGTTTTCCAGGCCCCTGTCAGCTGGCTTCCAGTTTGAATTCAGCCAGTAGAAGTTAGGGTAGGATTTCTGAGACCTAGAAGCATGAAAGGAACAAGGGTAACAGCTTTAGCCGCAGTGTCTGTCCTCGGTGGCTCTGACTGCTTAGTGGGGCCAGCTTCCACCAGGTGACTGCAGCTCCTGGGAGGGGGAAGCGTTATCTGCTGTGTACCTTCAGCCTCAGGCTGGTGGCAGTTTGTTGCTTCTGCCAACTTCTGGGCTGTCTCCCCACACTTGGCTTCTTAGCTCCCCCATTACCAGTGTAACCAATATCCTGTATCGAATTCTCTCCAACTGGTTTCTGTTTTCCTTCCTTCCTTCCTTCCTCCCTTCCTCCCTCCCTTCCTTCTTTCCTTCCTTCCTTCCTTCCTTCCTTCCTTCCTTCCTTCCTTTTAAAGATTTTATTTATTTATTTGCCAGAGAGAGAGAGAGAGAGTAAGAGCACAAGCAAGGGGAGAAGGAGAGGGAGAAACTGGCTCCCCACTGAGCAGGGAACCCAATTGGGGGCCCGATCTCAGGACCTTGGGGTCATGACCTGAGCTGAAGGCAGATGCTTAACCACCGAGCCACCCAGGCACCCCAGTTTCTGTTTTCTTGATTGGGTCCTATTTAAAACAAATGTGGAGGGGTGGGGGTGGGGATATGGGGTAACTGGATGATGGACATTGAGGAGGGCATTTGATGTAATGAGCACTGAGTATTACATAAGACTGATGAATCTCTAAATTTTACCTCTGAAACTAAGAATACACTATTGCTAATTAATTGAATTTAAAATAAAAAAAATGCATAACTATCACAAATTTGAGAAATCGATCACTTTGGGTAATATTTTAAAAAAAGATTGTCTAACTTATAAAACATTCCAATTATAATTGATTTCTTACTGTATATCTGGGTGTATTTTTTTTAAGATTTTTTTTAAAATTTATTTGACAGACAGATCACAAGTAGGCAGAGAGGCAGTCAGAGAGAGAGAGGAGGAGGCGGCAGGCTCCCTGCTGAGCAGAGAGCCCGAATGCGGGACTCAATCCAGGACCCTGGGATCATGACCTGAGCCGAAGGCAGAGGCTTTAACCACTGAGCCACCCAGGCGCCCCTATCTGGGTGTATTTTTGAGAAATTCCATAATCTTTTCATTTTGTTTCTGTAGAAAATTAAGAACAATATCCAGCACAAAATGGATTCTCAATAAAATATATGAACTAAAAAAAATTAAATATGATCCTTCTACGTAAAAAAAAGGCTGATCTAAACAAATGTATGTAATGTGTGTGTGTATGTGTGTGTGTGTGTATGATTATGTGAGCATGGAGAAACCATAAAAGGATAAATACTAGTTTGTCAACCTGGAATAAGGGGATGGGATTGAGTGGCCACAGGGTGGAGGGGTGGGAGAAGAGAAGGATGAAGCTAAACTAAAAAGAAGAGAAAAAACTGCCTTAAAAGGAGTGATATGATAATGTATGCATTTATATAAAATCATGTAAGCTTATGTTGAAATAAGAGATGATAAAACCAGCTGGCCCAGTTTACTGACCTGCCCATGGGTCAATAAGTGGTGCAGCTGGAATCTAAACCCAGATCTTCGGACTCCAAATTTGGGTAGAGCCTGGTGGTCAAGAACCAGGATTCTGGAGGCAGACCACCAGTGTCCATGATCATGGATCCATCATTTACTTCTTTGCCTGACGTCCTCATTGGTAAAACAGGGATGGTTATAGTGACCCCCTCTTAGAGTTGTTGAAAGGTTGAAATTAGCATTTTCAAAACACTTAGTTCTGTGCTTGGCAAATAGTAGGTTCAATGTTGTGTCCAAGGGGTGTTTTTCCTCTCTATCACTTAGTGGTATTATGTGTATCAAGGAAGTGTGAATATTGCTTCCACTGTTTTAATGTTTACATTTGCATTTTGAGGAGTAGGCAGTTGTCAGATCTGATCAAACTTAACCCAATATAATTTTTTTTTTTTTTTTAAATTTTTTTATTTTGTTCAGCATAACAGTATTCATTATTTTTGCACCACACCCAGTGCTCCATGCAAATCGTGCCCTCTACAATACCCACCACCTGGTGCCCCCAACCTCCCACCCCCCACCCCCTCAAAATTCTCAGATCGTTTTTCAGAGTCCATAGTCTCTCATGGTTCACCTCCCCTTCCAATTTCCCTCAACTCCCTTCTCCTCTCCATCTCCCCTTGTCCTCCATGCTATTTGTTATGCTCCACAAATAAGTGAAACCATATGATAATTGACTCTCTCTGCTTGACTTATTTCACTCAGCATAATCTCTTCCAGTCCCGTCCATGTTGCTACAAAACTTGGGGATTCATCCTTTCTTTCTTTTTTTTTTTTTTTTTTTTTTTTTTACAGCTTTATAAACATATATTTTTGTCCCCAGGGGTACAGGTCTGCGAATCGCCAGGTTTACACACTTCACAACACTCACCATAGCACATACCCTCCCCAATATCCATAACCCCACCCCCTCTCCCAACCCCCTCCCCCCATCAACCCTCAGTTTGTTTTGTGAGATTAAGAGTCACTTATGGTTTGTCTCCCTCCCAATCCCATCTTGTTTCATTTACTCTTCTCCTACCCCCTCGACCCCCCATGTTGCATCTCCTCTCCCTCATATCAGGGAGATCATATGATAGTTGTCTTTCTCCGATTGACTTATTTCGCTAAGCATGATACCCTCTAGTTCCATCCACGTCGTCGCAAATGGCAAGATTTCATTTCTTTTGACGGCTGCATAGTATTCCATTGTGTATATATACCACATCTTCTTTATCCATTCGTCTGTTGATGGACATCTAGGTTCTTTCCATAGTTTGGCTATTGTAGACATTGCTGCTATAAACATTCGGGTGCACGTGCCCCTTCGGATCACTATGTTTGTATCTTTAGGGTAAATACCAAGCAGTGCAATTGCTGGGTCATAGGGTAGTTCTATTTTCAACATTTTGAGGAACCTCCATGCTGTTTTCCAGAGTGGTTGCACCAGCTTGCATTCCCACCAACAGTGTAGGAGGGTTCCCCTTTCTCCGCATCCTCGCCAGCATCTGTCATTTCCTGACTTGTTAATTTTAGCCATTCTGACTGGTGTGAGGTGATATCTCATGGTGGTTTTGATTTGTATTTCCCTGATGCCGAGTGATATGGAGCACTTTTTCATGTGTCTGTTGGCCATCTGGATGTCTTCTTTGCAGAAATGTCTGTTCATGTCCTCTGCCCATTTCTTGATTGGATTATTTGTTCTTTGGGTGTTGAGTTTGCTAAGTTCTTTATAGATTTTGGACACTAGCCCTTTATCTGATATGTCATTTGCAAATATCTTCTCCCATTCTGTCAGTTGTCTTTTGGTTTTGTTCACTGTTTCCTTTGCTGTGCAAAAGCTTTTGATCTTGATAAAATCCCAAAAGTTCATTTTTGCCCTTGCTTCCCTTGCCTTTGGTGATGTTCCTAGGAAGATGTTGCTGCGGCTGACGTTGAAGAGGTTGCTGCCTGTGTTTTCCTCGAGGATTTTGATGGATTCCTTTCTCACATTGAGATCCTTCATCCATTTTGAGTCTATTTTCGTGTGTGGTGTAAGGAAATGATCCAATTTCATTTTTCTGCATGTGGCTGTCCAATTTTCCCAACACCATTTATTGAAGAGGCTGTCTTTGTTCCATTGGACATTCTTTCCTGCTTTGTCGAAGATGAGTTGACCATAGAGTTGAGGGTCCATTTCTGGGCTCTCTATTCTGTTCCATTGATCTATGTGTCTGTTTTTGTGCCAGTACCATGCTGTCTTGATGATGACAGCTTTGTAATAGAGCTTGAAGTCCGGAATTGTGATGCCACCAACTTTGGCTTTCTTTTTCAATATTCCTTTGGCTATTCGAGGTCTTTTCTGGTTCCATATAAATTTTAGGATGATTTGTTCCATTTCTTTGAAAAAAATGGATGGTATTTTGATAGGAATTGCATTAAATGTGTAGATTGCTTTAGGTAGCATAGACATTTTCACAATATTTATTCTTCCAATCCAGGAGCATGGAACATTTTTCCATTTCTTTGTGTCTTCCTCAATTTCTTTCATGAGTACTTTATAGTTTTCTGAGTATAGATTCTTAGTCTCTTTGGTTAGGTTTATTCCTAGGTATCTTATAGTTTTGGGTGCAATTGTAAATGGGATGGACTCCTTAATTTCTCTTTCTTCTGTCTTGTTGTTGGTGTAGAGAAATGCAACTGATTTCTGTGCATTGATTTTATATCCTGACACTTTACTGAATTCCTGTACAAGTTCTAGCAGTTTTGGAGTGGAGTCTTTTGGGTTTTCCACATAGAGTATCATATCATCTGCGAAGAGTGATAGTTTGACTTCTTCTTTGCCGATTTGGATGCCTTTAATTTCCTTTTGTTGTCTGATTGCTGAGGCTAGGACTTCTAGTACTATGTTGAATAGCAGTGGTGATAACGGACATCCCTGCCGTGTTCCTGACCTTAGCGGAAAAGCTTTCAGTTTTTCTCCATTGAGAATGATATTTGCAATGGGTTTTTCATAGATGGCTTTGATAATATTGAGGTATGTGCCGTCTATCCCTACACTTTGAAGAGTTTTGATCAGGAAGGGATGCTGTACTTTGTCAAATGCTTTTTCAGCATCTATGGAGAGTATCATATGGTTCTTGTTCTTTCTTTTATTAATGTGTTGTATCACATTGATTGATTTGCGGATGTTGAACCAGCCTTGCAGCCCTGGAATAAATCCCACTTGGTCGTGGTGAATAATCCTTTTAACGTACTGTTGAATCCTATTGGCTAGTATTTTGGCGAGAATTTTTGCATCTGTGTTCATCAAGGATATTGGTCTGTAGTTCTCTTTTTTGTTGGGATCCTTGTCTGGTTTTGGGATCAAGGTGATGCTGGCCTCATAAAATGAGTTTGGAAGTTTTCCTTCTATTGCTATTTTTTGGAACAGTTTCAGGAGAATAGGAATTAGTTCTTCTTTAAATGTTTGGTAGAATTCCCCTGGGAAGCCGTCTGGCCCTGGGCTTTTGTTTGTTTGGAGATTTTTGATGACTGTTTCAATCTCCTTACTGGTTATGGGTCTGTTCAGGCTTTCTATTTCTTCCTGGTTCAGTTGTGGTAGTTTATATGTCTCTAGGAATGCATCCATTTCTTTCAGATTGTCAAATTTGTTGGCGTAGAGTTGCTCATAGTATGTTCTTATAATTGTCTGTATTTCTTTGGTGTTCGTTGTGATCTCTCCTCTTTCATTCATGATTTTATTTATTTGGGTCCTCTCTCTTTTCTTTTTGATAAGTCTGGCCAGGGGTTTATCAATCTTATTAATTCTTTCAAAGAACCAGCTCCTAGTTTCGTTGATTTGTTCTATTGTTTTTTTGGTTTCTATTTCATTGATTTCTGCTCTGATCTTTATGATTTCTCTTCTCCTGCTGGGTTTAGGGTTTCTTTCTTGTTCTTTCTCCAGCTCCTTTAGGTGTAGGGTTAGGTTGTGTACCTGAGACCTTTCTTGTTTCTTGAGAAAGGCTTGTACCGCTATATATTTTCCTCTCAGGACTGCCTTTGTTGTGTCCCACAGATTCTGAACTGTTGTGTTTTCATTATCATTTGTTTCCATAATTTTTTTCAATTCTTCTTTGATTTCCTGGTTGACCCATTCATTCTTAAGAAGGATGCTGTTTAGTCTCCATGTATTTGGGTTCTTTCCAAATTTCCTCTTGTTATTGAGTTCTAGCTTTAGAGCATTGTGGTCTGAAAATATGCAGGGAATGATCCCAATCTTTTGATACCGGTTGAGACTTGATTTAGGACCAAGAATGTGATCTATTCTGGAGAATGTTCCATGTGCACTAGAGAAGAATGTGTATTCTGTTGCTTTGGGATGAAATGTTCTGAATATATCTGTGATGTCCATCTGGTCCAGTGTGTCATTTAAGGCCTTGATTTCCTTGTTGATCTTTTGCTTGGATGATCTGTCCATTTCAGTGAGGGGAGTGTTAAAATCCCCTACTATGATTGTATTCTTGTCGATGTGTTTCTTTGATTTTGTTATTAATTGGTTTATATAGTTGGCTGCTCCCACGTTAGGGGCATAGATATTTAAAATTGTTAGATCTTCTTGTTGGACAGTTCCTTTGAGTATGATATAGTGTCCTTCCTCATCTCTTATTATAGTCTTTGGCTTAAAATCTAATTGATCTGATATAAGGATTGCCACTCCTGCTTTCTTCTGATGTCCATTAGCATGGTAAATTCTTTTCCACCCCCTCACTTTAAACCTGGAGGTGTCTTCGGGTGTAAGATGAGTTTCTTGTAGGCAACATATAGATGGGTTTTGTTTTTTTATCCATTCTGATACCCTGTGTCTTTTGATTGGGGCGTTTAGCCCATTAACATTCAGGGTAAGTATTGAGAGATATGAATTTAGTGCCATTGTATTGCCTGTAAGGTGACTGTTATTGTATATTGTCTCTGTTTCTTTCTGATCTACTACTTTGAGGGTCTCTCTTTGCTTAGAGGACCCCTTTCACTATTTCCTGTAGAGCTGGTTTGGTATTTGCAAATTCTTTCAGTTTTTGTTTGTCCTGGAAGCTTTTAATCTCTCCTTCTATTTTCAATGATAGCCTAGCTGGATATAGTATTCTTGGCTGCATGTTTTTCTCATTTAGTACTCTGAATATATCATGCCAGCTCTTTCTGGCCTGCCAGGTCTCTGTGGATAAGTCTGCTGCCAATCGAATATTTTTACCATTGTACGTTACAGACTTCTTTTCCCGGGCTGCTTTCAGGATCTTTTCTTTGTCACTAAGACTTGTCAATTTTACTATTAGGTGACGGGGTGTGGACCTATTCTTATTGATTTTGAGGGGGGTTCTCTGAACCTCCTGGATTTTGATGCTTGTTCCCTTTGCCATATTGGGGAAATTCTCTCCAATAATTCTCTCCAATATACCTTCTGCTCCCCTCTCTGTTTCCTCTTCTTCTGGAATCCCAATTATTCTAATGTTGTTTCGTCTTATGGTGTCACTTATCTCTCGAATTCTCCCCTCGTGGTCCAGTAGCTGTTTGTCCCTCTTTTGCTCAGCTTCTTTATTCTCTGTCATTTGGTCTTCTATATCGCTAATTCTTTCTTCTGCCTCATTTATCCTAGCAGTGAGAGCCTCCATTTTTGATTGCACCTCATTAATAGCTTTTTTGATTTCAACTTGGTTAGATTTTAGTTCTTTTATTTCTCCAGAAAGGGCTTTTATATCTCCCGAGAGGGTTGCTTTAATATCTTCCATGCCTTTTTCAAGCCCGGCTAGAACCTTGAGAATCATCATTCTGAACTCTATATCTGACATATTACCAATGTCTGTATTGATTAGGTCCCTAGCCTTTGGTACTGCCTCTTGTTCTTTTTTTTGTTGTGAATTTTTCCGCCTTGTCATTTTGTCCAGATAAGAGTTTATGAAGGAGCAAGTAAAATACTAAAAGGGTGGCAACAACCCCAGGAAAATATGCTTTAGCCAAATCAGAAGAGATCCTGAATTGTGAGGGGGGAGAAAGGGGATAAAAAGGGGCTCAGAAAGAAAGAAAAAAAAAACTATTAAAAAAAAGAAAGCCGATAAAGAAATAAATATAAAAAGAGGAAAAAATATATATATATTAGATAAACTATTTAAAAAACGTTAAAAAAAAGAAAATGGTAAAAGTTAAAAAAATTTAGCAGAAGAAGAGAAAAAGAAAAAAAAATTGAAAAAGAAAAAAAAATTAAATTAACTGCAAGGCTAAAAAATCATGGGGAGAAAGCCATGAGTTCCGTGCTTTGCTTTCTTCTCCTCTGGAATTCCGCCGTTCTCCTTGGTAGGTGAACTTGGTCCTGGCTGGGTTTCCCGTAGATCTTCTGGGGGAGGGGCCCGTTGTAGTGATTCTCAAGTGTCTCTGCCCCAGGCGGAGTTGCACCGCCCTTACCCAGGGCCGCGCTGAGTCATCCGCTCGGGTTCGCTTTCGGGAGCTTTTGTTCCCTGAGCGCTTTCTGTAGAGTCCGGAGGACGGGAATGAAGATGGCGGCCTCCCGGTCTCCGGCCCGGAGGAGCCGAGAGCCCGGGGCCCCACTCCTCAGTGCGCCCTCAGAGAACAGTGTCAAATGACTCTCGTCACCCTGGCCTCCGGCCGCGCTCCGAGCTGACCGAGCCTGCGACCGGTTCAAGGCAACCCCGAGCTGAGAGTCACTCCTCGGCTCTGTCTCTGCAGCCGGCTTCCCCGTTCTAATACCGGTAAGCTCTGCGACACTGAGACACCCCCGATCCTTCTGCGACCCTGCGGGACCTGAGGCCGCGCTTACCCCGCCTGGGCTTCACCCCAGTTAAGCCTCTGGAGCGATGTCCCTCAGCAGAACAGACTTTTAAAAGTCCTGATTTTGCTCCGTTGCTCCGCCGCTCGCCGGGAGCCAGCCCCTCCCCCCGCGGTCTATCTTCCCGTCGCTTTGGATTCACTTCTCCGCCAGTCCTACCTTGCAGAAAGTGGTTGATTTTCTGTTTCTGGAATTGCTGTTCTTCTTCTCTTCAATCTCCCGTTGGATTTGTAGGTGCCTGCAATCTTTAGATAAGCTATTTAGCTGATCTCCCGCTACCCGAAGTAGTCTCAGCCTGCTACTTCTCCGCCATCTTGACTCCCAACCCTTAACCCAATATAATTAACAAAATAATGTGCCTCTGCCTAGGGACCAAAAAAAAAAAAAAATTAAAGAAATTGGAGTAGAAATTTTACTTTGGTAAATCTATCCTAGTGAAATAAGGTTAAGTTTGGAAATAGCTTTATGTAAAAATTTATTTCTTATTTCATTTTCATAATAGTAAATATTGGAAACTACTTAAATGTCTTACCATGAGGGATTCGTTAAGATAATTGTTAAATATCTATTTGATGGAACATCATAAAGTTGTACAATTGCTCATGAAATTAGGTAATAGCATCTTAAGTACTCGTACTATAATGTTATGTAGAAATACAGAATTTTAATTATAGGCATTATTATATTCAAATAAAATTCTTGAGTAGAAATGGCTAGAATGATATATACTGTTACAATGAAGAAAAGAGAGCATATATAATTTTATATCAAGCCATCAGAGACTAATTAGAGGTGAAGCCTTTCTGGTCCCGGCTGTGTGATATCAGTAGTTCTGTGGCCTCCCTGTCTCCCCAGTCTCCCCTGATACATTAGTCTTCACTTTGGGATGAAAATCAAGGTTGGAGGCAGCACACTGGGCTGTGCGTCTTTTTCATGACACACAATGTGTGTGTGCAGGGGGACATCTGTCTATCTAAGGGAAGGGCGCTCCTAGATTTGTGGAGTGACTAGGGGAAGAATGGAGGGTGTGGAAGGCAAATTCATCACTATCTTGCTTGCGAAGGTTTATCTCAGAGTCAGGCCAAAAGTGACAATCAAATGAAGTCAGAAGTCCTTTCTGGCGTCAGCAGGCCAGATGACCTTGATTAAGCCCTGGGTCAGAGCATCCTGGAAGACTTGGTGGTTCCCTTTCTCCAAACACTGACCATATTTTGCTTTGTGTTTGTGCAGTATCTTCACTGCAAGCTTTTGCGGGCAAGGCAAGGCAGTGTGTTCTTTTTTCTCTTTTTGAGATATAAGTTATATACCATGCAACTCACTTATTTCACATATACATTTTAGAGGCATTTCCTATATTCACAGAGTTGTGCAACTATCACCTCTAGTTAATTTCAGAACATTTTCATCACCCCGGAAGGGAGTCCCATACCCATTAACAGTTACTCCCAATCACCCTTTTCTCTAGCCCCTGACAGTGACTAATCTGCTTTTTGCCTAGGGATTTTCCTAGTCTGGACATTCCAAATAAATGGAAATATACAATTTGTGGCTTTTTGCATTTGGTTTATCCATGTTGTAGTGTTCCTATTTTTATGAAGCTTATAGTCATTAGATAAGTAATCACATGAATAGATAAATAATAGTAAGCTGTGGAACTTATGTGAAGGAAAAACTAAGACCATATTTAACTTGGGTTGAAGAGGAAAGTCTTCGTTGGTGAGGGAACATTTAGGACTGGTCCTGGAGGATTAGCAGACACTAGCCGGGGGGAGGATGGAGGGCATAGGATTAACACATGAAGACCCAGTGGCAGGAATAGGAATGTGGTTGGTAAATTCCAGGAAGGGAATAAAAGGCCATCGTAGCTGGGGAATTAAGAACAGGGATGTGGGTGACATGTATTTGGGCTAGTGAATTAGGCAGGGAACAGATCACATAACATCTTATTACCCTTGTTAGAGGTTTTAAAATTTTATGTCAAATGCAATAGAAAACAATTAGAGTGTTTGAAGCAGGGAAATGTGAAGACTCAGTGTTTGTTAATAAAAGATCATTCTGGAGACTATTCGGAGAAGGGAGGCCAGATAGGAGAGCTTTAGTAATCCTAGGAAGAGTTGATGGTATCAGGCTACGGGGGTAGCAGAGCAGATGGACAGGCTTGAGGTTTATTTTGAAAGTAGAACCTACAGAATTTGGTCATTGGTTTAAGTATAAGTGCCAAGAGCAAAGTAGAGACCAAAGCTGGCTCCCAGTTTTCTGACATGAGCCACTGCCTGGAGGAAAGGGCCATTTACTGAGACGGGAAAAGCTGAAGGAGGAGACTTTTGAGGGCTTGGGGCCACGAGGGTCAAGAGTTGGATTTGGACAGAGTATGTTTAAAATGCTGGTGAGACATAGCCTCTCATCGCAGAGAGCTGATAGGCGGTCGGATGGTCTATCTGAAGCCCAGAAGAGAGATTTCTCCCGGAGATATGTATTCGAGAGCCTTTGGCACACAAAGGGCTGTGGACAGTTTGAGATTGCCAGAGGAGAGATAATGATGAGAGGTGTGAAGAAGGCTCGGGTCCCAGGCCCCATTTAATTCCAATAACGTTCATATAGTAGAGGAGAGCCCGCAAAGCAGGCTGGGAATGCATAGCCAGAAGGGCAGAAGCTGGAAAGTGGGATGTGGAGTCCACAGAAGCCACCAGAAGACAGTTTTTCAAAAACAGAACACAGTTACTGACAAGGCTAGGAAGATTTTGGTAGGAAAAGGATTTTTTTTTAAATATTTATTTATTTGTCAGAGAGAGAGAGAGAGAGCAAGCACAGGCAGACAGAGTGGCAGGTGGAGGCAGAGGGAGAAGCAGACTCCCTGCTGAGCAAGGAGCCTGATGTGGGACTCGATCCCAGGACACTGGGATCATGACCTGAGCCAAAGGCAGCCGCTTAACTAACTGAGCCACAAGGCATCCCTAGGAATAGGATTTTTGATGTGCCTGATAACAGAGGCTTTCCTAGATTGTGGGAGGCAGGTGCTAGCTTGGAATAAGTAGAGGAATAAAGGAAAAATGGGAAATTGGAGTTGGGATTTGTAGACAATTCTTATGAATTGTCAGCAGAGCTGTCAAGGAGAGGAGAGAAGTGGAACAATCTCTGGGTCAAGGAACATACCTTAGTTTTAATTTTGGCTTCTTTGCTTTTACTTTAGGATTGGAGAGAACAGAGCCTCTTTGAAGGCTGATAGAAAGCAGGTTGAAGATACCTGGAGGAGTGAGAGGCAATATTGATGTAATCAGTTCCCAACAGGGTAGGGAGGAGAGGGACCCAGGGTACTCAAGGCTGGGGTGAGCTTTTTGAGGCGGGAGCAAATGTAGCAGGAGGAAGCAAGAAGATGGGTGGAGATGGATAGGCAAAGGGAGTCAGTGGTGAGCGGGAGCAGGTGTTTGCTTCTGGTGGACTTCTGGTTGACATCTTATGAAAGGACAGATGAGAGTCTCTGGAAAGTGAAGAGCTGGGTAAATCAGTCTGAATTATAAGAGGTGCAAAGAAAAGATAAAATAATCGAGGGGGACAGAAGAGCCAACTCATGACAGAGACAGTAAGGAAAAAGACCCCCAATTTTTTTGCTCGTCGTTCACTTGTACAAATACTTTCTATTGCATATCATGCTGAATAAGACATATTTCCTGTCTGCGTGTTGCTCACTGCAGACACAGCTGCAAATATGGCATGTAATTGGTGGTGATTAATGCGGAAACAGAGGAATGCAAAGTGGACTGTGGGAGAATGGAGAGGCATCGAAAGGAGAGGCGGTCTGGGTTTTGGCATTGGTTATGAAAGGTGTTTCTGGAGGAGAAAACATCTGAGTGAGCTAAGAATAGAAAACTAAGAGTTAGTCAGACAAAAGCCCAGAAAGCTGGAGGAATTCTGGAAAGTTCAAGGAGAGTGGAGTCTCAAGTGAAGGTGGGATGGGTAGTGGTTGGCATGGGTAGTAGTAAGTGAGGGCTGGAGGGCTGGATGGAGGCAGACCCTGGAGGCAGAAAGCATGTAAAGAGCTCTCATTGGCTTCATGTCTGTTGGGGAGCTAATGCAGGGCTTTATGGAGGGTAGTGGTGGGATTCACCCTCACCATGAATCACTGGCTATTGTGAAGAGAGATTGGAAGGACAGGGAACACAACCAGGAGAGATGAGTTAGCAAGCTCTGGCAATAGTTCAGATGAGAGGTGGATCAGATGACCTTGAGTGTCCCTCCACCTTTGCATTCTTCCCTTGAGATTAAACATCCCAGGCAGGAATTTCCTGTTGGTCAGACCTGGCTCATTTCCTAGTGCCTGGGCTGGGGAGAGGGAGTGTCTGCTCTTCTCAGCACATCAGGAGAACTTAGAGCCTTGCCTCCCAGCGACCCCCTAAATTTGGGAAGCCTACCCAAATAGAAAGTTTTGCTGTCATCGCTGAGCAGACAAAATACTGCCAGATGTCCAGTATGTTCTATAACTAGAATTAGTCATTTCAGAACTTTCTTTTTCATGCAACCATATGTTTTGCAGGTTTCTTCGTATGAGTAGGTATACACTTACCTCTTTCTTTCTAGCTGCTGCATGATTAAATTCCTAATAAACACATCTCAAGATGTGATTTGTCTGGATCTTCTGGACTCACCCAAGAAGGCACAACTCTGACATTGATTCATTTATTTCCTAGGGTTAGACCAAGTGTGGACCAATTCTAGTGTCATAGCTCTGGCTACAGAGTGAATTGCAGCTTATCATTCTACATCTTTCTGAGTTTGTCTTCCAGATAGACATGGAAAAATTTCTGCTTAAGTAGTCCCAGTGCTGGGGCTCAAGGTGGTCACCAGACTTCATCAAGCTTCTTCCTTCTTGCACAGCATCTAGGAACTATCTCCATGTGATAATCTGGGCACAAATACAGGCAAAGAGCTCATGTTGTTTGTTTCCTGTCTCTCTGGGATCATAGTCCTTGGTTGTCTTGTATCCAATGTGTGAGAACTCTTTTGTCTCGTGAATGTCATGCCTTTGTTTGTTTCTGGTGGGAGGGTAAATCCAATACCTTTCCCTTCATCTTGACAGGAAGTAGAGGTCTTTTGTGCTGAATTAGTGGTTTTACATATCAACCTCAAATCTCACTGGAAAACTCAGACAATTTCCTTTTCTTTTCCTATTGTCCGTGTAAGTTGTATAAAATATCTGTAACATGTAAAATATTCCTTGAAAATGTGGTAAACACCTGTAAAACCATCTAGGTCTATATCTTTTTATTGTAGTTGTTTTGTTTGGTTTTTGTTTTCTGATTTTTGTGTTGGGACAAGAAGGAATAATTTTATTTCTCCTATTTTTAAAAAAAGATTTATTTATTTGAGAGAGAGAGAGAGAAGGAGAGCAGGAACAGAAGACTTAGAGGGAGGAGAGAGAATCTCAAGCAGACTTTGTGCTGAGTGAGGAGCCCAACATGAGACTGTCACAACTCTAAGGTCACAACCTGAGTCGAAATCAAGTGTTGGTTGCTTAACTGATGGTGTCACCCAGATGTTCCTTTCTCATTCTATTTTAAAACTATTAGTCTTTTTCAAATATCCTACTAATTTTTTGTGCTGATTTATGCATTTTACATTTGTCTAGTAATTCCAACTTTGCATTTGGGTTTTTAGAAAGATAGGCATAAGGTTATCCACATATGCTTTTATGATCTTTATTAGTTCTGTATCTGTAGTTGGATCACCATTTTCCCTACAGCTTGTTTTATTTGTATCTTTTTCTAGTCCTTCCAGGAAATTGGCTCTGATGGGGGCCCTTGGCTGGAAGGTTGCAGTGCTCTGACTGGCTGGGTCTGAGTCACATCCTCTGACCCCAGAGGCAAAGTGGTATTGCTCCTGAGACAAGGGGAGCATGGGTGCCCAGGATTGGTTTAGGGTTCAGATCTCCGAACATAGTGAGTGTGTGCTGGACACAAAATCCTCACATGTGACCTAATTTCACACAGGGAGCCCATGTAGATTAAAGCCTACAAACAAATCTGTGAAATGGGAATAAAATGAGCAAGTACTTCGAGCCACCAAGCAGGTGTACTTAGACAACATAGTCAAGTTTTTATCTGCTACTATGAAACAAAGACACGTGATAGCATTTTCTCTCAGGAGAGATCATATACATTCTTCCCCAGAGAGCAACCTTCTCCAGTTAACCTAAGGGCAAGCATTTCCCAGCTGCTGAGTGTGGCGCTGAGTGCTAGGGTCAAAGCGGGGTCAGCCGGTGCCCTTTCCAGCTCTCACGCTGACAGTTCAAGCCGCTGGTGACCGTGGTAAGAGAAACCAGACCCAGAGATGGTAGAGTCTGTACCTGGATTCGCCCAGAGCTCGGCTTTTGCTGAGATCTGCTGAGTCCCTCACTTTCCTCCTGCTCCGCCTTCTACAAGGAAACACTCCTCCAGCCGCTCGCTGGGGCTGGCCGGCTGATGGGGAGTGTCCTGAAGTCTGTACTCAGATCTGGTTCCTCTGGTGTCCCCCACCCTTTATCCGGAAGTAACAGCCCCACCGGCACCCACACCTTGCATCTCCGTATACAGCTCTCTATGACTGTACGGAGTTTTCGCAGTTTGCCCAACACTGAAGCTTTAACATAATCATTGCACACACACGGCATTTCATTTCAAACAAAATCACAGGCTATCGCTCCTAAATTGGGCTGGTACTTTTTCTCTGGATTTCCTTTCCCACAGGATCATTCGTTCAGTCAGGAAGTCTTGTCCCTTCTGTTCCATCCTTTCCTGTTTCGCAGACGTTTACTGGGTACCTCTCCAATGCCTGGCCCCGGGGGGCGTGCTATGGCTCCTATGTCCTGTGCTTTTTTTGTGTCATTGGAGGGAGTCATTGCTGAGACCAGAGCCAGTGATTGGTTTCAGGGACGGCAGGAGGGAGGCCTGGGGCAGCCCCCCCATCCCCCGCCAGTTCTCAGCCTGCGACATAAGCTCTTCAGCCAGGCCCATGTATCCCTTGCCTGGCCCTTTGGTGGCCTGACCTTCTATTTCTATTCCTTGCACTACATTCCACCTTCCCTACCAGGGCCAGAGTAACCTGTAAGATGACATTTCTGTCACATCCCCTGCGGTCTTCTTTCTGGGCTGATGTCCTCCTGCTTAAACAAGGCTGTTTTGGACCTTCCCACCCAAGTCTCCTCTCTGAAGAAAAGAGTAAATGCAAAATTCTGTGGCCTGGGAATCATGCTTGAATAGGCAAATTCTACCAAATTGCAAAACAACTGTTTTTTAAATGAATCCTTGTGTGTTGTTTTTAAGAGACATAAAGCTTGGACCTTGCATAACATACTTCTGAGTGTTTGATGTAATCATCTTAAAACGATTTACGGTTTAAGTTTTCAATCTCTGCACATAACTCTACCGCCATCTTTCACAAATGTGATCCGTTAGAAATATGCCTCGGGTTTCTTCTGTGGCTTCTCCTATCCTCTGGCCTGCCAGTGTGTAAGCCCAGGGACACAGTAACTGTGAGAAGCTGGCCTTAGAGAATTCAAACCAAAACTCTTAGCCTGGTTCTCAGGGCCTCCAGCAGGCTGCCCTCCTGGCTATGAAATTGTCTTCTCCAAACATTTCCTCAGAAATGCCCCCTCAGGGTCAGGCAGCCCATCACCCCCCGCCCCACATGGTGGCAGTCCCCTGATCTTCAAAGCTGCGGTCTGCTATCCCCCAAAGCCCTGTCAATTTGGGTGAATACAGCTGTTTCCCACAGGTTCATTCCATCACAGGTGTAGTGTTTCCTTCTTCCTTTGTCCTTTCCCCTTCCCAGCTTCCTCTTTCCTTTTCTGCCCTCTCTTCACTTCCTCCTCCTCTCCCTTTTCCTTCCTCTCGTCTTCTTTACAGAAAAAAATTAGTCCAAGTCTTCATCCCTTGATAAATTATGAAATCATCCCTATCACTCTTTTCTTCCTGTTCATTATTCCCATGGAAGTATAGAATGACCATGCTTCCCAGGGTCCTAGGTTCACCTGTCATCCTGGCATAATTATCAGTACTTCTCCTTTCACGCTCAAAAATGTCTGGGTTTGACTAATGGTTTATATCACTCCCCACTGTCATGGGAATCTATTCCTGCCAAATATGTTGGTGGAGTTGGGGACATTGATCTATACGGGGTGACCCCACACCCCCTCCAGGCACTTCACACTACATCCCACAAAGAGTGGCAGAGAATGAATGAATCGATTCAAAAATGATCTTTTTTCCATATGTCCCACTGTTGAGCTTATAAAGTGTGAACAGAGATACATAGAATTCCCAAGTTAATAATTTAAAAAATAGTAACCCTGTAGATGAACTAAAAAACTTTTCTGTGTGGCAAATTGTGAATAGTCTTTACCACATTTTTTTCAGTTACTGAAGGCGGCAAGTGGGTTCTGATAGCCTAAACAGTAATCTAACAAACCACTACATTTTATAATAATGTGTAACTTTTCAAATAATTTTACTTCTACTACCTCACTCTCATGATAACCTTGGGAGGCAGAGAGAGAGCCTGAGTGTCACTGTTATCCCATTCTGTGGATAAAGAAGAAGAGGCTTAAAGTTTTGCTGATTTTCTTCTGATCACATGATAAGATAGTAGCTCCTAGTTGTGTTTCTTTCTAACCAGGTGTTCTTTTTTAAATTTTTATTTTAATTTTTTATTTGAGTATATTGACACGCAGTGTTACATTAGTTGCAGGCATAACACCTAGTAATCTGATAAGTGTAAACATTATGTTATGTTCACCAAAAGCCCAGCTATCATCTGTGGAGTTACATCACTATTACAGTATCATTGACTATATTCCTTAGCCTGTGCCTTTTTTTTTAATTTATTTGACAGATCACAAGTAGACAGAGAGGCAAGCAGAGAGAGACAGAGAGAGAGAGAGAGAGAGAGAGAGGAGGAAGCAGGCTCCCTGCTGAGCAGAGAGCTCAATGCAGGGCTGGATCCCAGGACCCTGAGATCATGACCTGAGCTGAAGGCAGAGGCTTAACCCACTGAGCCACCCAGGCACCCCTAGCCTGTGCCTTTTATTCTGTGACTTTTTCATTCCATGACTGGAAGCCTCACCCATTTAGCCCACCCACCCCTCCCCTTTGGCAACCATCGGTTTATGCTCTATATTTATAGCTCTGATTCTGCTTTTATTTGTTTATTCATTTGTTTGTTTAAGATTCCACGTATGAGTGGAATCATATGGTATTTGTCTTTCTCTTTCTGATGTATTTCACTTAGCCTAATACTCTCTAGCTCTATCTACTTTGTCTCAAATGGCACAATCGCTTCCTTTTTTATGGCTGCATGAACTAGGTGTTCTTTTATTTCAGCATGGGCTTAGATAAAGGAGAAACTCCCCTATTTTAGTAGTTGGAGAAAATAAAGCCTTTCTTCTCACATCAAATCTGCTCTGAAATAGCCGCCTCTTTCTACTTACATCTATGTCATTTGGAATATCAGAATTCCAAGGTCACTGAAGCAGGAGGTCATTGATGAGAAAGTCCCTAGCTCTTCATGCTTCAACTTGGAAAATAAAAAAAATGCTTCGACTTGGAAGGACACCAATATTTCTGCACATAGCTATTGGTCAGAATAAATCACATGGCCCTGACCTGAAGTATAAAGAAGATTGAGATTCCAGAGGAGCCCAGGGAAGATCCGGTGACCACTAGATGTTTCTACCACAGCCACCCATGTGTGTGTCATCCAGGAAGTCTTTAATAAGCACCCACATCAAGTAAAATACCCTGTTGTTTGAAACTCACCTTAATATCCCATAAAGAAAAAAAAAAAAAAAAACAACCGCATTTGGAGGACTGAAAGATGAAAGAGAATTGGCAAAATGCTGTTAACTGTTGGAGGTGAGTGATGACTACATAGGAATTCATGATATTATTCTACTTTGGGGTAGCTTTCTGTTATTAAAAAAAAAAAAAAGTAGGGATACCTGGGTGGCTTAGTCGGTTAAGTGTCTGCCTTAGGCTCAGATCGTGATCTCAGGGTCCTGGGATCAAGCCCTGCATTGGGCTCCTTCCTTGGTGGAGAGCCTGCTTCTCCCTCTTCCTCTGTCCCTCCCCGTGCTTGTGCTCTGTCTCTTTCTCAAATAAATAAATAATAAAAAAAATAAAAGAAGGGAGCATTTATTCCGTACATTTAAGGTGAGACTTGGATGTGACTGTTTTACAAAGTCAAGAATACTTATATATATAAAGTAGCTATTGGACTTTTCAGTTCATGAATAATTTTCATTGTGTTCTGATTCCACATTGAGTATTCCTTAACCTTGAGCTTTTTTAATACTGATGATATTAAGGTGGTCTTGATATTGTCCCAAAATAAATGTTCCTTTCCTATAAAGAAGAGAAAAAACAGTCATCTGCTCAGGTTGGAATGTTCAATCCTCTCCATTCCGTGTTTTGGAAATCAGATGATGTGGTTGATTTAAAAGGGGCACGGATCCACAGCGGGTTTTAGCGGTCAGGAGCGGGCTCTGTTCCCCTGCCCTTGGATTTGGACTGGCCGGGTGCCTGCTTTGACTGATCAAACACAGCAGGAGGGATGTTGTGGAGTTCTAAGCATAGGCCTAGACTTCTGTTCTCAGCCCCTAGTCATCAGAGGCCCTGTGAAGAAGCCCAGTGAGCTTGCTAGGCTCGCGTGACATCGCCGACGACCATACCAACCCTGGGACGCGCGAGGGAAGCCACAGAGATCAAACAGCGGCTGCTAGTCACCCAGACAGCTGCAGGGACAGACACCAGAGACCCCACGTGAGACGACAGAAGAACCACCCCTCTGAGTGCAGTTTGAAATGTTGACCCACAGACTCATGAGCAAATAAAATGACTGTTATTTTTATTTATTTTTTAAGATTTTACTTACTTATTTGGCACAGAGAGAGATCACAGTCAGGCAGAGAGGCAGGCCGAGGGAGAGGGAGAAGCAGGCTCCCCACTGAGCAGAGAGCTTGATGCGGGACTCGATCCCAGGACTCCGGGCTCATGACTGGAGGTGAAGACAGACACCTAAAGGACTGAACCACCCAGGAGCCCCAAAATGACTGTTATTTTTAAACTGCTAAGTTTTTGGAATGGTTTGCTATGCTGCAACGGACAACAGATCAGATAGTCCACCTACAGACCCTCAAGTCACTGATTAAGATTTTAAAATATGTGGATTTTTTTGGTTTTGTTTTGTGTGTGGGTTTTTCTTTTTTCAACTCTTGGAAATCTTTAGGCTGCGCGCCTCAGAGATGGTAAGAACTAAGTGTCCGAAATCTCGGAGTTGAAAATGCATATCGGACTGTGTCTCCCCCCAAGGACAACTGGTGTCCTTTATTCACTCAACTTTAGTTTTATCTACTTTTATGACATTGGAGTTGCACTAGGATGTGATTTAATTTGGGGGTTGGAAGAGAGTTTACATTGGCATTGAGGGAGTTTTCCTGAGAGATCAACTTTCAAGGAAACCCATTGTAATTCAAGGGAAAGTGTGTTTCCAACCAGCATGACTTCAAAAACAACAGAATTCAGTAGCTGAAGCATTAATGGATTCCCCAGATGCTGTTGATGATATTAACCTCTTCTGGGATTAACTCAAGAGCCCCATGAGAAAGGGATAATATTAGATGTTTACTAGAGAGGTGATGAAAATAGAACTGAACAGAAAAACTCAATTTGTGCTAGTTTCTTACCGTCGCGGTTGGGAGAGGTACAATGTTCTGCAAAATGACACCAAGAACCTAGATTTTAATGAAGCAAATCTTCCCTTCCCTTATACCAATCCTCAGTGGGTCAGAGAAACCACTGTTTCCCAACCATTCTGTTCTGAGTCTCTTTGCATTAAGAGAAACCTGCATTCCAGATAAAACTACACGTGTGTCCTGAAGCAGATTCAAGCTCTCATGAATTCCTGAACTAAGTGAGTCTGAGCATCCTTGGGAATGATTTGCTAGACTGCCATTTTTAAAGTTAAGGTGCCTTTGCTACAGATTGAATCTTACCTGTGAGAGCCAGTCTAAAAAAGAATCATGAATTAAAAGGTAACACTTTGGGATATGCCTTTTATCTTCAAAATGTTCACTATATCTAGCAGAGTTTACAATCCAGAATCTTTGACCCTAGGTAATCATTTTCAAAGTATACTTTAACCAAGAATAACTGTTTCTCTCTGTCTCCAAAAGCCTATATTAAATTTATTTTTAAGTGATGTCGCTCACATCTTTCCTACTAAAAAAAAGTCATGAATGAGAAGAAAGGCGTTAACCAGGAGGAAAGGCTAAACACTGTATGAAGGTTTGAATGGCAAAGACAGGGAACTCACTCAAACCTGAAAGCCTGCTGACAAAGACAGCACCTGAAGCCGCAGGCAGCCTTTCAAGCGAAATACAAGAGGATTTTGATGAGCCGAGTCTCCGCACACGGCCCTGAACCCAGGGCTACTGTTGACTCCAAAAATAATGAGGCAGGGGCCTGTTCCCAGGAGCTTACAATCTACATAGTCACAGAAGGCATCACACGTCTGAAGAGCTAAGAGCAAGGGAAGCGGCAAATAGAAATGAGATAGATATGAGATATCACAATAGTGAATGATAAATGTGAAATGAGCCTCTGGGGCATGCTTCAGGGACCCAGATGGAACAGAGGTTGTTGCAGGCTGGACCTGAGGGAAGATCATACATGTACAGCCAGGACAGTTTTTAGATCCCGAAGAATGGATGGGATTTGGAAAAGCTGAAAGGGATGGGGAGGTAATTTAGTTTGGAACCAGATAGAGAAACTGGTACACAGGATGCCAAAGGAAAGAGGCAACACAGCATCCAAAATGGGGCCCATTTGGAGCAGATGAGTAGGAGAGTTTAATTAGAGCAGAGTGAGCCTGGATGTTGATGATCTGTTGGGCAATGAGCGGTGTTTGAGTCAGATTATGGAGGGTGTTAGTGGTCAAGGTGGTTGATCTACATTCTCTTGGTAACTGGAATCTTAGATAAATCTTTGGGTGTCTTCAGACATTTATTGGGGTGGCCAAAAGATTAAGGACCATGTGGGGTCTTCTGAAATGGACAGACAGGTTCCTAAGAGTTATAAGCTGAAATAGGGTGTACCACTCTTCTTACCTTTGGACTGAAAGTGATTAGAAGCCCTGTCAATTTGTTTTAATTTGGATCAAGTTGAGAACCTTTCTAAACCAAAATATGAACTTGGTCCTGTAATCTAGTCAGGTTTCTCCTGTATAAAACTGAACATAAAGAAATTAAATACTAATCTTCACCATGCTCTCCCACCAAATACGCTTTTATACATGTGCATTCAAAGGCAGTATTCAACATATTTACCATTCAGAAAGTAATAGAATACATGTTATAAGTGAGAGTTCTCATTTCTGTTATAATTTCGGGAAGAAGGATCTGTGCCTGCTGCCTTTCCAATTGTAGTAAAAGAAGACTCAGGCATAGGCAGATTTTCTTAAGCCAAATTTTGGCAAAAATATGCAGAAGGATGAATGTACACAATTTCAGCTGTAGAGAGAACATCTCTGTCCCAGGAGAAGAGAATGTAGAACAGATGAGCTCTAGTGTTTTTTAAATATGGTCACCATTTTTTCAATTAGGAAACTATGTTCCAAACTCAGCTATAAGCATGTAAAGAAAACAAAATATGGTTTTCTACATAGAATATCTTGAGCTACTCTGTCATCTTTCTAAAACCCCAAGTGAGATAGCACTTTTTGGATATTGTTTTATATAAAAACATGGACAAGGTAGATCCTTCTTGCTATGAATGTCAAGGTCAGGTGCCCCAGCAGGGAAAGCCAGACAGGAGCCTCCATTTCAGTGTTCTATGACCTTGAAATCTACTGCTATCTGGGCACACTAACTATTGTTAATTTTTGAGTTAGAAAATCAAGGATTATGACAGAGAGTTTCAAGCCTTAAAGTCTGTTATGATCACTTGTGAAAGGTACAGATTTTGGGTCCTACCCCCAGAGACTCTGATTTGGCTGGGAAGGACTCTGGAATCTTTATTTTTAGCAAATGCCTAAGGCAGGCATTTGATTCCCAGGTGACTCTGTACTATAGACCTTAAGAAACACCAAACTAGGGCTTTACATTTCCGGAGATTGTAACTGCTGATCTTTTGAATGAGGGAAGGAGTGACTAGGGTATAGGGTAGAGGGGAGATAAAGATCATATTCTTGATAGCTAAATCAAGAAATGAAAACCTCAGTGAGTAGCTTCTCTCTTTCTAAAAACTGCTCCAAAATACCACAGTTCTACAGAAGCTGTACAAAACAGGAAGCTACTGTGGTTGATTTCTCACAAATTTACGATCAGATTAAGACAGAGGTCATTATGATAGAGACAGCAGCAGGGAGTGTGTGTGTGGGGAGTGGTGCCATCCTGCCATTCTTTTACCCCAAAACTATTATCATTTATGAATGAAATGAGCACACTGCCAATTCTGACTCTAGGTCATTAACCAAGGGGGGAAATTTAATAAAATCCCAGACTAATCCAGACAATTGGTGGCCAACTAGAAACTTCCTCATCATGTTTTTATATTATATTCACTGTTTAACATGCTGATGGAGTCAAAGTCAATTATCATGCTAGAGAATACTATGGATGACTCAGAAAAAATGAACTAGAGTTGCATGTGGCAACAAAGATATATCTCAGAAACAAAACACTGAAGAAAAAAATAAAGTACAGAAAAATGTAGTGAGATACCATTTGTGTATAGAACACGCATGCACAACACAATGCTGCCGTTTTTCCAAAACTGAACATATGTTTAAGTGATAGTAAATATATATGCATAAAAAAGACTAAAGCGAGTGCCTCTGTTGGAGGATGGGGACTTGAGGTTGGTGGTGAAGGGTAAAGGGGAAAAAAACAAACAAACCAAACTAGAGATGGCACCTTGTCACAGATCATTGGTGATTGTGGATCTTGAACCGAGAAGTGGCATGGACTCAATTCTGGGTCCCCTAGGAACAAAAGGAAAAATGTTAAATGACTTGGTATCTGCCCTTATGAAAATGCAATTTGGTAGGAATTATATGCATGAAATAAATAAGACATATATATTCATGTGTTAAATAGGAAGTACCATGATAGCTCAGAGAATAGAGAAAAAAAAAGAAAAAGATTAAAATGACAAAATTTTAAGGCAAAAAAAGGGAAAAGACAAATGTTCTGTGGTGTTTGGCAATGGCCCACAGATGTGTTCCACTGTGTGGCCATCTTTGGAAGTTCCCTGTTTTCATCATTTTTTCAGTAGTCTGTAGGAATTAACACCAGCCTAGATCTTCCAATCTTGTCCCAGTTCCCAAGGACTACTTTGTTTACTTCACTCTTTTCTATACGCATAGGAGATATGATTGAATTTTGCTTAAATGAGGAAAATCTTAATTTCGCTTATTTCTTTTTATTCTTTTTTTCACCCTGACTTAAAAAAAATTTATTTACTTATAGTTGACCCATCATGTTACATTGGTTTCAGGTGTACAACATAGTGACTGGACAAGTTTATAAATTAGGCTATGCTCAGCCCAAGTGTAGCTACCATCTGTCACCATACAACACTATTACAATATCATTGACTATATTCCTTATGTGATGTCTTCTATTCCTATGACTTATTCACTCCCTAACTGGAAGCCTGTATATCACACTCCCCTTCACCCATTTTTACAGAGCTCAGGCTTTGAAAGGGCAGGCAATATTTGCAAAAATTTCTAGTACCAAAGTGTGCTCCTCTACTGAACATTAGTGAAGGTAATGTTAGCTGTTGTATTAGATATGCCCCCAATAGCAGAAGCTTAAAACTGATGTCACAGTATAATGATGACTCTCCTGGATTGCTGGTTCTCTTCCATGCTGTCATTCAGCTCAGTCTTGAATCTTTGCCATTTTATACATGCAAATCTCAATTTGCCCCGAAAGCCCTTTCTGTTCCAGCCATCTAGAAGAGGAGGAAAAATGCAAGACTATGTTTGGATATTTTTGATAGTTCAAGATTGGAAGAAACATTACATTACTTCCTATTCCCATCCCATTAGCTGGAGTTCAGTTATAGATCTGACAGGAAGGCTGGGAAAAATATTTGTATGCTCAGGTTATGGGGAGATGAGTCTGCCAGATAGCATGTGTGTATGTATATATGTATGTATGTATACATCAATCTCTTATTCATAAGAGTTGTAGAAATGGGGAATGATACAGGTCATAGAAAATATACCTTTGATTTTACAGGACACATTTGATGTGTTTCACCAGAAGTTGAATCAAGAGAATCAAGTTGTACCTCTTTATTTATTTATTTTTTTAAAATTTAATTTAATTTTATTATTTTTTCAGTGTTACAAAATTTATTGTTTATGCACCACACCCAGTGCTCCATACAATATATGCCCTCCATAATATCCACTACCAGGCTTACCCCACCCCCCCACCTCCCCCCAAACCCTCAGTTTGTTTCTCAGAGTCCACAGTTTCTCATGGTTTGCATCCCCCCTCCAATTTCCCCCAACTCACTTCTCTTCTCCATCTCCTAATGTCTTCTGTGCTATTCCTTATGCTCTGCAAGTAAGTAAAACCATATGATAATTGACTTTCTCTGCTTGACTTATTTTATTCAGCATAATCTCTTCCAGTCCCGTCCATGTTGATACAAAAGTTGGAGTATTATGCCCCCATCCTTTCTGATGTAGGCATAATACTCCATTGTATACATGGATCTTTTCTTCTTTATCCATTTGTCTGTTGAAGGGCATCTTGGTTCTTTCCACACTTTGGCAACTGTGGCCACTGCTGCTATGACCATTAGGGTATAGGTGGCCCTTCTTTTCACTACATCTGTATCTTTGGGGTTAATACCCAGTAGTGCAATTGCAGGGTCATAAGGTAGTTACTTTTTATTTCTTAAGGAATCTCCACATTGTTTTCCAAAATAGCTGTGCCAACTTGCATTCCCACCAACAGTGTAAGAGGGTTCCCTTTTCTCCACATCCTCTCCAACACATGTTGTTTACTGTCTTGTTATTTTGGCCATTCTAACTGGAGTAAGGTGGTATCTCAATGTGGTTTTGATTTGAATCTCCCTGATGGCTAATGATGATGAACATTTTTTCATGTGTCTGTTAGCCATTTGTAGGTCTTCTTTGGAGAAGTGTCTGTTCATGTCTTCTGCCCATTTTTTGACGTGATTATCTGTTTCGTGTGTGTTGAGTTTGAGGAGTTCTTTACAGATCCTGGATATCAGCCCTTTGTCTGTAGTGTCATTTGCAAATATCTTCTCCCATTCCGTGGGTTGCCTCTTTGTTTTGTTGACTGTTTCCTTTGCTGTGCAGAAGCTTTTGACCTTGAAGAAGTCCCAAAAGTTCGTTTTCACTTTTGTTTCCTTTGCCTTTGGAGGAATATCTTGAAAGAAATTGCTGTGGCTGATGTCGAAGAGGTTACTGCCTATGTTCTTCTCTAGGATTTTGATAGATTTCAGTCTCACGTTGAGGTCTTTTATCCATTTCGAGTTTATCTTTGTGTATGGTGTATGAGAATGGTCGAGTTTCATCCTTCTACATATAGCTGTCCAATTTTCCCAACACCATTTGTTGAAGTGACTGTCTTTTTTCCACTGCATATTTTTTCCTGCTTTGTTGAAGATTATTTGACTATAGAGTTGTGGGTCCATATGTGGACTCTATTCTGTTCCACAGGTTTATGTGTTTGTTTTTGTGCCAATACCATGCTGTCTTGCTGATCACAGCTTTGTAGTAAAGCTTGAAATCAGGCAACGTGATGTCCCCAGTTTTGTTTTCCTTTTTCAATATTTCCTTAGCAATTCAGGGTTTCTTCTGGTACCATACAAATTTCAGGATTGTTTGTTCCAGCTCTTTGAAAAATGCTGGTGGAATTTTGATTGGGATGGCACTGAAAGTGTGGATGGCTCTAGGCAGTATAGACATTTTAACAATGTTTATTCTTCCAATCCATGAGCATGGAATGCTTTTCCATCTTTTTGTTTCTTCTTCAATTTCTTTCATGAGTGTTCTGTAGTTCTTCGAGTACAGATCCTTTACCTCTTTGGTTAGGTTTATTTCCAGGTAACTTATGGTTCTTGGTGCGATAGTAAATGGAATCGATTCTCTAATTTCCCTTTCTATATTTTCATTGTTAGTGTGTAAGAAAGCAACTGATTTCTGTACATTGATTTTGTATCCTGCCACATTACTGTATTGATGTATAGTACTGAATTGCTGTATGAGTTCTAGTAGGTTGGTGGTGGAGTCTTTGGGTTTTCCATATAAAGTATCATGTCATCTGTGAAGAGAGAGTGTTTGACTTCTTCCTTGCCAATTTGAATACCTTTTATTTCTTTTGTTGTCTGATTGCTGTTGGTAGGACTTCTAGTACTATGTTGAACAAGAGTGGTGAGAGTGGGCATCCGCGTCGTTTTCCTGATCTCAAAAGGAAGGCTGTCAGCCTTTCCCCATTGAGGATGATATTCACTGTGGTTTTTTCGTAGATAGATTTTATGAGTTGAGGAATGTTCCCTCTATCCCTATACTTTGAATCAGGAAGAAATTGACAAACTGAATAGACCAATATCTAGTAACGAGATTGAAGCAGTGATGAAAAACCTCCTGAAAAACAAGAGCTCAGGACTTGATGGATTCCCTGGAGAATTCTACCAAACATTCAAAGAAGAAATAATACCTATTCTACTGAAGTTGTTTTATTTATTTATTTTTAAAAAAGATTCTATTTATTTGACAAACAGAAATCACAAGTAGGCAGAGAGGCAGGCGAAGAGAGAGGAGGGTGGGAACAGGCTCCCCGTTGAGCAGAGAGCCCAATGTGGGGCTTGATCCCAGGATCCTGGGAGCATGACTGAGCTGAATGCAGAGGCTTTAACCCATTGAGCCACCCAGGTGCCCTCTGAAGCTGTTTTAAAAGATAGAAACAGAAGGAAAATTTCCAGACTCTTTTTATGAAGCCATATTACCCTGATCCCCAGGGTAATAATACCTTTACCAGGTAAAAACCCCCACTAAAAAGGAGAATTTCAGACCAATATCCCTGATGAATATGGATGCTTAGATTCTCAAAAAGATCCTAGCTAATAGGGTCCAACAGTACATTAAAAAGATTATTCACCATGACCAGGTGGGATTTATCCATGGGATACAAGGGTGATCCAGCATTCATAAATCAATCAATGTGATAGAACAAATCAATAAAAGAAGAGAGAAGAACCACATGGGCCTCTCAACTGATGCAGAAAAAGCATTTGACAAGATACAGCATCTGCTCCTGGGTTATGCCTCTTTAAAGTCTTCTTCATCAACATTCACTTACCCTAAAACGAAGAAAACTGCAGGGACGAAATGATTGTATATGAGTTGGAAGTTCTAGCAATCCTTCACTTGGAAACATATTCTGGTCTGTGCCCCACCAGGACAGTGATCAGCTTTACCCCTCTGCCATTCAGCTGCCCTTTCTGACTTCTCAGACCAGAATCTAGATGTCTGAATCTTCTGGTCTTGGTTAAAATTTTTAGATTTTACCCCGACCAGTCCACACCTTTGAGACTTGCGTGGCCCTTTATGTCTTAGCTAATTTCCTTGGCCTTCACTTTTTGACAGCCTGAATCTCTCTATTTGTTTCAACCCAGGCTGTGCCTGTGTGATCTTTCCTTCTAACCTGTGTGAGTCAATGAGCAGCTGTCTCTTAAGACATGGCTAAGATGCAGTTCTGGGTTGTGGTTTATGTCCTGGCTCACATTATTTTATTGCTCTCTTCAGCTCAGTGTGATTATGGCATACTAATTGTTGGGCTTTCTAGGTGAAATCCCTATAGAAGAGCTTAATATTTTATCTCGAATATATTTGCCCTTGATGAGAAAAGTGCTGAGTCACCTAGATATTTCAAATAAAAATCTAAATTTGAATCATGAAAGGAAGTTCTCCTGGGGACATACACTCCAGTGTTCCTGCCACATATTTAGAAATTTGTTTATCATATTTGCCAACTGTTCATCAAAATGTTCAAGTAGATAGATAACATCATATTTCCCCATGGTTTATGTCATGAAGGTAATTAAACTGGATACAGAGGTCTCTGCCTGTTTAATTCCTACTCAACCCCAAGGGCTTGCTGAAGCTCACCTTCCTTTGTGAGATCATCCTGGGTCTCCCTATTTGCTCTGTGCCCCTTTCCCTCCCTGTAAACTCATAGCTCTTTTAATTTTGTATTTTTAAGGCATTTATGTCATTCTATCATCAGTTGGAACTCTGTTGATGTTTTTCTTCTCCACCATAGATTGTGAGGCCATGAAGCAATTTTTTGCTTCTCAACAGCAACTAACACAGTATCTGCAAATTGATAGGAAATCGGTAAATATCTCAAATACAATTCTAATAATGTAGGTTTTTTTCGGTACACAACATTTTGATGCATCTCCCCTCACAGTCTGTAGTCTTCTTGAGTGTGTGAGCGTCCGTCTGACCCGCCATCACTTACATCAATAGAAAGAGGGACTTTCTCACATTTTCAGAAGCTGGGATCCCTTCAGAAATTAACTACACCCACAGGCCCATCTGGACCTTTATCTTTTCTCTTGATAAAGAAATGAGATGAAATCTTCTTAATTGGTAATACCCTGAATTGACCCCAGTAAGGGGGAAAAATTCAAACAATCAACCAAGCAAAAGGGAGAAAAGGGCTACATATCCATGGTGCCTTTAGCTCTCCCCACCCCGCAAAGCAGGTCTACGCCTTTCGCAGCCTTTGGGGTCCTGCGGGGTCCGCAGCCAGAAGGTGGCTCGAGCTTCTTGGCCAGAGCACCCGGCGCTCCAAGAGGACCAGGAGAACAGCAACCCCGAGAAGGGGCACCCGCCCAGCAGCCCCAGACCCCATCCAGCACACTCCTGGTCCAGCACTGCAGCTGACGCCCAAGACACAACGGCTTGCACCTCTTGAGGATCTTTCTATGAATGACAAGTCCCTGTTCCCCCCCTGGAATGCAAACAGTAAACAGCCTGCATTTACCATCCATGTGAAGGAAGCAGAAGAAACTCCAAAGAGAGTCCAAAGATAGAGAGTTGAACTCAATCTAAAAAACAGGACATGAAAATGCCCTGGTTTTGAACTCAGCTATTACTTTCCTTGGACCAAGAAAACCACTGGTACCTCTTGGTTATCCAATGGGTAGTAGTTTTGCATCACCACACGCTGTGGACATGATTCTACTAGAAGATGAGAAGCCTGTGGGTGTCCGTGAAGTGCCAGACTGCCCTGAGGACATTCACACTTAGCGCGAGGAAATGGAGGTGCAGTGTAAGCAGACTGTGGGTTATGGGAAAAGAGCCAGCCTTCCCTCACCGTCCAAGGGCTATCCTCGAGCACTGGTTAGTTGAAGTAGGAGAAGGATACAAACTATCAGATGAAACCCTGCATTTGGCTGTGAGCTACACTGATAGGTTCTTCTCACTCATGTCTCTGATGGGAGGAAAACTTTAGCCTGGGCTGTGCTGTTAGCCTCAAAATTTGAAGAAATCTAACCCCTTCCTCCCAAATAGCAGAGTCTGTGTATGTTATAGGTGACACCTACACCAAAAAACACATCCTGAGAATGAAACATCTAGGGTGCTTTTTTTTTTTTTTTAAGATTTTATTTATTGGAAAGAAAGAGACAGAGATAGGAACAGAGAGCAGGAGCAGGGAGGAGAAGGAGAAGCAGGCTTCTGCTGGGCAAGGAGCCCAACATGGGGCTCAATCCCAGAACCCCGGGACCATGATCTGAGCTGAAGGCAGATGCTTAAGCAACTGAGCCACCCAGGCATCCCCACAACATCGAGTTTTGAAAGAGCATTGCTTTTGACCTACCTGTAGCACCTACAGTAAATCAGTTTCTTGCCCAACACTTTCTTCCCCAGCAGTCTGCAAACTGCAAAGTTGAAAGTTTAACAATGTTTGGGGGAGAATTAACTTTGGTGGATGCTAATCCACACCTCAAGTATTTGCCATCAGTTATTTGTCGGAGTGGGTTTTCATTGAGCTTTCTACACAATCACAGGACAAAGCTGGTATGAATCGTTAGTTCGAAAGACTGCATATACCCTGGCACGTCTTCAGCCCTTCTCATGGGCGGTCACCATACCTACCTCAGAGCGCAACAGCCAATAAGAGGAAAAACCAAAAGTTCAAAGCATCATGCTATTTCTCACCTTAGCCTCCCAGAAACACTAAATGTTTAACAGTGAGAGACTGCTTTTGTTTTCTAAGGTGTCAACCACTCAGAGTAGACGGTGTATAGTTTTCCTAAAGTTTTATATTTATAATGTCTTAATACAGAAGTTATGGTCAAGTACAAATTGTTTTAATTTGTAAATTTTTTGTACATGTAATTATCTTAGATATTTGGCTAATTTTTTTTTAAAAGTAAGCTCCATGCCCAATGTGAGCTTGAAATCATAACCCTGAGATCAACAGTCTCTTGCTCTACTGACTGAGCCAGCCAGGTGCCCCATTATTTGGCTAATTTTAAGTGGTTTTGCCAAAGAATCAGTGATGCCAGCTGTCAGCATGGTAAGCATTAACAAATGGATTGGGAAAATTTGAGAAGAAAATAAGGGAGAAAGGGAAGAAGTTGTACAACTTCTAATTAAATTAGAAATTCTTGGCTTTTTGCTCCTGTGTTAAGACACACACACAAGCACACACACACACATGCCCTTCAGAGTTCATGGGCTGGTCTGCTGGGAGGAAAACAGGTTACTTTGTTGGAAAGAAACCGGCTTGGCAGTTGCATTAATCAGTGTTTAGGGATCAGCCAATTTCTCCCATGCGTGGGATGAATAGGGTTATTCAGGAAAGGGCATCTGGGCAGGAAATGGGGGAGTTGTGGCTAACAAAGCCAGGCTAGCCCCTGAGAGTGCAAGGGAGATCTGTCATCAGAACAAATGAGCATCAGCTAGGCGAGGGAGAGGCCAAAGGTGCTTGTAGAAGGGGAGCGAGAAGGAAATGAAGAGTTGCGACCTGTTATCAATTAGCAAGGTTCTCAGGGCAAAACCACAAGCAGAGATGGGCTTTGGGCCCCTTACTGCACTCATCACTGAGCCCTCCACGGAAGAGACCTTTGGCCTAGAAGTGAGTCATTTTGTTATTGGCTTATTCTCTTCAGCACCATTACCAACTTCCCCCCTATTTCTCAGCGCTGGGAGGAAAGAGCCAGGATTGAGGATTTATAATGGCTAGTAAAACAGCAAAATTCCAGATGCCTTTGGTTTCTATCTCAGGATATCCAATTCAACAGAAATAGAAAATCTGGAAATTTCTGTTCACTGAGGGAGTGTTTCTGTATTGGAGACATGACAGCAGCCAACTTGCCATGGGAACTTTGGTAAGATTCTTTCCTCAGCCCACAGTGTAGTAGCCTTCCCTTCAAACACGGGAGGGTTTCCTCGATGACCCACACCTGTTGCCTCTGTGCTACAATCACATGACTTGAAACAAAGCAATCAAGGACTCTGGTCTCTTGGGATGCGGGCTGTGTTCTTGGGGAGCAACCTGTTTTCTGGAACAACCTGCAGATACCTGAGAAAGCAGCAACCTCTGGGACAGGTAGAGTAGCACGTGGTCAGGCAATGGGTTTGCTTGCCCTGTGGGTTTATACCCCTGTGTATAAAGTCCTTCCCCTGAGGGTTGTACCTTCAGATCCTCGTGTTTGTGCATATTGATAAGATGACACTGATTTCATTCCTAGGCTCCTATGTTCATATTTCTAGTAAAGTCTAAGTTTCCCAGCTGAGCTAGTAGAAAAAATTTGATCTTTGGAAAGTGAAGACAATCTGTATGCACTAGTGGGTGAGATTGTGGCTATCTATGACAAGCATAATGACATTTTCTCTGTAGTAAATATAAGTACTTTTGTATACTATCAATATTACTAATATAATAAGAGTTATTACTTTAACACTTACTATGAGCCTGGCACTAACATAAAGCACTTTAAAAATATAACATTTACAATAACACTACGAGGTAAATATTAGTATTACCACCATTTTATAGATGAGAAAAGTGGGGCTTAGCTTAAATAATTTTCCCAAAGACTCATAGCTCTCAGGAGGCAGATTCTACAAACCTAATTCCAGAATGTCACCTGTTAGCCTTTATATACTCTGTCCACACAATTAAAAAGCAAAGGAATGGGGGTTCAAACCCAGGCAATCTGACATAGGGTCCTCAACCTTTCTCATGGAATATGTTTATAGTTTTGTTTGTATTTACACATATTTTCACCAGATGTGCTAAATCGAGTGCTAGCTCTTTTTCTTCTTGGGGACAGGGGGAAAGTCAGAAGAAGTCATAGTCTATTACTAAGAGGCTCTGGACTCTTGGGTGTTGATTAGTTATATGTATTCATGGGAAAATAAGACTTTGGATTTATTGTATTTAGATGTAGAAATAGTCATAGGCATTTTTCAAAATTCACACTTGCAAACTTATGTGGCAACAAGAGTGCAATGGTATCTATTTCAAACACTAGCAAGTCACACTGACATTCTTAGACTGTGTAACAATGGATTCAGCTCTCAAAGGGAAAAGAAAAAAGCAGTCAATGGAGTGAGGTCATTGTCAGTGATGTCTTACCTGCAATGATGAACTTATTAACATTATGTATAATTTATGAACAATTTCATCTATGACTTTTCTTTTTTAATTTTATTATTTTTAAATATTTTATTTATTTATTTGACAGAGAGAGAGAGATCACAAGTAGGCAGAGAGGCAGGCAGAGAGAGAGGGGGAAGCAGGTTCCCTGCTGAGCAGAGAGCCCGATGCGGGGCTTGATCCCAGGACCCTGAGAGCATGACCTGAGCCGAAGGCAGAGACTTAACCCACTGAGCCACCCCGGTGCCCCCATCTATGACTTTTCAAAGTCATCTAAGATATGTCATATTTCAGATGTGTTTGATCGGATCTGTACTATAAGAAATTAACAGCAAGAGAGTCCTCATCTTTCTTTGTAGTGAATGTCAGGAAACACACAAAGAGGCTTTATAGTTTGTGACAAAAATTAGAAATAGTCAAATGCAGCTTACTTGTAATGTTTTCTTCTGTGTGATTCGCCAGAAGATAAGTTTTCTGATTAACTAACAAAGAGAAGGCATATACAACACAGTTTCTGGAAAAAAGGAATTTGAGATCCAAGTAATCTGCTTTATAATTTGCCTTTAATGCAAACAAAGTGAATTCTTCTCTGCCTTAATTGTTTCCACTCTCAAAGGGGTGACTTGTATCATTCTACTTCCACAGCACTTGCCAGAAGTTTATTTAAGCCATAACTTAGTTTGAATCTAAAATTTCACAAAATAAATGACCAGATAGGCCCTGGGCAAAAGGATGAAATAGGATTCCGTAGTTCCTGAGTTCAGGCCCTTGACCTTCCAACCCTTGTTTCTACCTGCACCGATCTATAAGCCCATTGGAAGGGTGCCGAGGCCTTCAAAGTAGTGGTCCATGTGATGGTGGTTCTCCGTTCAACAAATGTTTTTGTCTGCCCTCCAGACACATGGTAAATTGTGCTTCCTGACTTCCTTGGAGTCTGGGCGAGGGGTGGGGGGGCATGTGACCAGTTCTGCCCAGTGAGTTATTTGGATGTGTGTGTCGTTTCTTATCAGAGCTTTGCACTGATGGTGCCCTGCTCTCCAGAGCTCTCTTTCTCTCTGCACAATTTTCCTCAGCAATGAGTGTTATATAGCTTCCTAATCGTCTGCTTTGTAGAATGGGCATGTCATGGAAAAGAGCTGACACAGGAATTATATAATGTGAGCAACTTTTCTGTTCATTTTAAACCACTGAGATATGGAGGAGGGGCACAGGATATTACCAGAACATAAAAAGCAAGCCTGGCATGGGGCTAGTATTACCTGTTAGATGCATGGATTAGCCAAATACAAGAATAATCAAGATTGTCCTAAGGAACCACAAGTGGAGGGATGGGGAGACTTTCCTTTTATATTAAGCTTTATTATAAAGCTATAGTCCTCAAAACAGTGCAATACTATTAATATCATAAGTAAAATAGACAATGAAAGAAAAAACAAGACCTCAGAAGCAGCCCTAAGTGTATTGGGAAATTCTGTATTTGACCTAGGTAGTGTTGCAAATCACTAAGGAAAAATAGAATAACTAAAAATTGGTGCTGGAAAAGTTTGTTTTCCATATGAGGAAAAAAAAAATCAATTTAGCTCTTTAGCGCTCACACAAAAACCAAATCCCAAGTGAATTAATGAGTTAGATGTGAAAGGTAAAATTTTAAAACTTTATTGAAAGCTTTGAGTAGGGAAAGAATTCTTAAAAGAGATAAGAAGATTGATAAGTTAGATGACAATTTCTTAAAATTAAGAAATTCTTTAAATTAAGAAATCAAAAGCTTCCATCAAAATATATGGAAAGATAAGATATATACAGCAATGTATATAACTTGCAGAGGTTTACATATCAGGAAAAAAAGATAACTGAATGATAATTCACTTCACAGGCATAAGGTCACAGCCATTTTACAAAAGAGGAAGCACAGATGGCAAAGAGAGATAAGAAAATACCCCCACATATCATTAGTTGTCGGAATATAAATTAAGGGCACACAAAATCTCAAAAATTACAAAGTCTGCCAATACCAAGTCTAGATGTGAGTGTGATCTATAGGAATTCTCATGCACTCTTTATAGGAGTGTAAGTTGGTGAAATTACTTTGGAAAATAATGTTTTCATTTTTTTGCAGAGCTGAACATTACAACTGAGCAATTTCACTCTTGTCTGTCACGAAGAATACTTTAAATATGCATACTGAGATGCCAGTGATGGTGCCATGATGGAAAGCAGTGTAGAGGTGAGAGATTTGGGGAGATGTTGTTCAAAGGTTAGTGATTATAGTTAAAATACTGTATTTTATGCTTGACATTTGCTAAATTAAACAGTCTCACTGCACATGCACAAAATGATAATGATGTGAGGTGAAACATAAGTTACTTAGCTTTATTGTGGTCATCGCCTCACAAAGTGTTTGTGTGTGTGTGTGTGTGTGTCTTAAAACATCAAGGTGAATACCATAAATACATACAATTTTTATTTGTCAATTATAGCTTGATAAAGTTTGGGTAAAAAAGAAAGACATGTAAGAATGGTCTGAGCAGCATCATTTATAAGAGCAAAAATCCTGAAACAAAATGCCATTGACAGGAATATGTTTAATTGTGGAATATCTTTTCAATGAGGGTGAAACTCAGTCAATTTAACATTGATATATCATTATAGATGAATCTTTGCAGAATGGGAAAAATAAGTCATAGAATAATACATACAACATGATGACATTTTAAAAATGCCTATAAACAAAAGCAACTGAAAAATATTTTGAGAAGAAAGCTAGGGAATGAGTGATCTAGGGAAAGGGCACATAAAGATATAATGATTTTGGTAGTATTCCAATTTTTAAGTGGGTGATAGGTCCATACATGTTCATTTTTTTTTAAATTTTTTTTAAATTTTTTTATTTTTTCAGCATAACAGTATTCATTATTTTTGCACCACACCCAGTGCTCCATGCAATCCGTGCCCTCTACAATACCCACCACCTGGTGGCCCCAACCTCCCACCCCCCACCCCTTCAAAATTCTCAGATCGTTTTTCAGAGTCCATAGTCTCTCATGGTTCACCTCCCCTTCCAATTTCCCTCAACTCCCTTCTCCTCTTCATCTCCCCTTGTCCTCCATGCTATTTGTTATGCTCCACAAATAAGTGAAACCATATGATAATTGACACTCTCTGCTTGACTTATTTCACTCAGCATAATCTCTTCCAGTCCCGTCCATGTTGCTACAAAACTTGGGTATTCATCCTTTCTTTTTTCTTTTTCTTTTTTTCTTTTTTTTTTTTTACAGCTTTATAAACATATATTTTTATCCCCAGGGGTACAGGTCTGCGAATCACCAGGTTTACACACTTCACAACACTCACTATAGCACATACCCTCCCCAATATCCATAACCCCACCCCCTCTCCCAACCCTCTCCCCCCATCAACCCTCAGTTTGTTTTGTGAGATTAAGAGTCACTTATGGTTTGTCTCCCTCCCAATCCCATCTTGTTTCATTTACTCTTCTCCTACCCCCTCAACCCCCCATGTTGCATCTCCTCTCCCTCATATCAGGGAGATCATATGATAGTTGTCTTTCTCCGATTGACTTATTTCGCTAAGCATGATACCCTCTAGTTCCATCCACGTCGTCGCAAATGGCAAGATTTCATTTCTTTTGATGGCTGCATAGTATTCCATTGTGTATATATACCACATCTTCTTTATCCATTCGTCTGTTGATGGACATCTAGGTTCTTTCCATAGTTTGGCTATTGTAGACATTGCTGCTATAAACATTCGGGTGCATGTGCCCCTTCGGATCACTACGTTTGTATCTTTAGGGTAACTACCCAGCAGTGCAATTGCAGGGTCATAGGGTAGTTCTATTTTCAACATTTTGAGGAACCTCCATGCTGTTTTCCAGAGTGGTTGCACCAGCTTGCATTCCCACCAACAGTGTAGGAGGGTTCCCCTTTCTCCGCATCCTCGCCAGCATCTGTCATTTCCTGACTTGTTAATTTTAGCCATTCTGACTGGTGTGAGGTGATATCTCATGGTGGTTTTGATTTGTATTTCCCTGATGCCGAGTGATATGGAGCACTTTTTCATGTGTCTGTTGGCCATCTGGATGTCTTCTTTGCAGAAATGTCTGTTCATGTCCTCTGCCCATTTCTTGATTGGATTATTTGTTCTTTGGGTGTTGAGTTTGCTAAGTTCTTTATAGATTTTGGACACTAGCCCTTTATCTGATATGTCATTTGCAAATATCTTCTCCCATTCTGTCAGTTGTCTTTTGGTTTTGTTAACTGTTTCCTTTGCTATGCAAAAGCTTTTGATCTTGATAAAATCCCAAAAGTTCATTTTTGCCCTTGCTTCCCTTGCCTTTGGTGATGTTCCTAGGAAGATGTTGCTGTGGCTGACATCAAAGAGGTTGCTGCCTGTGTTCTCCTCGAGGATTTTGATGGATTCCTTTCTCACATTGAGATCCTTCATCCATTTTGAGTCTATTTTCGTGTGTGGTGTAAGGAAATGATCCAATTTCATTTTTTTGCATGTGGCTGTCCAATTTTCCCAACACCATTTACTGAAGAGGCTGTCTTTTTTCCATTGGACATTCTTTCCTGCTTTGTCGAAGATGAGTTGACCATAGAGTTGAGGGTCCATTTCTGGGCTCTCTATTCTGTTCCATTGATCTATGTGTCTGTTTTTGTGCCAGTACCATACTGTCTTGATGATGACAGCTTTGTAATAGAGCTTGAAGTCCGGAATTGTGATGCCACCAACTTTGGCTTTCTTTTTCAATATTCCTTTGGCTATTCGAGGTCTTTTCTGGTTCCATATAAATTTTAGGATGATTTGTTCCATTTCTTTGAAAAAAATGGATGGTACTTTGATAGGAATTCATTAAATGTGTAGATTGCTTTAGGTAGCATAGACATTTTCACAATATTTATTCTTCCAATCCAGGAGCATGGAACATTTTTCCATTTCTTTGTGTCTTCCTCAATTTCTTTCATGAGTACTTTATAGTTTTCTGAGTATAGATTCTTAGTCTCTTTGGTTAGGTTTATTCCTAGGTATCTTATAGTTTTGGGTGCAATTGTAAATGGGATGGACTCCTTAATTTCTCTTTCTTCTGTCTTGTTGTTGGTGTAGAGAAATGCAACTGATTTCTGTGCATTGATTTTATATCCTGACACTTTACTGAATTCCTGTACAAGTTCTAGCAGTTTTGGAGTGGAGTCTTTTGGGTTTTCCACATATAGTATCATATCATCTGCGAAGAGTGATAGTTTGACTTCTTCTTTGCCGATTTGGATGCCTTTAATTTCCTTTTGTTGTCTGATTGCTGAGGCTAGGACTTCTAGTACTATGTTGAATAGCAGTGGTGATAACGGACATCCCTGCCGTGTTCCTGACCTTAGCGGAAAAGCTTTCAGTTTTTCTCCATTGAGAATGATATTTGCGGTGGGTTTTTCATAGATGGCTTTGATAATATTGAGGTATGTGCCGTCTATCCCTACACTTTGAAGAGTTTTGATCAGGAAGGGATGCTGTACTTTGTCAAATGCTTTTTCAGCATCTATGGAGAGTATCATATGGTTCTTGTTCTTTCTTTTATTAATGTGTTGTATCACATTGATTGATTTGCGGATGTTGAACCAACCTTGCAGCCCTGGAATAAATCCCACTTGGTCGTGGTGAATAATCCTTTTAATGTACTGTTGAATCCTATTGGCTAGTATTTTGGCGAGAATTTTTGCGTCTGTGTTCATCAAGGATATTGGTCTGTAGTTCTCTTTTTTGTTGGGATCCTTGCCTGGTTTTGGGATCAAGGTGATGCTGGCCTCATAAAATGAGTTTGGAAGTTTTTCTTCTATTTCTATTTTTTGGAACAGTTTCAGGAGAATAGGTATTAGTTCTTCTTTAAATGTTTGGTAGAATTCCCCCAGGAAGCCGTCTGGCCCTGGGCTTTTGTTTGTTTGGAGATTTTTGATGACTGTTTCAATCTCCTTACTGGTTATGGGTCTGTTCAGGCTTTCTATTTCTTCCTGGTTCAGGTGTGGTAGTTTATATGTCTCTAGGAATGCATCCATTTCTTCCAGATTGTCAAATTTGTTGGCGTAGAGTTGCTCATAGTATGTTCTTATAATTGTCTGTATTTCTTTGGTGTTCGTTGTGATCTCTCCTCTTTCATTCATGATTTTATTTATTTGGGTCCTTTCTCTTTTCTTTTTGATAAGTCTGGCCAGGGGTTTATCAATCTTATTAATTCTTTCAAAGAACCAGCTCCTAATTTCGTTGATTTGTTCTATTGTTTTTTTGGTTTCTATTTCATTGATTTCTGCTCTGATCTTTATGATTTCTCTTCTCCTGCTGGGTTTAGGGTTTCTTTCTTGTTCTTTCTCCAGCTCCTTTAGGTGTAGGGTTAGGTTGTGTACCTGAGACCTTTCTTGTTTCTTGAGAAAGGCTTGTACCGCTATATATTTTCCTCTCAGGACTGCCTTTGTTGTGTCCCACAGATTCTGAACCGTTGTGTTTTCATTATCATTTGTTTCCATAAATTTTTTCAATTCTTCTTTAATTTCCTGGTTGACCCATTCATTCTTTAGAAGGATGCTGTTTAGTCTCCATGTATTTGGGTTCTTTCCAAATTTCCTCTTGTGATTGAGTTCTAGCTTTAGAGCATTGTGGTCTGAAAATATGCAGGGAATGATCCCAATCTTTTGATACCGGTTGAGACTTGATTTAGGACCAAGAATGTGATCTATTCTGGAGAATGTTCCATGTGCACTAGAGAAGAATGTGTATTCTGTTGCTTTGGGATGAAATGTTCTGAATATATCTGTGATGTCCATCTGGTCCAGTGTGTCATTTAAGGCCTTGATTTCCTTGTTGATCTTTTGCTTGGATGATCTGTCCATTTCAGTGAGGGGAGTGTTAAAATCCCCTACTATTATTGTATTCTTGTCGATGTGTTTCTTTGATTTTGTTATTAATTGGTTTATATAGTTGGCTGCTCCCACGTTAGGGGCATAGATATTTAAAATTGTTAGATCTTCTTGTTGGACAGTTCCTTTGAGTATGATATAGTGTCCTTCCTCATCTCTTATTATAATCTTTGGCTTAAAATCTAATTGATCTGATATAAGGATTGCCACTCCTGCTTTCTTCTGATGTCCATTAGCATGGTAAATTCTTTTCCACCCCCTCACTTTAAACCTGGAGGAGTTTCTTGTAGGCAACATATAGATGGGTTTTGTTTTTTTTATCCATTCTGATACCCTGTGTCTTTTGATTGGGGCATTTAGCCCATTAACATTCAGGGTAAGTATTGAGAGATATGAATTTAGTGCCATTGTATTGCCTGTAAGGTGACTGTTATTGTATATTGTCTCTGTTTCTTTCTGATCTACTACTTTGAGGGTCTCTCTTTGCTTAGAGGACCCCTTTCAATATTTCCTGTAGAGCTGGTTTGGTATTTGCAAATTCTTTCAGTTTTTGTTTGTCCTGGAAGCTTTTAATCTCTCCTTGTATTTTCAATGATAGCCTAGCTGGATATAGTATTCTTGGCTGCATGTTTTTCTCATTTAGTACTCTGAATATATCATTCCAGCTCTTTCTGGCCTGCCAGGTCTCTGTGGATAAGTCTGCTGCCAATCTAATATTTTTACCATTGTACGTTACAGACTTCTTTTCCCGGGCTGCTTTCAGGATCTTTTCTTTGTCACTAAGACTTGTAAATTTTACTATTAGGTGACGGGGTGTCGACCTATTCTTATTGATTTTGAGGGGGGTTCTCTGAACCTCCTGAATTTTGATGCTTGTTCCCTTTGCCATATTGGGGAAATTCTCTCCAATAATTCTCTCCAATATACCTTCTGCTCCCCTCTCTGTTTCCTCTTCTTCTGGAATCCCAATTATTCTAATGTTGTTTCGTCTTATGGTGTCACTTATCTCTCGAATTCTCCCCTTGTGGTCCAGTAGCTGTTTGTCCCTCTTTTGCTCAGCTTCTTTATTCTCTGTCATTTGGTCTTCTCTATCGCTAATTCTTTCTTCTGCCTCATTTATCCTAGCAGTAAGAGCCTCCATTTTTGATTGCACCTCATTAATAGCTTTTTTGATTTCAACTTGGTTAGATTTTAGTTCTCTTATTTCTCCAGAAAGGGCTTTTATATCTCCCGAGAGGGTTGCTTTAATATCTTCCATGCCTTTTTCAAGCCCGGCTAGAACCTTGAGAATCGTCATTCTGAACTCTATATCTGACATATTACCAATGTCTGTATTGATTAGGTCCCTAGCCTTTGGTACTGCCTCTTGTTCTTTTTTTTGTTGTGAATTTTTCCGCCTTGTCATTTGTCCAGATAAGAGTTTATGAAGGAGCAAGTAAAATACTAAAAGGGTGGCAACAACCCCAGGAAAATATGCTTTAGCCAAATCAGAAGAGATCCCGAATTGTGAGGGGGGAGAAAGGGGATAAAAAGGGGTTCAGAAAGAAAGAAAAAAAAAAAAAAGAAACTATTAAAAAACAGAAAGCCGATAAAGAAAAAATATAAAAAGAGGAAAAAAAATATATATTAGATAAACTATTTAAAAAACGTTAAAAAAAGAAAACGGTAAAAGTTAAAAAAATTTAGCAGAAGAAGAGAAAATGAAAAAAAAAATTGAAAAAGAAAAAAAATTAAATTAACTGCAAGGCTAAAAAATCATGGGGAGAAAGCCATGAGTTCCGTGCTTTGCTTTCTTCTCCTCTGGAATTCCGCCGCTCTCCTTGGTAGGTGAACTTGGTCCTGGCTGGGTTTCCCGTAGATCTTCTGGGGGAGGGGCCCGTTGTAGTGATTCTCAAGCGTCTTTGCCCCAGGCGGAGTTGCACCGCCCTTACCCAGGGCCGCGCTGAGTAATCCGCTCGGGTTTGCTTCGGGAGCTTTTGTTCCCTGAGCGCTTTCCGTAGAGTTCCGGAGGACGGAAATAAAGATGGCGGCCTCCCGGTCTCCAGCCCGGAGGAGCCAAGAGCCCGGGGCCCCACTCCTCAGTGTGCCCTCATAGAACAGCGCCCAATGACTCCCGTCACCCTGGCCTCCAGCCGCGCTCTGAGCTGACCGAGCCTGCGACCGGTTCAAGGCAACCCCGAGCTGAGAGTCACTCCTTGGCTCTGTCTCTGTAGCCGGCTTCCCCGTTCTATTACCGGTAAGCTCTGCGACACTCAGACACCCCCGATCCTTCTGCGACCCTGCGGGACCTGAGGCCGCGCTGACCCCGCCTGGGCTTCACCCCAGTTAAGCCTCTGGAGCGATGTCCCTCAGCGGAACAGACTTTTAAAAGTCCTGATTTTGCTCCGTTGCTCCGCCGCTCGCCGGGAGTCGGCCCCTCCCCCCACGGTCTATCTTCCCATCGCTTTGGATTCACTTCTCCGCCAGTCCTACCTTGCAGAAAGTGGTTGATTTTCTGTTTCTGGAATTGCTGTTCTTCTTCTCTTCAATCTCCCGTTGGATTTGTAGGTGTTTGCAATCTTTAGATAAGCTATTTAGCTGATCTCCCGCTACCCGAAGTAGTCTCAGCCTGCTACTTCTCCGCCATCTTGACTCCTCCCCCCATACATGTTCATTTTTATCATACTTTCTCTGTTATGTATGTGTCGCATATGTAACAAATCATATATATATGAAAAATATAAAAATAATCCTCCTCATATATGTATTTTCCCCCAAAATATCCTCTATGGGAAGAATTTTTCAAATAAGTGTCCAGTGAAGTTTAAACAAAGGATATCTCTTCATTGGGAATCTCCTTCTAGCAATATGGAAATTCTTCATTGTCTAAGCACATTTTAACAGTGTTCAAAATTAGAGTTGCCTTTTCCAACATTTTTTTAATTTCTGATTTCAGTGTTCGTGAACGCTTCTGAAATAGTAAATAACAGAGAAACTCAAATAATAAATAACAAAAAAATAGTAAATAACAGAAAACTGGCAACCTATTCTCTTCCTCCTTTTCTTTCTCTTCTTGCTCCTGTCTCTCTTTTCTTTCCATTTTCTTTAATTCCAACCCAATTATTGATCATTATTGTTTTATAGTTATTATTGATTCTTCTTACTTGGATATATATCATTTCTAAGATATGTTCCTCTAACATACTTAATTTTTTTCCAACATGGAACACCTTCCTCATATGATAGCTTGTCCTTTCAATATTTTCATTTAACTTTTCAGATAATTTGTCCACGCCTCTGTGTCAGAGCTTGGAATTTCCCTGGAACTCCACAAACTGTAATAGCCGACATTTGTTAAGTTCTAGGTTCTAGTCTAAGTTTTCCCTCATTTAATCCTCATGAAAACCCTACCATCTCATCCCCATATTGCAAATGAGAAAGCTGAGGCATAGAGAGGTTAAAAATCACAAATGACAAAGCTGGAATTCAAACCAAGAAGTCTAGTTACAGATTCCACACTCTGAACTAACTCCCACATCATCATCATGTCCTCCCCTGCCCTCGTCAAGCACTAATATACTTTCTGTCTGTATGGATTTGCCTATTCTAGGACTTTTCAAGTAAATGGGAGCATATAATATGTAGCATTTTCCACTGAGTTCTTTCACTTACTATAATGTTTTTAAATTAATTGCTCAGTCCCTGACATGTGCTTTTAGCAGGCAGTTAATATTTCTATCTCGTGGACTTTTCTCTGTCTCCAGCTTCCCAATCGGTTCACATTTCTGGTATGATAACTGGAGAAAGAAGTCAGCCCTGCTGGTGCTTTTTTGCCTCCTATGTGATATCTCATGTGAAGGCTGGTCTACCATTTTCCAAGTGACTCTTCTAGATCATGGAATGGTGCTTTTGCTCACCCAGATCCTGCTTGTAGTGCCACATTCTTGATCTCTGGGGACTTTTTGTTGTTCTTGGTCACAGTCACGTGCTCATCTGGTGCCTTTTCAAAGCGGGAATCATGGTATCAGGTGGCCGATTATAGAAGTGTGTCTAGCTCCAGGCTGACCAAAAGAACACTCAGATTCTTCTGATGGAACTGACACACCAGCCCAGTCATGTTTTAGGGCCCTTGAGGTCTCCTTGGGCCACCAGAACTTGGATCAGACAACCCTAGTGTTCACTAAAGTCTTTCTTAACTTTGGACTTAAGGGAGCAGGTTTTGGCAGGGGCCAGCACGGGCGGGGGCGGGGGGGAGGGTGTCTTTGTTCCTTCCCTCTCAAAACACCTTGAGAAAACTTATTCAGCTTGCTATACCTTCCTTTGGCATCAGTTCTACATTTCGAAAGCCTACCTTGTTAGAAGATTAAAAAGCATCTGTTATATACACTTCTAGAGCAATGAGCACCTATCAGATAAGGAAGACCCCATAAATTCTTCCTTCACTAAGGAAGACCCTTTCCAAGGGGACTTGCTCAGACCAACTAGGCACAGAAGTAGAGCATGGCTTCAGCCCCCCTATGCTATAGTGTAAGATCTTCCATCTGATAAATAATTCCCTCCCTTCCTTCCTTCCTTCCTTCCTTCCTTCCTTCCTTCCTTCCTTCCTTCCTTCCTTCCTTTCTTTCTTTCTTTCTTTTCTTTCTTTTTTCTTTCTCTTTCTTTCTTTCTTTCTTTCTTTCTTTCTTTCTTTCTTTCTTTCTTTCTTTCTTTCTTTCTTCTTTCTCCTTATTTCAAAGACAATCTATTGCATTGGCTCAGTGATCTTCATCATCCCCAGATATGTTTCCTTGAACTTCAGAATTGTGTTTGTGCATTGAGTGTGACAGTCCGGACTTGGAAGTTTACTCATTGACCTTCACTTCTCTTACCGCTAAGTTAAACTCTCATGTTTCCTTTTCAAAGAGATGGATTGTCTTGCCTTTTTTGGTAGGTAGTTTTGACATTCTGGGTATTCTGCGAAATTTTCGTTTTCTCTGACACAGTGAAGAGCATGTCATTTAAAACTTTACAGAGAATATGCAAAGGTAAAGCATAGAGCAGTTTGAAAGCAATTCACTTCTGCTGCGTGTACCTGCTGACGGTGTTAGCTGAGTTACTGCCTACTGCGGTGAGCACGTCTGGCTGCCCGTGGGAATGCCAGAGCCTTGCTTGCAGAACTTGGTAGCCATCGGTATGGGCTACTGGTAGGTGGCATCCCAATTCTGCAGCTTTATATCCAGGGTTGTCTGTATTAGAATAATATGAACTGTATTTGCCATGGGAGAAGGCTCACTATGCTAACTTTGTTGAGTTTTTTTGCTTCTAGTTACCTGCAAGGTGAGTCTGCTTTTATTATAATGGATCTCAGCCAGTCTAGGAGAGCGAAGAGAAGCCAGGTGAGGGAAGAAGTGATTTTTTCTTGAGAAGTCAAGTGGCTATGCCACATGTCTGATTTATGATTGTTTATCATGGCACATTACTGACTATATTGGCCCCAATCCAGCCTTCATTTTCTAGTTAAGATTTAGAAAGAACCAGATCTACTCTGCACCCCCACAATATGGCAGAGAGTTCGCCAGGGAGGGACTTCAATGGTTGGACTTCTGTTCGCCTTTCCAGGGTGAGAGAGCGCATAGACCAGACAGAAACAGCGTGAGCCCTATTTCGCCTGTGCCGAGCTCCTTCTTCAGGCTACATATTACACTACGCTCTTTTTGTATATGGAAACAGAAAACTAAAAGCAATATTTTTCTATTCACAATTTTTCTAGGTCACAATTGTGGCTGAACTATTGCTATAAATCTCAACAGATTTAAAGAGAATAGAAATGAAAAAGAAGAGTTAACCCAAGTGACTAGAGGAATAGAAAGCCTCAGGCTGGTTCACTATCCTTTGTTTTAAAGATAGGAGAGGAGGCTAATGTTTTAATGTATACACTGTGATGATTAGCTCAGCGTTTATGACATGGCTGACTTTACTCTGTCACCTTGGTGTATAAATGGCGAGAATTCACTTTTTGGTAGAAAGCATAAATGTCCCATAGTTTGGCTTTTTTTCCTCTGCTCCCTTGAGCTAAACAAATTAGTGATCCAAACAAATTCATTTCCAACCACATTTGAAATTTGTTTTGTTCTTGTTGACGCTATTATTTGTAGTCCTCGTAAAACCCCTGAGAAAGAAATGGCATCATCTCCAGGCGAAAAATCTCCTGTGAATACGGAGGGTTGAGAGTGTAAGTGCTGGTCTAAGAAACCCAGAAGGGGTCAGAGCCAGGAGCCAAACTGTGGTCTGTCTGCCCTCACAGCCCAGCTCTTTCCATGTGCCCTGCTGTCTCCTGAGAGATCTAGTTGTTACGGTCTGTTGGTGAACAGACCTACAGGATAAGTTTCTGTCCTCATCATTCCATTTCCAAGGCCATGAGCTCAAAGTGACCTTTGCAAATTGCAACACCAGCAGCTTCAATTTCAGGCTTGTAGGTGGTGGGGATGTGGCCGCTATTGCTTCTCCTACTGCTAGGAGGCCAGCAAGATTTGGCTTCTGTTTACGTGGACACTTTTTGTTCATTGCTGTGTTGGTGGTCCTGTTGGGGCAGTTGTGGATGTGGCTGAGCATCACAGGACAGCTTGGACAATCTAATTCATACTCAGGATTCAGATTTTCTCTTACGAATCCTGCCTCCTTAGGATGGCCTCCTTAGGATGGTCCCTTTGCCGTTGCCTTTAATCCTTTACTCATTTTCCTCTTGCTTGACCTACTGTCAGTTTCCATACTGAATTTTCTGCTTCTCACCTTTCTTGTAGATTTACCGTAAGACTGCATTTTCTCAAAATCAGAACTCATCGTATTATCTCCCTGCTTAAGATCCTTCCATGACTCACTTCTGCTTTCAGGATCAAATACCAGTTCCTTCGGGTATCACATAAAATTCTCCAAAGGCTTTCAGTGTCAGGTCCTTTTTTTTTTTTTTTAAAGATTTATTTATTTATTTATTTATTTGACAGAGAGAGAGAGAGATCTCACATGTAGGCAGAGAGGCAGGCAGATGGGGAGGGAGAAGCAGGCTCCCTGCTGAGTAGAGAGCTGGATGAGGGGCTCGATCCCAGGACCCTGAGATCATGACCTGAGCCGAAGGCAGAGGTTTAACCTACTGAGACACCCAGGCACCCCATTGGTCTCAGGTCTTAACCCCCTTATCAGATACATCCTCTTCTTCCTTCATACCTATCTAAAATACTTGCAGGTTTCTGGACACACTATGTTATTTAACATCTTCATGCCTGTCCTTCCTTGTGTTTTGTCTTCCTCTTGGAGTACCTCTGGGCTCTCTGCTCCATGTGCTTTCTCTCTCTCTCTTTCACAACAGGAGTGGGGTGGTATCTGCTTTCATCTGCCTACCATCCCCCCACCTCCTTTCCCCACTACAATAAAGGAATTCTGGGGAGACTGCCAGTCACAGTATCTAGTATATGACCTCAGCTATGCGTAGTCATAAAACCTTCTTGAACATAATGATTGGCTCAGGGTAGGCATGTGAATTAAGTCAGGCCAATCAAAGACTTCCTGGGATTTTTTTCATACACAAACTAAAGAGTTTTCTCTTGGATTCTGCTGCTGCTGCTGCAATTATGATATTATTAATAATATTAAAATATTTAAGATAGTACAATTTAACCAAATGAATGTGGCCCCAGAATCACTCTTGCCCATGCTTCCTAACACATGAAGGAGATAGAAAAAAAAAAAGCTGATGTTTAGAATGAAACAGAAATGAGAGGTAGAGAGGCGCCTGGGTGGGTCAGTCAGTTAAGCATCTGCCTTTGGCTCAGGTCATGATCTCAGGATCCTGGGATCCAGCCCTACATTGGGCTCCTTGCTCAGCTGGGAGCCTGACTCTCCCTCTGTTTGCCCCTCTACCTGCTTGAGCTCTCTCTCTGTCAAGTAAATAAATAAACTCTAAAAAAAAAAAAAAAAGAAAAGAAAGAAATGAGAGGTAGAGAGAAAGCCCTGGGGGAATTGGGTCTTTGAGCTCTATCCTTAACCACCAGTAGACCTGGGTAAAGTTAATTAACTTCCCTAAATTCTGTAGTTTTTAATCTACAAAGTGAGGAAAATGAAAATAATTCCATTTTCATTTTAGAAAATAATTCCGCTAGAAAATAATTCTACTATTTTTATTTAGAAAATAATTCTACTAGGATTTCTTATGAAGATGATATGAAATAATGCATATAAAGTGCCTAAAGCCATGTCTGGCATAGAGTAAATGCTTAGTCAGTGTTGGAAGTGACTATTACAGCTAAAGCTACAAGAGAGTGTCCTCTTCCTTCTCATTCATAGAGATCCTGGGGCTTCTCTGTTTGTATTTATGCATATTCATCACAATTGCTGGCTAATTGTGGGACAGTTTCCCGTTCCATAGTACCTTCTTGGCCCATTGATGAGGCTTATTACCTATTTTTAAAGAACCAAGATGCCCTTCAACAGACGAATGGATAAGGAAGATGTGGTCCATATACACTATGGAGTATTATGCCTCCATCAGAAAGGATGAATACCCAACTTTTGTAGCAACATGGATGGGACTGGAAGAGATTATGCTGAGTGAAATAAGTCAAGCAGAGAGAGTCAATTATCATATGGTTTCACTTATTTGTGGAGCATAAGAAATAACACAGAGGACATGGGGAGATGGAGAGGAGAAGGGAGTTGAGGGAAATTGGAGGGGAGATGAACCATGAGAGACTATGGACTCTGAAAAACAATCTGAAGGGTTTGAAGAGGTGGGGGGGGTGGGAGGTTGGGGGAACCAGGTGGTGGGTATTAGAGAGGGCACGGACTGCATGGAGCACTGGGTGTGGTACAAAAAACAATGAATACTGTTATGCTGAAAATAAATAAAATAAAACAATTTTAAAAAAATTCTGCATCTTACCTTTGCTTCACGTGTTTGGAACATTCACATAAGCTAAATCGCAATAAAAATATTTTGAGATCATTTTCATTTAATTGCAGGGATATTACAATATTTAAGGTACTAAGATGCATGTGGAAATGGGACCAGTGAGGATTCGTTTTTGTTACTGGAAATCTAATACACTGTAACACAAAATAATGTTGATTATTTCAAGCACCAAACTGGTGTATTACAGTAAGGATGTATGTAACAAGGGCATTCTGCAAGCAATTCACCCCGCTCAGCACAATTGCTCCAAGAAGTTGCAATACTTCTCTCTTATTAACAGACTGACCTCATATTTTTATGGGAAAATTGATAAACTTTGCTTCTTGGCATCCTCTTAAGATGCATATGGATAGTATTTTAAAATGGGTAGCCAGTAACCTCATTTCACTTCTCTTCTGCATCTCTGACCCAGGTCTTTAAGGAAATGCAACATCAGCATCTCTCTCGTCTTTTCCTTTAGCTTGCCTGAGATCTAAGCTAAATTTCCCAAAAATCCATTGGTGAGGTTGGGTGGGAAAGTGCTAATGATCTCTGTTATTTCTCTTTAATTTTGTCCCATTCTGCCTGCTCCAGAGAACACTCACTGGCAAGAGCTAACTTGATGAGGTCAAAGTAATAGAAAAACCCTGAACAATATGAGGGGACTCAAGTCCTGGTCTTGGTTCTAGCAGTTTCTGTGTGACCTGGAGTAAGTCCCTTCTCCTTCTCCTTTCTGGGTATCCTTTTCCTCATCTAGAAAATGAGAAGATTTTACTAGAAAAGCTTTATGTCCTGAAGATGACTTTGATATTTCAGAATCAATATGAACCTGAATTGTTCACCCTTTATCCCTATGTAACTTTTACAAATCTTGGGCATTGTTTAATTCCAGCCTTGCTAATCACAAGGAACAGACTAGCCCAGATATAAAGGGAGGTTATTGAAGGACCCCTGTGGACTATATGGAACACCCAGGATAGGACATGAAGTTCTCTAGGCAACAGGGGAATGAAGGAATGTCAGGACTGAGCAGACGCATTCCTGTCTCAGGTGACCTCAAGGTTTCTCAGTGATGCTTCATTTGGGTAAATTCTCTGTTCTACTTCTTCCTACTGCAGACCAGTTTCGTCTAACTAATTTTGGATTTTCTGCTCTGTCATAATTCCAAGTTGTCTTGGTACTATGCCAATGCTGACTAAACTATCTGACCTTGAACTTAAAGGTCCTATACCTCCATGATCCAACTTCCTCAGACCCTTAGAGACCTCATTCTTCCATAATCCTAACGAGAGGGTCCATTTTTGGGTCAAGGGTCTATCCCTGGCTCAGTCAGTGGTGGCCAGTGGTCATGTGTGGCACAGAGCCACTCCCTTCAGCAGCTGTGGACAGGATGGAGGCAGTGAGACACTAATGAGCATATCTACTAGAAGACTGAGGAAAACCTAGGGACTCTGGAGCTTGAGATAGGCCTTTGTATCATTTACCAAATCCATTGACAAGATTGGGGGTAGGGAAACACTAATGAGCCTGCTAGTCAATTAAGCATTTGGCAGTACTCGCCCAACTTCTTCCCAGAGGGACGACATCTATGTACTCAGTAATCTATGCAGAAGAGTGTGGAGCCTACCACTGAGTTTGTGCTCCATAACCTATAACTCCCTTATCTCAAAGAGTTTCAGTCATGTTGGGGAAATAATATAACCATTTACCCAGTGGAATACAGGAAAAAAATGAGATGGATACTTGGATTTCAAAGAAGGGAAGACTCATCTGGGGTTGGAATTGGGGTCAGAAAAATCTTCTCAAGTGTCTGCTGAACTTTAAATGACAGATAGAATTCAGGTAGAATATGGAGAGGGAGGAGTGGAGAATGCATTCACATTTCAGGAATATAAAAAGACACAGAGGTCAGAAGCTGTGATTTGTGGAGCCTTCCTTGTTAGGGTAGAAGGCTTGCCAAGTGAGTAGCAAAAGCCCTTAACCCTTCAGGATTTAAGAACCTCCAGGGACTCCTAATCAATTCAGTAAAAGGTATAGCAACTCCTTGCTTAGGCAGAATTGAAGATGTTGAATGAGCATGCCTTGACTAGAAATACTGTCAGTTACAATTTGCCATGGACCTCACTTGGTAACATTCTTTATGAACTGATGGTTAGATGATGTGGAGGCCTATTAGATAAACACTGAGAAGACAACTATAGCTATAGTCCTCCTTCTCAGAAGGAGAAAGCTCTGATGATAAGTAGAAGCCCTGGTAGCAGGTGAGAACTGGCTAGCAGACATATTTATGATCTAGAAAGTGGACTTCAAAGGGCAAGGTGAATGCCAGCTTGAGACTGTTCTGTTGCGATCAAATCGATAATGTTGTCCCAAAGCTTTAAGAATGAAAGAATGCATTATAAAGGCAACAGTGTTCTGTGTTGTCATATACAAAATTTATTTCTTCTCTCAGTTTCCCCATCACCTAGACCTATTGTATCTTGGGCTTATAGGTTGCTTATATTTCTTAGTGAATATGAGATTGACCACTTTGGGGATGATAGAGACATAGTATCACTGCTGTGTCATGTGGTTGTGGAGCACATGTAGCTCTGTGTATGAATTATCCATTGCTGTGTAACAAATTACTCCAAAATTTCGCAGAGTCCAAGAATGAGCACTTATTATCTCCCAGGTACTGCAAGTGAGGAATCCAGGAGTAGCTCTGCTCAGTGGTCCTGGCTCAGGATCTCAAATGAGGTTGCAGTTAAGCTGTTGGACACAGCTACAGTTATCTGAAGGCTTAACTGGGCTGAAGGAGCCACTTCCAAGTTCACTCACATGGTTTTGGGCAGGTCTTGGTTCTTTGCAGGCTGTTGACTAGAGACTTTAGTTCCTTATCATGTGGGCCTCTCATAGGTTCCTTCAGTGTCTTTATGATATGACAGATGGCTTTCTTCAGATTGAGTTGTGTGTGTATGAGAGAGAGAGTCCCCAGGACTGAAGCTATGGCCTTTTCAACACTTCATCTTGAAAGTGGCATACCATTATTCCTGCTGATTACCCAATCCCAGTACAATGTGAGAGGCAGGCACAGTTTGGGGCCATTTTGGAGGCTGCCTATAACAGCCAACTTGGGTAAAGTTTTGGGTAAAACAGCTAACTTCTATGAGCTGCATCTTCCCCTCTATTAAATGGGAAGAAAAGTACTGCTCAGAAGTGCTGATTTCATGGGGTTTTACTGAGGATCTAGTGAAGTGATGGATGAAAAAGGCTTTTGTGAACTGTATTGATGAAGAATTTGATGTCACCAATGTGGAGGTGAGGCCTGAAAGTAAAAGAGGATGTAAAATTCCTTTCCAATGAAGGTAGACACATGAGCGATCTTGGACCCTAACATTCTTCCCTTTCCAACACTCTAAGCTCCCTCCAGGGCTTGACACTTTGAGACCATGTAGAGTTTGTGTTTAACATATTCTAAAAAAATTTTTTTTGGCATAATACATTTTATGTTTCTAAGGAAAATGATGAGAAACAATCCTCACTGCCATGTTTGAAAAGTTTGAGGACATCAACTTTTTCTCACCATATAATCTATTAATGAGTCAATTGTCCATGAATTAAAGACATATGGCTTCAATTCTACTGAAAGGACTCATAGCTTAGAAAAATGTATTTTGGGTTGCACTGAGTGTAAGAACATTGAATAATGTGACCTAATAAAAATGCCCTGTGTCCTGAGCTCACATACCCCTATTCAGGTCAGCATTAGGGCTATCCACAGGCAAAATGTTCTTCCCCACAAGCTGGCTGGCATCATTTCTCATTTGCCTGTGAGGTGCCCATCTCCTGAGATGATCAGAGGTGAGTTTAGGAAGATTGTTATATTTTTTAAAGATTTTATTTATTTATTTGACAGAGAGAGAGAGAGAAATAACGAGAGAGGGAATATAAGCAGGGGGAGAGGGAGAAGCAGGCTTCCTGCTGAGCAGGGAGCCCTAAACAGGGCTTGAACCAAGGACCCTGGGATCATGACCTCAGCTGAAGGCAGACACTTAATGACTGAGCCACCCAGGTGCCCCGGAAGATAGGAATGTGTAAGATGGATTCAAAAGTAGATGGGGTGGATAATGGTAAATGAGCTAATTTCACCAAAATAACCACTTTGTTTAAGCAACTAGAATAGCTGAAGAAAAATCCCCAAATCATTTCCTTTCAAGTGAGCTAAAAAGACAGTTATAGACAATGAGCTAAGATCTTGACAGAGATGGGAAACTAGAAGAAGGGGATTGTCATTCAAGACCACATTGTTCTCCAGAGCATTTGCTGAACTTGAAGAGGTAGGTTCTGTGGTTGATTTTCCTGTTGGCTCTCAAGTTCTTTTCAGGAGGCTGCTCTGTTATCTCAGAGGGCACAAAGCCTGAAAACTACATATCCTGACTTCCTTTCCAGCGGGTCTCCAACAGTTAGTCTCTGGCAATGGGAAATGTCAGTGGAAAGCTGCACAGAGAAGAAAGGAATAAGAACACAAAAATTAACTCAGACTGATGAAGGAGAAATCTGCCCTGCCATTCATCATGCTGACATTCCAGCCACAGACAAAGCCAATGACCAAGTTAATGAGGACGGATATTACTCCAAGGATAAGCTGTAGTTGTAAAGTGTCATCATGACTTTTTTCTTTAAGTGACTACTGCTTCCTTCCTTTACCAGTGAAAAATATTTGTCTCTAAATTCATTCGTTGTTTGAAATTATATCAGTTAAGAATGAACTGTCTCACTTTTGCCTGAAGGACCTTAGATGCTTTGATATAAAGAAGCCTCCCCGATTTTCAGTCCTTTTGCAGAGTTTCAGATAAGTGGTTTCTCATCACGACATTCCACATCTATCCTGGCTTTTTAGTTTCTAAGGAAAAAGGACCCTGAATCTACTTTGCAGTCTAGACCAGCTGTTGACTGTAGCTCTGCTCCTGGTGGTCCTGTGCTGAAGGACTAGGAGAGAAAGAAGACGTTTTCCCACCCTGACAACTTCGGTGGCGGTTTCTGCAGCATGACAGGGGTTAACCCCTGAGCTTCTGATGAGAAGCAGTGGGTTAGTTTCAGCTAAAGTGGCAAGAGCATTTCATGTGGGTTAATGGGCGCCAAACCGGGGCGTGAAACAACTTCCTGATCTCTGGGCAATTTGCCCTTTTCCTTTCATTCCTTCAGTCCTTATATTTTTACAACCAGTTCCCTGGTTATGAACTAAATTTCTCTCTGCTGGAAATAAATGGAGTGGTTCCTTTTTGCTTATTGGTCACTAGCTAATGGAATAGCTGTACTTTGGCAGCCTTCTGGGGCAAGAGAGAAAAACAGTAGAAATCTAAGATTTCTGTCCAAGATTTCACCTTGGGAGGGAGGGCTAATGGGAAAACAAACAAAACAAAACAGCTATCACAGGCACCAGGGCTGAACTTCTAGTCCCTGGGAACACCCAAAGCCTCAGGTCTTGAAATTGGATTAAGATGGTCCTGGACTACTTACCTGCCCTAGGCTTCTTAAATTAATCAGTTTTGGAAAGTTCCCAGTTTTATATTCTCAAATACTGCTTTTGCTTCTCTTTGAGGAATAGCAGTTAATGGTGTGTTACATATTCTCACTTCACGTTTTCTGTCTCTTACCTACTCCTCTGCATTTTCTATCCTTTTGTTTGTTCATGCTTAATCTTGATAGATTCTTTTAACCTGATTCTCAGTTCACTAATTCCTCAGCCATCTAATTTGGGATAAAGCCATCCATTGAGTTCTTAGTTTTTGTTATTGCTTTGTTTTTCAAGTCTAGAATTTTTAGACTGTTTCCCACACCCCCTCCAAATCTATTTTTGTTTTTTTTTGTCTCAATTTCCTTGGTGATTTTTTTTTTTTAAATTGGGCTTTACCTGCATGTAAAATTTGTGTGCTCTTAATAACATGCTCAAAATATGTAAATCAGAAATTGATAGCACTACAAAGAGAAATATACAAATCTGCAATCATAATGGATATGATAAATTATCTCTCAGTAATTGACAGAAACAGAAGACCCAGCATATTAATAAGAGAGATGATTTGAACAGCGCAACTAACAAAAATACTTCATGACCATATATAGAACACTGCACCCAACAACAACAGAATGTATATTATTTTTAAAACCCATATGGAATATTTACAGAAATTGACCACAAACCTATAGCTCTATATATTCTTTAGAGAAGATTTACATCAAAGACATCCGTTCTTTCTAATGGGCCTAGAGATTCAATGCAATATCTATCTAATTACCAGCCAGGTATTTTCTAGAACTTGACAAGCTTATTCTAAAATTTGTACTAAAATCAAAAGACAGAATAGTCAACACACACTTGGAGGGAAAAAACTTGAGAAAACTTGGCCTACTTATAATTGATACTTGGGAATTTATGATAATTAAGATAGTGTGGTAGTGGCAAAAGGATTGAGAAATAGACAAATGAAACAGAAGAGATGACCCAGATATTTAATGGCATATGTATGGACCCTTGATTTTTGATGGAGTTGACCATAGGTGACCAAAGGAAAAGAAAAATTTTTTCAATAAATAATGCACAGACACAAATGAAATAGGACCCTTTTTTCCCCACAGTATATATAGAAAACAATTCCAGGTACATATATGGTCCCTTAAGTGTGAGTGGCAAAGCATTAAAGCTTTTAGAAAATAATATAGGTGAATATCTTGAAGACCTCAGGGTCTGGAAAAAAAACTCAAAAAACTTTAACCATTAAATAAAGGTTTGGTATATTTGACTAAATTAAAATTAAGATGTGTTGCTCACCCAAAAAACAAATAATGAGAGACAAAAAACAAACCAGAGAGTGAGATTTTCAGAACACATTAAACAAAAGACTTGATTCTAGAATACATTTTAAAGCTCCTTCCAATTAATAATAAAATGTATGTTATTTGATAGAAAAATAGGAAAAAACTTAATGCTTTATTTTTGAACTTCTATCACTAGACTGTAATCTCAGTGAAGACAAGACTTTTTAATCTGTTTTGTCTGATATATCCTAATGCCTAGTACAGTACCTGGCACATAGTTATTGCCTGATAAATATTTGTTGACTGTTCTTATTTGACTCTCAGCAACCCCATAAGTGAGGGATTAACATTACTTCTAGGTTACAAAGAGAAAATAGAGGCTCAGGGAGTTCATAAATGACTAGCCCAGGTTCAGTAGACATAATATAGTCCAGACTCAAATCCATACCTCCATTTATTTATTTCCACTGTGTTACCTGTACCACTTTACAATTCTGCTAATGGCCAGTCATGGGTAGCCAGGTAAAGGTATTTCCAAGGGAAATAATGCAGGACCCAGGTAATTTATACTTCTCGTAGAGGGTTGCACCAAGCCCCTGTAAGTGGTTCAAAAACCTGGGGATGGCCATGATTACTTTCATGGATACTAATACATTTTGTCCATTGAACTTAACAGTTTTCACATGAGATGTTTCCCAGTGGGCAGGACTGGGTTGTCTCTACTCCACAGGTTAGAGGAAGAGGCTTTCTTCTTGGGCTTGGCCAATTTACTCCTTCTTGTTGAGATTAGCAGAATGAAAACCATAGCTTTCTTTAACTGCTAACATTTAAAACATCTCTTATTGTCATTATTTGGCACTGTCAGTACTCATTATCAGAGGCTTCTGGGCTTGATGCATAATAAATGCAGATGAGGTTATTGTGATTATAAGACCTTAAATTCATTTATAGATTTTTAGATTTAAACAATATGATTTGGATAAAATTTCATGAAGATGCCAACAATTTATTTTGGCTTCCACGTACACTGCTCTGTGCTTTGCAAAATCAGATACAAGAGCAAAATGCAGAATGTTGACTTATAAAGCACATTACCTAGCCCAGGGCTTGTCCAGTGCTCCTGAACAGAAGATGGAGAAAGACTACTATGAATTGTCAATTTAATAAAACAATCATTGAATGAAGCTCAGAGCACAGTTTTATTTTTTCAGGATTTTTTCAGTGCCTAAGGGAAATCAGTACCCAGAAGTTTTGAGAGTCATACAAGAAAGATGTTCCTTTTGCTTTCACAGATATTTAAAAAAGATGTGACTGCAGGAAAGGAAACCGTCAACAAAACCAAAAGACAACCAACAGAATGGGAGAAGATATTTGCAAATGACATATCAGATAATGGGCTAGTATCCAAAATCTATAAAGAACTTATCAAACTCAACAACCAAGGAACAAATAATCCAATTAAGAAATGGACAGAAGACATGAACAGGCATTTCTGCAATGAAGACATCCAAATGGCCAACAGACACATGAGAAGGTGTTCAACGTCACTCAGCATCAGGGAAATACAAATCAAAACCACAATAAGATACCACCTTACACCAGTCAGAATGGCTGAAATTAACAAGTCAGGAAATGACAGGTGTTGGCGAGGATTTGGAGAAAGGGGACCCCTCCTACACTATTGGTGGGAATGCAAGTTGGTACAGCCATTCTGGCAAACAATATAGAGGTTCCTCAAAAAGTTGAAAGTAGAGCTACCCTAGGGCCCAGCAATCGCACTACTGGATATTTACCCCAAAGATACAAATATAGTAATGTGAAGGAGCAACTGTACCCCAAAGTTTATAGCAGCAATGTCCACAATAGCCAAACTATGGAAAGAGAGAGCCCAGATGTCCATCGACAGATTAATGGATAAAGAAGATGTTATATATATATATATGTATATATACATATATATATATATTATATGGCCATCAAAAAATGAAATCTTGCCATTTGTTTGACGTGGATGGAACTAGAGGGTATTACGCTAAGTGAAACAAGTCAATCAGAGAGGGACAATTCTCATATAATCTCACTGATATAAGAAATTTGAGAAACAAAAGTGACCTTTTTGGAAAAAAGTTCTTTACAGATGTAACTAAGTTAACGATCTTGAGGTGAGACCATTCTAGATTATCCAAGTATGCTCTAAATCTAATGCCCAGTGTCCTTCCAAGAGACCTACAGGGGAAAGGTGCAGAGAGGAGATGGCCGTGTGAAGACAGAGGCAGGAATTCAAGTGGTACAACCACAGGCCCCAAAACCTGCAGCTACCAGAAGCTGAAGACCCAAAGAATAGAATCTTTCCTAGAGCCTCGGACACTTTGATTTCAGAGTTCTGGCTTCTAGACCTGTGAGAGAATGAATTTATATTGTTTTAAGCCACTCAGTTTATGAGAGTTGGTTACAACAATGTTAGGAAAGTGATACACCAGGGCACAGGGCTTGGACTGAGGCCAGGTTATAGGCCAGCTAGGGACCAGGTAAAAACAGTAATCAGCACTGAAAGAAGCCCAGTTATAGGGCTGAGAGCTTCAAAAGGGGACCAAGTATAAAGGAGAGACTGATCAATGAATACTGCTTAGCCAGGAGCTCGTCTAACTGTAAGACTAGTTCCAAACATTCCACTGATGGGAATATGGTTAGAACATGTTAGAACAACAAGCTAAGTTATTTTTGATGAAAATAAATGTTTCCCAAACGATGGCTCACTACCCACTGGTTGTGAAATCAATTAAGGGAGAGACCATTGTTTGTTCAGATTTTTTTAAAGAATGGAATAAAGAACATCAGATTGTGTCCCATGTGGTCAGGGTAAGGATTTCTATCAGTGAGGTTCTGTCAGGAAACAGATGAGACTCAAATTGAATAATTTGAGGACTGTTTAATAAAACTGACTATTGGCAAGGGCAAAAGCAGTCAAAGATGGTATAGCATCTGGGCCTGAAAATAGCAGGGAGATTTTATTGTTCTTAGGCCTGAAGACCTAAACAGAAAGCGAGCTTCCAGAATACTATAAGGAGAAGGATGTCTGACAGGAGCTGTGACCTTCAGAAGAGGCAGGCCGACATCCCACAGTGAGCTGGCAGGTAGGAGCCAGTATGCGAAAATGCCCACCCCCACTCTCCTCCTGCCATCTGCATTGCTTGCTAGTGCTTCCCATTGGCCAAACCCACTTGTGGCTGGAGGGCAACAGAGCCTACAGATAGGATCCACGGGCAGCAGCTGGAGAAGGGTAGAGGGCAGATCTAGAAAAGCAAACAGAACGAGTTAAGAATAGTACTGTTTCTGGATGCTCTTGTGAGTACTGAGTTGCAATAGAAAGTATTTTTCTATTCTCAAAAAGTTGAGAAAAACTGCGATAATGGTTGGCACCATTTTGGATCTGCAAGTTGAATGTTTCCAGACATGGTAGCCAGGTGAGTGGGGGTGAGCAGGCTGGACTCCATGGAGAGTTCTCCCTGTAACTTCACGTAAAATTAGTCCTTCCTTAACATGGATGGCCTGTGGCCCCTACAGCACATTGTGACCTGTGATTATATTTTATTTAGCACTTTATTTTATGCTATCACTTGAAATTCTTTGTTTCAGATACATAAATCAGATCTCTCCATGGTATTCTAAACTCCTTGAGGGAAGAGGCCAGGGTCATGGTCTTCTCATGTAACCTCCACAGTGCTTAGGAGGTAGTAAGGCCAGTCACCCCAGATATTTAATTACTGATCATCTGTAAGAGACCAAACGGCCTCCTGGTTTTTCAGTGAAATCTAGTCCTCCAAACCTCATTTCACTCTGAGGAAACTAATGAGTTGAACTTAAGAATCTGATTCCTTGTAAGAAAAGTTTCATTTTAATGGGCAGGAAGACTAGAAGCTGAAGCCAAAACTCATTTCAAATTGCTAGATTCACTGTATCCTCACAGAGTCTATTTTGAATTTTCCCCCTAGACTTTGGTTTTCTTATCTAAACTCCAAACCCAGAAGCCAGCCAGGCTCTGCCTTTTAAATTACATGTCTGAAAATCTCAGTTCCCGATAGAGCTGAGATATGTCAAAGAACCTGAAAAATGGCTGTTCTACCTGCCCCAGTCCTGGTTGTTGCCAGTCAACTACCTGGGTCATTTTGAGCAGGGGAGGTGGTCCGAACCTTGACCACTTCATCAAAGCTACATGGAGTTATTGAGGTGCTACAAAGAAGTGGCCAAAGTGGTTGAGATTCAGGCGTACAGATACAAGGCTTGTCCCATCTTTCATGGTTGTTTGAAGAAGCCTCATTTACTTCTAACTTCAGATTCCTCTCCAGTCCTTCATGACTCTCTCTCTTTGACCTCACTGTCACTAAAAGATGGCAGCCCACCAGTCACTGGAGCATCAGTTGTGTTGGCCTAAAGCACAGTGAGTGAGAAATCAAACTTGGCCTAAGGAAAGGGGCTGCTTGTCATTACTAGTCATTACAAGCACACAGACTGGGTTTCTGAGGAAGCATCATGGAGTTTAGTCATCCTACACAGGGAGGGTGTGGAATGGGGCTGAAGGGAAATGTTTTCTACCCCCTTCCTTTTAAGGAAAATAGATAGCAAAGGACTTTGAAAAACATGCAATTTGTGTACAACATTCAAAAGTTTGTATACTATGTCGGAGTCCTAGCAACTGGTACCTATGAGTGTGGCAGTTTCTGGAAGGACAGTCTTTGTGGCTTTAATCAAGTTAAGATGACATCCTATTGGATCGGGGTGGTCCTTGACCAATATGATATGACTGAGGTCATTGTAAAAGAGGCGAAGAGACATGCACAGAGGAGATGACGTGAAGAGGAACAAGGAGGACGCCCTAGGACAACTGAGACAGATCAGAGTGATAAGGTCACAGGACAAGGAACACTGAGGAGTGACAGCTGTCCCCCAAATCTGGGAGAGGCACGGAACAGATTCTCCCTCAGAGTCCTCAGATGGAATGAACTCTGTTGACACCTTGACTTCTGACTTCTAGTCCCTAGAACTGTGAGAGATTACATTTCTATGGTCTTAAGCCATCAGTTTACAGGACTTTGTCACAGTGGCCCTTAGCAAATGAATACTTTCCCTTCTTTTAGAGCTCGGGAACTAAGGTGGTTTCAGCCACAGCCTGCTTCTACCTGACTTCGGTGATCTCTACTCTTAACGTTTCAACTTACTTTTTAAAATAATTTATTATATAGCATAATGTATGTGGCACCTGTTACATATTTAGCACTTTATTACAGTACCCTAGTTTTCCCTTCTGAGGACTGATGGGGATGGACCTGACACCCCTGAAGACCTCTTTTTCTACACTCTGATCATGACACCTCACTTAACAAAACCTCTGGGAATGAAACTTGTTAAAAATGAAGTCAGATAGGCAGAGAGCTGGAGTGACCTGTTTAAAACTCTGCAACTGAATTTCATTAACCACAAATGTCCTGGTGGTGCTGAGTGAGATTGGTGGGGGCTCCGGAGCAGAGGAAGACGGGCTGGCAACGGCGAGGGTCTGGTCCTCCGCGCAACTGGGAGACTGAACCCTGACAGTAGCCAGGGCAGAAGGAGGCACGACCTGTGTGTCCTCCACGGGGCCAACATGTGTGAATGTCACATGTCTCTGAGGAGCAAGTGACAGGTTGCCTTAGGGGCTCAAGGTATGGGCTCAGCCCAGCTCTTCCCTCTGAAAAGCTGCCCTTGGCCCCTGGGGGGTCCTTGTCCCATCACACTAATACAGTTGGTTGGCTTTTGTGAAGTTTTCCTCTCCCTCTCTCTCTTTCTTTTTTTCCTTTTGCTTTTTCCCCTTTTTCAGCAGCTTCTCACGGGAACAGTTTGGCAGGCAGCTCTGGGTCCTGCTGCAGTGCGGGTCTAACAAGCTTGTCGTGCTGATTGATTAAACATGACAGGCAGGCGTGAAAATCCCTCGCTCTGATTGTCCTGAGGGTCGGGCTTGCTAACGAATGGGGTCTGATTACCACGCAGCCTCTGGGGGACCTCCTGTTGCCCAAGTCTTGGGGCTCTTCCTCCTGGAGTACATCTTGGAAAGCAGTACAGGCTTCTCAGAAAGATCTGGGGCCAGGGGGCCAGGAAGAGGTGTTTTGTTTTGTTTTGTTTTGTTTTTTTAATGTATTTTAATCTTTTTATTTTATTTATTTAGCCTAGTCCTCGCTCTCAAACCTGTTCTGCACAGTTTGGGGGCAGAAGGTGCTTCTACCCAAACCCGGTGCTGCTCCCCAAGCTACCTGCTGGTAAGGGGAAGAGTCAGCTTCATAAATCCGAGAGTTAGACTTGGGCGTTCCAAACTGGAACCAGACTGGGAATGACTGAGAGTCCCCTGGGGAGCCTTATGTGTTACTGCTCCCTCCCATTCATATTCAGAGCCTGCTGCTTAAAGCTCTGGAAGCCCATGAGGGTGTTCTGTAGTTCTATCCATACCTGGTTCCTAGCTGGTGACCAGGCAGGAAAGTGACAGAGGCAGGAAGTGACACCCCGAGGCTATAACAGGTAAATGGAACTTGGTCCTTCATTTGTAAAGTAAGGGAGTCAACCACGACCTCCTGGCTTTAAAAAGTGTGGTGTTTCTATTATTTTTTAATTTTTTATTTATTTTTTAATAAATAATATTTAAAATATTTAAAATATTAAATAATATATATATTATTATTATATTATTTTATATTATATTTTATATATTATATAATATATATTATTAATATATATTAAATAATAAAATATTAAAATATTTAAAATAATAATATTTAAAAAAATATTTTATTTATTTATTTGACAGAAAGATCACAAGTAGGCAGGGAGGCAGGTAGGAAGCAGGCTCCCCGCTGAGCAGAGAGCCCAATGCAGGGCTGGATCCCAGGACCCTGAGATCATGACCCGAGCCAAGGCAGAGGCTTTAACCCACTGAGCCACCCAGGCACCCCTGGTGTTTCTATTTTAATTATCTTCATCCACATGTCCTCTCCTATGGGCCCAGGGGCTGCCCATCCCTTGGAATGTGTTTCTTCCCCAACAAGAAGGACATGAGAAATTGAGCAGGAAACTTGCCTCCTAGCAGATTTACCACAGAACCTGAGGAGACATGAACACCTAAAGCAACGTTCCACACTCCCCTTCGGGATTCGCAGCCTTCTTCCCTGTGTACAGGTGGCTGCATTCTCATCAGCTCACACTGGTTGTCCTGGGTTTTGGACCACGGCCCTGCTCTGGCCTCTAGAGGGTCATTGCATATCCTGCACTTGTGCCAGATTCTGGGGGTTTGTGACCGCCTGGGGAGCGCTACCCCCGCCCACATGTACCACCCACTCCGTAGACTCTTCAGTACCTGCGTGGCGGTTCCTGCCCTTCCACACAAGCTCTGCAGTCCCTGCCACGACCACCGCGCTCTTGGGGTTCTCCTCAAGGGGCTCTGCCTGCCCCGAACACGTTCCTGGGTCTGCTGTCACATTTATGCTCCCTGAATAAATGTAATAAACCCCTTTCCCCAGATCAAGGGTACATTTTCTGGGCCTGGGACTGATGGCCATCGAGATTAGTTGGCTGTGGGGAGAGTTTGTCAAACTGACAGAGACTGGACAGTCCGGTCCACTAGTCATGGCTGGGGTGGGTGAAGGAGGAGTCTGTTTCAGAGCGATACTGCAGAGAACAGCAGCCTGACTTCCAGAGACGTAAGGAGTCTGTATCAAGGAGACTAAGGGGCAGGCAGGAAGGGACACTCTGGCTGGACTTGCACAAGCAGGACTCCAGTTCCAGTAAGAGCACTAGAGAGAAAGCAGGGCTGGAACGTGTGCACAGGGGTTTGAGATTCGAACTTCCTTCCAAGGAGCCTTGTTCAACGAGGCTTAATTATAGATCAGATTATAGTAGGTCGGTTATAAAAACCTGGCTAGAAAATCAGAACTGCCTTTGTAGCTGCGATAGAGGAAATTGTGTTCCCCTGACAAATACGTGTTGAAGATTAACCCCTGGTAGCTGAGAATGTGACCTTATTTGGAAATAGCGTCTTTTTAGATGTAATCTACAAATTAAGGTACAGTCCCACTTGAAGAAGGTGGGCATTAAATCCAATATGACTGATGTCCTTACACAAAGAGAGAAATTTGGACACAGACTCAGGGAAGAAGTAGTGATTGGATTCATGTGCCTAGGGAATGCCAAGGATTGTCAGAAACCACCAGAAATTAGGAGAGAGTCATGGAACAAAATGTCTCTTACAGTCTTCAGAGAAAATCAACATACTTTAATTTCAGACTTCCCGCCTTTAGGGCTATTAGAGGATAAATTTATGTTGTTTCAAGCTACCCAGTTTGTGGTAATTTATTATGACATCTCTAGGAAATAAACATAGTAACTGAGTCCTGGTTCTTCTTTTATTTCTCTGCATTGGTTTCAAAGGATTGGTTTCAAAGATTGATGAAGGGTTGACTCAAAAGGTGTGATCATCTTCAAATGTTAGGGCAGTGTTTCTCAACTGATAATATGTGGTTGGGTGTTATGAAGCTGGATGCAATTTGTGTGTTGGTACATATCCTAATTACCAAGACTTTCTCAACAAATACTTACATGTGCATGAATTGCCAAGATGGGATGAGTTTGTGAATGGGCTGGAGCAACTGGACATACTCTTTCTCTATGCCCCTTCCCTGTTCTTTAAGGCCTGGAATAGCAAATCCCCAACTTCCCTCCCCAACTCCCTCACCTCTCCTCAATACACAGATTGAGAAACATTATGTCACTGGGATATATTAGGGATGAAGAGATAAGATCACTGTGTAGTTCATCTGGTACCCTGAGTTGCTAGGGAAATGCTAGATGATGTAGGAAACAAACTGTAAGTTGTTAGTGTCTCACATAATAGAAGTGCTTTCCTCACTAATGTCATAGTTTAATTTAAATGTTCCTGGACAGAAGGCTGATCTTTTTCACACACTGATTCAGGGACTCAGGCTATTTCCATATTATGGCTTCATCCTCCACAGCTTTGGAGTTCTCTGCTCTCGTCTGTTGGAGAAAGGGTATTTGTGAGAGTCTCATGTATTTCTCAAAAATGATGGTCTATAAATGAAAAATATCACTTCCTTCATATTTTGTTGGATAGACAGCCGCATGGCCCCCCCTGAAAGCAAGTGGGGTTGTACCTGGCTATATGTCTATTTTCTTATTCCTACAGATGGTCACAAATTTTTGGTGGTCAGCGATCTTCTTCTGTTATGGTCCCTCACATTGTTCTCAGAAATTTCACATCATAAATCTCAGAAATTCCCTTCTACTTTTTGCCAGTAAAATTGGCAGTTAGCCATAGGAAGAAAGAGGCACAAGTTTTTGAATAAGGTCTGTGAGTTCTGATTCCAACTTTTAATAGTTGGTAAATCTTGGGCAATTGACCTAAATTCTCTGAACCTTAATTTCTAGACTGGTAAAATAGGGATAATAATATATTTTTATAAGTTTAATGATTGGAGATGACATATATAAAGGACTTGGTATACAGGAAGTGTTGTTTAAATGGTGGCTTTTATTTTAATTGTGAAACACACTTTTTCTAAGTACAAGATTATTTTTCCTGTAACCTAAATTAGTTTCCACTTAGTCATGGAAGGTTAGAGTTCAAAAACCTTGTGAGATCATCATATTTGATTTCTGGGGACTTTCAATGGCTTATTCAAGGCCACAGAGGTAATTAGTGGCAGAGATAAGATGAAACTTTAATTCTTTTCACTTGTCCAGGGTGCTTTCCAAGACATCCTATTAAATTCGCTGAAAATTGAGCATACCAGAACTGTAGTTTCCAAGTGGGAGTTTTTGAATGACCCATTTGTCTGATTTGGTTGGGTAGGAGTTGGACTAACTGTCATTTTCCTGAGTTTCCTGTTATTTTTAGTATTATCATGCAAGAATTGTCTTCAAATAATGAATTTTGTTATTTCCAGAGAGGTTACCTCAATCTAGTCTTTAAATTGTGACTTCTAGTTCATTTTCTCCTGAAAAAAAAAAAAAAAAAGGATATAAAAGATAGATTCTAAAATGCCATATTTTAACCCTATTTTTTTCTTCTTACTCCTCCCTTTCCAAACCATTGGACCACTTTTCTTTTAGTGGTTTTCTGGTGATTAAGAACATACCATCCCTGTAGATTTCTGGGGGGTAGGGGGGAGGATGGGAGTGTTTCTAATTCAGTAAATATGTTATAATGTTCTACAGTGAAAGTACCAACTGACTCAGCAACACTGTTTTCAGAGAACTGAATTTCTGATGAACATAATTCATAAAGATATAGACTTCCAGCTCTGACCGTATGGTTGCGGGTTGAATATTAATAGGGAGAATGAATAGTCATTGCTGGACATTGTAACATAAGACCCCAATCCAGCACCATTCTGTCTTTGTTCTCTAAGGAGTGGTCCCTTCTGAGGACTGATGGGGATGGACCTGACACCCCTGAAGACCTCTTTTCCTACACTCTGATCATGACACCTCACTTAACAAAACCTCTGGGAATGAAGCTTGTTAAAAATGAAGTCAGATAGGCAGAGAGGACTTGTAAGTCCTCTAGTAAGAAGGACCTGCTAATCAGGAATGTGATCTTATTGCCTTGCATGTTTTGAGAAGTTCTTCTGCTATGCCTCTACAACGCAAGACAACTAGGTAGGGGTCCTTTCCCACCTCACCAGACTTCACCAGATCAAAATCTCTAGGCTGTGGAAAGACACAAAGGACTCTTAACAGTAGAGGTCTAGAGGGCTGGAATGTCAGAGATTCCAACTGTCTCCAGCAGGATTAACTCTTCTATACCACACTTCCAAAGGCTAGTTCAGGCTTAGGCCTTTGGGTGGTGGATATGCCATGACTATTCCCTCTCCTATCTTTGTTTCCTCTCCGTTTTCGTGCACTCTCTACTTTTAAATTTATTAATCTGGGTCTCTACCCTCAGCTTCATGAAAGGCCTTTTTCCTCCCATTTTACCCCCAGAAGCAAAAGTGGGATCCTTGTTCCCTCAATTTCTTATAAATTAAAATGATTTATTCTCTGGCCAGATATTAATAGTGTCTCCTTGGTTGAGCTGTAATAGTTTGGGAAGAGTGAGTTCTGGTCCCAGTAATTACTTCTCATTTCCTCATTGTTCACCTACAAAGGAAACACATTGGAAACACATTGGATCAAGGTGAGTGTTCTGAAAGACAACACAGTTTAATATCACACAAGGAAAGAAGAGTCCTAGAGCAAACCTGGAGTTAAGCTCACTTGCTTTGAAATATTAAAGTCTTGTGTTATTGTATTATGGAGACTTTGACCGCCTCCCAGGCCCAGGTGGCTTTCCAAGGGCCTCCCCCCATGGTATACTGCAAACGTCTGGCATGTTCTTGTTGCTCTCCAGGAAGCGAGGCACTTTTCTAACTCTTCTCTTCTTTTCAAATACACTAATGTCCTCAAACATAGGGCTCAGTGTCCAGGCTGTTTCCACCTCATTCTCCTGCAAAAGAATAAAAAGAATAAAAAGAAGTAAGATAAATAACATAATTTTATCATTACATTGGGAAGAGGTGCTATTATGACTCTTACTATTGCAAGGGACAGAAAGTCAACTGAGACTAACTGAGAAGAAACAAAGGGTTAATTCATGTAAATGTTAAGTTCAAGAGGAATATGTTTAGCTCTAGGTATGGCTGGATCCAGACGTATCAACAAATAGTCTCTCCCTCTTCCCATAATTTGGCTCTTTCCACCTCACTTCATGTGTTAGCATCGTGTGACATCATGTAACACCTTCATGTGTTAGCATCATGACTGCCAGTAGTCCCAGGGCTCCACTGTTGTTACAGTTTCTAAACTCTCTGGGACAGTGGCTCCAGAAATGACCCCGTCTTAGAGTACTTTTAATTCCAGAATGACTCACTGAGAAGTGGGATAATTTCACTGATGAGCCAAACCTGGGTCTGATGTCCAAGGTTGGGTGGTGGCAGCTGTGGGTTTAGACCCACCCCAACAAGAAAGATGGAGCAGAATCGCCTTAGAAGGGGAGAGAGGCTGTTTCTCCCAGCAAGGAGGAATGGTTTGTAGGTAACAAACCTCACACTTCCCCTCTAGGATGTATGACATTCTAGTGGGAAATAATTACACAATACAAAACAGTGAGTAATGAAACACCAAAATGCCAAATCCATTAGGACAGAGGAAGGAGCCTCCTAAAAAGAGGGAAATCAGAGAGTGTTTCACACAGAGGGGTTTTTTGACCTGGATTTCAGTGAAAACCTTCAAAGAGATAGTGGTTAATAAAGGAAATAGAGACACAGGTAGAAAAACAGAATGGGGAAGTCTGAGACAGCAAGAATTTCTATCAAGACAATAGCACAGCTCATCTAAAACAAAGAATGGTTTAAAACTTGCAACCCCTTACCTTCAGAGTTTATTTTTCAGCAAATTTACCTATGATGCTTTACTTCTTAGTGTTCCTTTGAACTTTGGCTTCCCCTAGGACTGAATCAAAGCGTTGTTTGCATCTAGGAAATCTGAGAACCACCCAACAGTGAAGGTTTTGGTGCCTGGAGATGAAGGCAGAGATCAGGGCTAGCCCTTTCTATGAGCAAAGCAGGGCCCCTTTCTCCCCAGACCTCTTCTTTACCTGATGGTGGTGCCTGAAATTGCAACAAGGAGATCATGAAATGGCTCAGTGACCATTCCTGGAGAGCAAGGCTTGTGACAAATTCTTTCTATGATGCTTCAAATGAGATCAGAACATCGGGAGGTCAGATTGATAAGTTGAGTAAAGGACTGGTATTAAATTAATGCTAGAAATGAAAGGTGGGGGTCTTGGGAAGTGGGAAAGGGAGTTCAGAAAAAGGAGGAAGGCTTAGTCAGGGACAAACTACTGACTTCACAGACCAGTGAGCTGGTGCTGGTGGTGTAGGGAGGAGTGTTGGTCACCTGATAAAGCCACATCCTTCCACTTGGTAAAATGGTAGAAAGTATCCCTCTAGGAACTCTTATTCTGGAAAGTGGTATAAATATTTATTTGGAAATACATCACATCTTCCATGCTGTGAGCGAGTGAGCAAGTGTGGGGGTGGGTGTTTGATGTGCGTTGTGTTATCTCAAGAATGGTATGACCTTTTGCTCTCAGTTCTGTCATGCTCGGGGAAGAGCGTCACAGCCTCAGGGTATGCTCTCACTCTTGTCCCCAGCATGTGGCTCAGCAAGTGAATGGAATAAGCAGACTGCTCCGTGTGAAAGGGCAGCCGTCAATCTCTGGCTTGCTTTCGGTAGATCATGAGAAAGGCTTTGCTCTTGGGGAGGCTGCAGCTTACTCTGGGTTGTACTCCCATGTTTATTTTGGGGGTCATGGAGACTCAGAACCAGCAAGGCACTTGCATGACAATTTATTTTTAAAGGAGTTATAAATATGTAATTCCTTCAGCAAGAAATCAAAGCTCTTTGGGTATATTTTATAATCAGTTACTAGCATCCCCCTTTCTGGAATAAGCTGGATTACATTTTAATGCAATTTGCATTGATGATTTCATTTTCATTTAATTATCAGCATTTTCTTTGCTGGCATGTAAGACATGCTCCCAACAGTTGTCTGTTTGAAAGCTGTGCTATGGGGTCTGTTACTGGTACCCAAGAGCACGTGCTTTCCATGGAGGCTGACTCAGAGTTCATACCCCATTCTCACTTCCTCAGACATTCATTTCCAGTTCCCCTTGTTATTAGTCTTCCTTTCTAATGTCATAAACAGAAACTCTGGTAGAGCAGAAGGGGTAAAAGGCAGAAGGGTGGAAATAGGTATATTTTGAATAGTTTCCTGTGGTGGAGAGTATGGATTTGAGAAACAGATATGGGTGGTGGGTTTGATTCCAAAGGCAATCACTTCCTGCTCAAATTGGCATATTACTTAAGTTTTTTGAGTCAGAGTCTCCTTATTTGTAAAATGAAAATAGTACTTTCTTTCTCATAGAGCTGTTAGAAAACTGAAAAGTCACTACGTAAAGCACCAGGCAGATAGTAGTCACTTAATAATTGTCAGTTCCCTTCTTTACTTAAAGCAAAGGCAGAAATCTTCCAGTTTATGAAAGAGATAAAGCATTTCTTTTATTTTGGGGAATAGCATATCAGTCAGGATAGGCTAGATTATGCTTCAGTAACAAACAATCTCAAAATCTCAGTCCCTTACCAAAAAAAAGCTTACTTTTTGTTTATGTGCAGTTTCCTTGAAGGGGACTTGGATCTCTATTCTTCTTTGCTGTGGGATCCAGGAGGATGGAGCGGCCTCTCTCTGGGACATACTAATCATGGCAGTAGAGGGGGAAAGCTAATGAACTATGAGCTACCTCTTTGACTCAGAGAGACACATAACACTTTGCCCACATTTTATCAGCCAAATCTAGTCAAATGGCAAAGCGTGATATTGATGCTGGTACAGAGAAGTAGAATTCTCTATCCATGTGTGGTTGGTGGAGCTGACTCGTTGAAAACATGAGCAAAAACCAAGGTCTGAACTAGGATATTGTATGAGAATCAGCCATACACGTGACAGAGCCCTGGTGAATCAAAACCTTGTAGGAAGCCCCTGAATACACATTTTTGCTACTTTCCACAGGTAGTGCTGCTGTGCACTATCTGGTTAATAGCCATTGCACTAGGAGATTAAGTTTGACCGAAAAGTCAAGAAAATTAGTAAGGTAATGAACTTTGGAGGAATGGGTTAACTTTGCCCTTTTTTGGCTAAGTCTTGTAAGTTTCTCCTTCTTCACTCTTTTTCCTGTTACCCTTTTAATGAATTGTTCCATGGCCTCCTTATTTATAATTGAGGAAGCAGGTAAATTCAATGCTTTATATTTCTCCCAGGGAAATAAAGAACTAGGTTGCTTTTTATTTGTTTGTGGCCCTCCATTGATTTTTTCAATGGGTCAGTGGTTCACAGTGGAAAACAACATCACCTCCTTTGACTTAAATCTTTCAGCGATGTATGAAGATGGATATTGAGGAAGAATCAGTCCTTGATTAGCAATTTGCTTTGGATACTATCTACAATCTGCTGTACGGTAGCCTTCAGTTAAATTTTTATTGTTTCTGTCAGTCAATCAGGAATATTGGGTTTACCTTCCCAGAAGACTCATTTTTTCTTTGGTGCAAAATAGGGCGATGAAAGAAAACCACCGGGGATGGGTGTGTAAGGGAGGAAGGCACCGGAAAGCCAAAGGGCAAGGGGTCATGTCTAGATTGAGCACTCTCACTCCAGATTGCCTTTCGGATGGTGATGTGTCATCAGCCTTTATTAATGATATCCTCTAGTTCCAGTTGTTCCTTGAATCATAAAGAGGAGCCTGAGTCAGCACCTCCCTACATACCCCTGGGAAAGAGACCCCAACCCATAAGCCAGGCCTTGCAGGTGTTTGGCGAGGGCGTCTTACTAAGGGGGAGGAGCTGGCAACCTCTGTATTCTTGGTGAAAACACACCAAAGTGAAAACACAATGAAGCACAAGACCACGAACTCTCGGTGGGATTATTGGAGTCAGTGTGGCTTCCTCCCAATCTGGTACTTACTCTGGGGTTTGGGTTGTCCTTCCCATTTCAGAAAATGAGAAGCTAAATTCCATAAAGTTCATGCAAGTGTTCAAATACCTTTAGAAGTCAGGGCACACCACGTTGCAGGACATGGGGTAGCATTATTTTGTTCTTTGTTCTTGTTATTCACAATGGTCCCTCTTTGTGTGTTCAAATGCCTAGGGAGTCCCTGACAGGGCTGACCTGTGTCTTGGCAGAAGCTGCCTGAGCTGAGTTGTCAGAGCAGCAAAGAAGTCCCTCCCTCCCCATGCATGCCACCCAGTGAACGGCCCACAGCTGGAATTCACTGGCTCAAATATGGTTTGGCCTAAGGTTCCAGATTTTGTTGAAGCGCCTCTAGGGGGAGTCAAATCTCATTTTATGTGGTGTGTGTGCTTTTTGTGAAAATAGAATGTAGTGCTGTGCAAATTGTAATAACGCTCTGCAAATGTTTGCTGATTTTTCACCTGGGAGTGTGACCTAAGTGGCTAGATCCTCTTCTATAATACAGATTCATCACTGGGAAATAGCTGCTCAAGGTCTACCCTCTTACATACTCTCTTTTATCTAAGTGTGGTCATGTGACAGAGTCCTGGCCATTAAAATGTAATTGGAAATCGCACTGGGTCCCCGTGCCAGGGGAGGACTCCAGGTACATGGAGACTAGCAAATATCATCACAAAACCAGCCACCAGGTAAAGAAGCCCAGACATTTCTGACCATTGCATCTTCGGGTCAGAATTGCAAGGAGCACGTGGTGTATTAGCTGCTGGGAAAGACTCTGTGACTATGGGGACTGATGCCCACTACTGAACCTGATCTTGCCCTAATCTTTTCTATGTGATTAAAGCACCCCATCTAGTGCTTGCCTGGAGGTAAGTGGATGGCAGCAGGAAAAACAGAAACTGGCTCTATAGCTGATGCCATATGCATCAAAGGAGTTGAAGCTTTTGAAAGAAGGAGGCAAATAATCTGCAAGCCGCAGTGCTGAGCAAGGAGGCATCTCCCTGATGCTCAAGTCGGTGGGACACAAGACAGAGGAGGGAGGATAGCCACAGCTTGAGGGGGGTGGCGGAGAAGGAAGACTTAGATCAGGGCAATAATGAAAAGGAAATTAAGATCTGAGAAGGGATGTCCATGCAGGGTCCATCTGGTTTCCTATATTTTTGTCAAGAGAGTAATTTGAATTTGGGGAGTTCTATCCTGGGTGATTTCCATATTAGGAGGTACATCCTCCCCCTCCAAAACACAGAAGGACATTTGGAGGTTAGGGGAGCTGGTGGGCCCCTAAGGAGCACAGACCTACTCGATCTGATTTATGCTTCTCTGGTTAGGTTTCTGTAGAAAAGTTTTGATATTTGCAAAGAAAATTGGAGTGTGCACAATAATTTTCTCCATTAAAAACTGAAAAAAAATATATAGGTTTCATCTACTTCTGTAGGCTGGTTTGGGAATCCAGATATACAATGAAAACAAGGGTGTGTGTGTGTGTGTGTGTGTGTGTGTGTGTTTAGTACACGGTGGGTAGCCAGGGGGTTGGAGTTGCTCTTAAAGGAGGCCAGAGTTTGCTTCTAGGCGCCAATATTTGGTAGCAGTGTAATTTTGTACAAAAAACTAACCTCTTTGAGCTTGTTGTTCTTATCTATAAAATAACATTGATAATCCAACGTACTTTATAAGGTTGTGACGATTCAGTGAAATAATCCATACACAGCATATGACATGGTGTCTGGCATATGGTGAACATATTATTGTTGCTATTTTGCTATTACTTTGAAAGGAATTCTGCATTACACATTATGCCAAATAGACCTTGGGCCATAGCTTTTGCGTTAGCAAGTATGTTTGCATTTAAGAAAAACAGACCGGCAGTGTCTTTGTAGTCAGGGGACTGCTGCACCTAATGGGGCCTATCAATTAGAGGGTAGCCCAGGACTCTGAGAAGCCTCAGCAACCCTATTTATAAATGGACAGTGAGGCACGGAGTCATAAAATGTTTTATGGGAAAACCCATGAAAACTTCAAGTCTTCTATAATACTGATTAAGAATAATTTAAATCATTCATATTTTAGTGGGAAACATCAGTGGCTATGAGTTAATCAATTTCAAATTGATTTTATTTGTGTAAAATCGGCATTTTAGAAGGTGAATTGATTGCTCACAGTTACGTTTTCCAATGTGGAATTATTGCAATATTAGTAGTAAATGCACTCTGATTGAATCTCTACCATTAATCAAATATTCCCAAATTGAACTCCTCATAATGTCTTATAAGATTAAATAAAAAGACCCAGAGGATACTGGCTGCTTTTCAAGGCCTCAACCAAGGATGAGGAAATGGTGATTCTAGAGGACATTTGCTACTTTTTTTTTTTTTTTTTTTGGCTGCCTGGAGTCTGAAACCCCATTTATGTTGGAGTAATCCCCCACCTGATGAGTGGGGGAGGAGGTAGAATCCTTTCACTAGAGAAGGTGCAGGGCAACAAGCTGAAAGGCCACATGTGTCCCTAGTCTCCCCTGGAGCTAGAGTGGGTGTGTGGCTGAGGTTCAGTCAATCAGACACCCCACCCCAGACTTTGAATTGTTGCTAGTGAAGCACAGAAGGAGGCAGTGGAGAATCCATTCTGGCCGCAGAGATCAAAATGGTGGGAGCAGCTCCAGGTGTAAGGCTGGTAGAGAGGCAGGGCAAGGAGGCTTCAGGGTTCTTTAGCTGTAGCAAAGTCAGTTGCTCTAAGTAGGATGACCATACATCTCATGTTGCCTAGGACAGCCCCAGTTTATGCCTGGGAACCTCCTCATGCTCCCACCAGCAAATATACTAGCCTACTCACAGTTTACCCATTTACTTAACCCTCTTTCCATTTATAGTGGACTGTCTATGTGCTTAGTCCAGACCCTTCACATGTGCACTGGATCCCACCCCCTTACCCCAACTCGAAGCTATTGCTTCTTTGATTACGCCCACTTGCTCCAGTAGCATCAAACATTTTCCCTCTGGTGGATCACTCCTGCCCTTTTTGGCTTGTGCTTTCTGCTTTAACATGGAAGGGCCAAAATGATGGCGTGTGTGTGTATGTGTAGGCGAGAGCTATCTATGAATCTTAGTATTAATTCTCCAAGGCCTTAACTGTAAAATCAATTGAAATCAACAGATATTTATTTATAATCTATCAAATGCATATATATTTAGTAAGGAGTAATGAGGCTTTAAATCAATCTAGGTGCTTATCCTAGTCCTAGATTATCAAAAGAAGTTGAGATATAAAAGACTTTTACTCGCTATCTGCATAACTATGTCTGTCCCTGCCAGGCTAAGTAACCAATTTTGGATTAAAAAATAGTTAAGTGCCGGCGTGCTGCGGAGGAACGGCTGTTGATCTGTGCGCGGTTCAGGTCCCCGGCTGGATGGTGACTCCCGTGCTCTGCTTCTCCCCACTGAGCTGCTGCCTGGTGAAGAAGAAGCCATGGCACTCCGGGTCACCAGGAACGCAAAAGTTAATGTGGAAAATAAGGCGAAGATCAGCATGGCAGGCACAAAGCACGTGCCTCTGGCCACGACTGCGGCCTCCAAGCCCGGGCTGAGGCCGAGAACAGCCCTCGGAGACATTGGTAACAAAGTCAGCGAACAACCACAGGCCAAATTGCCTCTGAAAAAGTAAGCAAAAACTTTGGTGCCTGGAAAAGTTATTGCTAAAAAACTACCTAAACCTCTGGAGAAGGCACCCGAGCCTGTGCCAGAACCTGAGCCAGAACCTGAGTCCGTTAAAGAAGAAAAACTTTTGCCTGAGCCTATTTTGGTTGATACTCCCTCTCCAAGCCCAATGGAAACATCTGGATGTGCCCCTGCAGAAGAATATCTGGGTCAGGCATTCTCTGATGTAATTCTTGCAGTGAATGATGTGGATGCCAAAGATGGAGCTGATCCAAACCATTATAGTGAATATGTGAAAGATATTTATGCTTATCTGAGACAACTTGAGGAAGAGCAAGCCATCAGACCAAAATACCTACTGGGTCGTGAAGTCACTGGAAACATGAGAGCTATCCTTATTAACTGGCTAGTACAGGTTCAGATGAAGTTCAGGTTACTTCAGGAGACCATGTACATGACTGTTTCCATTATTGATCGGTTCATGCAGAATAATTGTGTGCCTAAGAAGATGCTGCAGCTGGTTGGTGTCACTGCCATGTTTATTGCAAGCAAATATGAAGAAATGTACCCTCCAGAAATTGGTGACTTTGCCTTTGTGACTGACAACACTTACACTAAGCACAAAATCAGACAGATGGAAATGAAGATTCTAAGATCTTTAAATTTTGGTCTGGGGTGCCCTCTACCCCCACATTTCCTTCGGAGAGCATCTAAGATCTGAGAGGTTGATGTTGAGCAACATACTTTGGCTAAATACCTGATGGAACTAACTATGTTGGACTATGATATGGTGCACTTTCCTCCTTCTCAGATTGCAGCAGGAGCCTTTTGCTTAGCACTGAAAATTCTTCATAACGGTGAATTGACACCAACTCTACAGCATTATCTATCATACACTGAAGAATCCCTTCTAAGTGTTATGCAACACCTGGCTAAGAATATAGTCATGGTGAATCGTGGACTTACAAAGCACATGACCGTCAAGAACAAGTATGCCACATCTAAGCACACAAAGATCAGCACGCTGGCACAGCTAAATTCTGCACTAGTTCAAGATTTAGCCAAGGCTGTGGCAAAGGTGTAACTTGTAAACATGAGTTGGAGTACTATAATAACTGCAAATAAAATTGGCACCATGTGCCATCTGTACATACTATATGTTACCTTTACTGACTTGTAATAAAGTTTGTGGTCCTTTTTACTTATACCTTAACTCATTTGAATGTCACTACTTTCCTACTTGAGGATAACCTAAAAGTTGTGTTAAAGGTATGGTGGGGAGTATAAAAAGTGCTTTCAGTTTATTGAGACCCAACTTACATATATAATTGTCATTCGTGTGGTTCTTGTTTTATGTATTTGGCTTTCACTTTCTTAATATGGATTACTTTGGTCATGAAGGCATTTAAAGCCCTTCTGTAGGGCATACATACAGCCCTGTAAGCTCTGTCGTCTTGGAGAATATGCAGCCTCTTTCGGCTTAAAAGCCTGCCACCTCACCTTTAGACACTCCCCTCCCTGTTTTCTGTTTCTTCTGGTGGCTGCTGCCATAATTCCAAGAAGTTTTTATTTCTACCACTATTTCTTAAATTATCAACTTTAGTATCATTTTTTTCACCTGCAGAAATAAGAACTTTGTATTTTAAACATACTTTTTCATTGTTGATCAAATAAAAGTAGATCCTCAAAACATAAAAAAAAAATAGTTAAGTTCCATAAGAACTATCTCTGTCTTTGAATTCGTTTGCGGGTATCCTGCGTGAAATGCTAAAAATAAAGGACACAACCTGGGGAGATAGCCCTACCTGAATGGCTAGGACTTGGGGTTAGAAAAGTCTGGTTCTCCTGGAGAAGTAGAGCTTCTCCTGGCCAGTCCTAAGTGGGGTCAGTGCTAAGCTGTGGGTGGTTTTGATCGAAGGGCTGTGGTCTGGTTAAAATTGTTCTGCACGCTAGGCAGACCTCAGCTTTGTTAGAAGCAGCCATTGGTCCTCCAAAGTGGCTGCACCATTTTACACTCCCACAAGCAAAGTAAGAGGGTTCCACTTACTCCCCCTCCTTGTCAGCACTTACATTGTCAGTCTAGGATTTTAGCCATTCTGATGGATATGGAGCAGTGTCTTATGTGGTTTTAATTTGCAATCCCCTGGTTAGTGGTAACACTGAGCACCTTTTCATAGGTTTAATGGTCATTTGTATCGCTTCTTCTGTGAAATGCCTGCTAAAATCTTTTGCCTACTTGGTATTGAGTTGTTTGTCTTATTATTATTGATTTGGAGGGTCCTTTATATATTCCGGATACAAGTCCTTCACCATGTGTAAGCCAGGAATACTTCTGAATGCAAATAACAGATCTTGGGGGTGCCTGGGTAGCTCAGTCATCCAGTTAAGTGTTTGACTCTTGATCTCAGCTCAGGGTCATGAGTTCAAACCCTGCATTGGGCTCCATGCTGGGCATAGAACCTACTTAAAAAATTAAAATAAATAAAGTAATCAAATAAACAGAATGTGACTAGTGGTGACTCCAGCAATAGCAACATTGATTACCTGGTAGAAGGTCTAGAGTCAGGCAATCTGTGGCTTACTAAGCAGATCTGCCATCCTTAGCAGGTTGGCTCTTCGTACCTGTGCTTGCAACATCATGGTTGCAAGAGGGCTCTCATTGCTTCAGGCACTATGCCTGCCCGGAAAGGTAAGGAGCAGAGGGGTCATCCAGGGAGGCGATAGGAAGTGGTCCTTGTATGATGCTCCTCCTTTCAATGGAGATAAAATTACTTCTCAGAAGTGCTCTCAAACACCCTTTTATTTCTATCGTTTTAATTCTTTTAGTTTCTTATTGGCCAGAGTTAGGTATCCTACGTACATACAACAGGGAGGCTGGGAAGATGAGCATTAGGCAATGGGTCACTACCCTACAGCCATGCCTGGATCAGTCAGTCATGGTTGGTGCACTGGGGCTGGGCACACTGCAGGAACACAGGCACTATAAGTCAGAAGAGAGGGATAGCTGCTGGGTAGGTACCTGACGTGTCAATATTAAAACACCCAAAGCTCTATGTTCCTCTCTGCTGTGGTGGGGAGGGTGTCTGGAAAATTCTGAGAGGCCGTGGTAAACTTATGGACAACATAAATTCAGGAAAAAAAAAATAGAAAACCAACTCCTTTTTTTAAATTTAAATGCATAAAACAACAAGAACACAAACTCTCATTAAATACCTGATCTCAGAAAAGCCCTACTGGCTTGAAGACCTGAATCGAGTTGTTAGTTGTGGTCACATTTTATTGCTGCAACAGGAAGACCGAATTCATGACTACATTGTTCAGGGAACAAGGCCTGAGTCTACTGAGTGCTGAGGGCAAGTGGGTATTAAGGGGCCCTGCCTCTGAGGGGTCTCCTCTGAAAGTTGAGCCTGAGGCAAGGATGTTTTAGGAAGTATATTTGGGAAGTGATCCCAGGAAGGAGTGAGGTGCTGGGGAGAGTGCACTGGAGGGGGGAAGGCAATGCAAACGCAACAATAAACAAACATGGGTCGTTTCTGTGGGCACCTGGGCTTGATTCACTGGGAGCCTCTGAGGAACTGCATAGAACACATGCAGAATTATTCTGTATGTGCGGCCCTTGAGCTGATTACTTTAAGTGTCCCCATGACTGTGTTATTTATGCAAATTTATCCCCCCCCCCAGTTTCTGAATCAGAATGTCTAGAGGGGAGGGGCCCAGGATATTATATTAACGAGCTCTTCAGGTGACTGTGCACATTCACATTTGAGAACCAGAGGTCTGCTCTCCGGACAGCGCATTTATCCGTCGTCTCACATCCCTAGTGATAAACCCTGAGGAGAAGGGAGCTGGGGGAGATTGGAGGGGAGACAAACCTTGAGAGACTGTGGACTCTGAAAATCAATTTGCGGGTTTTGGAGGGGAGGGGGTGGAGGATGGATGAGCCTGGTGGTGGGTATTAAGGAGGGCACGTATTGCATGGAGCACTGGGTGTGGTGCATAAACAAGGAATATTCTGGAACACTGAAAAAAAATTAAACAAATAAAAATTGGAAAAAAAAAAAAAGCAACCTAAGGGGTTAACTCCCTTCTACCTTAAGATTGCTCCTGCACCCAGGCTTCCCTCACCACGGGTCAGACAAGCCCATGGTAGAAAGCAAAAGGTTTTCAGTATAGTGGAGGCAGGGTCTGTCCAGGGACATTGACAGCGTGCTAGTTTCCAGCAACGGCTGGAGAAAAGGGGGCCAAAAGATTGTGGCCCAAGAGACATCCGATCCAAGAGAGAATAAGAACAGGCCAGTTTAGATTAGGCTCTTTCACGACCTGAACTTTATGGAGGAGGCCAGAAAATCACTTTCTAAGGCATTAAGCTCTTTATAAAGGGCCTTAAGCTCCTAGAAGGAAATATACCGCATAATTGCATAGGACTTTAGTGTACAGAAAACATTAACAGGACACATGAGAAACAGTAGCTATTTGTGCTGTAGAATATCCTCGAGGCAGGTAGAGTATTTCTATCTGTTGAAAGTGGCCTCAGCGGTGTCTCCCTATTGGGATCAAGTTAAAGAAAATGGATTTTTCAATTTATTGGGGAAGAGATTCATCTAAACAGAAGGTATTCATCAGCCTTCCTTCGATTTCTTTGGGAATTTAATTCTGTGTAGATTTCTAATTTCTTTGATCTCAGGAGAACGACTTCTATACCAGCCACTGGTTCCCCTCCAGTTTTCTCCTTTCTCCCTGGACCCTACAAATGTCACTGGTGGTCATGATCTGATTTAGATTATTTGAAGACAGGAGAAAAATAGCTTGTCGAGACTAGAATTAATGTGGGCTTGGTGGGGCAGGGATGATTAACTGGAGCTTGGAGTCCTTTGTAAGTGATGCTTGATTCAATACAAGACACCTCAGATTTTGATTCAGAAATACCAATAAGCTGGAGAGGCTGTAAGGTGAGCTGGAAAGATATATAGAGAGAACATATCTGTAGGCTTTTTCTGCTATGGGTGGGAGGTACTTTAAAACTCAATTTAAAAAATGATAGCCATTGCAATTTGGAATTTCAGAGTTCATGTATGTAGAGATTTCCCTGGGGGAAAATGGTCAACTTTTCCCTTATTTTCACTGCTGTAGGGCTTCCATTCCAGTGCACCTCTCCTAAACACCAGGTGTCTCTGGTGATGACACTTGGTGCATTTCTATTGGTGGCTCCTGAAAGAGTCCCCTGCACAGCTCATGGCAGGAGCTGACTTAGGGTCTAATAAGAGTGATAGTGATTTTCCAGCTTCCTTTGAAAGAACAGATGGAACAAGTAATTCTCCATTGAAGGAAAACTCTTACAGTCATCATCCTAAAATGTACCTTTTCTCATGTTCCCACTCAGTTCTAGAATCTACATCTCTCATAGAATGGCCCAGATGCCAGCCTAGGCCTCTGCCCCCAGGATATAGCCAAAATGAAATCCAAACTTTGCACATTATAGGGGCCCAATAATGCCCATGTTCTTTGAGCTGACACAGAGGATGGGACTGTCACATCAGATTCACACCAATCAGAAAGTCTCACCCAGTATTCAGCTGTGTTAATTTGTTTCTAGGATACAGGCAATTAAGAGGTAAGAGAGCTCTGGGGCATCAAGAATGGTTCCCCAGGTCCTTCCTGGGGAAGGCTGGAGAAGTCTCTCTGGCCCAAAATAGATAAGGTCTCCAAGGGCGATCTCCATTTTTCTCTGTAGAGAATGGTACAGATCAAGTGCCAATCTCTAGGAGCCAGACTTCACACCCAGGTTCTGCCTAGTATTGGTGATCCTTAGCCAAGACGTCCTGCTAAGGACATTTCAGAGATGAAATCTCTTTCCCAGCTGTTTGTCCTGAGTTTTGAACTTCTCTTTAGGAGGCCCTTAGATCTGCTACTGTGTCCCTTCTCTGGCTGGCCTCCTTGAAGTGGTCGACATGACTTAGAACTATAGTCAGAGATGAGTATCATCCTTTTTGTTCTGCTTATCACAATGGAGGCAAGTCAATTTTCAGATGGACCATTCATTCTCAAATGAAACAAACAGGGACATACAGGGGAAACATTCGAAACAAGAAGACAGGTTTGCAAAATGCAGTTTTCTGGAATTGCCTCTTGCTTCTCACTTTCAGGCTCCCGGGCTCTTTTACCTCTCCAGTGCTCACCTAAGAAACAGAGTTCACCACCTCTAAACTCCAAGGCTGTCTTCCTCCATAGCGCCATCTTGCCTCCATATTCATGGATCCATCAAATGGCCTGCAGGTCTAATAGTGTGGGTTCTGCTCCCTGGGCCCCTCAATGCCTTAGAGTCAAGGGAGCAGAGTCTCCCACCCTGCTGTCATTTGTCTAGGGCTATGTGGCCACTAGGAGGTTGTATTTCTAAGGAGCAATCCTCTTTCTCTATCCTTGGGAAATCTGTTGAGATTGAAACAATGAATGACCTCAACATTCCAATGCCACACTCCCTGTATACAGGGAATCCCTTAGAACCTAAAGAGGCCCAACAGTTTTATGCTAAAATAAAAATCAAACACCCAGAGCTACTGTGGGAAAGACTTTATCTGGAGATCCAAACATTATATTCTCCGAGTAATAAAATTATTCTAAAAGAATTAGAAATTATTTTCTCTGTTTTAAATCATACCATTGCCATAACTCATGATTCATTTTATAGTCTAGTCCCCCAGGCTGTGATTGATCACTCTATGATTCTACAGTTGTTCAATCTGACAGATATTTTGGTGGGCAAATGCTCTTTTTGAATATAATCATGAAAATATAATTTATCCTTCTCATTCCTTAGTTTTGCACAAAAGTCAATTACAAAACTGGACTGGATCTCAGCTCTGCTTGGTTCCAAGTTTGGCTTGAAGTTTAGTTAAAATGTTACCCACAGAGACCCATACTAGCAGTAATAATTAACAACTATCCCAGATACTTTGGAGAGGGTTAATAAGTCTTACCAATCACTTACTCCCCAGTGTGAATTAATGTATTTTATCCTTTCTTTATGGTGGGTTTGAAGGAAGAAAGGACAGTGACTGAAGACCATTAACCTATCGCCTTCTTGATGTTGTCATCACTACTTATCATGATGCCTTTCATTTACAATCACATTCCAAAAATAAAACTTCATGAGCCCCTCAAAATATTATTGATGTAGCTTAAAGACTTCTCTCTTTCCCTTAGTAGGTTAAGAAAGCAGCTTTTCCCCTTTTGAATTCATGACAGAGGGTGATGAAGATATGAATTCTGATTTCTTCCCAGCATCTCAACCTGGGAATAGGATTTCTAGAAATGTGTTGTTTTTATATAGATCCCAGCAGATCAAAATATTTTTCAGATCTCATAGATTACAGTAGAACATGATTTTTATGTTGAGAATTTCCTGTAACTACTTGAGGCTAGGTCTGTTCTGGGAGACCCACAGCTTGGCCTCCCAGGGGGACATGCAGGGGAAAACACCAATAGTGAGAATCCCAGACACTCCTGAGCACAGGCCCCAAGATGCCCAGCCCATAAAAGTATCAGGAACCCTAAATCCTATTGGCAAAATTTCATCATTGTCTATTCAATTCCTGGTGGGACAGAAGGGAGGACCTCGGTCATCAGGAAATAAGGAGAATTCTGTCTTGAAAAACACTGATGGGGTAAGACATTTCTGCAGAGACCCCAGATGATAAATTGTGCTGAATTTGCAGCCAGGATCCGGTCCCATTCATTTCCTGGTCAACCACAACCAGGAATCAATCCATTAGGGGAGATTCCATAGATTATAGGCTGGGTGGGTGGGACTGCACATGAGCAAGGAACAGAGCTATACTTCTGTTGGCTGATGTCTGTGATGAATGCATGAGGTCTAAAGGCAGACTAGAGAAAAGAAGGTGATAATGGAAGGGATATTTGCACCTTTCTGGGCCTGCTCCAGGAAGCTTCTCTCTTCCGGTTCCCAAGGAGAAACCACCAGCACCTCAGTTAATACTTATATTCTACAATAACTTGAATATAAACAGAAAAGTTGCTTGTATGCCACTTTTTGTTTAACCTCTTGGCAAACACAACATTCTGTTTTTAAACATCATTTGTAACAATTAGGTGAGTCTCCAGAAGTTTTGTTTCCAAACTCAGGGATTCTCTCAAAAATATTCACTAATTTTGAACTTCTGAAAGTTTAGTTCCAAGAAAAAAGTGAACATACTAGGGATCAGGGGGGGGGGGGGGTGGGAATGGAAAAAAGAGGGACAAAAAATAGGTGAAAGGGATTAAGAGGTGCAAACTTCCAATTATAAGTAAGTCCTGGAGATGAAAATTATAGCATAGGGGATATAGTCAATAATATTGGGGTAACTTTATAATGTGGTGGATGGAAACTATATGTCTGATGAGATTTTTGTGATGTATGTAATTTTTGAGTCATGATGTATACCTGAAACTCATATAATAATATTGTATATCAACTATAACAAAAAAGTTAAAATTTTTTTAGAAGGACAGTAACATTAAATGCAAGATTACTAACATGGATCCTATTATAAGGGTGTATTTTTACTCTCAATGACTCTTAGGAGGCAGTATTTACAGGGAAAAAGAATTCTGGGCTCTAAGTCCATTGGTTGTGTCATACCTTCCTAACCAGCTGTGTGATCATCTTACCTGAGTCTTAACTTCTTTATTTGTGAAAGATGGAACTGGACTGTAGGGTCACAGGAACCCCCTTCTTTTCTCACATAGTAAAAATCCAGATAATTCATTTCACTTTGGATTTTTAAATAACAACATACATTTTGAAAAGGTATTATGTTTAATTTAGTTTAACCTTAAGAAAAATTCCTGGTTGTATTTAGTCCATTAATTTAATTTCAGTTGAGCAAAACTTCTTAGCTAGGGTATGTCCTTTTGGTTTCACATAACCCTTGACTTGGATAGTATCTGATTAGGCATGATACTTCACCATGCGAATTAGGGTGGACCTGTTGGAGTCATTAGGCACTTAGGGTTCCCTTCAAACAAGCCAGAAGTCTAGTCTGTTCTCTCATCCAAACCTTTATATACCTGGATTGGCTCTGGTGTTATGTATCAACTTCTAGAGTTCACCTCCCGTGACACTGAAGGCAAGGACAACAAGACATCTGTCATTCTTTCCCATTTACTGACTTAACCTGTGATGACACTGGAACAGAACCAGGGCATATCTTTCCAGAGGACATGTACCATATTGGAAGATAAATCAGCAGATTAGCTTTGTGGCATGTACGCCTCCTAGAGGAGAAAACATTGCCCTCTTTTCTTCCATGATACCATTTACCAATGACAAAAAGCCAGGCAGGCTTTGTGAATGAGGGGGCTCCTCGGGATCCATTAGAGGAGAGAGAACTTGGCTGGAAGTTAGATCAGATCCGTTGCCCTAATTGATGGGGCAACTTGAAAAACTCCCTTCTTATGCCTGAGCCCAAGGTGGTGTGTTTGTTTCCCCATCAAATAGATGAGTAAGTTAAGAGAATTTCAACATTTTCCTAACTAGAATTTTCCTAAGAGTGTTACACTTGAAGAGTTGCGGGAAATGGTGTATGAAACAATGTTTAACAAAGCTTTTTTTTTTTTTCCTGTTTACTGCTAGTCTCTACTATGAAGATGTGCTTTTGATCCTCTAATAAGGGAATTAAAATGAAGGTTTCCTCAAATTTATTTGAAAATGACTTTTTTTTGTTTTTTTTTTTTTTGAGAAGCATCTTATGACATTAGTGTTCACCAAACTTCTTTCAGCTTTATGAATGTCATCATGAAACAGTGAACTAATTATTTTAGAAGAAGGGTAGGAACGCCCATTAAACCCAATACCCTTAAGGCCTCAATGAAGATCTACATTTTGGGGGGAAGCTATTCTGCAGTTCACTGTTTTCCAACAGGAAACTTCTACTCCTCTCAATGGAGAGAATATTGTCTATGACCCACTAAAAAGAGAATTATCAAAGTGCTTCCAAATAATTTGATGCAAGTTTCCTTGACTTTTATTGGTTCTCTCACTTCCATATGATGATTCCCCCCCCCATTTTCTGAACTACTACCTAATGTTAAAGTCAAAACATGAAAATCTGAACATATGAAAATTAAAAATGAGAGAAAAGATATTCATACAATGGAATATTCTTCATTTTAAAAAAATGGTCCTTCCCAGAGTTTATTTTAAAGAGAAAGAAAGTTGCAGACCCTGAAGGACATTCAACAATCTCATACTTCTCTCTAAGATCTATAATATTTATTAGTTTTTTTGTAACCTTAACATTTAAAAGTACTTTTTTGATGCCTCTGTTTACACTTCAATTGAGATCTTGATTCCCTTCCCTAACCCCACTGGACACCAGTGGGCTGATCTAGCATCTCTAACCTTAGAAATGACACACCTCCTCTTTCACTCTGCTAGTGGCCCCCTCCTGAGACACCCTGCTGGTCAGAGAGGATTTACCCACCAGCAGGGGACCACTGGTTAATGATAGACAAGTTCCCAGTTAAAATCTCATTGTCCATTTCTCTAGTCTTGCTTGTAGCTTGGAGACTTATTTATTTACTTTTGGAGATTATCATCCTTCATCAAAAATTAATCTTTAGATATCATTTTTTTTTATCATGCATCTGAAACATATATTCTATTCTGTCAGCTGTTCAAATGGCTGAGACTTTTCCTCCCTGGGTTGGGAAAAAGGTTTCTATTTCAGACAGTTACAATGAATCAAGATGTACACAAACTTGATTTTAAAGGTGTTTCCTGCCTTGTTAATCCAATCATTATGAAGACAAAGGAACAGTTGGATTGTTGCCATGTTGGCAAAAAGCAGTAGCTTTCTTGTAAGGGTGATTTGCCCGTTCAGGCATATTTAGGCCACTTAAATGCTTATCTTTGTTAGTCAATGGACTGGGAAGTCTTTATCCTTATCATGAATGATGTAGTTGAAAGAAAGTCTCAGCTCTAAATGGAGATGTTCTTTTCAGGGCAAGATAGTTTCTTTATTTTTCTCTTCTCTCTTCTCTTCTCTTCTCTTCTCTTCTCTTCATTTCCATCCTTTCTTTTTCTTTTCTTTTCTTTTCTTTCTTTCTTTCTTTCTTTCTTTCTTTCTTTCTTTCTTTCTTTCTCTCTTTCTTTCGATTTTATGTATTTGAGAGAGAGAGAGTGGGTGGGAGGCAGGGGGAGAGAAAATCTGAAACAGACTCCTTGCTGAGCCGGGAGCCCAACATGGGGCTCAATCCCATGACCAGGAGATCATGACCTGAGCCAAAACCAATTCTGATGCCTAACCAACCCTGCCACTCAGGTGCCCCTGCAAGGTAGTTTCTACTGGGTTGCTGGATATTTTAACTTCTAGACCTAACCAACAGCCTGGTATGTTCCCCTAGAAGATTCACTCTAAAATATTTCTTCAGTCCCTCATTAGGTAGAATTTCATATCCTTGATGATTCTTTTTTGGATGATGGATGGGTAAACAATGCCCTTTTCTAAATTTGTAAATTCAGGGGAGGAGTAGCCGATTAAAAAAATACAAACACCCGACAGTGAATATTCTTTTCCAGAATATCTTATGCTAGCTATATGTAGTATAGTGTGAGGAGGAGACCAAGGCATCCATGCATCCCACCAGTGCCCACTCTGTCTGTAGCTCAGGATTGACGGGAGACACAGCTGATGAAAGATGGGTATGTTCGGGTGATTTCTCCCATGACAGTGAAGCATAATGACCTATTCTTAGGGGAGCAGGGGATTCCAACTCTGGCCCAGGCTCTGTTTCTCAAACCAAGTCTGTGATCATGTGGATCAGTCAACCTTTCCATTTTGTCACAGCAAAGTGGGGGATTTATCTCTCCCTTGCTTGGATACACAGAGTATTGGAGGGTATTCTACTGAGGTAATAAGTTTGAAAATTACAGATTCTGATGATTAATATGAGCAAGGGGCATGATTTTTTCTTTTTTTCTTTTATATTCTGCTTGACTTATGTGGGAAGAACACAGCTATTAGAATTGGACGCACCTGAATTTGAACTCTAGTTTTGCTAATTACTCAGCTTCCTCATCTATAAAATAGAGATAGTGATTTTTCTCATGGGGTTATCTTAAAGACTTGACTAATTCTACTACTTGTAATTGAATGATCTTATGATAAGGAATCTTTTCCTAATTTCTTTTCTCTTTTTGTGTGTTTCAGTGGCCAGTGCAGCTCTGCCAACTCTTTCATAGGTCATTTATGGGACTTAGTTGTTGGGTTGTTGCTTTATTAAAAAATGTTGAATCGTGACAGTTCCACATTCCCTGCTGATCCATGTCTTCGCTTTCTAACGTGTAATTACTTCATCATATAATCTTTTTGAAGACATTTTAAGCAATAATTAATAATCCAAGCTTAAGTTAAAATTTATGACTGGTTAAAACCATAATGAGATACTAACAAAATGTAAAACAAACAAACAAAAAAACAGAAGGAAAAAAAAACAAAAAACAAGAAACACCCCCAGCCACACATACACACACATTGAAAACCAACCAACCAACCAAACAAAACCAAAAACAAATCTGGCAATATCAAGTTCTGGCAAGTACAGAGGACAACTGGAATTCTTTTACACTGCTGGTGGGAATGGAAATTTGCACAGCCATTTTGGCAATACCTAGGAAAGCTGCCCATGTGCCTACCTCATGACCCATACGTAGATGCGCTTTTGCACCAAAAATGTACAAGGATGTATTTGGCAGCCTTATTTATAATACCCAGAAATTGGTAATAGAATCAACTGTGGTGTATTCATACAGGGGAGTACTATACAACAATAAGGGGGCAGTAGGAAACTTCCCTGGTGTTGGCGATGTTTTACATTTTGATCTTGGAAGTAGTTATATGGAGATATTTATTTTATAAATACCCGAGACCCTGAGATCATGACCTGAGCTGAAATTAAGAGTTGACACTTAACCAACTGAGCCACCCAGGTGCCCCAATATCAAAGTCAATTTAAAGAATTCAATGCCAGATGGCTGGAAAAATTTTATAGTCCATACTTAAATGACCCATCACAATTTCAGAAATCCTAAATATAGGAAAAATAAAAATGCAATTTACAATTCAGTACTCATGTATTCAAGCATACATATTGTTTTTATTGAGGAATAATTTATAAACAAAAATACATAGCTATTAAGCATATAATCCAATAAATTCAGATACATGTAGACATTAAAATAATCATAATCCTTTTAAATAGAACATTTCCAGCACTACTTCAAGTTTCTTGTGCTTCTTCCCAGTCAATAACCCATGTCTTATTCCCAGAGGAAGCCAACTATTCTTAATTATAGCCCATTAGGTTAGTTGTGCTTGTCTTTGAACATGTTATAAATAGAATAATGTAGCATGTATATACTCTTGTATCTGGTTTCCTCATTTAATATTATGTTTTTGATATTTGTCCAAATCATTGAAGGTGCCAGTAGTTAATTTTTTATTTTATTAATACACCACTGTTTGTTTTTCCATTTCCCTGTTTTTAGTAGTAGTTGTTTTTTTTTCCTAGTTTGGAGTTATTTATGAGTAAAATTATAGTGAACATTTTTGCACAAAATTTTCTTGAAATATGTATACTAAGAAATGTTTGCTTATCCCCAGGCCATAAAGATAGTTTCTTTTAAAAGCTTGTGTTTTTCTTTTATGTTTGTGTGTTTGATCTACCTCAAATTAATTTTATGTATAGTACAAGTTGGGGATCATGGTTCTTCTTTTTCCCCTATGGTTTATCAGTTCCAGCTCAATTTGTTGAAAACAAAACAAAAGAAAACAAAAACTTTTGTTTCTCTATTTGATTACTATGCCATCATCTGTTGAAAATCAACCAAGTCATATGTGTAGTGTACATCTATTTAAGGAATTTTTATTCAGTTCAATTGATCGCTTTACTTACACTTATGTTCACAAATTATTGCTTTAGTTACTATAACTGTGAAATAAGTTAAGTATTGAAATTATATAGTGAGCATTTATTTATTTGTTGTTATCTTTAGATAATACCAATGCATTTTGGACCTCTGTACTGTGGAGATAAACATCTAGTGTCCTAGATGGTAACTTGATACTGTGTTACATGGGAAAAAAAAAATCACTCAGATTTCAGAAACCTTTGGTTGTATACCCTTAATTACAGAAGTGTTTATGCTACACAATAAAAATTTTACCACTATCTTTTAAACAGTAGTATATGAGTTTCTCATAGCTCTGTTGACATTTCTGCCCTTACCATGAAGGTGGCTCTGAGTGGTAAATCTGACCATGTAAATAGTGGCTTTGAGGATACAGTAACTGATGAAGGTGCTTTATTTACATTTTGGTCTCCAGTATACCTTTAGCACACTTGACTGCCCCCAATATCCCCCTTTCTCTCTTCTTCTTTGCTTTTTTTTTAATGCTTCACATTTGTCTGGGAGGTTTTTATGTGTGTTTGTTTTTGGAAAGGAAGGGTATGTTACAATCTCAGCACAGAGCGAATAAAGATTGGCTGGAAAGTAACTACATGGTCTCATTTCCTTTTCATGAATGATTGGTTGAGATGTGAGAATGTGGCACAATTATGGAATGAAAGGTGACTGCAGGTTACTTTGGAGTTACGTGAAAATTTTTCTGGCTGATAAAAATAAACTAGAGATTGGGGCAAGGTAACAGTTTCTCTACTGTTGTTATATTGGTCTGTGATACTTGGAACTGTTGCAGTCCTCTTGTGACCATGAGGAAAATTATAAGCTGACTTGTTGAACTAAGCAGAGTGAAGAGAAGAAAGAAATATGAGTCCTCAAAGAAATGAAGGAGCTAAAAACAATGTCCTAATAGATCCCCAGTCTTCTAGTTATGAGATTAAGAAAATTTTGCTCATTGTTCAAACCATTTGAGTTAAGTTTTCCTTATTTGCTTCCTAAAGCGTGCTACCTGTTAAAAGTATTTTGCATTTTAGCACCTCTTTGATGTGCTAAGAACTCATAATAAGAAATTTAAATAAATAAGGCATTATATTGAGAACCATAAGATTAAGGCACAATTTATTGGAGTTTTAGTCATCAAAATGTATTATTCTAAAAGGGAGGGCACTTACTTTTATAATGAAAAGATTGGATCGAGTTGATATTGCTGTGTCTTGGGATACAGTTAATCATGAATCAGGTAACTGCAGATGGATAGAATAGAATGTTGAGAGCAGGAGAAGCAAAACCAACTGTAGATTTTGGGAGAAAGTCCATAATCATACATTTCCCCAGCTTGAAGAACCACTGGCCTTTAGAGACTTAAGTAAGCCCTAAGCTTTTAAGAGAGGTCGAGTAACTCAAAGAAGGTTGAAAGCAAGGCAAGACCAGACAGTAGAGCTCTTGCATGGGGTGAGGGGCAGGGAGCAGCTTAAGGGCTACAGACAAGTTGAGATGCGAAGCTGCCATTGCCAAGAACGTCTCCTATCAGTTGTCTATATCAAAGAGTGGGGTGGGACAGTGGCTGTGGTGTTGGTTAACTTCTTTGGTACGGTGATTAAGGCCAGACTAGTTTTCCTGACTTAGGTGAGAAATCCCAAAGGCCTTTGAAGCAAGCGAACCTCAAACTCTGTAGCTCCTTTATTTTTAAATGAAGTCATATTTCCAGTCAAAAGTACATAAAGAATTTCTAAAGAATTCAAAAGCAGAGAATTCCAGTTCTGGTTGGTCAGAAATCACAGGCAGTCTTTGGGCTTCGATGTCATCAGACATCATGCTCCGTAATTTGAGCTTCTGACACTGGAGATCGAACTGATAACGAGATTCTTATGTTTTTCAACCGCTGCCGCCTTACTGGTGTGATCCTTATTAGCAGGTCATCTCGTCCATATTGAAGGAGGAGGAGAGACTCAGTCCTTGCCTTCGAGGTATACGATCATAATACCAGAAAATACCTTTTTCAAAATAGCCTGTGCATGGTAGGGAATGGGGCCTTCCACTGGCTTGAGTCATGGTCCTTTCCATTCCAAGCGAAGTGTCCTTTTTGCTGAATTTCTACATTTTAAAAATTCTTCCAGTGGGAGGGGGTCAATATGCCTATCATAGAGGGAACGGCTGCATGGAGTTCATAGACTGAATTGCTTGGGTTCTTCCTAACGATTGTACACAGGCGGGGTTAGGAATTTATTGGGACACATGTCTTTCTTGCTAACAGGTTAACATGACACTTCTCTCTTCATTAATCCATTTATGTGTTTGTAGGGGTCTCTGGAAAAGTAACATGAAAAACTGTTTTCTCACAACTTGTGTTTACCTTACCATGGGATGGATTGAGGTTTTTTGTTTTGTTTAAAGTAATGCACTGTTGGCTCATTTAAAAACCATAAGCTAAGAAAAAAGGCCACACCAAATGCTTCCCATTTTCCAGCTAACACTAGAGATTTTTGTGTTGTAGCTTCATTTTGGTGTGTGTTGTGCCGTGTTTAGGGAGTGTGCCCTCAGAATAAAGCTTTTCCTACCGTCATTGAGCATATGTTTTAACTTGAAAAAATGCTGTTGGTTTTACAAAAAATTCAGGCCTTCATCTAACTAATGATGGAAAATTATACAAAAGAGTTCTGCCCTAAAATATATTTGGATCATTCTGAATAGATGCTCAGAACCTGTTCATGTCATGTTGGAGTCATTAGTGAAATAACAAGTTAACTTGCACTGCATATTTGTAATGTTGAATGATAAGTAACTTTGTTGCCCTTATTATAAATTTGAGGCACTTCTGATTCTATTATATATGAGAGAAAATGAGAATTGTTGTTCAATATTATTATATGACAGAGGTAAAAATATTGAAGCATACACAATGAGATATCACCTCACACTAGTCAGAATGGCTAAAATTAACAAGTCAGGAAATGACAGATGCTGGCGAGGATGCGGAGAAAGGGGAACCCTCCTACACTGTTGGTGGGAATGCAAGCTGGTGCAACCACTCTGGAAAACAGCATGGAGGTTCCTCAAAATGTTGAAAATAGAACTACCCTATGACCCAGCATTGCACTGCTGGGTATTTACCCTAAAGATACAAACGTAGTGATCCGAAGGGGCACGTGCACTCGAATGTTTATAGCAGCAATGTCTACAATAGCCAAACTATGGAAAGAACCTAGATGTCCATCTACAGACGAATGGATAAAGAAGATGTGGTATATATACACAATGGAATACTATGCAGCCATCAAAAGAAATGAAATCTTGCCATTTGCGACGACGTGGATGGAACTAGAGGGTATCATGCTTAGCGAAATAAGTCAATCGGAGAAAGACAACTATCATATGATCTCCCTGATATGAGGGAGAGGAGATGCAACATGGGGGGTTGAGGGTGTAGGAGAAGAATAAATGAAACAAGATGTGATTGGAGGGAGAGAAACCATAAGTGACTCTTAATCTCACAAAACAAACTGAGGGTTGATGGGGGGAGGGGGTTGGAAGAGGGGGGGTGGGGTTATGGATATTGGGGAGGGTATGTGCTATGGTGAGTGCTGTGAAGTGTGTAAACCTGGCGATTCGCAGACCTGTACCCCTGGGGATAAAATATATGTTTATAAAAAAAATTTAAAAAAAAATGCAAAAAAAAATATATTGAAGCATAGATAAAAGGTAGCCTTTTCCCTTCTTCATTTTAGGAAAGTAAGTTTGTCTGCATGACTGTGCTCATCACCGTGGTAGGAGGAGGAGCAAATGGAGACGTCAAAAGGTTGGACTGGTGGTCACAGGGAGTAGGATGAGGAAAGATGGCGGAGAGAAGTCACAAGTTCTTCAAGAGGGTTAATGGGAGAGAAGAGAGATTCTGGGGAGAAGAGTCCACAGTGAATAGAACATAATAAATAGGAAAATGCAATATTTCACATGTTTTTCTTTGTCAATTTACTTCCACTTTCTGAAATCTTCAGAATGGATCTGATAAAAATTGCCTTTTGCCACTGGGAACAACCTGAGATGGTTCAGTTTTACATACGTATGATTATTTATTTCACTTTATGCAAAATATTTCTGCCACTTGTCTTTCAAGTTTCCAGATTGGTTATTGAAAGGTCTCTTGAAATTATTCCCTGATCTTGTTTAGCGATTAGGCAGGAAGTCCCATAGCTTAGTGACAATCTCAGACTGAGCTCGTGGCCCAGATTTGGCCAACTGGACAGGAGTGAACTCTGCTGGTGACATCTAGAAAAGATGTTTCCCTGACATAGGGAAAGGGTCACAAGGAGAAGGTCTCCTTCTGTCCTGACCACCCTTTGCTCCAGTTTTTTGGTGACTTTTTGATGGCTCATGACTATGAAGTAGCCTTCTAAGGGTGAAAGGTCAGCCCAGGGATGGCAGAATGAAAGGATGGAAAGATCTGGGTCCTTATGACACTGTAAAACCGTTGAACTCATTCTGTATTGCCTACCTTTGGGGTGTTTGTCCATATCTTGTAAGCCACTATATCTAACTGGCACCCTTCTCTATAATCCTAGCTTTTGTTCATCAATAATAAATATTCTCATGGGTAAGCCTCTGGCATTTAACTCTTTCCTTACAAGCAGCCAAAGGCATTACTAACTGGCACACAACACATTGAAAATTTGTCGGTTGTAAGCACCTCTTCATAGGGTCCAACCAAACGAAACAAAAATAAATCGGAAGTTAGAGCATATAAAGACTTGCAGTTGTCATCTGTAATCTCTGATTTCAAATGTCTGTATTTAACAGAACCATTTGGCCTCCTCAATTGAATTTTTTCATAAGTAAATGTCATAACTGAACTTAAATTGTAAATGTCCATTAAGAAAACTGTGCAATTTATCTGTTTTAGAGATTGGTATTCCAATCAAGATTTTATCTGGAAAAAGCTAAAATAATTGAAAAACTACAGCTAAAATAATTGAAAAACTACAGGGAAGTAGGGTAGTTGAATGTTGGCTTTCGTGCATCTGTGCATGTGTTAATCACCACATTCAACGGGTCATTTAAATTTATTAAGCCCTTTTCATATGGGATCCACTGTTCTGGGGGCTAGAGATACAAGGTTAAATTTGACATAGATTCTGACATATATGAGATGTGGTCAGTAGTATCGTGATTTGAGATGAAAACTCGGGATGAAAACTGGCATTTATCCTTGAATCACATCTTTCTCATATGCTCCCTATGCAATGCATCAGCAGATCACTTTCTTTCCACCCTGGCAACACTTCCTGGACCCCACTCCTCCCCACACTTCTCATTCCTGCCCCCCTCGCTCATGCCATCCGTACCTCCCACCGGCCCTGCTCTCCAGGTTGCAGGTTCTTCTCGACGTAGTAGCAAGAGTGAGGTGTTGTGTCCTGCCATCCCTCATCTACTCACATTCAGATATTCTGGTCCCCATTGCTCTTTGTTGCACACACCGAGTATGTCCCTTTTCCCTTTAGCACCCTCGTATGGACCTCTTGCTTCATTCACGTTTCTGAATCCCAGGGAGGCCTGTTCCCAACTCCTTTGTATTCTCTGTCTCTTTACACTGTATTGAGTATTTATTCATTTATGATCTACCTTCTTCGTAAATTTTTTTTTGTTTAAATTCAATTTAGTTAACATATAGTGTATTATTAGTTTCAGGGTTAGAATTTAGTGATTCATTAGTTGCATATGACACCCAGTGCTCATTACATCAAATGCCCTCCTTAATGCCCATTGCCTAGTTACTTCATTCCCCACATCCACTCCCCTCTAGCAACCCTCCGTTTATTTCCTAGATTTAAGTTTTGATTTGCCTCCCTCTCTGTTTTTATCTTAATCTTTACTTCCCTTCCCCTGTGTTCATCTTCTTGTTTCTTAAATTCCACATATGAGTGAAATCATATGGTATTTGTCTTTCTCTGACTAACTTGATTTCACTCAGCATAATACCCTCTAGTTCTATCCATGTCATTGCAACTGGCAAGATTCATTCTTTTTGATGCCTGAGTAATATTCTTCTGTGTGTGTGTGTGTGTGTGTGTGTGTGTGTGTGTATGTATGTGTACCACCTCTTTTTTATCCAGGCATCTGTCTGTGGACATCTGGTCTACCTTCTTCACTGTAACATCAATTCCATGAGAGCAAGGAATTTGATGTTGTAATGGCTCTGAATGGATGAATGAAGGAACACACAAACTTGGGTAAGCTGCTCATCTCATTCCATCCTGATTCTGCCTGATTGGTGATGACTTCTTGGCCAGTTTTGTCCACTCTATGTTTGTATTTGTGAAATACAAATTTGTGAAATGAGGGAAAATAGGCCTGGGAGTGGGGAGATTTTCAAAGGAAGGCCTCTTGGCTCCCTTCCTTCCGCCCTGCTTGGGTAGTTTGCTACTTTGTTTATGTATCAGAGGAGCTGTTGCCAGCAGGATAGGAAACGGGACTACAGGAAGGTGATGACTAATGCAGGAGTCTCTCCCTTTGCCCATGAGAAGAAAAGCCAGCTCAGGCTGCATGGGCGAACAAACATGAAGTCAGCGATGTTCTCTTCTGTTTTTTTTTTTTTTTTTTTTTTTTTTTTCCTTTTCTATACCTTACCCTCCTGTTTCTTCTCCTCCTACTAGGAACTTAATGGAATTCTGATGCTCTGTTTTTTTCATTCTAAGAAGGTGTGTTAGAAAATTTAATATATCTACAAGTATTCATCATATAATCATTCCTCTTCCAAGTGTCTTTGCACAGAGTTGTAAGAGGAACAGTGTCCTTAGACTCTGGAACTATGTACATTTCTGTTCAGCCCTGGCTCTTTTCTAGCTGGGTGAGCCTGGGCAGGTGTCTCTGCCTTTCTGAGCCTCAGAAAGGGAACATCTGCAACATGAGCACAGTAGACGCATCTCACGTTTTTGAGACAGCAGTTACATGAAGTGATGTGCAGAAGGCACTTAAAACAATGACATCACAGTAGAAAAATATGGGAGCAAGCTGTCCCTGGACAAACTCAGTGATACCTTGGCTCACTTTATCTTTCTAGCATCCTTGAAATCCACTCTTTCTATATTTCTGTTCAAATGAATGGCCCATCTTGCCTCTAAGCTTGGGACTTCGAACTGCTAGAAATGAGACTGAGACACATGGAAAACAAGAGTGAAAACGTTAATACATCCATGTACCTGGGCCCATTTCAGCAGGGACTGCAGGCTTGTTGGCAGCACCCATATTCTCAGGCTAGAGGAGATTTGAACTCATGGCCAGGTTTCTTTATTTCCCTACCCATTGTGATTTCACTCCAGGAACAGGGTCTGATCTGGACTGCTTGACCCTAACTATAATCTCATCCTAGCTCAGGCTACATGGTGGTCTCCTCTTCCTTCTCAATGCTGACTCCCCTCCCTCCCTGGAGGGTCTTGGTGGAGGTGGGGAATCCAGCCCACTCGTGATGATGACAGGTGTCAGGCCTGTGAGAAACGGGGCAGATCGAGCGCACTGTCCGCCTGCCCTTCACGCAGCTCAGCGTTGCCTTACCTTGCATGTTTTGAGCTCCATTGTGAGAATGTGGGGTTGGGGTGGGAGGTGGGATTGCCCAGGAACAGGTGGAGTCTTGCCAATCCCTCTATTTGATTATGGAGTTTGTCAGCAACAGAAAACCTGTGTGGAAAGGCCAAGAATCTGCAGCTTCCTGTCTGTGGGTGGACAAAGGGGTTTTGTTTACCTGGGAGAACTAGTTTTAGAGCTCTGGCAACAGGAGTTTTGGGGCAGAGTTACTCTGAGATGTCTAATTCAAGCTAAGGGCTGGGAGGGCCCTAGATCTACCAGAGAAGGGGAGGCTGGCCTCTGGGCCAGGATGAGGAGTTGGGATTCTATCCAAGGCAAGAAAGGAGAAAGGCCAAAAACAGTCATCCTTGTCCTTACATGTCAAACTCATTTCTGCCTAAGAGACTTTGCATGTTCTTTCCTTGGAATGTTCTCTCTCCCTCCAAAATCTGCATGGCCTCATCCTTACTCCCTTCAGTGCTTGTCCAAAGGACACATTATCTGGGAGGCCTTCCTGAGGACCCCCCCTCTCTCAATATGCTGAAATATTATCTCCAAGTGTTTTACTTGGAATATTCAACATGCCTATGAGGTTCTAAGTTAATATTTGACAAATAAAAGAATGACTATTTTACCAGGAGTTCCCCCCAACTGCTGGATGTATCTTGCTGGTGGTCAATTTCCAGGATATAAGATGGCTGTCTGAATTCAGAATAAACCATAATAGGGACTCCTCAGTCCACTGAGATCTGACTCGATTTCAGCTCAGGTCATGATCTCAGGCTTGTGAGATCGAGCCCCACGTCAGGCTCTGCAGTGGGTGTGGAGTCTGCTTGAGATTCTCTTTCTCCTCCTTATGCCACTCCCCCACCTTTCTTTCTGTTTAAAAAAAAAAAAAAAGAATAAACTGTAATAACCAAGCAATTCATTGCCTGAAGCTTTCATTTGGCCAAAAGGGATAATACCCAGATGAGGCCTGACAAGTGTGTCCTCCTCTTGTTGTGAACTGATATTACTTATTTTCAGGTGTTTGAAGATTTCCTCTCACATCCTGTATATCTGTAGAATTAAACACAGGCTGCTCTTTTTGTAAAGTCATTATTAATCTAGTGTAAAAGGCATCACAGTTATGATTTCCCTTCTACTTGAAACCTCTTTATCCAAACAAAACGATGAAGACCATTATTAGCAGGACAAGATTCACTTTTTAAAAATTACAGACACATGGCAAACTTAGGTAGAGTGGAAATGTTTTGCTTTAACCATCCATGTGCATTTTTAATTAAAGAATTTTAAAAAATGCTGTAGAAATGTTAATTATTGTATGTGCATGTCTTATCAGGCTTGGGCAATTACTAACTAATTGAATTGATCACCGAGAGATTGTTTCACTTTGGTGGAGAGAAAAAGCAGGCAAACTGGCCACATTTCTAGCTCTTTCATGGACCCTATTTATTAAGCTGTGATTGGCTTTACCGCAGAGCCAAGCACATCACAGTCTCATACATTCGCTCCCCAAATAGTTACTGATCACTTATCACGTGCCAAGCTTTTCTAGGGGATTTAGCAGTGACAAAAAAGCCCAGCATGTCTGCCTTCATGGAGCGTTCCTACTAGTGGGGGAGAAAGGCAATATCAAAATGAATGAAATATAGACTATGTCAGAAAGCAACACATATCATGGAAAATGGGCAGAACAGGGAGATGGAGGTGCAGTGGAAGATGGGGTTGTTGGGGTAGTTCTCAGGTGACATTTCAGCAGAGATTAAAGGAGGTCAGCGGGCTAGCTGATGGACGGACACGCTAAACAGAGGGAATGCCCAGTGGGAGGACAGCAAGGAAATTGCTGTGTCTGGACCACAGTGAGCAACCGGGTGGAATAGGAGGTAGGCAGAGAGGAAAGAGGGCTCCTATCTCTTAGGGCCTGTGCCCACTAGGAGGACTCTTGTGCTTTATTCTGAGTGAAAGCTGAAGCCCATCCAGGGTTTCACGGAGAGGTGACGTGACGTGCCCACAGTGTAAAAGGATTCCTGAACTGAATTCTTTGACAGCCCATGTTATTTTGGTCACAACATCCAAAGCCAAAAAAAAAAAAAAAAAAAAAAAAAAAAGGGCTTGCAGACAAAGTGACCCCTAGGTACAGTGAGGAGCCTGATGCAAATTTCTCTGCATCCTGCTAATAACCTCTGTGTTCTACCTCAGGAATGCTAAAGCCCCAAACCAGGAGCACTAGAGTTATGAGCCCTGGAACAGTTTTGGCTCCACAAGGCCAAGATTCTTCATCCCCCACTTTTGCATCCCTGACTGAAGAAAGAGGGTGATCCTAGGAAGTGGGACAGGGAAACTCAGCCTGGTACACTCATGCCAGTGTCCTGCTGGAAAATCCCCAGTTATAGCAAACCTCATCTAGAGAATCTTCAGGTAAGATCTCCGGAATCATTTTTCTCTCTTAAACTTTTGGTATGGATGCAATTGTTCATTTCATGGTTCATGATCTGCTATTTTTGTAAAACCAGGGGCACTTCGTTTAATAGGATTTTTTAAAAAACTATTTTAAGGTTTGAGAAGCAGTCTGGGAGATGTTTGGAAGCAAAATGTTGATGTTGGAATCACTGGGGTTTTGATTTGTCATGAAGATCAAAAGCTAATGAGTCCTGGCCAGACCTTTCTGACAGGTGGGAGGGGGCAGGATGACCTATTTTGGATGTCCTCAGTGAGACAGAGGAAGAAGGGATCTGAAGGCTTCTGGAGATGGGAATGCTAGAGCAGATTTATCATATGACACCGGCTCACCCATTTCCTGACTGGGTTCTTCCCAGAGGGTCCCAGGGGTACTCCCTTCCCCAAGCTTGGGCAAGCTGTTTTTGAGGGGGGAGGCCCAACATCCTTGGAAAAGCTCCATGGTGGCTCTTCTCTGTGGGTCAGGAGGGGCACCGGGGACTGCTCTCATCAGACTGGGCTCCCTGACTTAGGTAGGAATGATGGGACCTGGCAGCAAGAGTTTTAATTGCCAAAGACAAGTGGGTATGGTTACTAAAAGGGTTAGCAGAGCCAAAGTAGTAATCAGAATAGTATGACCTTCAGAACATTGCGTTGGCCAGTAGATCCTGATATTCCTTGAAAACTGAAACAGATGGATGGGCTGCTACTTGATTGGCATGAATAGAAAAGCTCTAGATGTAGCAAAGGTCACTTGAAGGTCATGGATCCTAAACCAATTCCCAGACTCAAGCTAGTTCTGAGGCCCAGAGGCCCTCGAATGATAGGGAGGAAAGTCCCACTGAGGAAATCCTGCTGCACAGCCAACCGTGTACCTTGTCAGACTCCCTCCTAACCTCCCCTGAAGAGCCTGTGTCTGCCCAGCAGGGTGATCGTGCATGGAGAAAGAGATGGAGCCAGACTTCGGGAAACTAGCGAACACTGGAGACCCAAAGTGCCATGATCGTCCACCAATCAGATATCAATGGAGTTGGGTTCTGTCCACCTCAAAGTGGATCCTGGGGGTCCCCTAATTCATTCTGCTATTATTTCTGCAGTTCCAGAAGCCATCATTGGAAAATATATCTCCCCAAGTGGCAGCATCCCCATATTGGTTAGCGTTGGTGAGATGGTAAAAGCATCTCTTCTTTCAGATTCCTGAAAGCTGAGTTTGCCCAGTGCTCAGAACACTTCCAATGCATAGACGGCCACTCACAGATGGCTGCCTCCTGGGGCAGTGTCTGTAGGGGGTGACCACTCTGGCTATCTAGCGGGTGGCTCACAAGGCCTAGTGTGCTGCACAGCCGAGCATGACGGAGCGCGCTGTAGCAGACCGTGAAGGACGGGCTAGAGAACACTGGTCCTGGTTCTGCTGTGACTTTCCTGTGCATTGCTGGGCAAGTTACTTTGTCTTTCTGAGCCTTGGTTTTCTCCTCTTTAAGAAGAAAGTTTGGGCTAGAAGCCAGTGCTTCTCAACCTTGGCTGCATATTGGAATCACCCAGGGAACTGAAACGTCACTAATACCCAGGCTCTACACTGGAGATTTTTTTTTTTTTAAGATTTTATTTATTTATTTGACAGAGAGAGAACACAAGTAGATGGAGAGGCAGGCAGAGAGAGAGAGAGAGGGAAGCAGGCTCCCTGCTGAGCAGAGAGCCTGACGCGGGACTCAATCCCAGGACCCCGAGATCATGACCTGAGCCGAAGGCAGTGGCCTAACCCACTGAGCCACCCAGGCGCCCCCACACTGGAGATTTTATTGTAACTGGTTTGGGGTGGGGACCCACCACTGTTGTTAACATCTCCTCTGGCAATTCAAATGTGCCTGCTGGACGAGCTCATTCCTCAGGCCCCTACCAGCTCTGACTGGCTGAACCTCCACAACGCCAACCTCACCAAGGGACAGAAAAAAAAAAAAAATCCAACACATTTGAAGTCAAAGCTCCAAAAGGCCTTTTGAGGAGAAAAACCTGAAAACACCTATCCCCCAAATTAGAATCTGTAGTAGTTCTCCCTCAAGAGGGACATAGGATTGGCCAGACTACAGAGAGGTTGGGTTGGGAGGAGCCCAGCTCTTGGTTCCAGCCATTTCAATGACATTTTGGAGGGCTGATCAAAGATATGTCTACCGTGTCTGCCTGTGTCCGAGACACAGGCCCACATCTGCCCTTGTGTTTAATGCGTGCCTTGCCATACCACTGGTATTATGTAGATTCAGAAAGAGACACACATCTTCGCCTCCTGAGAAGGCTCTCACTTCTGTGTCTCCTTCTTATCCTCATCTCCGGCTAGCCTTTGAAAAAGGGTTGCTCTGTTCTATGAATAGGAGTATTGGTTCTGTTTTGTGAGCCTGATTCAACCATAAACAGCTGAGTAACCTTGAAGATGTCTTTTTCTTCCAGGGCCTTTCTGTTTCCTTATCTTTTAAATGCTTAGCTCCAAAGTGTCTTGTGGATGAAATGCTCTATACTTTTGTGTCTCACAGTTAGGTTTTTAGTCTACTTTGACTTTATTTTTGTGTTGTGTATGGTGTAAGAAAGTGGTCCAGCTTCATGATTTTGCATGTAGCTGTCCAGTCTCCGCAGCACCATTTATTGAAGAAACTGCCTTTTCCCCATGGTATGTTCTGAAATGCTCTATTCTAACATAGTTTTATTGAAACCTGGCTTATCCACCCAGAATATTAAGCTGAGCTACTTTTCCAAAGCCAAATGGACTCCAAGCTGTTGAAAACCGATTGTGCGCATTGATAGCCTAGGTGGATTTGTGGAGAGCATCTTTCCAACTTGGTCAACCTTAAAAGGACTGTGGCCTTTTCTACCAGGCCTCCTCAGGGACGGAAAAACCCAGCTTTGAGGCAGTTACAGCAAGGACTGCTAGATGGCGCTATTTCCCCAGATTTCCAGGGAGTCTATCTCTCAGCCGATGGCTGTTGGAGGAGAATTAATAATTAATGTCCACCGTATCAGCCGGAACTGGCAGAAAATATGTTATACTCCAGAAACTACAGAGAACTGAGATTGCTCAAAGACATGCTGCTGCCATCCTGGTCCTCTGCTGGCCAAAAACGTTATCAGACGCATAGCTCATCCCATCCACAATTTGGTCCCACAAATAAGGGACATTAATGACAAGAGTAAGTAAGAAATACCAACATCATTGATTCTTATACTTATTTTTTCAGCTAATTATTTTATTTTGCAAGTTTTCCCTGCATATAACAGAAAACAATCTCTGCCTGGCTGGAGAGTGATTATAAGGTAAAACCAAGTCTGATGTGAGTTTACTTTTTCTCATAGCTTAAAAAAAGGAAACCCACCAGATGAGACAGGCGGGTGTCGGCTCCAAATTCTTATGGTTACTTGTAGAGTATGACAAGCAGGGACCCAAGGGTTGTGGTGGCAGGTAGAAAAGGTTTCTTGGCTTTCCTGTTCTCCACTTGTCTGTAATAGGCCGTTTGAGTCAAGGATGCACTGCAGATATCCTTCTCTTCGTCAAAAGGCAAAGATGTTCTTTGTCACATAAGCAGTTAGGAAAGTCCAGAAGAGGGAAGGGCAAAGAGGTGATTTAGCCCCTACTTAGCTCTGCTTCTTGCATTTTCCCCCCATAATTGTTTGCAAGCTTCATCACCAGTTTCCACTGATGCCCAGCTGGGGTATGGAGAGGCAAACTCCTCTTTGAGAAACAGAACTTTGGGGGAGGAGGTACCACATTTTCTGCTCCCCTTATGACTTTTCTGGTGGAGGTGGCCATATCAAGGGGCAGGGGGTGGGGCCAGAGCCCAGTGACTTAGGAGAAAGGCAGGGTAGTTAGTTGTCCCTGGCCTGTGGTGGCCTCGTTTGGCATTACGCAACCCCCACCTCGCGCAGCCGTTCCCCTCCTGTTTCTGTCTGGCCCCGAAGTCTCCTCTGCCCAGAAACAGCAATTCTGTCAAAATTAAATCGTTTACTGCTCTATTCTCCCTCTGCCACGGCGTTTGCAGCTCACTTTTGCAGGCTGGGGAGACGGAAAGAATGAAACCCACGCATTTTCTTCATGTTTCCCTTTTCGTTTAATTCTGCCTTTTGTGAATTCATGGTGTGCATTGTTTAGATTTAGAAAAATGTTCCCAGTGCCAACTCCTCTGGCGTGCATTTAAAAAAAACATTTTCAATCAACAACGTCAACAACTCAGACTCCAGGCTGGCGGGGATGGGGGGGGTATGTGGGGGGGGTTGCACCACTGGAAAGCAGAACATCTCCCCTCCTGGCAGGGAAAAGTGAGACCCCTTGACCAGAGGCGCCAATTACTATTTTAACCGTCCTCCCCCATAGCCCCAGAGGCAGCTGGAAAGGAAACCACACACTGGGAGTTCCCACTGAGTCTTGCTGGCTCCCTAAGGCTTCCAGGCATTTGCCCATCTGGTGAGGCTTCCAGAGCAGGGGGCCTAATTAGGTGTCATCTGGCCACCTGAGAAGGCTCCATGGGCCTTCCCCCTGCTTCCCCCTCCTCCAGGCAGGACTCCATTCTCCCAGCTGCGGATCTCTGGAGCTTGTTTGGTTGAGCAGCTGCTCAGGCTAATTATTGGATAGCAAGGTCCCCAGGTGGCTGCCTCAGACTGGAAGAGGGAGGGCAGGGAGAGGGCTGAGGGACATAAAGGGACAAGGAAGGGAACAATATTGGGGGTGGGCAGAGAGGGGTCATAGGGAAAAGAAACAGAGAGCAGAGTTGGGTGAGCGTTGTGATTCAAATCTCCTGAGCCGGAAGATGAGGAGGGTCCTGACCTGCAGGGAGAGAGTGGATCCCGTGGGTGGGCCCTTCCATGGGAGACCCTGCTGTGCCCTCTGCCCTCCCCACCTCCCACCACATCACAATATTCTCTATTCCTGCCTTTTGCTTCCCTAGGAGCACTGTCCTCTGCCCGGCCTCACTCCTTCAGTCCAGGCACTAACCAACAATTTTTCCTTAGAACATGGCCTTAGAACCCTCATTTGGAGAGCAGGCTTTAAGGAAAGGGTGGTGTTTAGCTCGAAATTATTCTTTCCTCTTGTCGGACTTTCCATCTTGCAGGACTGTCTGTGCTGTAAGGTGTCTCGTGCCCCAGTGTCCCTAAACCATGGCAGGTGGCCAGCGCCTTTGCTAATAAGTGAGCCAGGCTCTGCCCACCGCTTCGTGGGCATTTTCCCTTTGTCTTCTGGGCAATCACCCTGTGACATGAGACAAATGGGAAGAATATTGGGAAGAATTAAGGGGAAGCAGAAAGGAAAATAAAATCCCCCACAAAGAGTTGTGTTGGCAAAAGATGCAACTTCCAGGCCACTGTACCACTGTTGGTTTGAATCCTGGCTTCCTAGAAAACTGAGCTGAGCCACTGAGACACTTAATTCCGCGGATTTCTTCTCTTGTAAAGTAGGATTGTTTGAAGCAATAATATGGCAGGGAGTCAGGGAAGCTTCCCTGTACAAGGTCAAAATGACCTCTAGTTTAATTTCTGGTCCTATTATATGTGGGCTATGTGATCATGGGGCAATCATTGCATTTCTTCTTTCCTCTAATATTCCCATTGGAAAATGGAAGAGAATGTTCTGTTAGCATGCTGGAAGTTTTCTGAGCATACTAGGATTTAAAATTTTTTGTTTCTGGGGGTGCCTGTGTGGTTCAGTCATTAAGCGTCTGCCTTCAGCTCAGGTCATGATCCCAGGGTCCTGGAATTGAGCCCGCATCAGGCTCCCTGCTCTGTAGGGAACCTGCTTCTCCCTCTCCCACTTGCGCTGCTTGTGTTCCCTCTCTTGCTGTCTCTCTCTGTCCAATAAATAAATAAAATCTTAAAAATTTTTTTTTGTTTTTGTATTTAACAGTGCTCAAGAGAGAATGGCTTTCTTCTGTCCTTTCCCCAAACAGATAGTGTGATTGAAGGTGGTTTTGCTCCCAGAAGGGAATACTCGTGTACAGAGAACGGCCATTTCAGACTCATGTGACATGCCCCAAACTTCAGAAGCTGGCGGGGAGGCTGTCCAGATGTGCTCAAAGCAAGAATTGGAAGGGTGGGTGGATTTTCAAGGTGGCAGGAAGATGATCTCAGGATTCTGAAGTCTTGTCTGTTTCCCTCACCACTGCCGACCCATCCTTTGTGAATCCAGGACAGAGATGGGAAGCCCCAGTCCACCATGGAAGGATCCTGAGATTGGAGTCATCAAACAAGATACAGGAACATGAGCAACTCTCTTCAGAACACTGGAATCCTCTGATTCCATTAGATACAGGCTGTGGTCAGCTTTGCCCCTGCCAAAGGGCCTCTGGGTGTAAACCAAGGTACACAGAGCAGCTCCAGAGAGGTGAGCAAAGGAGAAGGACCTTCTTACTGAAGGGTGTTAGCTTTGGCTGGGTATAAAATTTCTTCAGGGTGGAGGAAGAGTCCTTGCTGTAAATGACACGCTAAATCCTAGAGGATAATTGTTACTATTTTTTGCAGGCCATGAAGCGTGCTAGTTTTGTCCTCAAGCTCCAAGAGAAGATGATCAAATCCTTAATTCAAGCCTATAGATTCTGCAGGGCCATTTGGGGGCCTGGAGAGTTGATCTGGCCCTGCATGCCACTCTGCTGGGCACATCTCCAATGTCTTGGAGAGATGGAAACTAATCCTCCCCTTGACTCTCAACCACCCCCGCACACACACACACACCCAACAAGCTGCCCAGTGCATTTCACTGTGAGCAGTTCAAGGGCTTAGAGGACCGCTCCTTGCTTTGAACTAGAAGCAGCTTCCCAGAAACTCCTGCTCATTCACTGTTGCTCTGCCCTCTGGAACTACACGGGATAAACATAATCCCCCCTTTCAGATGAGAGCTCTCCAGATAGGGGAGGCTGGTTATCACATTCCCTAAGTCTTCCTTTATACAAGACACACATTCCAAGTATGACATGGTGGGAAACTGCCTCACCATCCCCCCGTGGGCCTCAGCACGTGCGTCCGTCAGGATCCAGGAAACACTCACAAGGCTTCCAGGACACACAAACTTGTACAGGAGCTGTTCACAGCTCTGGAAAGACTGAGGGAACAGGTAAATGGGAGATGAGGGAGACGTTAGTAGCTGCAGGAATCAGCTGCCCCCCTGCCAGCTGGGCAGGGGGGTGAATGAGGGGAGCATCCCAGCGGCGCCCAAAACCGCGGGAGGGCCACCCACAGCAGAGCGGGGATGGTGCCAGGGCCAGGACAGTGGACTGCTCAGAGGGGCGCTGTGTCCCTGATGCTGGGACCGCCAACCCTGAGTTGGCCCCCCTGTGGGGCTTGTGGTCAGCTAAGCCCCTCCTTACAAGAAGCAGATGAGGCCAAACCTGTATTTCTACAAAATGAGTGTTTGGCTGAAGTTCAGGTCCCCAGTGGATCTATTTCTTTCTTTCTCAGCAGACTGCCTCTTTCCTCTGGTGATTGTGCCCTTCTTTTTTTGGGGGGGGGGAAATGGCCCTGCTGCATGCCTGTGGCTGAGCTGTCAGTCACATGACCCAACATGAAGCAGGGAGGGGAGGCGAGGGGAAGGGGCTGCACATGAGATGAACTTTACGACTTGGGCGACTTGGGCGGAGATGCTGAGGGACACATGGTCCATGGAACTGACCTGGGAGAGGGCTTTTCTCACAGAAGCAGGTATTTGGGTTCTCTACGGACATCCCTGGTTTTTTCCAAGACCCTGTTGCTCGTCTCTCTTTTTACCATTATTGCAAGCACTCCCCAGTATGCCTCCCATAAAGTCCTTTCTTGCCCAGGTTACCTGGGGGTCTATTTCAATTGCTTACAACCAAAGAACCTGGAACGATATGCAGTCTTTATCTCTATTCCTTATAGGCAAGAAGAAACTGTCTGACTCAGTGGAGATCTATCAAATATTGACTCGAAAGCTGGCACACCAGCTATCCCTCTATCTTTTTGTCTTTGCAATATTAGATGCTCAGTGAATTACTGCCAACCCGGAGAGTAAACTCCTCTTGGTGTGCTGAAGGGAGCTCGGCTTATTGTGACGGAGTTTCAAAATCTGTGATGCAGATGAATGTATGGGAATCAGGTCTGGGAAAAACATTTTTATGGGATGACTTTGATTTGGTCATATCAAAATGGGTACATCAAAATATAAAAATATCTTTTCCATTTCCTAGAAATGTGAATGATGAACATCTCAAAGTGTCATCCCATTCCTGGGTTTGACCTTACCGCACCTCTAAAATTCACTCAGAATCGGGAGGAAGATCAGAAAGTCAGTGTGGATATAATTATATTAATTGGCACTTAGAAAAATTTCTTAAAATTAAATTGCTTTATACGGCTCTCAAAATACCTTCAAAGCAGTTGCATCAAAATAGCATGTATATGATTTCTATATATCCATATAAGTCACAAAGAATGTGTCAAATACATGTGTTTTTTTGCAAGAAGGGGACCCCATCTGTCATCACACACTACTTTTCAGATGAGCAGAACTGAGTTTATCAATAGCATATATACTCGGTTATTCAACTAGCTAAGAAAACTCTTCTTCATGTAACTGTCATTCAGTCTACATTTATCCACCCTGTCCATAGAGATAGTTTGACAATGACTTCTTAAAATCTCAACCCAGGAAAACATTGGCTTCCCTCATGACTTCTCAGCCTAGAAATAAGGTTAGTTTGGTAAAGTGTGTTTGATAAAAACCATGGTGGCACAAGTAATTACATTCAATCAATTTAAATATTAAAAGATATTTACTCTTTTAAAAATTGGCCAGGCCCTGGTTTCTAGTAAGGAAGCCATAAGAGGAGAGGCCCTTGAAAGACCACCAACTGGCTACCTTTCTCAATGTTTGAAGCTGCCACCGTGCTTGTCTCCTGAGGGGTCTGACCACAAAGCCATTTGCCCTCAGATGTCTTTGCCTTTCCTATGGGAGGCCCCAGCAATATGATGGAAAAGCTCTATGAGTTTCATACTTATTGCTTTAAACCTTTAAAAATAAATGAGTTTCCAGAAAATATGAAAACTGTTCATCCTTGGACAACTGACTCTGATTTGGTTGGATTCTGGAGTGGAAAATTTGGAGAGAGAGTGAATCAAGTGTTTCATCTTTGGATGTTTTGCTCATGGAACTGAAGTTCAGAAAGGCTTGACCAAAAATAAAGAAGACTAGGAACAATTTCTCATTTCAAATTTGGCTGTCATTGATGAACAAGAGTTTGAGATTACTTATGTAATTACTTATGTAATTAATTACCACATTACTTATGTGGTAGCATGGTCCAAAATAGAAAAACCGCCAAAGGAGTTCATGAACTGGATGTTTTCCAGATGAAACTTGATGGGCCCGCTCTGGGGGGTGATCTATCTAAGAAGGCAGTTGATGCCCCTGTAGGTTTAAGCTACATAAAACCAACTGGTGTTCTCCACCCAGAATGAGGAGCAACCACCAGAGTTTGAGTTCTTTGGTGAAATGAGTGTGGATAGTCATGTAGCTGGAAGACAACAGTCTCATGAGAATCTCAGACTTGTGGTGGCTGTTTGGAAAAATGTCAACTACCAAGTGTCACAGCAGAATATGCTTCCGATTCCTATGTCATTTCACTGTTGAAATAGTTTGCTACTGAAACATGCAGCATTTCATTAACTGCTCTAAAATGTGTCTGTTAAGGGACTTAGATTCTCCCAAGAGATTCTCACTTTTATTTGAAGGAGGTGGTAAGTCAATTACCTATGTCCCTTGCCCCGTCTGTCTTTTGTCACCACTGCTTCCGGAGCTAGTTCTTTTGATTTCCCCCATGATATTTAAGTATGTTATGCGTTAGAAATTGTTACCACTACTGCATGATCTTGATTTTTCATTTGTTTCAGGATATCTCTTCTTCTGTATTTTGACAACTCTTTGCTTTATAACATTTTATTTTATTCCAATGATGATGTCACATTTCCATACCTGTGACAATATTTTAACATTATTTGTACACCATGTCTATCTTTTCATCATGTTTGTTTTTCTGTGATTTTAAACAATGTCTTTGCTCAATAAAGTTTATTTTGTGATATCAAATGTGAGTCATAAAAATTTAGGTCAGATATATTACTTTACTTTGGAAAAGTACAGTATCATCTGTGTCATCTGTGTTAATTATGGTTTCACATTAATTATTAGTCATTCTAACTTGGAAAATAATGTAATTAGGTCTTAGTAAAAAACTTCAGAAGAATTGTTAGTTTATATGCTGAAGCATGTTCATTTAAAATTAATTTTATTGAGGTTCCTCAAGATGTTGAAAATAGAGCTACCTTACGACCCAGCAATTGCACTACTAGGTATTCACCCCAAAGATACAGATGTAGTGAAAAGAAGGGGCACATGTACCTCAGTGTTCATAGCAGCAATGGCCACAATAGCCAGACTGTGGAAGGAGCTGAGATGTCCTTCAGCAGATGATTGGATAAAGATGTGGTCCATATATACAATGGAATATTACTCAGCCGTCAGAAAGGATGAATACCTACCATTTGCATTGGCAGGGATGGAATTGGAGAGTATCATGCTAAGGGAAGTTAGTCAAATAGAGAAAGATAATTATCATATGATTTCACTCATATGTGGAATATAAAGATGTGTTATACACAATCACTGAACACTACATCAAAACTAATGATGTACTATATGCTGGCTGATTGAATGTAATAATAATGAATAAAATAAAATAATTTTAAAAATAAAATTAATTTTATTAACTTTACTTCATTTTATTTTTATTTTCATTTATTTTTTAAAGTTTGTATATTTTAGAGAGGGGAGTGGGGGAGGGAAGAGGGAGAGAGAATCACAAGCAGACTCCCCGCCGAGCACAGAACCCCGTGCGGGGGCTGGATCCCACAACCCTGAGACCATGACCTGAGCCGAAATCAAGAGTCAGACGCTCAACCGACTGAGCCACCTAGGCATCTCAACTTCATTTTAAATCACTACTTAACAAAGATACTTGGAACACCTCTTTGTTTTAAGGAGATATTTATGGTTACAGAAATACTTGCTGTAATAAAAGTCTATATATCTGTAAAGAAATATTACCAGGTCTGGAAACTTACTTTGACCTTTCTGTAATCTACCCATTTCTTTCCTTCTTTCCTTCCTTCCTTCCTTCTTCCTTCCTTCCTTCCTTCCTTCCTTCCTTCCTTCCTTCTTCCTCCCTTTCCCTTTCTTTCTTTCTTTCTTTCTCTCTCTCTCTCTTTCTTTCAACTGGAGCATGTTCCTGTTTTCCAAAATGCAGCTGCTTATACCCCACACCTTCCTCTGTGGGGTGGGATGTCATTTGCCTCAATGCATCTAAGCGGCCAGATGTTTTCCTATCTCCTTGCTTCTCCCAAGTTTCAATTTCCTACTAACCATATTTGTTCTAGCCTTCCCAATTTGAAGATCACTTTCCTCGATAAAGAAAGCAATATAGGAGTTGAATTGCCCTGCTTTTCTCTGTGAGCTTTCAACATGACATCATTTGCCCCCAACAGGCCCTTCATTCCTCGTTCTTCCTGCTCAGATCGTAGCCCGAAACTTCCTTGCAAAACCCATACACTGATTTTTAAGCTTCAGGGAAATGGGGACTCTGTTTTTCCTATGATCATTAGGAACGACTAATATTCCTTGGTTATAAGTACTTCTTTCCAGATTTTAGGCATTTCTTTTTAAAATCTGGGATTATTGGGGCACCTGGGTGGCTCAGTGGGTTAAAACCTCTGCCTTCGGCTCAGGTCATGGTCCCAGTGTCCTGGGATCGAGCCCCACATGGGGCTCTGTGCTCTGCAGGGAGCCTGCTTCCCCCCCTCTCTCTATCTGTCTGCCTCTCTGCCTACTTGTGATCTCTGTCAAATAAATAAATAAAATCTTTAAAAAAAATCTGGGATTATTAGAGATCTCTCTGCATGTTTTGTTGTTGTTGTTTGTTTTTGCTTTGTTTTTTTTAGACACTTCCCCTTTTTCTTCTTGATCAATGTCATTTGTGGTTATGGACTGAATGTTTGTGTCCCACTAAAATCATATGCTGAAATCTAATCCCCAGAGCAGTGGTATTTGGAGATGGAGCCTGGGGGAGGTGATGTGGTCCCAGGGCAGAGCCCTCATGAAGGGGATTAGTACCCTGATAAGAAGAGGCCAAGGGGCTGGCTCACTCTCTCTGTGTCACGGGAGGACACAAGGAGAAGCTTGCAGTCTGCCACTCAGAAGGGGGTTTTCCTGAGGACCTGACTGTGCTGGTACCTTGACCTCTGACTTCCAGCCTTCAGAACTGTGAGAAATAGATTTCTGTTGTTCATAAACCACCCAGGTTCTGACACTTTGTGACAGTAGTCCAAATGGATGAAGACATTTGTGATTGTTCAGGTAGAATTCTTTCCTGGGAAACGTCTTTCTTCTTTCAGCCATTTTAACTTTTAGAATGTTGCCAAGGAGTCATACCTACCTTTTCTCTGGACAAGCTATTTTTTTTCCCCCTAAAATCTAGAATTTATCTCTAATTATGACCAATGCTCCTGTTATGGAGCAAGAATGTCCTATCACTTTCAAGATCCTTCTAGCCAGATTGAGAATCAAATTGACATGAGACAGATTAACAGGAGAAAATCAAATTTAGTAGTGTTCATACAGGGAATCCAGACAGATGTGGAAATCCCAGAAGTAGGCAAAATAAAGTATATATATCATTCTGGACTAAGGGTCTGAGACTTCTTTTGAAAGGAGGAATGCAATTCACACGAAGATAAGAAAGAATAAATGTTTGGTAAGCAAATATTTTCTGTGCCACCTGGAAACAATGGGACATAGAGGACTTTAATGAAACAGGTCCTGTTAGGTTCCTCCCCTCTACCGTACCCAGTTTATATAATAGTATAGTTATTTATGGTGCTAGATCTCTTCCTGTAAATTCTTGTGAGGCAAATGAGGGAGAGGTAAAGAGCTTTTCCTCAATCTGCTGGGTTTTGATTTCTTTTTAACTCAAAATAATCTTCATGCTACAGTGTCCCATCTTGGGGTGGCCTGCCCTTGGACCCCAACACTTCCTTCATTCTTTGGCTGTTAATAGTTCCACAATGATGATAGTCACTTTATCTGATTATTTATTTGACTACACTAGGCTGGTTGTGCCTAAGGGTTAGTAAGAAGCCTTCAAGTAGTGGCTGAAAGATCAGAGGGGGCCTCTGAATTTGGCAGATTTGGGTTCAAATCTCCACAGACCTGCTGAGGGTCTTAAACCATCCACTTGACCTATCTGACTCATAGGGTTAAAAGATTAAGTCAATCATACAACTTTGCAGGGATGTTTTTAAAATCATTAAGAATGTAAAATTAGCTCAGTAAACGGTATCCAATATTATTACTGCCTGTATAATGTTTTTGATCTTTAAGGATACTTTCCTACTCCAACTTATGTGCTAATATATGTACATGAGCTTTCTTTCCTCATCCCCCGCCATCTTGGTGGCTGTTCTCGGTTGGCGCTCTCCCACACCTAAGGCAGGAAGATGGGGGCTACAAAGAAGACAAAAATCTCCAGAGTCAATCAACTCTAGGCTCCAGCTTGTTATGAAAAGTATGGAAAGTATGAAAAGTGATGGGAAGTATGCTCTGGGGTACAAGCAGACTCTGAAAGTGATCAGGCACAACAAAGGGAAATTGGTCATCCTGGTCAACAAGCGCCCCACCTTGAGGAAATCTGACAAAATACTGCATCATGTTGGCCCAAATTAGTGTCCATCACTACAGCGGCAATGACATGGACTGGGCATAGCACGTGGGAAATGCTAGAGAGGATGCACACCGGCTCTCATTGCCTCAGGTGACTACGATATCATGGGGAGCCTGCCAGAACAGAGTGGTGAAAAGTAAATCATGCAAAATTTTTCTTTAATAAAACAGGCCAGGGCTTGTTAAAAAAAAAAAAATGTGTGTGTGTGAGTTGGTGGTGTGAAAAAGTAAAGCTGTAATAGGTAACATGAGGGTTGAATGGAATGTGCTGTGTTCCCATGTCCTTATCTACAAAACAATCCTAACTCATTGATTTGTTATAAAGATTTGAGTAAATACATGTAATGGCTCAGAATATCACCTGGCACATAGCACTTAATAACGTCAGCCCTTCTTATTATCACGCTGAGGATATCATGGTATGAAGACAGAGCTGAGCATGCTGAAAGCTCCAGCTTTCCCATGTCAACCAGAGCATCTGAAACGACACTGAGAAACTCTCCAAGATAAACAGCGCTAAGGAAATGGACAAAAGAAAGTCACTGACAAATGTTCAGGAGAACACTTAGATTAAGAAGTCCTTCCATTGGGAAACATCTAGACTCATCTGGAGGGCGCAGTTTCAGAGTCAGGATGCTGTAAGAGATTAGGTCATGAGGGCAACTGAACATTCACCATCAAGGTTGGGGTACGTCCTGTTGAATCACTACCATCCCCATCTGAGTGGGCTATCCAGGTGCCCCCTGCCCTTCTAGAGGCCTGGAGGTGTACAACGATCTCCAAGATGGATTGTCAGTGGTTTCGGGGGTAGGCAGTTATACATCTTAATAAATGCTTCTCCTCCCCTCTGTTTTTTGGCAGTCAGTCAATCCAGCTTTTACAAGATGGGCGCTCAGAGGCTACATTGTGGTATTAAAGTCAGGGATAGTTGCGAAAAGGAGAAAGTGCTTGAGGCAAGGTCTGTGCCCTTCAGGACTATTTCTTAGACTTAGCACTGAGATTTAAACACTGCTCAGCGCTGAAATAAACATGTTTCCCAATGGGCGAGACTCTCCTTGGGGAATGAGGTTGTTTGCCAGACAGAAAGAGACAGATAAACCTATATCCCTCCTCCTTCAATCTTGTAGTAGGCACGTGCTTACTCATAACCTGATAACATAATGTCCTTTCCTTTCAAAACAGAATCATTTATGCACCCTAGAGAATACCAAGTCCCTTGTCACATATGATCTTTCTAATATTTCTCTTTCAGTGTGGTGAATGGAAGCAGATTCCCCAAATCCCCAACCCTGCCAGCTTGTCCGTGTGGCCTGTGGTTTAAGGGAGCGCACCATCAGTCTGAATCTTGTCTCCACCATTTCCTACCTGTTACACCTCAGCCAAGTGTGAGTGTCTTTTTAAAACTGGGCATGGTAATAGTAACTCCAAATACGTTTATAAAGATTAAGTGAGTTAATACAGTGCCTGCACATGGTAAGCCTTCAACCCCCTTTCCTTTATCCTTTAAAAAGCTAATCAGGAACTGGTGGTTAAAAATGAGAAGCTTTTCTTTGTTCAGGAATTCCTCTCTCTGCCTTCCATAAATATTCTTGTTTATTGAAAGCAAAATTCGGGGTGGGTTTTTGAGAGATTCTAGTCTATTTAAATCCAAGCTCTATGTAAGGTTGAATTAATTCAAAATTTTACTGACTCCTCAGAGTTGACCAAAACACCATTTCCTCTAGGAAGGCTCTCCAGCTCTTCTGAATTGTATACTGAGTCCCACTCCCGGTTGCCCATTGCACATGTGGCCCAAACTTCATAGGTTGAGAAGTGGCTGACATCACATTTTGTGCTTCCTTCTCCTGTTCCATCTGAATAAATCTTTTGTCCCGAAATATATTCCCAGGTGATTGGAGACAGTATATGCTCAGCATTTTAAAAATAGAATGAATGGATTTATTTCTCTTTTGTAATCCAGGTCTGGTAGACAAAGGGCAAACTGGGTGGTGTTATTTTAAAATCATCATCAAGGGGCGCCTGGGTGGCTTAGTTGGTTCGGTGTTAGACTCTTGATTTCAGCTGAGGTCATGATCTCAGGGTCGTGAGATTGAGCCCCATGTCAGACTCTCTGCGGAGTGTGGACCCTGCTTAAGATTCTTTCTCACTCTCCCCCAAAACATCATCATCATAAAAAAAGAGTCAGGCTAGGTTGTTCACATTTAAGGTCTGATTCCCTTTATTTTGCTTTAAGACATTATTCAAGTTCTCTAAACTCTCTGAACCTTGATTTCATCATCTATAATAGAACCATTGGGCGGAATTAGATGGCGTAAACCACATGCTCAAGTGCCAGGACTCAAGTGGGTTCTGGACAAATGTTGGTTCATAACCAGTGTCAGGAGACCCCCTCCTCTTGGTCCATCAGACAACCTTAAGTTCCACCTACCCCCTCATGTCCTAATCAACTGATGGCCCAATTGTGTGATCAGTTTCCAAGAGCTTTTTGTATCAGTCTTAGATTTTGGTTGGTCTTTCAGTCCTCTTTTATGGCCCTTTTCAACTCTTAGTGTTTTTTAAGCTGTATAATGACCAATACTACCTGAGTGCTTAGTGAGAATGCAAATTCCAGGGCCCCAGCCTGGATGGTCCTGATTCCTTAATGCCAGTAGGGGCTCAGGAATCAGCATTTTCAGCATGTGCTGGATAATGGCACCAGGTAATTCCCATGCAAGTGTTGTAGGAAACACACTTTAAGGAATTGCTAGTGAGGTTTCTAGGTCCTAGAAATATATTCCCCATTGATGTTATCAAAGAAGCCTCCAAGCAGGGTGTGTACACAGACTTTACACCCCCTGTGAGCTCCCTGAAATTGAAGGCAAGTCACGTGTAAATATTTTTGTTTGGGGAGATGCTTAACTTCAGCTTTTATCTTATATACTTTCATAAATCTCCTGTCCCACAGATCCCTCTCACCAAACCAAAACAAAACACTCAAGAACTCTGTCTCCATGCAACAGGCCATTTCCCATCCAGTCCTTAGGGGCTATCTATCCGCAAAATAGCCAGCGAGACAGAGCTGGGCCAACAGTTGGCCTATCCTCTCCAAGGCGTGAACTCACACCAAAGTCTCATCGCTTTCTATGGCCGACAGGTGGCTCTTCCTTGCTAGGCACAGCTGCACGCCATGGGGGAGGAACAGAGCACACAGATGTGGCTTATCTGGTCCATCGTCAACAGTTCTCCAATTGGTTTACACCCTATGGAGCACAAGTCTTAGAGAAACCCTGTGATGGCTCCGGTGTGGGTCCTACTGGGCCTAAGGAAGGCAGTCCATCAGGCTTCTCTGGGTTGAAAATTGTCTGCGAGGTCCACTGTGCGGAGTTCTGGTTTTCACAGGTTGCTCGTGGAGTATCTCCGCGGGAGTCCAAGTTATTTACACTGCAGGAGGTCTGAGTCCCTGTGTCAACCTGGTTATTCTCTGTCTGGGGAAGCTAGCCATGCTGAAGCTCCCTCAGGCACTGAAGCTAGCCCAAGGTAGGATTGCCTTTTCTGTACCTGGGAACAGAGTCTGAACAAATCAGTTCTTTGGGGGATTGTGGAGAGCGTGCTCTCTGCTGGTACCCATTGTCCCTTTAATTCCATTTTCTCTACCCTAAGCTTGTGGGGCACAACCGGTCTGGACCAGTATCCATTTAAGTACCTTGTCTCCTAAGCGCTTCTCTTGTTAGGGAAACATCAAATATCATCTTTTCACTACCACCACTGCTACCAACACCTGATTCACCCTTTATGAGAGTCCTGTTTCCCCTCTAAAGGCTGTTGACCTTGTCTGGGGCTTTGGGACATCTATAAATGGCTCAGGTTATTTGCTGATGATGCATGTGTGAGTGCTCTCTTTCCCAAACTTTAGAGCTGATTACCTCTGGATTTCATGTTGCGTGGTACTGGAGAGGGAGGACAATGCAGAGGAGGACAGTGGGACGCTGGTGCTCTACCTGATATCCCTCTTGATCTCTGAACCGCCCAATCCATCACCTCTTTGGTCCCTTTTTGTCCTTTACTCTCATGACAAAAGCTTCCCTGGAGAAGTCCAACACTGATTCCTATGTGGCTGGTAAAAATGTCACTCTGGGTCTGGAGATGGTGGTGTCTTTTGTATTCACTCACATGGCTTCTGATCATTCTGTTCTACTGCCTAGTAGCGTATCCTGTATGAAGAGCTTAGCAGTGCTGGGCTCCGGAAGAGAGCAGGCAAATATGGTGATATCAAGCGCTAACAACAGCAGATGGCAGGAAAATTCCCTTTAAATTCAGATGGGCTGTTGCTTCTTCTGGTGGGTTTTTATTATTAAATTTATTTCCATCATTTGGCTAGATAGGTCTGTCCTCGTGCTCACTTATCATGTGCTGAAATCATCTTGATTTTAATATCTGAAACAAGGAGCTCTTCATTATACCAATTACAAATATATCCATATGGTCCCATGTGGAATTGTCAACTCAGTTAAACTGATGTAGCCTTTGTATTTGAAGGGAGCGAATGCTCACCTTGTCCTGGAGAAAATAGTAGGCTTCTGAGATTTTTAGGCTTCTACCAACCATTTTCTTTAGGATACACTGAGTCTTTCCAGGGGCCAAAAATTGTTGATCCTTTAATTGATTTCAAATACTTTATCCTTATCCTAGACCCTGAGGTCCTGACTCTAATCTCTATCTTACAACTATTGACACATAGCACTCTTACATTAAGCTATCTCTGCTCCCTCTGTAAATCTGTGATTTTTCATTTCCAGCATCTATTAGGAGGAACCAGAGTTCATCAAGTTCTTTGGAAATTGAGTGAGAACGATTCTTTTATCGTTTGGTCTCTCTGCCAAAGTAGAATTCCTCATTATCACCGTTCTCGGGAACATCCCACTGATTACCTAGGCCTTCCCACTCTATGGTTATTATCATCAGTATTGATTAATTTCACATGTAGCCAAAATGGTGTCAGATTATATATTTTTACTATTTCTAGGTCAGGAATCCTAGAATCCCAAGGACGCAAAGGGACCTCTGGAGGTCTTATAACCCAATCCTCCGCTTTTCCAAGGAAATGTTCAAATCATATGGAAAGAATTTATTTTCAAGCAACAGATTCTCTGCGATAAGATGGCTACAGAAAAGATAACAGATATTGACAGGGCATTGAAATGAATGCCTCCTCTTTTTTCACAGGATCTCTAGGCACTAGGAAGGGAACTTCAGTGCCAGGGGAAGACCATCCTAGGCAAATTTGTGACCCCAGTGATAATCCTGTTGAAGAGAGATGTGCAGTGAACCTGATTATATCTCAAAGGCCTGTCATTTTCCCAAGAGCTGGCATTTTCAGCCTCTTGAAGAATGCCAACCACTGTTATCACAGCTCTAACTGGAGCAATCAATCAGGGGTTTAAAACATTAAACTCGAATACATAATTCTGAAGGGGATAATTTTAGCAAAATTCACCCCAACTGAAGCCACTTCGGTCAGCCCTTCTCCAACAAGAGGGTCACAGCCTGCTTTTCTTGGCACTGACAATTCCCTTTCTACACTCTCTCCATCCTCCTTTCTAGCCAGAGGAAATGAGGCGTCAGGCCGTGGATTTAGGGGATCCCTGAGAAAAATACCCAGCAGCCTTGAAAAAGGGGCAAAAATAGTCTAGTCAGGAACTCCCAAGAGCAACCAGAAGTGACTCCCCCTTGTAGCACTGCTATGCGAGCTGTGATTTCCAGGGCAAGAATGTCAGAGGCAGGAGTGGTGGTCGGGACTTACTTCAGACCCTATCAGGTGTCATAAATGATAGAACTTCTGCTTTGGAAATGCAACAAACCAGTTTAAATTTAAATTCATTAGTTATTATTCTCATGGTGAATCACATAACCCTTATTTCTTCTTAGCTGGCCAAGGGGAAATTTTTGCTATAGCAAAACTTACTTTTTTTTTCTTTTTTTGTACCTAAATAGAACCCTATAATTAGTGTAGAAAAGAAAGCACCATTTGGATCTCAAGAAGAGACCATTTGGAATTTGGGACATGTTTTCATGGCCTGGATTTGATCATCTAGGTCCCTGTGTTCATGGTCTATTACAAGAACTAAAACCCATTTTTGTTCCTGTTTCTGGTAATTGCCTGTGTTGCTGTTGGCTGATGCATCCTGCCCAGAGTTATAAATGCCACCGTGTAGCCCTTGTCTTATCAGAAGTGAAGCTACTTGTTCTGCAGCAAAAGGAACAGTATCGCAAGCCCTATTGCCACTACGGACTAGTTCCTGGAGCCTCTTCCACCTCCTAATCAGCAAAAGTCCAGCCATGGCGACCATCTGAACATTGGAGATGAATGTCCTGCAGCCCAACTCTACATCTGTCCTTGGCCAAAAGGGGTAACCGAGGAAGAAAAGCAGCCCTGAGAGCCAGGAACTCGCCCGGCTTGCCAGTGGGGCAGTGGTGTTGCAAGGTGCTTCCTGTCATTTAGAGCTCGGCTTTGGTGTGCCCTCTTTGACCACAGGCAGTCTCAAGGACACTAACCCCAGGCAAGGCCACTCAGAAAAGACACAAACGAGATCATTCTGTAATCACGTCAGAACACAGACAAAAGCAGACACATTGTCTCTACTACAACATGACCTAACTTTACCTCCTCCTGGATCATAGAAGCCTGATTTTTCGTTACCAATCTCAGCCTCAATCTCACTGCATCCTTATGGCCTTCTGGGTAAGCATAACAGGTACCCCATCATAGAATTACCCCACGTCCTGACTGCTTCCAAAGTAGACCAAACCCCATTCCCTGTATAATCAGCAAATCATCAACAAGAAGCCCAAATTCCACCTGCCCCTTCTAACACCCTCTTACTGAGGTCCTCTACCCCTCCCCATTGTGTGCGTTTTTTTGTGGCAACAATCCCATGCCCTGCAGTGGATTCAGTTGTAGATGTGTCCCTGGTGGTGTTTGGCCAAAGGGCATTGGTACCCGCTTGTACTGTTTTGCATCTCGGTAATCATCCTCCTCCTCTCATCCATTCCTAGATGGTCAGGGACCATGAAGTTATGTTGCTGTCTTCCTCCCAACCCCATACTGCATCAATCACAGAACCCAATGCCTTTACCTCATAATAGCTTCTCATAACCCCTTCCTTCTCTAGATCTTCAAAGCAAACCCTGTCATCCAAGTCCCAGTCATCTCTCACCTTCCCTACTGCAACAGTCTCTAAACTAGTCTTCCTGCTCCCATGACTCTCTCCAGTCCACATCTCATACTGCAGCCAGACCATTCCTTTCTAATGAGAGAACTTACAGAGCCATCCTCATGTCGAAAGCACCATAATGTTCCCTAAAGCCTCAGTTACTTAACTTGGCCAAGAGCACTGTAAGAAGTCTGACCAGCTCTTGCCTCTTAAGCCTCATCTCCCGTCATTCCCCACACATCTGAGCCAGCCACATTGGCCTTCTCTTACTTCTTTGAACACCATATGCTTCCTGCTACCACAGGGTCTTTGCACATGCCATCTCTTCGGAAGTTCACTCCCTTCCTCCTGCACTGAGTGAACTCTTCTTCACCTTTCAGATCTCATTTCAGCTGTGTCTCGGGCGAGCCTCCTTTGACCACCCTATGTCAGCTCATCTTATTTGTGTCTCATAGCACATACATCTCTCTGTGGGAGCACTTTTCATAGTTGTAATTTTAGTTGTATTGGTGTGATTCTTAGATTACTACCTGCCTCCTCCATAAGACTCCTTATACTTAGTAAGTGCTTAATAAATATTTATGCAATGGGTGACAAGTCTCTGCTCTGCCACTGGTGAGCTGCCTCCTTTTGAACATGTCATTTAATTTTATTAACTATCTTAGTCTGGTTGAGCATTTCACAGACTGGGTGGCTTAGATAACAGAGGCTTATTTTCTCACAGTTGTGGAGACAGAGACTGTAAGATCAAGATGCTCTCAGAATTAGTTTCTGGTATGAGCTCTCTTCCTGGCTGGCAGACAGCCATCTTGCTGGGTTCCTACATGGTCTTTTCTCTGAGCACATGGCAAGAGAGAGGAGAGGGAGAGAGAGAGGGAGAGAGATCTGGCATCTCTTCCTCTTCTTATAAGGACACCAATCTGTTTGGATTACAATCCCACCCTTATGACTTTATTTAACTTAATTACCTCCCTAATGATATCTCCAAATACAGTCACACTGGGGGTTAGGTCTCCAATATATGCGTTTTGGGGGACATGCCATTCAGTTCATAACATTAATCCTTAGAACTCTCTCTCTCTCTCTCTTTTTCTGTATGGAGAGGAATCATTGTCTCTAGATGTTAGGAAGGTAAAATGGGACAGTGTCTGTCAAAGTCCCCGAAGTCATACGAAGTCCTAACCTGTGGAGGGTGGCAGGAGTCCACTCTTTGATCAAGAAAGATTGTGGCTAACGTCCTTTCAATGTAGAAGATGTTTATAGATAAGAAAGCCTCTGTTGGGGTGGGACTGGGGATTGTTTTATCTTACTGTCAGAAACATAATAGGTCAAGTTCTGGCGTTCATCAAAGGTCTGGGCTTCTTGGACACTGTGAGTGCTCACATCTGGAAGGCTTCGCTAGGACACTCAGTGGAGGGGGAGGCTGGACCAGGAGTCTCCCATGTTCTCTTCCAACTTCAAGCTTTGTGCCTTGTCCTGTGCTGCGTGTTGCTTTTATCTTGTTACGAACGGCACAGAATCATTTTCTCTGCCTATGCACATTAGAAGTCAGCAAGCTTTTGAAAAGGGCCACATAGGAAATAAATATTTTGGGCTTTGCAGACAATGTGGTCTCTTTTGCTATGACCCAGCTGTAGTCAGCTATATAAGGAAAGCAGCCTTAGACACAATATAAATGAAAGAGTATGGCTGGATAAATAAAACTTTATCTATGGATACTGAAATTCAAATTTTATATGATTTTCTTGTGTCATGAAATATTATTCTTCTTTTGATTTTTTTTTCCATCCACTAAAAAATGTAAAAACCATCCTTCTTTGGTGAGCCTACAAAAACAGGCAGCGGGCTGCCTTGTCGACCTGTGATCTATATCATTAACTCAGAATCTGAAATGCCATTAACTTCCTGGCTATCCTTAGACCACCTAGGCACACTGATTTTCAGGCCTGGTTGGAAAAATCTACTCTTCTCTAATTTGACTCACTGGCTGGACAGAACATTTACTTTATTGTTTCCATAAGTTTCATTTTACTGCTGGCTGTGAAAAAATTACTTATCCATTTGCCAGGTTATAACAGCTGAGCTAAGTCTCTTAAGCCAAACCTGGCCTCTCCCACACGCCCTCTGCTTCTGGCCAGCCTTAATCCGGCCATATTCTCCAAGCCCCTTAGCCACTGCCAATGCCAAGCCCCCAACCTGCAAACCAGCCTCTTCCAATAAGTATTTCCAATCTCTAGATTTTAAAAATACCCTGATGCCATATTTAGATTCAATTACAAAGCATAGACAGGCATAGAGAAGAAGAGAAGGGGGAAAGTGACTGATGTTCTACCAGCAGCTCTTAGGTTACTTGGCAAGAATGCTGCATCCGATTTAAGATCTGTGGGTAAATGGCACCATCACATTTTCCCAAATATCCTGAAAGTAGAATGTGCAAAGGCTTCTTCAAATGCCCAACTGGGCATAATTCTTCCATTTTTTTTTTAAGGTTTATAATTTTTTTTTTTAAAGATTTTATTTATTTAACAGACAGAGATCACAAGTAGGTGGAGAGGCAGACAGAGAGATTGGAGGAAGCAGGCTCCCAACGGAGCAGAGAGCCCGATGCGGGGCTCCATCCCAGGACCCTGGGATCATGACCTGAGCCGAAGGCAGAGGCTTTAACCCACTGAGCCACCCAGGCGCCCCTTCCATGAATGTTTTTCGTGCTGGCATATTATTGGGTGATCAAGAGATGTGTGGGAACTTACACTTTGAATTTCCTCTTGGCTACTAAATGCTTAGCTCTGCGCTCAAGCCTACCTCTCTTTAATAGATATGGGACTGCTAGGGGGATGTCATGGGTGCCCAGAGCAACCACCATGGCCCATGATGTATGTTTTGTCATGGGAAAAAGTACAGGATTGCTTCTGGCTGGCCCAGGGTAAATGGATTATCCTGACTATAGAGCTTGGCTTTGTAGCTTTGGTCTTGGGGCTATTCTGAGAAAAACTACCAAGCTCATTTATTGATCGATATTTGTGGATAATTTCCCATGTTCAGTGTTGTGCAAAAGGCCCAATTAGACGGCTGCCTGCCCACATCCTGATTTTAAAGGTGCCAATTTGTGTTGCAAATTTGTGTGTGTGCCCATCTCAAGTATGACTGTCACTGCAATCACTTGGGGGAACTTCTCAGACAATTCTTTCCCAGGCACATTTGCGTGACTCATTCATTAATTCATCCCATCCAGCGTTAATACACATTGTATGAATTCTTTCTACTGATATTCTGATCATGTACCAAGCACAGGGAAGTATCGGATATTGAGGATAAGAAAAAAGATGTACCGATGCAGGCCCTTTAAGAAAACACCATCTGCATTTAGCTGTGGGTGGGGAGAGGGTCAGGCCATTTTTTAACGGATGTCAGTTCAATGCGAGAAATGGCAGAGCAGAGCTATGGAAAGGGATTGAAGTTTGGAGGCAAGGCAGGTTATGGAACACCGGAGTGTGAAGGATGAGTGGTCCATCACGGAGAAAATGGGAAAGAACATTCTAGGCAGAGCAGACAGCACAAGCTCCTAACTCTCCCAGAGGTGCTTTTCTCCAGCCCAGGTCCAATCATGTCTTCACTTCACCCGTAACTTACTTGCCTCTGTCTGCTACTCTCCTTTCATAATCCTTTCCTAGCTAGGCTGGCATACAATGAACTCGAGTCTGTAACTAGTGGAAGACAGGTGTTATAGCAGAGGAAAGGACTTGAAGGCCAAGCATTTTTAACTTTTGGTCATAGACAGGTTTCCGAGCAGAGAAGCAAGTTAATGTCAGCAGTATTGCAGAATGACCAGAAGAATGGCCCTTGCAGAAGGGCCCTGGTATTGGAGGGAAGTGGCTGGATTTGGGATGTCACCTAGGAGACTTTGTAGGGAATGGGCTTTCTGCCTCCCACAGCATAGCACAGGTCACACACGCAGTGATGGATGCGCTGGAGATGGGAAAGACGGACATCTGCATACTCCACTCCAGCTCCAGGAGCGACAGAGAACAAGGCAGAGCCTTGGAGGGAAAATTTAACTTGCAGCTCCCTCAGCCCTCCTGGGAAGAGCCTGGAATTGTTTAGCAATCAGGGGAATTCGGCCAACATAGCAGATGGGCAGGAGGAACACTTGTGCTTGGCCCGAGGTCGAAAATGAGGTAGGCTGCCATCAAGCTGAGCAGGGATGGGAAAGCAGAGGCCCACAGGAAGGAGGCAGTGAAAGCTGCCAAGGTGTATGTGAGGCAGGACTCACAGAGTTCCAGAAGCCCGAGCCAGGAGAAGTGATAAGTAGATACAAGGTTCCCCGCGGAACCCTGGCAGGTAGAAGAGTGTTATCAGGAAATACCCTCTTTACACCTTAGAGGGAAATTTGTTACTTGCCAGGCCCAGATATTTCAAAAGCTCCTTCCCTTGAAAGTAGAATAAAAATTAAGATGTCAGGTGATGACAACTGTGCAACACTGCCTTTGAACAGATACACAAATTGTAGAATTGCTTTTGGATCCCTGGGAGACCATGGGAGGCAGTGGGGGCAACAGACCTGGCTCAAGCCCAGCTCATGCCCCCTAATTGCCCTGACTGGGCGGGGGGGGGGGGGGGGGGGGGGACTGTGCAGGCCACAGAACTTGCCAGACCTGTTTCCTAGTGCATAAAAGAGGGAGGAGGGACGTCTAACTAAATCATCTTCAACATTTCTTTCAAATCTCCGTTCCAAACATTATGGTGGTGTGTGTATGTGTTAAATTATCAAATTTAAAATGATGGGAAAATCCAAATCACTGTTGGTAGGGCAAAACTTATTTGGAAAGGACAACTTATTTGGAAAGCAATTTAGCAATCTATGTCAGGAGCCTTTAAAATGTTCAAGCTCTTCTAAAAAGTGTTCTGAAATTCAGAAAGAAAAAAACAAGTTTACTCTATTATTATCTTTAATAGTGAAAAGTTATCCAGGATTGGGGAGAATGTTTAATTGATAGTCTATACAGTGGATCTTTTTTAGTCATTAAAAAATGATTATTGAACACATAAAATGACAATTTTAAGTCATTTAAATAGTAAACAGGGAAATTATTGGACTAAGTAGGGAAATGTTTATATTAGAATATTAAGTTTAAAACAACCAGAATCCCAAGTTATATAAAAACTAGAATCTCAATTATGTAAAAAGGCATAAACATATTGGAAGCAAATATTCATTTTAAATGTTCTGGGATTATTGATTTCATTTCTTTCCTTTTTGTTCTAATATTCTATAATAAGCTTGCACTACTTTCATTATAATAAAGACTGAAATAACTCAAGTTTATGATTATTAGTTGATAGTATATGTTAAGCTGTCAGAAAAAATGGAAATAACCACAATTATAGAACTTCAGCTGTTACACAACAGGACGTGATGTACCGTGGAGCTCAGTGGTAGGCGTGTTAGTGCGAGGGTCCCTGACCTCACAGTCAAAGCTGGAAATCATACCGTAGTTCTCGTATTTCATGGCCCTGGGGTCTGTAAGTGCGTTCTGTCTCTCAACCTCAGGAGTATTATCTGTAACATAAATTTGACAATAGTCCTTGAATTCCTACCATGGCTAGGTATTTGTGAAATACTATCACGGTACACAATTAAAGAAAACGTGATTCATGCTAATGAAAGATGCTTAAATTAATGGTTATCTTCACTGAATCTTTAAGCAGGAACAAAAAGAGGAAGTTAGTCAAAGAAGGACATCCTAGAGAGAAGGAACAGCAAACCGACTTCCAGGGACTGACTACCGTGTCTTCTGCAGGGAAGGGACCTGGTGGCACCCATCACAGAAGCCCAGAGCCTCAGCCTCATAATTCTGTGTTCATTTCCGGGCTTTGTCTCCTACTGGCTGTGTGGCCTTGAGAATGCTCGATCTTTCTGTGCTTCATTTTTCTTTACTTTAAAATGGAGATGAGGGGCGCCTGGGTGGCTCAGTGGGTTGAGCTTCTGCCTTCCACTTAGGTCATGATCTCAGGGTCCTGGGATGGAGTCCCTCATCGGGCTCTCTGCTCAGCAGGGAGCCTGCTTCCCCCTCTCTCTCTGCCTGCCTCTCTGCCTACTTGTGATCTCTCTCTCTGTCAAATAAATAAATAAAATCTTTAAATAAATAAAATGGAGAGGATATTAGCTACATCTCACAAGTCCTGTGATATTCAGAGACAACTTTTATTTTAATTTCTTATATTTGCTTATTTATTTACTTATTTATTTAGAATTTAAATTTAAGCAGTTAACATGCAGTGGAGTATTGTTTCTGGAGTAGAATTCAGTGGTTTTTCACTTATATACAACACCATCATAACAGGCACCCACCTTAATACACCCGCCCACCTAGCCCATCCCCCACTACCCTGCCTCCCTTCCTCAACCCTCAGTTTGTTTTCTGTCATTGAGAGCTTCTTATGGCTTGTCTCCCTCAGAGACAATTTTTATAAAGTAGGTGACAAAGCCATGATCCATCTCTTCAAAAAGTTTAAATTGAATGCCCAGTATGTGACACATGGTGACATACTAGCTCTTCTATCCAGAATAAATGATATTATTATTGCTATTATTAATATTAATAATGTAATTATTAGACAGATGTTCTCAACACTTTCTGTGTGCTATGTAGTCCTATCAGTTTTCATTACTACAGTGATTTTCAACTCATGGGCACATCAGATCATAATATCAGACGTAATGATCTAGTTGTTGGAAGATGTCCCTCTCAGATACCCTGTCATGACTCTTTCTCCTTGCTGCCCCCTTGGGACACTCTCAAACCCCCATCAGCCAGGGGCTGTCACCCAGTCCAGAACAGGAGAGATGGAGGAGGGAAAAAAGCCAAACACAGACTCCTTCCAGAGGGTTCTTTAGAGACATGGGGAGTAATTATGGCAAATGTTTCAGCAGCCACAGGGGGATATGAAGGGGGAGGAGAAGGGCGGCTGAGGGGAGAGCCTGGTTAATTACGGAACAGATGCCCAGCAGCACCTTGGGGTGAATGCATTAGGACAGGAGCTGTCATCTCACTCACCCCCTGGCATTTATTCACAGACTCTTGGGCATCCAGCTGGGGCTGGTTTAGTGTGGGTTTTGCCTCAGTTGGAGAAATGTACAAGTTCAAAGCCTTCTCCTTATTTCCAAATGGGATCTCCCTCCCACCTGCTCCCCCTTCCTTCCCCACTCCGCCTCCCCTCTCCGTCTTAACTCTCCTGCACCCCATGGTACCTCCTCTGCCTGGAGACAACTTTAATTGCTTTGCATAAACTGCTGCAGGAAAGCTAGCTGCAGACCTTCCGGCACATGGGAAGAGAGGGCTTCCAGCTCTGGCTCCCTGGCCACTTCCCCTCCTCTCTGACCTGCCCATGGCCAGGCACCCAGCAGGCCCACTGCACACTGCCCCTCTGAGGGAAGTCTTTGGAACTCTGCTCTAGAACCGCTGCTCCTGCCTGAGGCCCAGAGAAACTAAATCAGACGGTACCAACACAGAGAGCAGAGGCCCCGGTGCTGTGTGCCCAGCACTGCCCTTTGCTACCCCAATATTGTGCAGTCTGCACCCTGGGCACTGTGGTGCCAGGGCCCACGTAGGGATAGCAAACAGGGCCTTGGGCTATCCTGGGCTCACCCCCATGTCTTGCATTGCCATTCCCCACACATTCCAACTGTGCCAGGCTGCCAAATAGTGATAAAACCTGGAAATCAGAGGAGGAGAATGACTTGCCTTTCCCTCTCTCTCTTCCTTCTAGAAGTTTCCAGTATGATTCCTCCACCAGGGCTGACTCCATCTACCTCTGTTATGAAAAATATTCTAACTCCCTTGGCACCTCTCCTCCCTCTTCCTCCTGAATTTGTCCCTACGTTAACACTTGTTTTTCTGCTAAGGCGGGAAGACCCTTTCTCTCCCTGGCTAGATTGTCAGTTTCTGGAAAATGTTGCCCACTTCCAGGATGTTGTGATTTAATCTGGGGAAACGCATCCTTTCACATAGGCTGTCCTGATGGGCACACCTCACCCTCTGTGCAACATTTTTGAGCAGTAAAGTAAAAGGCCACTTGTATTGGGCACGTCTATAATCTCTAGCATGGGCATCAAAAAATGGACAGAGAGATAAGCAGGCCCTACTTTTATTTCATCCTCAGTGCCCGATTCAGTGATAATGTTTCCTACATAAATGAGATGATTGAATACTTTGAGTAATTTAAACCAGATAGCACAAATGAACTCACTGGAAATGAGGTACTTCATGCATCATTGGTTTTATCATTGTTATGCTGTCATTATTCTCATAATTTCAAGATGTGGGTTGTCAATTAGATTCAGGAGTGACCTTTGAGGGCACATAGTCCAAGGTCCTACTCAAGAGACAGCCCCCAGCTTACAGAAAGCGGAGGCAAAATGCTAAGTCTGCTGAGGAAGAAACATATGAGGAATGTGAAATTGGCGTGAGGCATTTGCCATGCTGTGGAGAAAGTTCAGGGTCTGGAATAATGGGCTCTGTCTGGCTCTGCACTCGGAGATCTATAACCTTTCATGAGACCGTTTAAAGCAGAAGCTGCAAATTGGCTCCTCAAGGCTCGTCTCCCACCTGCCAGGTTTGGCCTGTATGGAATTTATTAATTTTTTTATATGAGTGAACGTTTAAAAATCAGGAGAGCTTAAATAAAACAAATCAGGGTTTTTTATTTTTTTCTTTAAAAAGTAGATTTGGAAACAATGGCCTTGCAATTACTTGGAAGCAATTAGCTGGACGAGTTTTCTTTAGATCTGGGCTGAGCTCTAAATTTACCACAGTCCTGGGGCGCCTGGGTGGCTCAGTGGGTTAAGCCACTGCCTTCGGCTCAGGTCATGATCTCAGCGTCCTGGGATCGAGTCCCGCGTCGGGCTCTCTGCTCAACAGGGAGCCTGCTTCCCTCTCTCTCTCTCTCTGCCTGCCTCTCTGTCTACTTGTGATCTCTCTCTGTCAAATAAATAAATAAAATCTTAAAAAAAAAAAAAAAAGAAAAAAAAATTTACCACAGTCCTCACCTTTCCCTATTACCATGTTGTCCCTGAGGCTAGGTGTCAGTTGCCACTAATCCTGATGCTTATTTTTAAATCCCTTCTGCTTCCTTCCTTCTTTTTTTCATTTCTTTCCTCTTTCTTGTCTTCCTTTTAGCAAAAATGGGACAACAAAAGGTAGATGAACATTATATATCCTTCAAAATAGTGCCCTATACATCTTATGCTTTCCTTCTATAACAGTTATATTCCTATTACTCGCTTTATGCTTGTCTCCCCTTCAGACTATGAATTCCAAGCTGTTAGGCTTGTACATGGCTGTGCCTGGCCCTATGCCTGGCAGAGTTCACGTTCAATATATGTTGCTAGGCTGATATCAAATTTCTCTTATTCTTCTCTTAATTACAAATACAGGAGTGAGACGTCACATGGGGAGGGAGTGAAAGCAGTAGTTTTTTAGTTGGTCAGTGCTGTCACAAGGAGATAAACATGGAAAGACTAAATGGTCATGTATCCATCACTTCCTCACTGACTCTCCCCACCAGAAGGTTAAGAAGCCAACTCCTCTCCATCTGAGAATGGGAGCTGGTACAACATGGGAGCCAACCTTCACTGGAGATGTCCAAATACCCATTATTTCAGAAATGCTTTCTTGGGACCCATAATCAAGGGGTTTTAGTGAATACTCAAGTTCTTGCTGGTCATTGTGCAATAAAGATCTTCCATCTTGACTGGCTGACCAAGGTGCCCATACAAGTAGCCCAGTCCTTGATGTCATCTTGTTGTTTTCTCCTTCACCGACTTTTTAAAAAATTTTTTTATTTTTTATAAACATATAATATACTTTTATTCCCAAGGGTACAGGTCTGTGAATCGCCAGGTTTACACACTTCACAGCACTCACCTTAGCACATACCCTCCCCAATGTCTATAACCCCACCCCCCTCTCCCAGCCCCCCTCCCCCCAGCAACCCTCAGTTTGTTTTGTGAGATTAAGAGTCACTTATGGTTTGTCTCCCTCCCAATCCCATCTTGTTTCATTTGTTCTTCTCCTACCCCCTTAACCCTCCATGTTGCATCTCCACTTCCTCATATCAGGGAGATCATATATATGATAGTTGTCTTTCTCCGATTGACTTTTTTCGCTAAGCATGATACCCTTTAGTTCCATCCACATCGTCACAAAAGGCAAGATTTCATTTCTTTTGATGGCTGCATAGTATTCCATTGTGTATATATACCACATCTTCTTTATCCATTCATCTGTGGATGGACATCTAGGTTCTTTCCATAGTTTGGCTATTAAAGACATTGCAGCTATAAACATTCGGGTGCACATGCCCCTTCGGATCACTACGTTTGTATCTTTAGGGTAAATACCCAACAGTGCAATTGCTGGGTCATAGGGTAGCTCTATTTTCAACATTTTGAGGAACCTCCATGCTGTTTTCCAGAGTGGCTGCACCAGCTTGTATTCCCACCAAGAGTGTAGGAGGGTTTCCCTTTCTCCGCATCCTCGCCAGCATCTGTCATTTCCTGACTTGTTAGTTTTAGTCATTCTGACTGGTGTGAGGTGATATCTCATTGTGGTTTTGATTTGTATTTCCCTGATGCCGAGTGATGTGGAGCACTTTTTCATGTGTCTGTTGGCCATTCTGGATGTCTTCTTTGCAGAAATGTCTGTTCATGTCTTCTGTCCATTTCTTGATTGGATTATTTGTTCTTTGGGTGTTGAGTTTGATAAGTTCTTTATAGATTTTGGACACTAGCCCTTTATCTGATATGTCATTTGCAAATATCTTCTCTCATTCTGTCAGTTGTCTTTTGGTTTTGTTAACGATTTCCTTTGCTGTGCAAAAGCTTTTGATCTTGATGAAATCCCAATAGTTCATTTTTGCCCTTACTTCCCTTGTCTTTGGCGATGTTCCTAAGAAGATGTTACTGCAGCTGAGGTCGAAGAGGTTGTTGCCTGTGTTCTCCTCAAGGATTTTGATGGATCCCTTTCTCACATTGAGGTCCTTCATCCATTTTGAGTCTATTTTCATGTGTGTTGTAGGGAAATGGTCCAATTTCATTTTTCTGCATGTGGCTGTCCAATTTTTCCAACACCATTTATTGAAGAGGCTGTCTTTTTTCCATTGGACATTCTTTCCTGCTTTGTCGAAGATGAGTTGACCATAGAGTTGAGGGTCTATTTCTGGGCTCTCTATTCTGTTCCATTGATCTATGTGTCTGTTTTTGTGCCAGTACCATACTGTCTTGATGATGACAGCTTTGTAATAGAGCTTGAAGTCCGGAATTGTGATGCCACCAACTTTGGCTTTCTTTTTCAGTATTCCTTTGGCTATTCGAGGTCTTTTCTGGTTCCATATAAATTTTAGGATTATTTGTTCCATTTCTTTGAAAAAAAAAATGGATGGTATTTTGATAGGAATTGCATTAAATGTGTAGATTACTTTAGGTAGCATAGACATTTTCACAATATTTGTTCTTCCAATCCATGAGAATGGAACATTTTTCCATTTCTTTGTGTCTTCCTCCATTTCTTTCATGAGTACTTTATAGTTTTCTGAGTATAGATTCTTAGCCTCTTTGGTTAGGTTTATTCCTAGGTATCTTATAGTTTTGGGTGCAATTGTAAATGGGATGGACTCCTTAATTTCTCTTTCTTCTGTCTTGTTGTTGGTGTAGAGAAATGCAACTGATTTCTGTGCATTGATTTTATATCCTGACACTTTACTGAATTCCTATACAAGTTCTAGCAGTTTTGGAGTGGAGCCTTTTGGGTTTTCCACATATAGTATCATATCATCTGCAAAGAGTGATAGTTTGACTTCTTCTTTGCTGATTTGGATGCCTTTAATTTCTTTTTGTTGTCTGATTGCTGAGGCTAGGACTTCTAGTACTATGTTGAACAGCAGTGGTGATAATGAACATCCCTGCCGTGTTCCTGACCTTAGTGGAAAAGCTTTCAGTTTTTCTCCATTGAGAATGATATTTGCAGTGGGTTTTTCATAGATGGCTTTGATAATAATGAGGTATGTGCCCTCTATCCCTACACTTTGAAGAGTTTTGATCAGGAAGCGATGCTGTACTTTGTCAAATGCTTTTTCAAGCATCCATTGAGAGTATCATATGGTTCTTGTTCTTTCTTTTATTAATGTGTTGTATCACATTGATTGATTTGTGGATGTTGAACCAACCTTGCAGCCCTGGAATAAATCCCACTTGGTCGTGGTGAATAATCTTTTTAATGTACTGTTGAATCCTACTGGCCAGTATTTTGGTGAGAATTTTCACATCTGTGTTCATCAAGGATATTGGTCTGTAGTTCTCTTTTTTGATGGGATCCTTGTCTGGTTTTGGGATTCCTTCACCGACTTTTAAGCCTTAAGAGACAGTGGCTTGTCTCCAGCCGAAGCAGAGAGCTGCCCCAGAGCAGGAACGTGTGTTTCTTTGGTCCACTGTGACCTCTCCAGAGGAGGTTTCCTCTGCCTGACCTTCCTCTCCAGCTCTGAGCCCTGAGGGGTCTGCCTTTCCCCAGGGGCCTCAAGGCACCCCAGTAGGAACTCAAGTAGGAAAGAGAGTGATTGGCCTTCTCTCTGGTAGATGTTAGGAGGTTTCACTCCTTCCTTTGGGGTTTGAGAAGAGCATGATTCCTGAGGGGCTTGTCTTAGAATCTCTTACCATCTACCATTCCTTGCCTGAAATGGTCATCTGGCCCTTGTACCATCTCACTTTCTCCTTCCTCACTTCTCTCCTTCAGGCTTCACTGAACTGTAGTCAGGGACCTGGTTGGAGCTTGTGAGGACCATCACTCCTCAGCCCCAGGTCCTTGCTCCCTCCCAGTGCCAGCTGAGGCTGCTTACTTACATGTAGATATTTAGTGTCTGCTGGACCCCCACCCTGTCACCTTTGTCTGATCACAGTGACCATCCAACATTGGACCCTCCATTCCAGAAAACCCAAGGGAAAATGATCCAAGCTGTTTTGGCTGTCTGCTTTACCATTCCTTTAAATTAGGAGTTTTTTCCTTTGCCTATCCTTTATGCCCTTCTTAACCCAGCATCTGGGTGGCACATAAGCAAGTCAGTGCTGAGGCCAGAGGTGGCCAGCCTCTCCCAGGGGCTGGCGGTAGGCTTACCGGAGGCCATGGCTGTGACTGACAGGGCAAATGCGGGCACTTAAGGAGCAGTACACTGCTTTAGTGATTCTGATGACTATATGTACTTTTCTAGCACCAGCAGCAGTGATTGTGCATCTAGAGAGAGCAAATGGGCCAATTTTGATAATCCAAGCTACCCAGCAGGCTTTCTCGGTTTCTACAAGCAGTCAGTAGAAATCTCACCATGCTAGGTTGATGGAAGGTTTTTCCTAGGATTCAGAAGTCACTTGGGGGCATCTCTAATCCCTTCTGATATGGCATATGCCTTCCACTCTCCCTCTCGTGCTCCCCTTCTTCCCCAGATCCTGCCCTGTCAAGAACCGCCTGTTTCCACGGTGGCTTTATCAAACCTCACACTGATGCACTTAGTACCTTATTCTTATCCCTTTCACAAAACCACTGCCTCAGCCACCTTGAGTCTGTTCCCACTGGGCACAAACCTTCATTAATGCCCCATTTCTCTGATGAGATCCCCCCTGCCCTCCTTTCTTCATCTGTTTAATTTGCTTGCTATGCACTTTGAACCCTTTCCTTGGAAGACATGACATAACACCATCTATTTCTATTTAAGCCGTTATTCGGGACATGTTTGAAATGTGCATTATTCATGTATTATTCATGGGCATTATTGGAGATCAGTGTGCAAATCAGCTTTATTGGGCACCCCAGAGGCTGCCGCAGAGTCCCGCGTACTTATAAATTGCATAGTATCATTTCCTGAAAAGCAGGCCTGCTCTGCCTTCTGGGGGAAAATGACAGTTTCATGGAACTGCCGAGAACAATCATGCCTTTGAAAGAGATCATGTGGTCATTTCATTTGTCATTTGATGCACATACTTCCGCCAGCCAGGAGAATGCCTTGGCTGGTTCGATTCATGTGATTTTGAAACCTTATTCAGACCCAGACTTTGGTCAGCACCCGGGTAAAAGTCATGGTAGAGTTGTGGGTATTAAAAAAAAAAGTCCTTGGTCCCTTTTGCTTAGCAGGGGAAGGAAGGCTCTAGTAGAGAAGTTTCCCAATCTAAGGATACCTATGAGCGGCAGAAGGGAAAGATGTGGTTGTGAAGGTTTGGCAAGTGTCACTTTGGTGCCCTGCTTCCCTTTCCAAGTCTGTCCTCTGTTCAAAGTTCCTTCATGCTCTAAGGACCTCTTGTCTTGGAGAAAGTGATCCAAGCACTGAGTTGTAGAGGTTCACCCTACTGCCCCTCCTAGGGCTGTTAGAAAGATTAATGTGGAACCCCAATTTGGATATTTCTTTGGATGGAGATGGAGGATTATGGTTCTTGGGCGTGGAGCCACTTGGAGGACAAGATGGCGTTCCTAAAGTCTCTCTAAATCAGATTGCAGGTTTAGGATTTAGGTCCCTTCTGTGCTTTGAGAAGGCAACCCCTTCCCAGCTGATGGGGAAGGCAGGCTCTGTGCCAAACTCAACGAGAACCTCTGGTTCCATGTTCTCTGCACTGGCATTCTATATGCTCCAAAAGTCCCCAGGGGTAAATTAGGGTTTTTTGAAAACACTCACTCTTCGAGGCTTCTGTACAGATGTGTACTAGACAAACATATTTTTATTTATGAGCGGGTTGGAGTCTCAAGACTATTGACAATGATTTGTTCCAAGAGTCCAAAGTGGCAAAGTAAGAACAGCTGCTTATGCCATCAATGGGTGACGGGCAGGGTTCACACACCTCTGCCGTGGGGTCTGGCTTTGTTCCATCTGTAGAAGTTCTGATGTGGAAAGTTTTAATGGAGGGCTTTTGTAGAGGGAAAAAAATGAATGGCTCCCTTAAATATGCAAAGGGGAGATCTATTTCTGTGTGTGTTTAACTCCTCACACTAACATCTCAAATTCTCAGAGCCCAGTAAACCTAAAACTTTTGGTTCATTAATTCATTAATTAAATAAACATTTTGTAAATGTTTATTCTGGGCCACACTGGGCTAAGTGCACAGGATAAAAAAAAATGAAAGGGAAAGGCCCTATTGTGTGTATGTGTGTACACCCCTCTACATGCACATGTGTGCACACACATGTTTACAGGGCATTAGTGTGACCATTAGGATTCAGTGGAAGGAGGGTGAAGATGGGAAGAAGTTGGGAGTGTTTGGGGAGTGAGATGAATAAAGCAGCTCACTCGGTGTTGGGCGGGATGACTGGGGAGATAGGCCAGAGGGACTGATGGCTTGAGTTGGTTCAGGAAGGATGATGAAGATCTTTGTGGGGAGAGAGAAGAAATAAGATGGTCAAAGCAGAAAAAGCTTTGTGAAAAGACACAAAAGCAAGAGGAGATGAGGCTGCTGAGAGAAACAGAGTAGTTCTATAGCTGGGAGGTCTGAAGCATGTAGGATGCTGGCAGGAGAAAAGGTTGGAGAAGAAAACTGGACCCCAGTGGAAGGTTCCAGGCATGCCATGTTGAGGAATTGGGACCTTATCCTTAAAGTGCTGGGAAATGGCTGCTGATCTCAAACAACCCCTTACACTTTGACCATGTGATAGTAGTGGAGCCTGGATTAGAAGAGAGATGAGCATCAGGGTGCCAAGTAGGGTCCTGTGACAGCAGTCCAGGTAGGAAAGGCTCAGCAAAGATGGTGGCAGAGGGGGCTAGAAAGGAGAGGGACCAGAGAATCAGTGAGGAGAGTCACTGCAAATGATTGACCTGATGGTGGGGACCAGATGGTTCTCAGGCTTCGCTCTGATGATGGGATGGTCATGGACCATTCCCTGAGATGAGGAAATAGAGGAGGTTCCTCCTTTTGGAGAAAGAGACTCATATTGGAAGAATATGTATCATCTAAGGGAACTATATAAAAAAAAAAACAGAATTAGCTTGTATTAAGAAAAGAGAATTTTTAAAGATATAAACAAGCAGCTCCCGACAGTGAATGCAAGTTCTAGGCTCTGTGGAGCGGCGCTCTTCAGGCATCATCTCTCTCCATGGGGGAAAGAGACCACTGATATCTAGGATGATGACCTTGAGGCCTTGTGAATCATCATCAAGGCTGAAAGATTCAATTATTTTCATTAAAGCAGAGAACTGAACTCTGGCATTTGAATTTGAATTTATTCCAACTCTGCATGCTGCCCACTTTGGAAACAATTTGAGATAGTTTACAGATTTGGACTATTCAGGATAAGATGTTTTTGAGGAAAATAGAAGGAATAGGAGCTTTTTAGATGCTGCAGTTGAGCACACATCACCATTCAGTGATAAAATACCCCCAAAGTGTTGCATTCTTTCTACTGAGGTTAAAAAAGAAAAGGACTAATTCCTTTTTGATAATAAAAAGCTTGCACTTTCATCAGTTGTGAAATGTGTTTCTAGACTAAAATTTAAACAGGATCCATGAATCCTTATTCCTAGTAAGGTGACCCCAGTCCTGTCATTCCAAGATTTAAGTGGAGAACTTTTGTCTTCACCCCCAAGGCCAGAGAGACATCCTTTAAACAATCTCTAAGTTTCGTTTCCTTCCCCTTCACCCCCAACCCGTGTGCCTGGACCATTGCCATCCTCCTGGGCCTTCTCCCCTTCACGCCCTGTCCTCTCAGACACCTCTTTTGTGTGCCCCTGCTCTCTCATCTATACACAGATGACATCCTCGCTTATATTTCCAGCCCTCACTTCCTCCCTGATTCATACACCCACCGCTCTACTCAACATCTCCATAAGTGCCGTCTGTGACACATCTTCACCCTAAGACAGCCAGACCCAGCCTGCTGATTTCACAGTCCAAACTTGTCCTTCCTGCAGTCTTCCCATCTCACGCAGCAGAACTTCCATCTTCCTGGGGGACATTTCAGCAACTTCTGTTGGTTCTACCTTCATCATCCATCCAGGTTCCTGCTACCTGTGCTCCCCTGTTCCCTACCACTCCAGCACAAGCGATTTGTCACCTGGGTCACAAACAAACAAACAGACAAACACCAAAACAAAAACAAACAAACAAAAAGCTGCTGTTACCGGGTCCCTTGCTGCTACCCCTGACCCCTGCAGAATGTTCAGAGTAGAACAGCCAGTGGTCCTACTACTCTGAAGGACAGTCTTGTGTCTATCCTCTGCTCAGAACCCTCCAGCAGTTCCCATCACACACACACAGTAAATCCAAAGACCTCACAGTGGCCCTCGTGCCCCCTTAATCTGGTTCCTGGCCCTTTTGCTTATCACATTTCCTACCAGTCTCCCCCTCACTAACTGTGTTCTAGCCACACTGGCTTCCTTTTTTTCATAGTTTCCAAATGCAGGAGTTCTCTGTCCCTTGCTCCAATCAAGGCTCATTTTGCTCTCCCCTGGGTCCTTTCTGCTGAGCCAAAGCTCCCTCTTACCTTCAAGCTCAAGTCAGGCTCACTTCCTTCATGAAGACCCAGGACACTCCCACGATCTTCCTCTTTTTTAGACCCTGTTGTTATTTTTTGACCACTGTGATCAACTCATGGAAAATGGCCTGGGACCCTTAGCTCAACGATGCAGCAGGTTTGGTGCTAGCTCAGCAGTGGGATGATAACTTCCCTGAAGCCGAGTACATTTCTTTTGTTTCCATTTGCTAACAACCCTGAGTATCAGTATCAGCATCAGTATCAGTATCAGTATCAGTATCAGTATCAGTAACCCTGAGTATATTACCAGCTAATAAGACACTTTAGGATTCAGTCTGCATTTGCCTCTATATCAGGCTAGGAGAAAAGGTGCAGGAGGGCTGATGGACGTGTCTCTTAAAGTAGTTCTGATGGTTACTTAGCAATGGGGAGGCAGGAACTATGGAAACACATAGTAACATAGATGCAGCTCGAATGCTTCATGTGGAAGAAGCCAAACCCAAAAGGATACATGGAATATAGTCCCATCTATGTGATATTCTGGAAAAATCAAAATGACAGGGATGGAGAATAGACCAGTGATTGTCAAGGGTTGACCCTTCAGAGGGTCATCATGAAGGAATTTGGGGGTGTGTGTGGATCTACTCTGTATCAGCAGTGGCTGTGAACCCATGATTCCATGCATTCAACGAAAGTCATAGAAACTATACCCCCCAAACAGTGAATACTACCATTTATATGCTGAAAAGAAATTTTTGGGGAAAAACTCAGAACCAGCCTAACACATTTAACTATTTAATAAATATTTCTTGCTACAGAAAAGAAAAGCTTGCTTTGTAGAAAATGAGGAGTATATTAATGCCAAAAAATTAATTTACTTATGGAGTACTATCGAAGCACAACACAAGATTGGTTGCAAAAATATTTCCCAGTTTGCAAAATATCCAATTGTATTTATACTGTATAGGGACAACATTTTATCTTTAAAATAATGAAAGAGAAAATCATGAAAATTTGCAACCATGTGCTAATTATTTAAAACAATCCCAAATAAAACCACTATTGTATTGTTGTTTGAAAAATGTTCTAATGGTCAAGGACATACATTTTCACTGTTACAATGTACACACTCACACAGACACAAAGTTTGGGGATACACATCTACACAAACATAAATAACAATTACCTCATTTACTTGTGCCAGACACTATCGCATTCATGAGTTCTTCTAATAATCTCCTGAGGGAAACAATATGACCCCCATTTTATAGATAAAAACTATGGGGCCCAGAGAGGTTAAGAGACCAAACAAGGATTACAGGGCTGGCAAGCGGCCGGGCCAGGATCCCACTGGGCCTGTCTGACTCAGACGGGGCCCTTGCCACGGGCATCTGCTCCTTCTAGCCGTGCAGATGGAAGGCGGCCAAGGCCAGCAGCTCACACCATGGAAGCTCCAGCTTGAACAGCAGGCGTGTCTCTCAAGTCTGGCCTCTGCTGAGGACCTCTGTCTGGCTGCGGGACCTATCACCCCAGGGCTCCTGCCTTGTGAGTGGGCAACACAGTGAGGAAAATCTGTCCCTTTGCAAAGTCACCGAGGCGGGGCCGGGATCTAAGTCCTGTCTTCCTCAGCTGCAGTGCCAGCTCAACAACAAACAGCCTCTTTGGGGGCCGTTCTGTCAGGAAGATAAATGCTGCCTCATTGAATCCCTCACCAAGGAGCTTGTCTGAAACGGCAGCTGCTAGACTGAAACGCTTTGAAGATTGAACCCAGGAGTCCAGTTCCAGCCTCACTACTGTCTTGCTGAGCAATTCAGACTCGCGCTACAAATTTAAGTCTCTGTCGCAGGGTAGCCTGGAAACTAAAAGGAATGAGGACCACCACTTTCCCGGGGAGAATCTTACCAAGTTGCCAGTCCAGGCCTGATCCCCCTGGATGTGGATACTCCCCTGTCCATAGTTTTGACAGTCCCCAAGGGTCTACAGAGTTCTTTATAATGGACTTCAAGGACAAAGGGAAATCCTGACAGAAAATGGAGACAGAAAGGGGGAGAATGGAAAGTCCCTCCTTTGCAGGAGATGGTAAAAGGTGAAGGGTCACTTAGGATTGTCTGTGTGTGTATGCGTGTGTGTGTGCGCGCACATACACAGATATGCGAGTATCAGAAGTTGTTTTTACTGTCCTAACTCATGGCATCACCCCTTCCCTCTCACCGACCCTCTGCCCTGTGTCACTGTTCTGTGTAAGCCGTTCCTCACAGCAAGAGTCCTCAGAGGGCAAGGGCTCAGGGAACTACTCCCTAGTCCTCAGGTGCTGGGGAGGTGGCATAATGCTCTGGAAAAGATGGGGGTGGGCACAGGGGCCCTTGACGAGCCCTCGTTCTACCCCACGGGTCACACTGGGGGAGACTACTGCAGTGACAGGTCTCTCCACCAGGTGGCACTCACAGTTTAGCTTTTTATTTCTATTTTTCCTGATAGAGAATTTTGCCCTACTGTCCCTGTCAAGGAACACACGACTTAACACTTCCTAATTCATGTAACTGATTTCATGTATTGTCGTGTTTTGGGTTCTATTGTCTTCTGTACAATTACAGCATTTTCTTTCCTTTCTTTCCTTCTGGGACCTTGGTAAGGGACACTGTAAGGGAAGAGCCATTACATCCTGAGTAGAAAGGGTCCTTTTCATCACAGACACACACACACACAGACTCCACAACTACTTTAGGGATAAATCCTGCCAGTGTTTTCTATTCCAGTTTTTCTTATCTCTTGCCTCCCTGCCTCTTCCCTGTTCCTTCCTGTCCAAGGTTAAAATGGTGTGACCAACTGGCACACTTTGGTTTACTAGAACCCAGGACAGGATTACCTTTTCAGTATTCATGTCCATCACATAGTGGCCAAGGCTTGAATTATAGCCTCAAGAAGTGCTCACCCCTGAGTCTTAACGGTCAAAGGCCAGAGGGGAAAAGATGATGGTAAAGTTGGCTTTGATGGAGGACGTCAGAACTGTTTGTGTCTGACATGCTCTGACTGGATTTTACATGGCCATTCTCTCTGGGGAAGCTGTCTGTAGGGCTGAGCTGACTCAGGTTCTTGGAAGCCCCATAACTAAGGTTATTGGACATGATCCAGTTATTAGAGTTCAAGGCAAAAGATGTACAATATTGTCCCTGTCTTTGAAGAATACAGTCTATTTGGGAAGGTAAGAAATTTAGTTCCTACGATAGAGTTGTTGGTGTAAGGTAATCTCTGCTAAGAGATTCATGTTCAATATATTTGCTCTGAGAATTCTTAAGAAAGCCTGTCACGGGGGCTGGGCAAGCTTTCAGGGAAGGAGAGGCCTCTGGTGGGTCTTGATAGGACTCTGGGTGGAGAGGGCAGACCCAGGAAGGAAGTGAGGAATCTCACGAGAGAGGCATAGGTAGAGAGCTGGCGAACCACACATAGCCGGCGCTCAGTTAGTTGGCATTCTTAATGATAAATGGTTCCTTTAAAAATTCTATTTTATGAAATATTCTATTTTATTGTAATTGTACCAAACCACAGATAATTCCCCATTCCTACCACATGGAAAAATGATATCTCATAAGCCCAGGAAAACTATTCATTTTTAAAATAATATTTATTTTTATTCTTGTTAGGTACAGAGAGTGACCTCATTCATTTAACACATATTTGTGGGGTACTTTTTATCATGCTGGCTGTTTTGTGGGAAACCAAGATATATCAGATAGGATTGTTTTCTCTGGAGCCTTTATGCTAGGAGGGATGGCAAGAAATGTGAAAAACTATAATGTCAGAGAAACAGACAAAGTCTCAAAGGTTAAGTACAGAAAAATAGGAGTTAGGGTAAGATAACAATTATTTTTAGCTGGAGGTTCATGGTAGGACAAGTTCATATAAAGATAAGAAGTGGGGGAGGGGTTTTGCAAGGAGAAATGGCACGCACAAAACAAAGAGGTTGAAAAGAAAAGCCTGAATGAGAAAGGATATTCAAAACTTAGGCTGGGTCCACATGGTACTCAGCCTTGCATGGCAGGCTAAGGAGTATGAGTTCAGCAGGAAGCTGCCCTATACTTTTGAGTAGATGGATAAATAGATCTTTTTTAAAAAAAGATTAGCACTTGGCACTAACACACAAGACAGACTGGCAGGAGAGGGAGGAGGAAGGAGGGAGGTTCTGGTTCAAAGGTTATCTTTCAGCTCTGGAAGGAATGTGGCTTTGTAAGCTGACATGTATTCTTATCATTCTGGAAACTAGCAACATTCCAAAAGCAAAATTAGAGAAACAAAGACCTGGAAATGATTTTTGGTGAAATTGGGAGACCTGTAAAATTCACAGATCTTAAAATATGTGTCCAGGGTCACCAAAAGTAGCTGAGAGCCAGGAGAAATGGTGCACAAAGTGAAGAGAGAAGACATGGACAAGAGTAGGTGGTAGCTATTTCAGATGTACCAGCATCTCTGAATGGAGGGATACACCCTAAAATGCAGAAACTATATCTTTTGTTTACAATAGTGGATGTAGGAACTGAGTTATTCAGAGGTGTTAGCAGAAGCTGTCACAAAAATGGATTTGGCAGAGAGAATCAGAGGATGGGGGCTTCGTAGAGGACTGTACCAATATGCCACATTTGCATAGCTTATGTTGCAAATGTCTGCTAACCTGCCCCTTCCCCTAACATACACTATTCCCTCCAATAAAGGGAATTTCTGCAAAAAGCTGGCCCAGGGATTCAAAGAGGACCAAGAAAAAGAAGAGCAGGTACTAATTCAATGCAAAGTACTTTAAGAATAAAAGAAGCAAGAGGGCATCAAAACTTACTAACCCAAATTGCTAAGGAAATGTTGAAAAACAAAAATAAAACTGGGGGCATCATGTTGCCTGATTTCAAGCTTTACTACAAAGCTGTGATCACCAAGACAGCATGGTACTAGCACAAAAACAGACACATAGACCAGTGGAACAGAGTAGAGAGCCCAGATATGGACCCTCCACTCTATGGTCAAATAGTCTTCGATAAAGCAGGAAAAAATATACAGTAGAAAAACGACACTCTCTTCAATAATTGGTGCTGGGAAGATTGGACAGCTACATGTAGAAGAATGAAACTCAACCATTCTCTTACACCATACACAAAGATAAACTTGAAATGGATGAAAGACCTCAATGTGAGGCAGGAATCTATCAAAATCCTAGAGGAGAGCATAGGCAGTAACCTCTTCGACATTGGCCACAGCAACTTCTTTCAAGATATGTCTCCAAAGGCAAAGGAAACAAAAGCGAAAATGAACTTTTGGGACTTCATCAAGATCAAAAGCTTCTGCACAGCAAAGGAAACAGTCAACAAAACAAAGAGGCAACCCATGGAATGCGAGAAGATATTTGCAAATGACACTACAAAGGGCTGATATCCAGGATCTGTAAAGAACTCCTCAAACTCAACACACATGAAACAGATAATCACATCAAAAAATGGGCAGAAGACATGAACAGACACTTCTCCAAAGAAGACATACAAATGGCTATCAGACTCATGAAAAAATGTTCATCATCATTAGCCATCAGGGAGATTCAAATCAAAAGCGCATTGAGATACCACCTTATACCAGTTAGAATGGCCAAAATTAACAAGGCAGGAAACAACAAGTGTTGGAGAGGATGTGGAGAAAGGGGAAGCCTCTTACATTGTTGGTGGGAATGCAAGTTGGTGCAGCCACTTTGGAAAACAGTGTGGAGATTCCTTAAGAAATTAAAAATAAAGCTACCTTATGACCCTGCAATTGCACTACTGGGTATTTACCTCAAAGATACAAATGTAGTGAAAAGAAGGGCCACATGTACCCCAATGTTCATAGCAGCAATGGCTGCAGTTGCCAGACTGTGGAAAGAACCAAGATGCCCTTCAACAGAGGAATGGATAAAGAAGATGTGGTCCATGTATACAATGGAGTATTATGCCTCCCTCAGAAAGGATGAATACCCAACTTTTGTATCAACAGGGACAGGACTGGGGGAGATTATGCTGAGTGAAATAAGTCAAGCAGGGAGAGTCAATTATCATATGGTTTCACTTACTTGTGGAGCATAAGGAATAACATGAGGACATTGGGAGATGGAGAGGAGAAGTGAGTTGGGGGAAATCAGAGGGGGAGACAAACCATGAGAAACTGTGGACTCTGAGAAACAAACTGAGGGTTTTAGAGGCAAGGGGGATTGGGGGGTTGGGTGAGCCTGGTGGTGAGTATTAAGGAGGGCACATATTGCATGGAGCACTGTTGTGGTGCATAAACAATGAATGCTGAAACACTGAAAAGAAATAAAATAAAATGGAAAAAAAAAAAAACCCTTACTAACACATGAATATTTACCAGAAAAATGTTTCCAGAAAGTAGAAAAAAATGTGATCAATATTTCACTACAAATCAAAAAGAGAGAGAGAGAAAGAGAAACCCACACAAAGCAATCACCTCTACAAATAAAGAATTCGATGGAAAATATAAGAACTTGGGAAAGAAATGACCAGAAAATAAGACAAAACACAAGGAGTCAGATCTCAGGAGACAAGTTGAAAATGAAACAAACAGCATCACAGAAATGAAGACAAAATTTTAAGAAGCACAATGGAGAATGTACCTCATGGAAAACAGTCACAGACACAGAGGAAGAAATTAGAGATGTCATAAAAATAAGTGCAGCTCTGAGAAATAGGTGCAGGTTTAGCTAGAATATTGTAATTAGATAGAAATGGCAAAAGAGACTCAACATTTGTATAGCTGGAGTCTCTTAAGATGAAAGTAAAAAATGGAAAGAAAAAATATTTAAAACATGTAATTTAATGAAATTTTACTTATGTCAAAAGTTCATACCATGAGGTAAGAGACATTGACCTGGAATGGTCAATGTCGAGACAGAGTCAAGTGTATTTGTTAGAGGTAAAGATTTTTTTTTTTAATTTTTATTTTTTTTATTTTTTATAAACATATATTTTTATTCCCAGGGGTACAGGTCTGTGAATCGCCAGGTTTACACACTTCACAGCACTCACCTTAGCACATACCCTCCCCAATGTCCATAACCCCACCCCCCTCTCCCAACCCCCCTCCCCCCAGCAACCCTCAGTTTGTTTTGTGAGATTAAGAGTCACTTATGGTTTGTCTCCCTCCCAATCCCACCTTGTTTTATTTGTTCTTCTCCTACCCCCTTAACCCCCTATGTTGCATCTCCACTTCCTCATATCAGGGAGATCATATTAGAGGTAAAGATTTTTAAAACATTCTCCGGGCATTGGAGCAAAAAGATCAAACCTACTTAAAGAAATAAAAATTAAGCAGGCTTCAAACTCCAGTACGACAAAATTCCATGACCAAGTCATGGTGCAGTACTTAAAAAAACCTCAAGGGAAGAAAGTATAAGTCAAGAATTTTCTATGTGTCAGAATTGTCCTTCAAGTATAAAGATAATGCACAAAGGTTATGAACATGCAAAAAATAAGGAAATAAAGTTATCATGAGCCCTTTTTGAGGAAAATTCTAGAGGATGAACCTATGTTAGCCAACAGATGACTAGGAAAATTACAATAAAAGGCAAGGAACATTGAATATATTCACTCCAGAATTAACACTAGTCCACATTTGGAGATGAGAGCATGAACTATAACATAAGTCTTATTTGTTCTGACAATGTAGAAATGTTATAATAAGAAAAGTTTAGAAAAAGGTTAAAAGAAAGTGGGGAGTAAAATAGTTTTGCTCACTGTCTCACTGGAGAATAGTCAATAACTATTATTTCAAGCTATTAGAAAATCAACATAAGTATACAAAGGTAAACATAAAGAAACATAATATGAACTATAAAAAGGTGATCAGGGAAAAGGAATTGTGCCAGATTTGTAGTTCTTCCGAATAAGGAATTAATATATACTGTCTAAAGAAACAAAGTACTAAGGGGAGCCTATACAATTATAAATAAAGTTTTTATATATCAGAAGAAACATGCCCCAAAATTGAAGCAAAGAAAATATACCACTAATTAAAATGAAAGCGAGAAAGAGGAGAGAGAATCTAAAATAGCATGTCTAAGATAAATATACTTTTCATATTAATGTAAATAGACTAGACTTAACTTACTTACCAAAAGAATTTCAGAATGGAAAAGAAAAACAAAGGTATATGATGTATGGCTATCATACCAAAACAAAATAATTCAGTAAAGTTGAAAAAAAGAGGTGAGGAAAAGTATACTAAAGAAATGCCAGGGACACTGGGTGTCTCATTTGGTTAAGTGTTCAACTCTTGATTTCAGCTCAGGTCATGACCTCAGGTTTGTGAGATAGAGGCCTGCATCAGCTCCACACTAGGCATGGAGCCTGCTTAAGATTCTCTCTCTCTCTCACTTCCTCTCCCTCTGCCCTTCCCCCACTTTAAAAAAATGCCCCAAACTAAAAAGAGCCAACCAAATAAATAAATAAATAAATAAATAATTCCCCAACTCTCTAAAACAGGAGCACCCCCCAAAGTAACGGAACAAAAAGGGAACTAAATAAGACTCATGCTCTTAATATTAGAAATGGTAGAATTCAGGCAAAAACAAGGGGTTAAATAAAATAAAGGCAATTTTATCCTATACTGTGCAACTCCTGAGTTGTTAACAATTTAACAATTATGCTTACCTACATATCCAATAACATGGCATCCAAGTTTATAAAGCAGAAATTATATGGAATAAAAAGAAAAGGAGAAACATAAATAATAAGCAACTTTAGTTCACCTCTTTCAATCTTTGATAGTACAAGGGATCAAAAACATTGAGAAAAACAAAAGAGTTTGATTCACATGTAGATGAGATGGATATATGTCAAACATTATTTCTTAAAAATAGAGAATAAACCTTTTTTTAATGTGCCTCTTTCCTCTTTCCCTATATCCTTGCCAACATCTGTTGTTTCCTGAGTTGTTAATTTTAGCCATTCTGACTGGTGTGAGGTGGTATCTCCTTGTGGTTTTGATTTGTTATTTCCCCGATGCCAAGTGATATTGAGCAATTTTTCCTGTGTTTGTTGGCCATTTGGATGTCTTCTTTGGAGCAATGTCTGTTCATGTCTTCTGCCCATTTCTTGATTGGATTTTTTGTTTTTTTGGATACTGAGTTTGATAAGTTCTTTATAGATTTTAGATAGCAACCCTTTATCTGATATGTCATTTTAACTTCTTAAATGATTAAGAACACAAGGAGCCTCTTTTGTTTGGTCTTTGATCCACAGAGGACTCTTGAAACCTTGTGATTTCCTTCATGATAGCCATGTCTTTTGTTCTAATGAGATGAGTCTTGGTGGGCTCTTGGGTGGGAGCTGGTCACCAGAAAGACCAAAACTCGATTAGAAACTTGGAATTTTTAGCCCCCCCTCCCCCACCATCCTCTTATGAAGGGAGAAGGGTTGGAAATGGAGCTAATGATTCATCTTGCCTACATGATAAAGGCTCCATAAAAATCTTAATAGTAGCATTCAGAGAGCTTCCAAGCTGGGGAACACATTCATATACCAGGAGGGTGATGCACTCCTTCTCCATGGGGCAGAAGCTCTTGCACTTGGGACCCTCCTATACCTTGTTCTATGTATCTCTTCATCTGGATGTTTATCTGAATCCTTTAAGAAGCTAGTAAGCATACATAAGTGTTTCCCTGAGTTCTGCAAATTGCACTAGCAAATTAATCAAACCTAGGGAGGGGTTGTGGGAACCTCTGATTTATAGCTGACTGGCCAGAACCATAGGTGCCAACCTGGACATTTGATTGGTGTCTGAAGGGGGGTGGATAGTCTTATAGGACTGCACCCTTAACCTGTGGGATCTGACTCTATCTCCAGGTAGATAGTGTCAGAATGGAGTTAAGTTGTAGGACACCCAACTGGTGTTGCAGAGAATTGCTTGGTGGGGCCCCAAACCCCACATATTTGGTAATGAGAAGTGTTAGAATTGCTATAAACATGGTAGTAGTATGAGTAGTAAAGAATAAAATTTAAGAAAAAGAAAGTCAGACAATGCAAAGTATCTTCCAACTGGAAAATTAAAAAAAAAAAAAAAAAAGAAAGAAAGCTCTCACAATTTCAGGATAAATAATGACATGTAATCAATGTATAATTTCTTAATAATAAAACACCCTGATTCAGACTGCTTGACATATGAAATATAGTCAGAGAAATGACCAAAGGAAAATTCATAGTTTTAAATATATATATATATATCAATAAAAAGAATAATGTAGTAAATTAGATATCTAATTCAAAAAGTGAATAAAAGAGCTATAAACTGAAGAAAAGCATAATAAATTATTATAAATAAAATCAGAAATTAATGAGTTGGAAACTGAAAAGCAACAGACTAGAACTATAACCAAAAAATAGGATAAAATTACCAAAATATTGAATAAATAAAATTGTAGGTAACTCAAAGGGGAACAGTATCTTTTTAGGAGAACGGATAAACATATAAAAAATGATAGAAGAAATTACTACAGAATGATAGGAAAGTTCCAAATCTGACTATTTACTCAACTTTATAGAGAAAACTTTGAAAATTTGGTTTACGTCCATCATTTTCTAGAAAAGTACAATTTATCAAAACTGAACCCAGAAGAGATAGAACATGTATTATCATGCTAATTTGAAAAGAAGTAGATAAACTCACTAGGTTCTTTTTGTTTACTTAGAAGAGTTCTATGAAACTATTAAAGAATGTTATTTCAGCTCTTCAAGAATAAAGAATAAGAAGGAATAAATCCTCATATTTCTAATGAAGCAGGAAAGTGATTGACATCAAGGCCTAATAACAATTGTATAGAAAAGAAAGTTATAGGGGTGCCTGGATGGCTTTGTTGGTTAAGCATCTGACTTTAAGCTCAGGTCATGATCTCCTGGTTCTGGAATCAAGCCCTGTGTCAGGCTCTGCGTTCAGTGGGGCGTCCGCTTGTCTCTCTGCCCCTCCCCCACTTATGTGTGCACTCTTCTGCATGAACACACATACACACTCTCAAATAAATAAGCAAAATCGTAAAAAGAATAAAGTTGTAAATAACTTTCTATATAAATCTCACATATGAAGATTAATGTAAATATCCCCCCAAAAATCACTATTAAGGATTTGGTACCACATTAAAAGACTCAAAGATGTGAGCAAATAGATTTTATTCTAGTAATGCAATTAATGCAGTGTCTTCAGTATTATAACTCATGCTCATAACCTACTGTAATAACTGACCCAAAGGGAAAAATAGGCACAAAATATTTGATAAAAGTTAACATTTATTATTGCTCAAAATGATAAATCAATGGTTATCTTCAATATGACGATGTATATATGGCTTAGCTTTGGGCTAAGCATTAAGCATGATGTAAGCTTAATGAGGGAAACACATGAGATATTTCCACTTAGATCAGAAACTAGGCTTGGATGTCTACTGTGAGTATTTTCTAATATTCTATGGCAGGTGTTAGTCAATGAAATTGGATAAAATGAGAAATTAGAAGTATAAAAGTGAGGGAAAATAAGCCTATAAAAATTTGGATTCGATATGATGAGTAATCTAATGTAATTAACAGAAATCTATAATAAACAACATGAAAATTCATTAAGGTAGTGGAGTAAAAAGAAATAATGTGCAGAAATTTTACAGCTTTCATATATATAAACTATTGCCTGTTAGAAAACATAATGGAGGAAATAATCCCATTTACAAGAGCAATTAAAATGGTAAAATGTCCTGAGTAAAGCTAATAAAAAATGTACTGACCTATAGGAAGAAAACCTTAAAACAGTTCTAGAAAACATAGAACAAATGACCAAATAGAAAGAGGTATGATAGTATATTAATTCTATTGTGTTACCTGTCATAAAAAATTGAGCCTAAAATGTCTAGTAAGTTAAGTATAATTGAAACTGATTTCTTGCTCAGTCTGAGGCAATGCCCATCCACAAGTGATGAAGGGACCCAGTCTCCTTCCACCTTGTTGATTTCCTGTCTGCTAGAAATGCCTGGTCTTCTGATTCCAGCTTGTACAGGGAGAAAGAGAGCATGGCAAAGACATACTATTCATAAATACCTTGGCCTAGAAGTAACATAACAAACCTGCTTTCTCTTAGCTTCTTTCTACTCCCCTTCCCATGACCACCTGCAGGTAAGGGCAGGCAGAAAATGTGGTCCCTCCCTAAGCTGCCAGTTTTTAGTAGCAACCTTGGAACTATTTTGGTGAACAGCTAACCATCTCTAACACTCAGGTCCTTATATAGGCAGACTCAACACTTTTAAAATATCAATTCTCTCATACTAATTTTTAAATTTAAGGTAGTCAATATTACAAATGTTTTTTTGAAACAGTGTTTTAAAACTCTCATACCAAACTAAAAAACATGTATGGCTGGAAAAACTATGAAAAAAGAGGATAAATGAGGTGTAAATAATTTTATCACATACGAAATATTATTATTAAATCCTAGAGATTAAAATCATGGGGTTTCAGTGCATGAACTGATGAATGGACCAAAGGAAAATAGTTGAAAGTCCCAAATGGCTTAAAATGAATATGAGCAAGTTTAGAATATAGTAAGTGGGAGAAATGATAGAATACTAAGATAAACTCCAAAAAGATCGAAGATTTAAGAATAAGAAATAAAACCACACACAAAAAAGTAAAATGTAAGAACATTTTTAATCTTAGTGTGGGGAATATCTTTCTAATTATAATTCAATACTCATGGAGAACTAAAAAAAAGTTTGGTAATTAGATCACATAAAAATTTAAAAAAAAGTCCTGTGTGGCATTTTCGGTCTTTTAATGACATGTTTTTCATTTCAGGCCTGACAAATTATTCAATTTAATTGACGTAATAATAATAGAACATTTATGACCAAGTCCATGAATGAGCACTCAATGGTGACTACATTACAATTGCCTCCTGGTTGATGGTTTTACCACTGGTTGTAAGATCAGAGATCTAAAAGAACTTTGAAATACAGGGTAAATATCAGTAACATATGGTATAATATACATACTTTTTTTTCCTTTTTTAAAAATTTTTTATTTTTTCAGCGTAACAGTATTCATTATTTTTGCACCACACCCAGTGCTCCATGCAATCCGTGCCCTCTCCAATACCCACCACCTGGATCCCCCAACCTCCCACCCCCCACCCCTTCAAAACCCTCAGATTGTTTTTCAGAGTCCATAGTCTCTCATGGTTCACCTCCCCTTCCAATTTCCCTCAACTCCCTTCTCCTCTCCATCTCCCCTTGTCCTCCATGCTATTTGTTATGCTCCACAAATAAGTGAAACCATATGATAATTGACTCTCTCTGCTTGACTTATTTCACTCAGCATAATCTCTTCCAGTCCTGTCCATGTTGCTACAAAAGTTGGGTATTCCTCCTTTCTGATGGAGGCATAATATTCCATAGTGTATATGGACCACATCTTCCTTATCCATTCGTCCGTTGAAGGGCATCTTGGTTCTTTCCACAGTTTGGCGACCGTGGCCATTGGTGCTATAAACATTGGGGGTACAGAGGGCCCTTCTTTTCACTACACCTGTATCTTTGGGGTAAATACCCAGTAGTGCAATGGCAGGGTCATAGGGAAGCTCTATTTTTAATTTCTTGAGGAATCTCCACAGTGTTCTCCAAAGTGGCTGCACCAACTTGCATTCCCACCAACAGTGTAAGAGGGTTCCCCTTTCTCCACATCCTCTCCAACACATGTTGTTTCCTGTCTTGCTAATTTTGGCCGTTCTAACATATACATACTTTTATTACAGAAAGTAATGTGAGTATTCTGTGTACCAGTTTGAATCAAAGTGAGCAACTACCTGCTAATTGATCATTGACAACGTATTTAGGGTCTCAAAAGATTGTCATAATAATTTGTGTATCCTTCATTGAAAGATTATATTTGTAATCTTATCTAAAAAGAATATATCAGTAATAATCTTCGGCATAATCTTTGCTCTCGATTAAAATTTTCAGAACATGTGTACACACACACACACCCACTCTTGTGCATGTACAATACTCTTTCTCTCAATATGTCCCAGGTCTGAAAAGGACTAAACGTGTCCACAGCAGAGAGGAATAAGTGAGAGCATATTCATGAATCAGATTTTTGTTTTTAGTTCTATTGTGATGGTTAGTTATTTACCATAAGTAACAGCTTATGCCTTGGTTGCAGTTTTCAGCATGGAGAAATATTAACTGTCTTTATTCCTTCTGTGAAATACAAACTCTCCTGACTTACTCTTGAATAAATCTAACACAGTATCACATAATATCAAATACCGATTACTGAAATGGACACAGAAGACTTTATTTCTTCCAAATAAGCAGCAAATATTATCAACAGAAGAACACAGGATAGACCTAAACCACTGGTTCTGTCAACCAGAACTTCACCCAGTAGTACCACAAATAAGATTAAGCTCATTTGAAGATAAGCTCACTTGAGAAGTTTGACTCATTGTTTCTTTTCAAGATGACTGATTGACCCTCAGATCACATTTCAGGTTTTTTTTCTTTCTTTCTTTCTTTTTTTCCAAATGCCCTTTAGGATCACAAATTTGGTCCTAATCAATGCTTTTGAAATTTATTTTGGAGTAAACAGCAAGTCATCCGGCAGAATACCAAGCAATTCTGTTGAACCTGAAGAACACCGTGCTTGGCCATCAAATATACATGTTAATTGTTGTTTTCTGCCATAGGTCTTAGTTCAGCTTTTGTCCTTCACTTTGGCCCATGTGAAACGCTGGTTATAAATCTCAAGAGCTAGGAACGTGGAGCTGATGGCTCAATTTATTGCATCTAATACTAATAACATAGGTCTTCCAGAGGTGGCTTATAAATATTGATTTTCAAATGGAAACCACCAAAAAGCATATAAAAACCATTCTAAAAGCACAATTTTCTAGAAAAAAAAATTTTTTTTTTTTAATTTGAGGACTCAAAGAAATTTTCTAGCTGAGGGTGATTGACACCCTCTTTGCCTTTGTTTGGGCACTGGTGGCCTTCGGGTCTGTTGACAGGGCCCTGCTGCTAAAGAGTTAACCCTATTGGCATGTTTGTCATAACCCTGCCTAACGATCCCTTAAGTAAGCCACAAATCTTCCTTGCTCTGGATGACAGTTAATGAACTGTAAAAGTCTTGCACCAATATTTCTACTTCATCTGCAAGCTTGAAGAAAGCAAGTTTGTTTTTCATCCTCGAAAAGAACCAACTGTATTTCTTAGGCAGACAAGGATGATTTGTCTGTGTGGACCTCTTTTTAGTTAGGAGGACATCTTTTGAGTTTGGGAATTTGATTCGGAGGATCACAAGCTTTTTTCTCAAGATGTTTTATGTGCTTGGATGTGTTTTATTAGCTTAACTGTTCTGCAAGCTCTTCTAATGAAGTAACTCTGTGACCTTGAGCAAGTCACTTAACCTCTCTGGGCCTAGTTCTTTTGCTGTAAAATGAGAATTCTAATACTATATCACAAAATTCCTTAGGAGATCAAATGAGATATTATTATATTTTTAAAATATCATTAAACATTACCCAATTAATGCTCAGAAGTTTAAATCTGATTAATCTTCACACAATGTACGTATATATACAGGCATGCACACATATTTATATAAATACATATTCTATATGCTTTGAGGCAGTTCTACAAGGTATAATTGTTTTGGAAGACTAAGCAAAATGAATTATAATTTGCATGAGAAAACAACGATTTAGAAGCAAAAGTAATAATATATTTTTAAAAGCATCCATTGCATATTCTGGAATTGTTATATGCATGCCCCTAGTCACATTACCCTTTGTCTTAGATTTTGACTGGAGCTGCCTCACAGAAGTTCTAATGTCCTTCCAAATTGTTGTTTCAATTGAGCTCTGTTTCATATTTTAAAAAATGATACCATTAGAAATGCTGCTAATATTTTACTCCATTTCTAATTGACCCTCCTGTAATTTTTAAAACCTTTTTTAAAAGATTTTATTTATTTATCTGGGAGAGAGAGAATGAGAGAGGCAGAGACAGAGCATGAGAGGGGAGTGGGCCAAAGGGAGAAGCAGACTCCCTGCTGAGCAGGGAGCCCAATGAGGGACTCAATCTAGGATCATGAGCTGAGCTGAAGGTAGTTGCTTAACCAACTGAACCCACAGGCATCCCTCCCTTCTTCTGTGATTTTAGAAAGAATTCTGGTTTTTCAGTTGTTCTTACTTATCTTATCCTACTCAGCTGGGATTGGGCAGCACAATAGTCTTAAACAAAGTGTTCCAGGTGATTGTTGATGCATTTTCTGGGCTACTCATCTTTTTCAGGGTTCTACTAATTTCTTTTTTTTTTTTTTTAATTTAAATTAAACTAGCCAACATATAGTACATCACTAGTTTTTGATCTGAAATTCAATGATTCTTCAGTTGCATATAACACTCAGTGCTCACTCCATCACGTGCCTTCTTTAATGTCCATCACCCAGTTACCCCAACCCCCCCACCCACATCCTTATCTGCAACCCTCAGTTTGTTTCTGAGAGCCAAGAGTCCCTCATGGTCTGTCTCCCTCTCTGATTTCTTCCCACTCAGTTTTCTTTCCCTTTCCCTCTTGTCTCTGCACTATTCCTTATAATCCACATATGAGTGAAACCATATGATAATTGTCTTTCTCTGATTGACTTATTTCACTTAGCATAATACCCTCCAGTCCATCCATGTTGATGTAATGTTTTCTTAATGATATTGTTGTTTTCTCATGGTGGGTATTCATCCTTTCTGATGGCTGAATAATATTCCATTGTATATATGAACCACATCTTCTTCATCCATTCATCTGTTGAAGGACATCTTGGCTCCTTCCACAGATCTACTCATTTCATCATGAAATGTATCTTGCCAAATCCTAAGTTTCCTTTAAAGCAGATTTAACTCTACTTTCGTGCTGGAGAATTTGGTTAATGTAGATTTTTTTAGGTCTTACTGCAAATCACAACTTTTTTTTTTCCCACAAATCACAACTTTTAGCTGTGCTTAGAACACAGTCCACCACCAGATACAATTCTGTACATTTGGTGTAGAATCCAAAGAGTTTCTTTGTCTGGTAGAGTTGTCCATTCCTGTGGCTGAGTCTTTGTCTTTAAAATGTTGTTATTGGTAAGGCTTTTGTCATTGGCTATCCTATCTTCCAAAATTTCTTTATTCACTTTTTAAAAAATTCACTGAAGTCCATACTTTATTCAGATTTCTTTGTCTTTTAGTCTTTTGCCAGTATTCTTTTTCTGAACCAGGACCCCATTCAAGATACCATATTATATTTAGTTGTCATGTCTCTTGGGGCTCCAACAGACTATACTAGTTTCTCAGACTTTCCTTATTTTTGATGACCTTGAGAGTTTTGAGGAGTACTGATCAGATATTTTGTAGAATACCCCTCAATTTGGATTTCTCTGATGTTTTTCTCATGATTAGAATGAAGTTATGAGTTTTGGGGAGGAAGACCACAGAGGTAATAGGCATTCTCATCACATTGGGTACATACTATCAATTTGATTTATTGCTATTAATGTTGACCTTGATCACCTGGATGAGGTGGTATTTGTCAGGTGTTTCCACTACAAAGTTACTTTTTCCCCTTCCTGTTTCCATATTTTATTCTTTGGAAGGAAGTCACTATATGCAATCCACACTTAAAGAATAGAGTGTTACTTGTTACTTGTATATACAGAAATGATTAGAAATTCTTCAATATGGCAGACTTGTCCTTTCTCCCTCAATTATGTATTTATTCAATCATTTATTTATGTCAGTATGGACTCATGAATATTTATTTTACACTTTGCATTATAAATCAACACAACTTTATTTATTCTGGGGTTCACATTTTTCCAGCTTTGGCCATTGGGAACTCTTCAAGTTGGTCCTTGTGTCCTATTGACATAACTTCTATCATTTTTTAAAGAAGGTTTTTAAATTTTAATTTATTTGACACAGAGATAGAGAGTACAAGTAGTCAGAGCAGCAGACAGAGAGAGAGGGAGAATCAGGCTCTCCACGGAGCAGGGAGCCTGATGCTGGGCTCAATCCCAGGACTCTGGGATCATGACCTGAGGCGAAGGCAGATGGTTAACTGACTGAGCCACCCAGGTGCGCCTTGCTTTGTTTTTTAAAGCTCTCTCTTACTTTCTGACATTACAAGATATTCCAGGTTCATCTTCTATATTTCCCTCACCAGTCCTGGAATAAGACCTTTTTCCAAGGAGCCTTCATTCTATTTATTGCAGAATGATATTAGAAACCAAGATGTGGGCCCTAGGTATACTGATTGGGTGGTGATGTTTCTTTTAGGGCATCTCTGCTGACAGAACAAAGAATTATATTTTTATATAATAAATAATATACATACACTTATTTTTATTTCTGTATTTGACCCTCTGTATCTGTATTAGCTAAACAGGACTTCATACTGATATCTCCAATCCTAACCCATTACCACATGGATCATTCTAGACTTCTCTCCTTCTTATCTGTCATCTCCCACTCCAATGGTGAAGAACATGGCTCCCACCATCTGCCATTTGTCTACTGAATTGTTCCAGTAGGAACGTACAGGAGTGTGTACTCTGGTACACATGTCGAATAGTATCAGAATTGTTAACTCATACTCTTGTGGGAACAACCTTATCCATCACAATACAGTACTTCTTAATATACAGTTTCTCCTGACATTAGTCTTATAATCTTTACTTATTTCCAAAGTGGCTCAAGTCCTCACCTTTCCCTCACCTCCTTCATTAATGCAGTTGTAATTCAGTCAGATTTGTTTTGTTTTGTTTTACATTCTTCATTTCTTCCTGTGATCTCTTGGGTCCCTTAATGATTTTTTAAAATCTGCCTTCATTCAATTTTATTCTTTCAAAACTGTATGACCTATCAAAATAGATAATTTCCTGCACATTTTTATCCTGAGTTTGTTGGGTTTTCTGGCACAAACCCACATACATGCTACTACTTCTTTACCTGAAAAATCAAGTACATCCAAAGCATATGCTCTCTGTATTAGTCAGTGTGCTTAGTTGTAGAGAATAATCCACTCCAGGTAGTTAGAGTTATAATGAAAGACAATATATAACAGCAGAAACTACAATCATATAATGACTAATAATGTATTTGCCGTGTGTCAGACTGTATTCTACATGCTTTACATATATTCATTCTTTTATGCCTCACAGGAACACTATAGGATAGCGACCTCTTTTCTCCAGTTTTTGGACAAGGAAGCTGATGCATAAAACAGTTAGATACTTGCCTGAGATCACACCATGAGTCAGTGGTTGAGGTGGGGCTGGAGCCCAGGCTGCTTTCTCTAAGTCCCAGAGGCACTGGAAGGGGTAGAGGGAAACTGGAGGCTGATTTCCAGAGCAGTTCCTAGAAGTATCTTGCGGAAGTGGCCTACTGAAGGAGCTGCTGCGGCTGTTGCCACTCTCAGAAACACACTGCCCCAGACATGATCCAAAAGTGGCCTCTGCTGCTGCTACTTCTACTTCCAGTCATAGAAACATGCTTCTGTCACTGCCCTAGGCTGCAAAGTAGAAATGGCATCCTTGCTCATTTTCTTACTTCCAAATCAAGTGGGTCTGATTCGAGGAACTTAAATCACATGTCTGAACCTTAGTACCCCAGGAGGCCAAGACTTGCATATATTGTACTAGGCCATCATATTGTTAGCGCTATTCAAAGGGTGGTTGATCATCCTTGTAATCAGACAGCATCAAGAATATGAAGCAATGTGGGTTTTACAAAAAAAATTATTAAGACTTTGTTTTTTTATTGCAGTTTAAAGTACACAGCAAAATTGAGGGGAAGGTACAGAGATTTCCCGAATACTTCCTGCCTCCATACGTGCATAACCTTCCCCATTATCAACAACCTGCACCAGAGTGGTACATTTTTTTTAAAGATTTTTAAAATTTATTTGAGAGAGAGAGAGCTAGCAAGAGAGAGAAAGAGAGCACAGAAGGGGGTGGAGGGGGAAGCAAGCTCCCCACTGAGCAGCAAGCCTGATGTGGAGCTATATCCCAGGACCCTGAGATCATGACCTGAGCTGAAGGCAGAAGCTTAACCAACTGAGCCACCCAGGCATCCCCAGAGTGGTACATTTTTTATAATTGATGTACCTGCATTGACACATCATAATCACCTAAAGTCCATATTTTATATTAAAGTTAACTCTTGCCTGTTATACATTCTATGAATTTGGGGAAATGTGTAATGACATGTGTCTATCATTATGGTATCACAGAGAGTATTTTCACTGCCCTAAAAATCCTCCGTACACCACCTCTTCATTCCTCTCCCATTCCAGTCCTCCCACTCCAATCCAATCCAAAAAAACTGTGTGGGTTTTTTTTTTTGTTTTTTTCTTTACTGTTTTTATAATTTTGCTTTTTCCAGAATATCATATAGATGAAATCATATAGTGTGTAGCCTTCTTAGATTGGCTTCTTTCACTCAGCAATATGCATTTCAAGTTTTTCCATGTCTTTTCACATCTTGACAGATCATTTCTTTTTAGTACAGAAAAACATTCCATTGTCTGGATGTGCCATAGTTCATTCATCCATTCACCTGCTGAAGGACATCTTTGTAGCTTCTAAGATTTGCCAATTATTGGGGCACTGTGAAGCATCTGACTCAATCTGTTAAGCATCTGACTCTTGATTTCTGTGCAAGTCATGATCTCAGAGTCGTGGTATTGAACCTGGCATGGGGCTCTATGCTCATTGCAGAGTCTGCTTGTCCCTCTCCTTCCACTCTTGCCCCTGCTTGTGCTCTCTCTCTCTCAAATTATTAAATAAATAAAATCTTAAAAAAATAAGATTTGGCAATTATGAGTAAAGTTGCTGTCAACATCCATGTGCGAGTTTTTGTGTGGGTACGGTTTTCAGCTCCTTTGGGTAAATATAAGGGAGCATGACTGCTGGATTTAACGGTAAAAGTAGGTTTAGTTTGTAAGAAATCTCCAAGTTGTCTTCCAAAGTAGGAGTACTATTTTGCATCACCACCAGCAATTTATGAGATTTCTTCAGAGCGGAACATGCATCCATGAGAAAGGGGGTTCCCACCAAGAGAATTCTGAGTCTGTGATCCTAAAGCAGGCACAGAACAGTGGAAGGAAGACATAGCAAGACCTGTGCTTTCAGACTGGATCCACTACTGGTTTTTCTAACCTCTGACAGATCAACTCACCTCTCTCAGCCTCAGTTTTTTCTCTAAAAGATGTGGATAACCAAAACTGCACTATCCACCATAGAGGGTTGATCTGAGTCCAATGAGACAGTATGGGTGAAAAAGTTCAAACATTATAAAGCACTATGTAAGCTAACATTGAAGCAGAAAGCATATTCTATTTGTACTAGGGTTCTTCAGAGAAACAGAACCAAGAGGAGGAACACACAAACACACACACACACACACACACACACACACACACGCACATGAGGTTTAGTATAGGAATTTGCTCATGTGGTTATAGAGGCCAGGAAGTCCTATAATCTGCCATTTGCAAGCTAGACAACCCCGAAGCTAATGGTATAATTCCGTCTGAGTTTGAAGGCCTGAGATCCAAGAGACTGTCAACGTCTTAGTTCACATCCAAAGGCCCAAGAACCAGGAGCACCAGAGCACTGATGTCCAAGGGTAGGAGGAGATGAATGTCCCAGCTCTAAAGAGAGCACATTCGCCCTTTCTGTACCTTTTTGTTCTATTCAGGCCCACAGTAGTTTGGTTGATTCCCACCCATGTTGGAGAATTTTACCATCTATCTGGGCATCCCTTACTCCTGTCATGGAAATTAGGGGCTACATAGTTTTTCCAGCCCCAATTTTAGCTTTACTAAGAAAACCTCATCAGAGCATTGAGACAGTTTTCTGAAGGTCACATTCATGTCTCTGGGCCCAGGGACCTGTTTCTTCTTACCATTCCATCATGTACATGTTTCCCTATTCCTCCAAACCGAGAACTCAAGTTTCAACAAAAACTCTATTCTGTTCACATTTCCAGATCAGCCCAGGACGGAGTCTTCTACAGTTCCACTCAGGTGTGTAGTCTTTCTCCCCCTGACAGTGTACTTTTTGGGTGCCTTTCCAGGCATGTGGGTGGGACAGCTCTAGTTGGAATGCTCTGGGAGGGAAAAGTCAGCATTCCCGGTAGGGTCTGCTTTTCCCAGGCCCCTCACACTGCCTTTGTCATGATCATCAATTTTGTGTTTTCCAAAGTGTGTTCCTCAGGTTACCAGGTCCCCAAGGGAGTCCATACTCAAAAAGCATCTGGATTTGTATTAGTTTGGGAAACAGGGATGTGCAACCCCCCTTATGGGGAGTGATAATGACTGTTAACATACCAAAGGCCTCAAAGATCCTATAACAAAGAAAAGTTGTTTATTATTTACTATTATTTAATCCAGAAATCTCAAAATGTAATTAGCATTGAAACACTCCTCTTCCCCGTGCCCCCACCCAAGAAACACCTATCAGCATCCTGTTTTTTTTTTTTTTAAAGATTTTATTTATTTATTTGTCAGAGAGAGAGAGAGAGCACACAAGCAGGAAGAGTGGCAGGGAGAGGCAGAGGGAGAAGCAGGCTCCCCGCCAAGCAAGGAGCCCAATGCGGGACTCGATCCCAGGACGCCAGGATCATGACCTGAGCCGAAGGCAGCAGCTTAACCCACGGAGCCACCCAGGCGCCCCAGCATCCTGGTTTTTAATGGTGAATGAATCTAACCTTCAAATCCCACCCTCTCGTACCCCTGTATATGGAGGTCCAGAGGTGGGAGGAGACTTCTATGCATTAGAACCACCTGGGAAACTTAGGCTGCCCCGTACTAATGAAATCTCCATTTCTGGGGGTGGGTCCCAGGCATCAGTACTTTGTAAAGCTCCCCACCCATGGGGCTCCAATATAAGGCCACGGCTGAGACCCACTGGGTGTAGAGGAAATCACTTTGACAATGACATTCAGGGCCACAGCCTGCCACTGCCAGGTGAGTTAGCCTTTTACATAATAGGCCCAAGCTTATTATCTCGCAAGAAGTAGGAAGAATGTAAAATTTTCATTTTGACTAAGTGGAAATATCTACGGAAGGCAACTTTTATTTGCAAAGGTTCATATGACACATAAACGTGGGTTCCACTTTACATATATTATCACATTCAATTCTTGGCCCCATGGGGTAAAGCATTTTTCATCACCATTTTACAGAGGAGGAAACGAAGCCCTGGGGGATGGGACTTAAGCTAATGAAGAACCTGCCTACCTAGTAAGTGAGGAAACTGGGATCTCAGTTGGTGTCCCTCCCAAATCCCTAACTAGAGCTGTTCTCCCTTCCATGACCCTCTGGGTAGCAAGATGAGACTGGTCACAGAAACATTAAGAAAACATCCCTGATAGCTTAGGTAGGGAGACCCAATATCTCTCCCAGCCAACCACTTGTCTTCATCTCCAGGAACTAGATGGAATTTCTCACTGATGAAACCAACAAAATAGAGGACCAGAGATCACCCTTCTTCCCCCGGGAGATCAGCAGAAAACTGGACAGAAAACCAAAGTCTCTGATGTTTTGCAGATGTGTGGGGTGGAAGCATGGCAAATTGCCTGGAATAGGGAGCTGTGGGAGGCCTGGCTTAATGTGGGGAGAGGAGTGGGTAAGTGGGCAGCACATCTAATCAGTAATGGGCAAAGCAGAGAGGACTCCTGGAGGAGAAGAGCTGCAAGCCACACAGGGGGACACTCCAGAGCAGTCTGGCCCAGTGCACGTTCAACTCTGCCTCTGCCCACGGAGGGGTGTGGGGGGGCGGTGAGGCAGGTGAAGTGGAATCTAGAACAGTGAGGGCATGAGTGGGTTCTACCATTTGATGGTGACTTCAATCAAGTAATTGGTCCTGAGGAGGAGCTCCCTACAGACAAAGATGCGTAAGAGAAACTACGGAAGTCAACCCAATTCCCCTTTACCGGGTGAGATCAGCATTGAATCACCTGGAAGGCTTGTTATAGGACAGATGGCTGCGTTCCACCCCCAGTGTCTGATTCAGCAGGGCTGGGGAGGACCAGAAATAAGCATTTCCAAGTTTTCAGGAGATTTCCATGCTGGTAAGAGAACCATCAGCTACACATGTCCCTGCAGAGGGTCGGGGGATGGGTCTGGCAGTGTGCCATTTGGGATGCACTTTGGAAAAAGCTCCTTGAGTCCAGTCCTTCTTCTGTGCCTCCTGTGACCCCTGCTGGGAAGGATTCCCTTGCTCATTCCTGCGCTCTCACTCTCCTGCCCTTTCCCTCACTCCTTCCCTCACACCAGTCAGTGCCTCTGGCTTTGTACTCTAAGCTTCTAACCTCACGGGTCTCCAACCACCCTGTGCATGAGGAGTCTGGCCAGCAAAAATGCTTTCCTTTCTTTCGCCACAAATCCTTCTATTTTCCAAGACAGGAGGAGGCCCACAGGGTTTGGGGGTCCTACCAGCTCAGGAGAGCCAGAGTTCCGGAACCCGCACTTCTTTCCAAGGAGATTTTAGCTTGAATTCGGGACTGTGACTAAACCCCATTCCCACCCACAGGTCTGCCCCCCGAAGTTCAGAGGGATTATGCAGACGAGGCCTTGAGGCCCGCCCTGAGCTTCTAAGAGTTCCCCCGGGCAAGTATGCAAATGGGGTGGAAACAGTGAAATAGTGACCCCTGGTCTACAGGAACAATGTCAAAGCTGGCTTCGTTTACTCTGTGCTGCTCTTCTCTGCCCGCTTACCTCAGTGTCCTCACCTGGAAAAGACACGTGCTTGGTGTTAGGCACCAAGTAACTATCCTGACGCTCGCTTTGGCAGCTGCTAGTTAAAAATCATGTTACATGATCGTTCCCTGCACTGTATTATACACGAAAAACATATGTCAGTGAGCTTCGAGAGCAGGCGGGAGGCCTGAAGGGGATAACCTCAAATGGGAGAGGCAGAATGGAAAATCGCACCCTCACCACAGAATTTCTAATTTGTAGTTTATCATTCAGGATACTCCGCCTTTCCGAAGCACTTTAAAGCAGACAGTCTGGAATGCAAACAAAGGGATTAAAAAAAAACAAAACAAAACTGCAGGGTGTATCCTCTGCCTTTCCCAACTGTTGGCTTGCGTGTCCCCTAAGCCTCCAAGATGAAAAGAGAGATGAGGAGGTGGGAGATAGTAGGCTGATTTGCATATTTGCCGCCCTGTGGTTTCCTTCCAGGCTAGGTGACAAAGAGGGGTGTTTGCTACCATCAGAAGTCTTGGTCCTTTATCCCCATACAGGGACACAAAATAATACACATAAGAGGCCCAGCAATGCATCAGGCATTCTGTAAGGCACTGTGCTTATATAGCCCGTTCGGTCTTTACAATGTCAATGAGGAAAGTATTCTTAGTTCCATTTTCCAGCAGAAGAGCAGAGGTGGGTCACGTGCTGGAGGTCACAATTAGTAAGCTGCAGAACTCCATTTACAGTCCTATAGGCTTCGGGCCATCTGCACTGGCCCCTATGCTAATTTGCCTTCAGTGCCTTCAGTGAGTTTCCAGGTCCCATAACTTATGAGTTCATCTTCCCAATTGCCTCCAGGTTCCCTAAACTGGGCTGGTCTCTCCCAGAATTCCTTAAATCCCACTTTACTGCCCACTACCTCTTCCTCTTCCTCATCTCTTGGGGCACTCCCTGTGACGGCCCTGTAGGGGTGTCTCAGTAAGGATGACGAGTAGTAGCTTAAAAAAGACCTGTGGACTAAGGTCTTCAAGGGGTCTAGAGGGGAAGGAATGCAGAGTCCATGGTTCTTGGGCCAAGAATCTTGTTCTCCTCTGAGAGAAGAGGGAGAACAAATTGGAACAAATGAAGAAAATTTTGTTGGGAAATGTGAAGAAAGGAGCTGGGGAGTTCAGTGTCTCATGGCTTCTATTTTCTTTGAGTAATGAGAGCCACTGTTTCTTGTGGTGTCTCCTTTTAGATCTCATTTCATTTGAATATCAGTCTTTAATCGGTGTTTTGAGCTTCATGGGAAGGGAGGCCCTGGCTGTGAGTTCTGAATTCTGCTCTTTAGGCTACTAAATATTAGCCATCAGCTTCCCTAAGGGAGTCTGTAAGAGAAGTTTTATTCAAAAAGATCACACTAAACCCCAGCAACTACACCTCACACTAAACCACAACAACTACACCTCACATGACCAGGGAGAGAGACCATATGTCCAGGTGATTGATTAATGACTCGTCTGTCCAGCTTTTGAAAAGAAAATTCAACATTTTGGGGTAAAATATTTCTTCAATACATTGAAGACTTCACTTTCTCTTGAAAGGAGCAGAGTAAACTTAAACACATTCTTGTCCATTTATGGACCAAGATTCTCCTTATATTCATCCAAATCCAACCGGGCTGTGAAGTTGGGAGCATCTCAAAGGTCTTAAGGTTTCAAAGCTATGAGGTATTTTGGCTTTGTGTCAGCTTTTTGTAGTTTTGGATCTCCTCTCCGTGGTCATGCTCTGTATAGTGTGTAAATAAGTGTGCATGCGTGTGTAGATAGAGAAATCTATATAATGCATGTTGCTATGTATTTTAATGGCAAATTTTTATTATAATAACTACTGTTTTTCTTGAAATTGTACATGAGTTTCATGGACCCCTTTTCTTATCTTTCTCTAAGCAGATAAAATCTGAAAGATTGTTTATAGACTGCCTAGTGACTCTGCAAGTTTTTAATTGCTTTTCTTTTGGTACCAACAAGTGGAGGCGCCATTTTTTCTTTGGATAACACCAGGGCTTCATGCCAGTAATTGATTTTGTAATCAGTCCTTCTGGTGGCACTTTAAATTAATGTTCTCACATATGGATTTAATTGGAATTTAATAAGACAGTTAGTGCATAGTAAGTAAAAACCACGTGATACTCAAGACATATTTACTGAAGATTAACCACCATGGAGACACAAATCTATTATGTGGAAACCCCAATAAATATTTTTAGAATGCTAAACCGTATGTAAACATTGTGTATTGCTTCAAGTAAATCCAGACCTGCAGCTTCATTTGTTATTCTCTCTTCTAAGTAAATATAGCTGTTTACTACAACTAAATTCATTTTCCTCTTATACAATCCGTTTAGCCAAATTCAGAGCGAAGGGGAAAATAGAGTCAACCTTAATGTAAAGCAGACTTTCTTACTCAGTTAAGGCTGGGGTGGGGTCCGAGAATTTGCATTTCTATCAAGTTCTTGGGTCCTACAGGGGTCTGGTGACCACACTCTGGGGGATAGCACTGGTGTCAAGCACAAGGTTAAGAAAGACTTTGATTTCCTCCGCCCTAATTTAATGTCTGGTCTTAGGTAAAATCTACAGTAATAGTTTGAAGATGACCGCACATTTTTGTCACTGTCCCTATTGAGAAGTGGAGCTTATTTCGTCTTCCTTTTTATCTGGACTAGTTCTGTGATTCCTTAATCAACAGAATATGGAGAACGTGATGCTTTAACAGGACTGGTAGCTTCTACTTCCTCGCTCTTGGGGGCCCTGCTGCCATGCTGTGGGTTATCCCAAGCAGGGAGGTTCACATAAAGAAGACTTGAGACTACTGGCCTCCACGTTGGCTGAGCTCCCAGGCAACACTGAGCACCAACTTGCTAGCCACATGGGTGAGCCTTCCTCAAAGCACTGCTGCCTCTGTTCACACACATGAGCAGAGACAAGCCATTCCTGCTGAGTCCTGCCCAAATGGCAGAATCGGAGAAAATAACTGGTTTATTTAGAACTGTTTTGGGATGGGGTATTGCACAACAATGAATAACCGAAATTTACCTGCCCAGAAGAGGATGGAGGCCCAGGAGTCTTTCCAGGTAAGTCAGGCATAGATTTTGACTTTTCCCTTTAGAGAATGTGTTGTAACATCCAAAGAATAATGCCAACCAGTTGAGTCATGAGTGAGCAAGTGTTCGTTTTAGGATGTTAGTTTTTTTCAATTTGCCAGTCCCTGTAGACAGTCCCTGTAGACAGTTTGACTTTGTATGGGAGTGAACAAGGGAATTACTTCAAGGTGTTGGGCAAAGCTTCCCATCCCTTCACATACGAATCTGGGGGGTCACTAGTGCCTGCATTTCCACAAGATGACTCAGTTCTCTTGCCTTGAATAAATGACACTTTGCTGTTAAAATGCAAAGAACAATGGTTGATTTACCACCTTAATTCTTAGTGGCCATTTACAAATTAAAATCCCTGCTCTATTTCTTCTTCCCTAAGAGTGGGCAGGTCCAATTTCTTCACAGGGGGCAAGGATGATCCCTTATCACCAGTCAGAAGTCTTGCGTGTATTTATGTAGGAATTGTGTTCTTTCAGTATAGAAGAAATGTCACTGTCCTACCTGCAGCAGATTCCATGCCTAGAAGAAGCAAAGAAGTTGAAAATAGATTCACTTATGGAATAAAGGTCAGACTTGGAAGATTTACACTATTGATCAAGAAGCTTACATTCAACTTTTTTTTTTAAGATTTTATTTATTAGAGCCACCAGGTGACCCTATATTCAACTTTTAACGTGTATGGCCCTAAACACTATACTTAGCAGTTATCATTTACATAAATACAGTATGCTGTGTATTCACTGTCCATAATTTGTTCAAAGAGACAAAAAGGGTATCAGTTGCAGTGTGATCTTAGACGTCCAATTCAGGAAAGTAATATATTGTTGTGCTCTGTAATATGTTCCCACTGTATTTCCATTACAGCCACCAGAAAGCAAAGCAGTATTCTTATAATAAGGGATGTTCTACTTAGTTCGGCAGCTTATTACCCAGAATACCCATTGTGTGTAAGACAGTCTGCTGTGCACTGCAGGGGATTGAACGATCTCAGTGATCTCAATGAAGTCTAGTTGGTGTAATAAAAACAGAATAAAAATGACTTCAATTCTAGCCAGACTACTGGCAACGTCAGAGGTATAAAGTATTGTAGTATTGTAGGTTTCAAAGAAAAAACTGCTGTGATCTAGTCGGGGGAGACCGAGACACCTCCTTAAAGGATTCGCTGCAAATATAACAATAAAAACAAGGCTCCCTTATGCTAATATCGCAATTTATACCTTATGAAACACTTTTGCATGTATTAGGTTGTTTGACTTCTGCAATACAGAGGGCAGTGAGTGATTCTAAAAGCATGTGCCTCAGACTGGCCGCATCAGCGTCTCCTGGAAGCTTGTTGGAAATGCACGTTCTTGGGTCCCACATCAGACCCACTGAATCAGAAACTCTAGGGTGGCACACCCCCAATTCCCACTAGCAATCTGTGTTTTCACACGCCCTTCACCTGATTCTAATGCCTGCTAAAGTTTGAGAACCACTGATGTAGGATCCTTTTGATTTCAGAGTATTCTTTTGATTTCACATAGAAAATTAAGAATTATCGAAGTTGTACTTCTGCAACTTCTAGAGCGATTGCAGAAAACCCAATTCCAAAGCGATTTTGGGTTGAAGGTACATCTTTCTTTGGAATTGAATCTTGAAGAATGGGGAAGATTTTCACAGTTGAATATGACTGAGTATTGGGAGTGTGGGGGAGGCTGGGGTTATTTCGACAGATGGACAACTAGCCTTGAATCTTGAAAGATGTATTTGGGGAAACCTTGGCTTTTAGATTCTTCCCCCCAAGAAATATGTCCTTGAATGTTTGTTTTGTTCTGTGTGTTTTTTTTTTTCTAAAGATTTTATTTGTTTATTCGACAGAGAGAGATCACAAGTAGACAGAGAGGCAGCCAGAGAGAGAGAGAGGGGTGCATTCCCACCAACAGTGTAGGAGGGTTCCCCTTTCTCTACATCCTCGCCAACATCTGTCATTTCCTGACATGTTAATTTTAACCATTCTGACTAGTATGAGGTGGTATCTCATTTGATTTGTATTTCCCTGGTTTTGATTTGTATTTCCCTGAGGTCAAGGGATGTTGAGCACTTTCTCATGTGTCTGTTGGCCATTTGGATGTCTTTTTTTGCAGAAATGCCAGTTCATGTCTTCTGTCCATTTCTTAATTAGATTATTTGTTCCTTGGGTGTTGGGTTTGATAAGTTCTTTATAGATTTTGGATAGTAACCCTTTATCTGATATGTCATTTGCAAATATCTTTTCCCATTTTGTTGGTTGTCTTTTGGTTTTGTTGACTGTTTCCTTTGCTGTGCAAAAGCTTTTAATCTTGATGAAGTGCCAATAGTTCATTTTTGCCCTTGCTTCCCTTGCCTTTGGCGATGTTCCTAGGAAGAAGTTGCCATGGCTGAGGTTGAAGAGGTTGCTGCCTGTGTTCTTCTCAAGGATTTTGATGGATTCCTTTCTCACATTGAGGTCCTTCATTCATTTGGAGTCTGTTTTCGTGTGTGGTATAAGGAAATGGTCCAGTTTCATATTTCTGCATGTGGCCGTCTAATTTTCCCAACACCATTTGTTGAAGAGATTGTCTTTCCATAGGACATTCTTTCTTGCTTTGTCAAAGATTAGTTTACCACAGAGTTGAGGGTCCATGTCTGGGCTCTCTATTCTGTTCCATTGATCTATGTGTCTGTTTTTGTGCTAGTATCATACTGCCTTGATGATTACAGCTCTGTAATGGAGCTTGAAGTCCAGAATTGTGATGTGTGGGCTACTTCTTAAATGGTATAAATACCATTGGTACACTTGGTAGAATTTCTCATCTGGGGTTATACATAATGGTACAAGAACAACTATATTTGTATATATACCAGTGGCTTTAGTAACTTCCCAGTACTCTCATTGCATAGACTCTCTTTTGGGCACCAAATTGTCTTTTTTTCTTTTTCTTTTTTTTTTTTAAAGGTTTTATTTATTTATTTGACAGAGAGAAATCACAAGTAGGCAGAGAGGCAGGCAGAGAGAGAGGAGGAAGCAGGATCCCTGCTGAGCAGAAAGCCCGATGTGGGGCTCGAACCCAGGACCTGGGATCATGACCTGAGCGGAAGGCAGCGGCTTAACCCACTGAGCCACCCAGGTGCCCCCAGAAGCAGGGAGCCCCCTGTGGGGCTCGATCCCAGGACCCTGGGATCATGACCCGAGCTGAAGGCAGATGCCCAACTGACTGAGCCACCCAGGAGCCTTTTTTTCTTTTTCTTTTCTTTCTTTCTTTCTTTCTTTTTTTTTTGTCTATTGTCTAATCTTCAGTCCTTGATAACCTAGAATGTCAGATTTTTAATAACCTTATGACCTGAATCTCACCATCTTTATTCATTTGTAAAGATACTGACAATGATGTGAGGTAAAATTGAATGTTGAGTAAATGCTTTCTTGTGAAAAGTAAATGCTTCACTTTTTAATATGACCATTATATAACTATCTCCTTTGGCCATACCATTACTTGAATAGTGTTCAATCAGATTTGGCCTTGGAAATTATTGAAGTAAGGCTGCAAAGTGTTGTTGTCGGTAGCAGCTTTAAGCAACAAGCCTTGATGCTTGAAAGGTCTTCTGTTGGTTCTTCTTTATCTACCCAGTTATACTGATGCTTTAAACTACTGAGTCCAGCAGCCAATACTCAGCAAGGCTGGCACTGAAAAAGCAATGCATATGGCTCCACCTGCTGGTCATATACACTCTAGACCAGGGTGTGCTCGTTGGTCACTGACATGTTCCTTCAATTGAGTGTTTAACCCAATCTTTGTCATGTTTTTGTTTTGCTTTGTTTGTTTGTTTTAAGTAAGCTTCACGCTCAGCTAGGAGCCCAGTGCGGGGCCTGAACTCTTGACCCTGAGATGGAGACCGGAGCTGAGATCAAGGGTCAGACTCTCAACTGACTGAGTCCTCTAGGAACTCCTTTGTCATGTTATATAATTGGACTCCTTTTCTGTGTGTGCATTTCTTGGACTGAATCTTGCCTTCAGCTGAAGCTAGGTGGAGATCAAACATACTGTCTAGCTCTTCCCGTCCCTCTCTCCCAGAGCTGGTTCATGCACCTCACTGGCTTGGATTGTCCTTCTGTCTCCACTTGGGGGCGTCAGAAGGGTCTTTAACCAGAGCATGGGGCCCTCCCCTCATCTACTAACTGCCACGTTTGGAAGGCAGTATCTGTACCTTAGTGTTTGACCAGTTTCTTCCTTCTCCATGGATCATGGGTGTTGACTTTTCCTTTTAAAACTTTGCCACAAGCAACCCACTTACCACTTAACAAGAGGAGATTTATTATATTTAACCAAAAGATAAGATGTTTCTGTGGTAATACTCGACATCAGCAGAAGTGCTGTCCCAGCTATCAGCGCCTCCCTGGGCATCTCTTCCTCTACCATCACTGTACAGTAACTGTGGGTCCAGCTTTCACCTTCCAGAACATGACCCCAAAAGGGCAGTCAGACACCACAGTCATCTGCTGAGATGACCTCCTGCTACTCCAGCCAGTTTCCTACGCAGGGCAGTTCAATGGACCGGTTCTGTTGCCATTCAAACCAGCTCTTAGCCATCTAGTGATTGGTCAGTTTGAGCATCAGATTCAAATATTTCTCAAATTATTAGAAAGCAAGGAGGGAATAATAAGATCAGATATTCCAATTAAAATCTGGAATTATTTGTGGGCGTGGAGCTCCCAAACAGGTAAGATTATTTGTGTCATCCAAAGATCTGGATGCTTTATTCCTTTTTCAAAAAATCTTTAATTGAGATGTCTCCACAATATCTCCATGAGAACCAGACTCATTTCTCTGTTTTCAGAAGCTTATTTAGTATCCTAAAGATTATAGTGGATAACAATTTAGGCACAGAAAAAAGTCTATATGTGCATGTACCCATGTGAGTTCCATGTTAGAAAGAGCCCTTGAAGTCTGCTATAGGATTTCAATGCCTACTCTTGTTACTGTCTGGGAAATCCTATTATCCTGCAGTCTTTGTCAGGGACTCATTGGATGCAGCTACTGGCTGAGCTAGAAACCAGATTGGCCAGACCCCTGCACATCGCAATATGAACCACTCTCTGCTGTGCTACAGCAGCGAGCCAGAGCTGGGTTGGTTTCCCAGTCCTGCCTCTTCCTGCTTTCCTTTCTTTCCCGCTAAGCCTGTGTTGCAAAGGTTCTGGCAGCCTCATACCTAGAGACAGAACCAGTGAGTCATCATCTCATGTCAGAAAGGGGGCACACCATAAGCCACTTGATTGGCACCCATTTGATCGTCTATTATGGCATTTCTGGAATCATGGGTAACAGAAGTTATTTTGCAGCTAAGTTTGAGTTCCATTTCCTTTCCTTTGTATCTTCCTCATTCCTTTCTTCTGGGGAAATAAAAAAATCATATATATTTGCATTAGAGGCAAACAAATTCAAAATGCTTGCAAACCACATTTTTTCCTCATAAGATGAAAACAGATTTAACAAAACCCCTAGACAAAGAGAGCGATTCCCTGTTTATTCAATAGAAAAAATAACAATGAGCAAAATGGCTGTGCTTTTTAGGTGCTAACATACTCATATCCAGGTATATTTGCAAGATAAGACTATAGACACAGCTTTCTGGTTTCCATTCTGATACTAAATCAAAGCTGCGCAGGACAGTGGGGACTTGGGGTGAATTTTATTCATTATATTCTACATCAATGTCACCTTAGTCTCTAGTTAAAAACTTAGTTTCCCTGGCTTGTCCTCTGAACATGGGGTAAAGTTCAACAACCTGTATTTCTTTAAGGCAGTGCCCCAGATTATTCTTGGAGTCTGCCAAATTAAGGGAACACTGTCCTAAAGGAACCATGCCTGAATCTTAAAGAGTTGCAGTAGTGTTGAGGTAGAATGGTCCTGTAGTCATCACTTCCCTTATTTTTCAAACACAGATGCTAGAATACTGGCAGCACTTGGATCTTGTTCAGAACTTCATGCTTATTGGCAAAGAAGCTGTCTTGAGAACCTGGGTTTCTACACTCCTGGTGGAGTGTTGAGTTTTACTTCTGCCTGACCACATTCCCTACCTCAGGATCGCCCCAACCGACTCACATTCTTGGTATCTTCATGGAGACCAGAGAAGGACCAACAGCAAAGTTTTACTTTGAGAGAACTTTCCTTTCTAGTAATATCCAACAAGCAGCTGTGGGGAATGTTCTGTACCCAAACAGTGCTATCCCACCTCAGAGGGCTGTGCAAATGGCACCAAATTAATCCTTCATACCTGCACCCAGAGAGAGAGAGAGAGAGAGAGATGGTGCTGTCGACGGTCAGTCTTGTACTACTCAAATTCCAGGTGGATTCTGAAGGGGTTCCAAGAGCCAAATTTGCCTGTGAAGATACAAGTTCAAAACATTTAAATGTGGGCGCCTGGGTGGCTCAGTTGGTTGAGCGTCTGCCTTCGGGTCAGGTCATGATCCTGGGATCCCGGGATTGAGCCCAGCATTGGGCTCCTTGCTCAGCAGAGAGCCTTCTTCTCCCTCTCCCTCTGTCTACCTCTCTGCCTACTTGTGTTCTCTCTCTGTGTCAAATAAATAAGTAAGAAAATTTTTAAAAAATCTTTTTAAAAACCCCATTAAATGCATGTGTCACATGTGTTGAGGGAAATAATAGTTTATTATTAGGAATAAAAAAGTTTCTCCATCAGCTCAGTCTCAGAGACTGCGTGGCTTACATAACAGAAGTTTATTTCTCACAGTTCTGGAGGCTGAGAAGTCCACATTTTGGTGCTGATGAGAGTCTGATTCCTGGTGTGCCAGTGGCTGTCTTCTCATATCTTCACATGGTGGAGAGATCGTCTTACTTGTGTCTTTTCTTACAAGAGCACTAATCTATTCATAAGGCTCCTCCTTTGTGACTTAATCACCTCTGGAAAGCCCCAACTCCTAGCATCATCACATTGTGGTTTGGATTTCAGCATATGAATTCTGGAGTGGGGGTATGTGGTGAACAAACATTCAGTTCAAAGCAAATGCAATCCTGCCAACAGAAGACCCCTTGGTAACTACAAAGAGAGAAACTATTTATTACCAGGTAAGTGTTATCAGATTTACACGTATGTAAGGTGGCATAGAAGTGGCTATGAGCTCTGAACAGAAAAGCTCACACATTTATATAATAAATAGAAGAATAACGAGAATATCTCATCTCTATGGAAGGCAAGCAAATACACCTCACGAGTGTCTCCTAGGCATCTCATGAAAGACTCAGTTTTGGAGGTATGTGCTTATACTTTGAAGAGTCATTGGAAGGGGAGGTGAACCATGAGAGACTATGGACTCTGAAAAACAATCTGAGGGTTTTGAAGGGGCGGGGGCTGGGAGGTTGGGGGAGCCAGGTGGTGGATATTATGGAGGGCACGTATAGCATGGGGCACTGGGTGTGGCGCAAAAACAATGAATTCTGTTACGCTGAAAAGAAATTAAAAAAAAATAAATAAAAGAGTCAGGTAGGCCTCTGATCTTGCTTTGTAAAATCAAGTTCTGTAAAAAAGTTCTGTGACATCTTAGTGTTTGAGGCGCCCTCCTCAAGAAGTGAGTACAGGAAGGTAGCCACATCCCTCCTCAAAGATACATACACGTGCCCTAGCCAAGTCCCTGAGCAACGTTCTAGGTATGACTCGAGCAATGGCTTGCACAACTGGCAGAAGTATGTTACCTGCCAGGATGATTATTTTGAATAAAAACTCTAATTTGATATAAAAGTCTTGGTGTGTTTGCTTAAGAAATCAGCTCCAGTCTCAGTTTGCATGTGGGCTGCAATTGCTAAATATAAAAGCTCGTTTAAAAAGTCATTCTGCTGAGTCACTCATTCAGTGAAACCCTGAGGGAGGTAATTAAAGAGTGGGCGTTGGAGGCAGGGAGAGCAGATGACATGATTTGCTCACAGAAAAAAAGGACTGAAGCGAGGACTCCACATGAGGACCCACAAGGTGCCGGGCTGTGGAGCTCCCGGGGCCTGAACTGGGCGGGAACTGGGTTGTCTGGCAGACCAGGAGGGGTTCCCCACACAGAGGAAGTGCTGCCCTCATGTTTTAATGCTGTGACTTTGATTACTTAACAGCTGAGTGTAAGCTGTGAGGTAAAGCACCGAAGCTCAAGGAAACAGAGGAGGCAGAGGATTAGTCAACGAATAGTAAAAGTTGATATTTTGTCTTAGGTAAAAGATGACAGGGGAGGCCGGCTCATTGTTGGTACATGGATTACTGTTCCTTGATCTAGTCAGCTTTTAATATTTTTTTTTATTTTAAATTTTTTTAAAGTAAGCTCCACACCAAGCATGGAGCCCAGTGGGGGCGGGGGGCTTGAACTCGAAACCCTGAGATCAAGACCTGACCTGAGATGGAGAGTCAGACATTTAACCCACTGAGCCACCCAGGCATCCCTGTTCGGCTTGTTAGACCAGCTCTGGCCAGTAGAATTTTCTGAGAGGATGGAGATGTTTTATATCTGTGCTGTTCAGTGTGTTAACCGCGACCCACGTGTGGCTACTGAGCACCCAAAATGTGGCAGTGTGACAGAAGAACTGAAGTGTTACTTTAATTTCATTTTAATTAACTTAAATTTAAAGAACCACACTGGCTCCTGGGACTACCATATTGGGTAGTACTTTAGTAAAGGACTCAGTACTTCTAGAGTACTCGGAAAGTGTATATATGCTTTTTTCCTCAAAAGTGAATTTTGCTAACTTGTTTTTTTTTTTAATTTTTATTTTACACAGCTATCTTGTTTACTGAGAACACAGAAAGTATGAGTGTTTTGGAACCTTTTTTTTTTTTTTTTTTTTGGCTTGTTCGAAGTAACTTCTCCATGTGTCTGTAGCATGATAGACCATGTGGCGAGGCTCACTCTCCAGGATGGTCCTAGATTCCGCTGGGTGACTGGTGGTGCCAAGCTGCCATTTTAGGAGGTGATGGTGCCCACTCTGACCAAGGGCTGTGAGAGCAAACGCATCATCACTGACAAAGACATCAACAAGTCACCTTTGTTTCGGTCACTGCCTCTTGTGCTCTTTCTTGTGTTCCTGAGAAGACATGGGGTAAGTGAGAAATCACTGTTCCTTGTGGCATTCTGGTGCAGAATGTTCATCGCTGAAACCAGCATATGTGCTGTGGGAGCTGTCTTTCAAGGAACTGCCTGTGTGCCAAGGCCGGAGGAGGACTTATCTTTTCAGATACGACTCTTTATCCTGCCGCAGAAATGCTGGCTCTTTTAATTTGTGAGATTTAACATCTCTTCCAACACAGGGCCATGTGTTCAGCATATATAGGTAGAGTTGAAGGAGCAAAATATAATTGCTTTCGTTTCATTCCTTCTGGCTTTATTTACATTGCTTTAACCAACTAGAAGGACATTCCGGTATTATTTGACACAAGGTCTTTATTTTCTAAACAACTGTGCCTGGAACCCCAGGAAGGGAAGTGTCTTGTTCAGGGTCAGGGTTGGATGGCTGGTCCCGACAGAGCCTGAATTTAGTTGATTAATTCTCAAGATTGATTTGTATTTGATGGATTTTCTTAATCCTTAAAAATGTGATATCTTTGGTTAGGGAGATACAATATTATTCTTTGTCATCCAATCTTCAACAATTAGAAAAGAACTTTGCTTTAAATTTTCTCAGGTTGCTACCTGTAGCGAGCTCCTGCAGTAGAAACAATTTGCTTGGGCTGTAAACCCCACTTGGTGCCATTACTTTATTTGGCATCTGAGTCTTCATCAAAAACCCCAGTGCTAGGACTCCTGGCCCAACACTGGGTAATAGATTCAGTGAATGTCCAACCCTTGAGTCCACGCATCGTCAGGGTGAATTTGTGCACCCAGTGAAACTCCTGAACCAGAGGGAAAGGCTCTGCTCCCCTAGAAACAGGAGCCTATGATGACTATTGTTCAGTAGGACTGAACGGAGCATCTCAGGGAATCCCATAACACTCTGCTAAAAAGAGAGGCATGAACGCTGAGAACTACCTTTGGGGAATAATCCTTCTGAATGCTGCCCCTGATCTCAGCAGAGCTGTTCTTTGCCCACTGTGTCTGTGAGTTTATGATGAACCTTAGCCTGACTTCTGTTAGTGAGTTCATCCTCTAAGTCCGTTCTACCTAAATTCCTACTTCCTCTTCCCTTTCCTGTCTTTTTCTTGGCCGTGTCCCTTGGTTCATGTCCCAACCTAGTCCTGTGCTCCTGACAAATCCATCTTAAGTCCTGATCTAATAGATCAGGCCTTGTTTTTAGGTCCTTCCCTGCCAGAAAGCAGATTCTCATTCCCTGTTCTCAGTTCATATCCTCATAAAATATTTTTCTCATACTCTTCTGGATAAAGAGGAAAGAAGACCACCATGTAATTCAGCCTGTCTATGTCCCCTGTCCCAGCTGCTGCTCAGGAGAGAAGGCTAGACTTGGAGCTCATTGAGCTAGGCTCCTGGAGTCCTTCAGATAATGACATAATATATTTGTGTTGAATAAATAGTAATGTGGATTCTTTTTTGCATATATTCTCATACATTTTTTTTTTTCTTAAACACTTTCAAATGCATCATTTTATCTGCTCTTCTCAACCTGGAGTAAAAAAGTTACTTGATCACAAAGCAAGGTGGGAGACGAAAGAGAAATAACCTAGGTGTTTGCACTCACTGAGCTTAAAAGCTTCACATTGGGCTTTTTCATACTGTATTTCTGAAAATGTGTTACTTCGACTGTGTTCCTCGTTTCAGATAATATCATCACAATCTACTGCATTACCCAACTTAGAAACCTCTGACTCATCTTCTGTTCCTCTCCCTCTCTGCCCACTCACACCCATCAGTCACTGAGTCTTATTGATTTTATCCTTTAAATATTTTTCCAGCCTGCTCTTGTTCTACTTCTTTGGGAGTTAGGAAGGGAGTAATTCTGGTCTTTCCCATATATTACCTGGACAATTCAAATAGTCTCCTAACTAGGTCTTCCCCCACCCCACCTGCCAAACAAATCGAACATGTGCATTTGTGACACTGCATTCAGGGTGATCAAAACTGTCTTTTAAAACGTGTATTTTGAAATGTAATTCCCTTGTTAAAACCTCTATAGCCAACAAGGTAATATTCCAACTTTTTGGCAAGGTTTCCTCTCAGAATTTATTTACAACACCTGTCACACAGCTTAGACTCTGTCAAAGGATCTTTTAAAATACCTTCTAGGCCTTCCAGAGCCTTTGTGAAAGCTTTGTTTTGTTTTGTTTTGCAACCCAAAGGCCCACCTGTGATGCCCAAAAGACTCTTCCTTAGTCTTCTAACATAGCTCAAGATGCAGTGATTTCCTGCTATGCATTCATCTTTATTCCCTCTATCAGACATCTGTGGCTTACCCCTGTGTTGCAACAGTCCACTGTCCATTCTGTGCCTTTTTCTCTATCACCGGGTGATGCACATAGTTACTGTTCTGTTCGTCCAACTCACAGCCAATCCAGAGTAAAGACTAGTTCTTAATCTTGGAACTCCTATATTCCTTTTACAATTTTCTTGCTATCACATTAACCTTCAGAAATACTTAATGTGCACCAAATGTTAATTTTCTTGTCCACTCCAAAAAAGTAAAAGTGGTTGTTATTTATTTAGGGATTACTATGTTGAAGCCACTGTATTTTATGTGCCTTATTGAGTTTTCAGAATATCATTTCCATATTCTTTGTAAGGATATTGAGGCTTCTTTTCTATTTGCCTTTTCTTCCAGGACATTATAAAATGACTCATCAGTCGATCTCACAAGTTAATCTGCCATAAATTGCTGATGGAGTCTGTTGGGCCGTTGTATCGCTCTTCTTAGGCACCATGGGTGCTGTTCATTAGGGACCTTCCAAGCTTTTCTCTCAAATAGTGACACTAATGATTAGATGCTGGTGGGTCATGAGAGTTAGTTGTTAAATTCTCATAAATTTTATTAGCTGGTTGTTAAACTCTGCATTTATTAAAAATTAAATTATATAAACTTATAAAACAAATTCTATTTTAAAAGGTGGCAAGTCCTCATCACTTCCTAATTATTTTACTATTATCTGTATTCTTAGATTATACATCTATCACCTGTGTATGGCATAAATATAATGGTGTGGTGCCGAGTATCTCTTCCTAGCTCCATGTTTAGTGACATCGCATGGACAGCTTAGAATTTGCCACAGTGAGAGTATTTACACCATAGGAATTGGAAAACACTGTAACTTAGGACTTCTATTCCTGCCCCTCCCCTGGTTATTAAACATTCAGCAGAACAACATTGGGATGGGAGCACGTTCAAAGATGGTATTCTGCCAATATACACTAATATGGTTACAATTGTTATTAAATTTTAAGAATACCTCCATACTGGTTAGGCAGTAAGACCTGCTCCTCCATGACCCTCAAGGGATCCCAGCTGCCTAGGCCATCCAGTCCCTTCACTAGGGCCTCTGGGAACCATCCACGAGCTAACCTTGAATGATCCATGTGCAGTTCAACAGGGGCCTCCAGTTCTTCGCTATTTCGGGCATAATGAAGGGACCGAGGAGAGCTCATTTTAGATTTGCAGTATTTTTCATTGGTTGTCAAATTATACCAAGTGGACAATTACTTATTCAACTGACATGCGGCACCAGCCTGAAAACATCAGTCTTCATCCTTCTCTGATGGAAAAGGTTCATAGTGTCATGGATCAACTTATTCCGTGCATTATACAGCCGAGTGGATCATTATTTTCATCCAGTAAGTTTAGTCCCAGCCTTGACTGCATATTTGACTCAACTGAACAACTCTTAGAAAAAAAAAATAACAAATCCCAGGCCTCAGTTAAACCAGAACGTATTAGAGGTGTGGGGAGAGACTGGTGCCCCAAATCACTGTTTTCTAAAAGCTCCCTGAGTGATTCCTGTAAGTAGCCACTTATCCACCATGTAGGAAGAGCCCAGAGATGAACAGTCCACACAGCTTGGACTTAGAGCTCTACCCTCCACCAGCTATGTGATACTGGGCAGGTCAATTTCAACGCTCTGAGCCTTGGGTTCCATATCTGGGCAATAAGATTAATAACCTGCCTCATAGAATGCTATAGAAATTCCATGAAAATGTAAGAGAGAGCAATTTCTGAATGGCAGAGTAGTAAATAATACAAGTGACTTTGGCTGTACCACATCCTTGCTTTGTTCAACAAATAAGCTTTTAGCCAAGCTGTGTATATCAGTGTTAGAGTGCTGCTTTCTTAACACTAGCCAAAAATTCTCCGCCCACATCTGAGGAGATGGATAGTGCTAATAATTTTAAGCACACCTGGTGTAATTACAGGATCTGGTTTGAATGCACATCGTATTCCAACATTATTTTTGAAAGCCAGCTAAGAGAGTAGCCTCCCTAATGTCATAGGGCAGGGAGCTCCAAAGGTTAATTACAACTGGATGCTCCTGTACCATTTCTAATGCCCTGCTGTTACATGTCACCCAGTGTCACCTTATTCTTTTCACGGAGCAGGAAAGCCAATCACCCCCATGACCTTTGATTCTCTTCCCTCTATTTCCGAAGCAAATACACTTTGCTCCCAGGATTAGACAAGCAGAAAATTGTGAAAACAATACTTCAACTCCTTTGTTTGTTGAAATATGCAGGATCCTGGGGAGATGCTTCTGAGAGTAAGAGAGGAGAAGCCTCACGATTTAACTTCAAGACCAGCCTGGCCCTACATTTCTTTCTTGTTATTATTATTTATTTATTAATTATTATTATTATTATTATTATTATCGTTATTTTTTGTTCAGGTACTAAAGCTTCAGGAGCATAGAAGAAAGGTGGTGGCCTGACTCAGAAACCCAGTAATGCCACAGTCCTATTCAAGAACAAACTGTCGTGTGTGGGGGCAGCAGGTGTCCTGACATTAGAAAGCGGATGTCACAGATCTAAGAAGAGCTGGGGCAGGAAAGAGCCAATGGATAAGATTTTTTTTCCTTTTTTTCTAATTAACTCTGGTTCTCTGATTAATGAATGCTTATAGTTAAAAAATCAACACAGAAAGGCATCATACATCCAAAGTATCCATACTTAGACCTAACAGAGCAACACTTTAAATTTTAGAGTATACTCTTTGAATATTTTATTTTTTTCCTGCAGAATTCTACCTATAACATTATCATGATTTTCCTCAAATAACAAAATATTATGAATAGCTTTATAATGTAAGACCAAATGTGTGAACATTACCCTCTTTCTTGCATGCTTGTACCACACACACGTGTGTACACATACACAGAATTTATAGGTACTGTGCTATGTGCTAATTTTTAATTAGAACCATTTTGAGAAGAAGAGGTTTGTTGTCAGTATTATCACAGAGTTCCTGGGCTGTCAGGGATAGCTTTTCTGTGCCAGACAAGTTTCAAGTTTGCATCCACAATAATCCCACAAAGTGTTCATTTGCTTTATCTTTGCTGTATCTCCACCACCCTCTGCTTCTCATCTTGGAAAACCTAACAAGGTTAAAAATATCTCCACTCCAAATGATATTAGCTAGAAAGCAGATCTAGCAGCCACTCGCCCACCCGCTCAGTCCTAGTCAGTGTGAATGAGCTAATGGGCAGGGGCTGGGAGAAGACAGCAAGGACGTGTGGCCAGAACCCCCATTGTCCGTCCATTAGCCAATGTTCATCAGCAGGCTGGAGGAAGGTCAACTGCATTTGCAGTTACTTTTAGCAGCCACAGGAATGGACCTACATAAACAGCCAGGCCTGACCAGAAATAGAATCACCACACTGAAAGAGTCAAGTTAGCTTATCAACTAGGTCAGCGTCTGCCTTTCCGTATGGGATAGAGGAAACTTGTTGATTTGAGAAATTGTTAGACTGAAAAAGTCTAATGATCCTCCCTCAAGTCTGTAGCATTCTGCCCACATTTTCCCACACGATTCCCACCCTCACTGACTGGAGGGTCCCTGAGACCCCGGCACAGGTCCATTTCCAGATTCCACTCTTGGATCACACGCTGTCACAATGTGTCCCCCCCACAGTCAATGAGCATTTCTTAACAGGGTTGATGCTTATTGATTTTCTTTTAAGCTTGATGTCTTATTCACATATGTTCCTTTCTCACCCCTAGGTATTTATTTATCATCCATCAGCTCGCCCACTAAAAGAGATGTACAGAATGTTTATTAAACCCCTTGGGGAACACAGAAAACTAAGGGACCTGGTCTTTACCCTGAAGAATCTTCCAATCTAGAGCCATAAAATGGGCACATATGAAAAATATCAGGGCTGCTGAGGCAGAATATGATTGGAGATAGATGTACACAGTATGTATGAAACTATATTGAGATAGAGGAGAACTGGTGGAAATCAAAGAAGTTTCTAGGCCTTCCTCCCAGAGGTAGGGCTTTATCTCAGTCTTGATGAATGGATGAAAAAAAATATGGATGGCCTAGGGTAGGGGGTCAGGAGGAATATATTTCTCACACAGAAATGGGCAATAAACATGCTGGATTCATGAAGGAACTAAACAAATCTGTAGCACAAAAGTATGTAGGCATCAATTGCATTCAAGTTCTGCAGCGGGAGGGGAAGATACTCAGAGGAAATAAGCTACATTGTAGGAAACTCAAAAGTAAGTAAGACTGAATGCCTTCTGTTTCCTTCAGGTTTCATTAGGTTAGCAAACACAACTCCAAAATTAAATAGCTCCCCCTCAGCATGACTTGACCTGAGTCCTCCTGAGATCCTTTTTCATTGTGAGTCAGTGACTCCCAAGTCAGTGGTAAAAATGATGACAACTGATAAAGCCTTACACAGCTGCAGGCTCTTGATAGTCTCTTATGCAGGCGATAAAGACCCTGAGTATTAAAATTTCCAAGAAAGGTCCTAAGTTGCATGGAATCAGCCCATTTTCCTTTCTTGTGACCAACTCTATATATTTTAAAGATGATTGGTTATGGACTTCAATAGAAAAGTCACCAGGATTTTTACCTATGTCCTTGGCCCCATCAGCACCATGTGCCCACTAGCTCAGTTGACTAGCTCAGACAGAGAGCAACTTCAGAGAATATTAGTCCTACTGCAAATTGATCATTTAAAACATAGTCTTTGAGGTTTTATCTCCATCACCGTCCATCCCACCAATCCTCTCTTTAGGCCATTGTGAGACAAAGAAAATAAATCCTAATGCTATCTACATGATGAATCTTCTGGCTTTATTGATGGTAGTTATAATCCAAGGGTTGAGTCTTTGTTGGTATTCAAACATCATGGTACCCATTCTAAATTTCCTGGTCCTGAAATGGTTTCAAATACATTAGGGAATATCTATTAATCCCTTCCATACTCCATGTGTGTGAGGAAACTGAAGATCTAAGAAGAGAGGTGACTTTATGTTTCATTTAGGAATGGTCTGAGCTCCCTTGTCTGTTTCTACTTTACTGTGCTACTTCTTCTGCCTTCAGTAAGCCCATCTGACTGCCCATTTCTCCCATCACCACTTACCATAAAAGTGTGTAAAATAAAAATAAAGTTTTTTGAAGCATACTTGACATACAATGTTACATTATTTCTGGTATACAATTTAGTGATTTGACACTTTTATAACAAAGATATTTAAATTTAAAAGTTAAATCACTAATAATTCCTATAATAATATAGTTATTGTTAATATTTAGATTTATATCTCTTCAAACTTTTTCTTCATGAATATGGTTATTGGGAGCATAACATTTATATTTTATTCAAATGGAACCATGGTTATATTTGTTCTACAACCTATTTTTCTTACCTACATTTATCATGAGTATATTTTCACATCACCAAATATAGACTAACATCTGCATTTTTAAAGACTGAATTGCATTCTATTTTATGGAAGCACCATGATATTTGAATACAATATCCTCCTGCTATATGTTTAAATTATTTCCAGATTCAGCACATGGCCATTTATTTCCTTGGGACAAATTCCAACAAGTGCAATTGCTAGGTCAAAGTATATTTGTGTTCTTTCTTGAGACTTTTGTTACGTATTTCCAAAATACCTTCCTGGAGGGTTGGGACAATTTTCAATCTCACCAGGAGTATAGGAGATCACTCTCTTCCCACACCGTCCTAAACAGCAGACACTAACATTTTCATTCTTCAGAATCTGATAGTAAACCCTTTTATGCTCTGTTTTAATTTGCATTCTTTGGTAACTGGTGAGGTAAAACACGTTTTTTTCCTCATACATTCATTTGCCATTTGTAGGACAGATAGATATATTTCCTTAAAGCCCAGTAAACTCAGGTTTTCCACAACAACCTTCATGGATCCAATGAAAAGGGTATTCAAAGGATGAACTAACGGGTTTAGCAGGCCCGGTGTACACAAGCTACAGACTATGTACTGCATTACCCTTCAAGACTTTCTGGACTAAAAACTAAGCAGAAACAAATGAACCAACATACACAGTAAGGTACCTTCACATTCCAAAAGCTGCACGGGTATTGATTCACACCAGAAGTTAATAGCATATGAGATTTATTGATTTTTAATTTTTGTTTATATTTTTGCTCCTGCCTGAACATAAACAATGATGTCTTAAAACTTGGCCAAGTCCTATGGAAGCCCCTCCAATATGATTTTTTTTCTGTGAGAATAAAACGTGGTTGGGTCAGTTGACTTCTCCCAGTTATCCTAAGCCTACAATCACTTGAATGCTACCCTCTTTATTAACTACACCAGTTGTGGCTAATCAGCGTTCCCCTAACCACTCTACATTACGTGCATGGAAAAGAATAGCCACCCATCTTTGTCCAAGTAGCTTTTTCTTACTTAGCCTGGTATCTTCCTTTATCAAACAGTCAGCTGGAGAAGGCTATGTGTAAATCTGCATGTGTATCTGTTTATGCCTGCAGGCTTATTTCAGTGACATGAAACCCTGTCAAAAGGTTTTGTAACTTTTTGTTGAAACATTATTTCCTTTCTTCCCAGGGAATCTTACTCAGAAACCAGAGCACCACTACTCCTCTGGATGTAGGTTTTCTAACACCCAGTAAAGGGATACTCTTCTCTCTAAACATGTAAATATTTCTTTAGTATACTCCTAAGATGGCCTTATGGTTCATTTTATAGGGATCTGTCTCCCTCATTAAGTTAGAACCTCTTGAGAACCAGTGAACGATGTTATTCCCATTTACACCTGGCACTTAGTAAATGATTAATAAACATTACTTGAAAAATTCAACTGGATTCTCAATGGGAGTTGCAAAGAGATAGGGGACAGTCTTCAGGGGAACTAGAGGGAAATCCAAGTCTAAGCTTTCTGGAGGAGGTCACATTGTCAAACTTTGTCTACTCTGCAATTTTGTTTAAGATAGTCCTATGGGCTACTGGCTCCTAAATGCTCAACTTTCAGGTATTAGTAAAATTTCAAAAAATGATACTCGACCATATAACAAAAAGCAATAAACTTTTATCATTTTCTATAAAAAATTTTGATATGCCAAAACAAAGAGACATATAACATGAGAATAAATTGTAGTGTTTTTTTTTAATTGAATACATTTACCTCATGAAGAACCCTTAGCATTATCTTTATTGTTGTATTTTTCTGTTGGACTTGCAAAGACTTCATTACAAGGACCACCAACATGCAGACTGGCATTTACAAACTACCAGTGTGACCTGATATTTGGAATGAGTGAGGACATGGTGATGGAGTACAGAACAATCTCTTCTGCTGGGGACCCTGGGCCTTCTTTCTGGCCACAGGGATAAATGTCAAGGAGAAGATGAGTGTCACACGAAGAGGATCATGGTCCCCTTTTTATGGAATAAGAGAAAGGCCTGGCGTGATAATTTTGTTGTTGTTGTTTTGTTTAGAAAAGGGAGTGAAGGGGACCATTTGAACTTCACACTGGATGGGGCTGCAGACAACAAGCAGTGTTCTCTAAGCTCCTTGCCAGCTCTATCATTTCCATCTCCACTGGACCAGAACCTGGGAATCTAGAGCAGTCATGATATTAGCCATTGCTGTGTCAGAAGCTGAAAACAAACCAAAAAGAAGTTCTGGCTTCTCTAATTCCCACCATCTAGTAGAGGCAACACAAACTATCTGCAGACACGGAATCTGAGTCAGGTGAAATGACGATCCGTCGTTTTTGGTGGCATCCCTCTTCCTCAAATGCCTTAGCTGGAAGGAATCCTGACAGGAGGGGCAAGATGGCCGAGGAAGAAAGGCTCCATGATGCAGCCACAGAAGGGGCTCTGCATAGCATGTCATCCTGATATCTCTTTTCTTCTGCCTTGTCTTTGAGGACCCCCAGTGTCAGACCCTGATTCAAGGATTTCAGTGCAGGCGATTTATTGGGAGGTGCTAGGAGCACGCAGTGTATGGAGAGGGAGGAAGAAACCAGGCAGGAAATACAGCCAGTGAGGCCTTAATCCCCAGGGGAGCTCCGGAAAAGAATTAACCAGGTCAGGGATGAGAGATAGGACCTACCCCCACACTAGTTAATCACTGGTTAATGAGTGCCCTGGGGGGGAGGGGATGTTAGATCCCAGATAATTATGGTCTACATTGTCTGCATGCAAATGAGTCTGGCAGCAACAGGGGGTACTCTGGTAACCCTGAAGATGTTGGCCATGGAGGTTGGGCTAACACGCCCTCACGTGTTAAGGAATCCAAGGAACACACATGGACCTCCTCCCATGGATTGGATACACTCTCATACTTTACTCTGCAATTAAAATATCGTGAAAATATAATTGCTACAGGATGAGGGAATCAAGCCAAGTACAAAGGATCTCCAGGTATGAATGAGTCCTGCTCAGAGCAACGGCCAAGACCTTTGTAAATGCAGACAGATAAGGAACAGAGATTACCAGAAAGAAGAAAAAGTTACCCTTGCTAATGATATCCATTTCCACTGGTTGCATTTATTTTGTCCTAAGGATCGTGTTCTATGAAACAAATTGCAATATCTCTATCTATGGTGGTCTAGGCTAAGTTAAATGTCAAGTTTGGGAGTTTTTACCCTTATTTTCTATGCAGCGCTGGAATAACCACTTCTCAGATATTCCTGAACTCTCATTTCTGAAACTAATGTTCACTGGCATAGAACTATCCCCCATGAAATATTTTTTTTTTTACATAGTAAGTAAAAGACAAAATGCAATGAACTGGTTATAGAAATTCAACCATCTACCGGGGCACCTGGGTCACTTAGATGGTTGAGCATCCAACTCTTGGTTTCTCCAACTCTCAGGATGGAGAGATCAAGCCCTCACCAGCCCCACTGGGCTCTGCACTCAGTGTGGAATCGGCTTGGGATGCTCTCCCTATCTCTCTGCCCCCCAATTCATACTCTCTCTTTCTCTCTCTCAAACAAATAAATAAAATCTTTAAAAATGAAAAGAAATTCAACCATCTACCCATTCCTCAGATATTTACTCAGCACCAACTGTGTGCTTGGCAAGGTGTTGGGCATTAGGAATGAGAAGCTGTAAAGTCTTGTTAAGAATCCAGCTGATAATCATTTGCAATCTGATTCAGTTCCAGTGGAAGAATGAGGAGTACAGCAGTGACTGAGTCCTTGTTTTGCATGGAGAAAAAGCATCTCCCGGTACGAGGAGAGTGATGGCACCCCTCTATTTTCTGTAGGACTCTCCCCTCCAAGCGGTACTCAGCTGAAAAGCAGATTTTCCCCAGTCTGCCCACTAGCTGTATTGGATGGTATTGGACTCCAGGAGGATGGGAAGAAGGAAACATTGATTTGCCTCACGCTGAGCTGCATGCTTTCACACACGTCAACTGTATGTGTTGCTGTGGACTGAATTTATATGTTGAAGCCCTAACCACCCCCCCACCCAAATTTATATGTTGAAGACCTAACCACCCTCCCCACGTCCGCATGATGGTGTTTGGAGGTAGGGCCTTTGGGAGATAATTAGGTTCAGATGATGTCCTGAGGATGGGCCCCTCATGATGGGATGAGTGCTTTTGTTAAGAAGAGGACATTCTCGGGACGCCTGGGTGGCTCAGTTGGTTAAGCAGCTGCCTTTGGCTCAGGTCATGATCCCAGCGTCCTGGGATTGAGTCCCACATCGGGCTCCTTGCTTGGCGGGGAGCCTGCTTCTCCCTCTGCCTGCCATTCTGTCTGCCTGTGCTCGCTCGCTCTCCTCTCTCTCTCTGACAAATAAATAAAATCTTAAAAAAAAAAAAAAAAAGAAGAGGACATTCTCAGGGGCTCCTGGGTGGCTCAGTGGGTTAAGCCTCTGCCTTCGGCTTGGGTCATAATCTCAGAGTCATGGGATCGAGCCCCACATCGGGCTCCCCGCTCAGCGGGGAGCCTGCTTCACCCCCCTCTCTCTCTGCCTGCCTCTCTGCCTACTTGTGATCTCTGTCTGTCAAATAAATAAATAAAAATCTTAAAAAAAAAAAAAGAAGAGGACATGATCAGAGCTCTCTCTCTCTCTGCCCTGTGAGGACTCACTGAGAAGGCAGCAGTCCACGAATCAAGGAAGAGGGTTCTCACCAGGAACTGAGTATGTCAGCACCTTGATCTTGGACTTCCCGGACTCCAGAAATGTGAGAAATAAATGTTATTTAACCCACAGAGTCTATAGTATTTTGTTATTAACAGCCTGAGCTAAGCTGTGTGTTTTCACATAAAACATCGTATGTCTGTGAGTCGATATTATTATGCCCACTTTATGAATAAAGAAACTGAGTTCCAGGAAGGTTAAGTAAATAGCCTATGATGAGAGAGAAAATTCCAAGCCTCAGAGTCACACATAGGTAGGTACCTGATGCTAAGTCAGAGTTTTGTTTGTTCTGAAGTCAAATTAGTGAAACAGCACAGACATGGTTCCTGTCGGCATTAAGTTCCTAACATCACAGGGATGTATGTGTGCAGGGATGTGAATTAGGATACAGGCAGCGATGATGCAGTGGGTTGAGAGCTATGTTGGAGGAAGTTAGGAGGTGTTGAGAACAGACAAGAGGAGCCCCCATTTTGGTCTTAAAGGGGTTATATAATAAGAACTTCTAAGGAGAAGCAATATTCAAGCAGAGACTTAAGACATAGGTCACATGAACAGGCTTTAGCAGTTGGAAGGAGTGGGGAAGAGAGAGAAAAATCTACTTACGGGGATAATCAAATAAGGGCCCAAAAGTACAGGCCAGGGGCCCATACGGTGAGCTCTGAGATCTGAGTGTGGGAAGATGATACTACGAATATAAGCAGAAGACAAGTTACCAAGATCCTGGGGGGTGACGTTAATGACTTGCGCTCTGGCCCAAGATTACTAGAACCTATTGAATTATTTGGGGGAGATGGCAGAGGAGAACTGACACGAGTAGACTTCCATTTTTGGAAGATCACTCTGGCTACTGTGTAGAGTTTGGAATGAAGTGAGCAGAGAATGGAGACCAAAGACTGTTTGCTGGCAGGTTTTGTTTTTTTTGTTTTCCAAGCAGATGATGGTGGCCTACAATAGGGTAAGAGGAGTAGGAATAGAAAAACATGCTCCAAAATCAAGATATATTTCAAAGGAAGATAATATGATTGATAAATTTCTTTACTGGTTACAGAAATGAATGGGTGTTTGGCAAATATTTTTTATGTCCCAAGATATTTTCCACACTCCCACTCTCATGCTCAGAGAAAACAACAATTGACCTGTTACCAAGGCATTTAAGATATGTTTGCTAAAAATTTGTACTAATGTTAAAATTTTAATTAAAAAAGCATTTCCTGTTCAATGTAGATATTGTTCACAAAGAAACTGACACACACCCCTTTTACTTCAGTGAGGAAGTCTGAAATTTGAAGAGAAAGGAAACAGATGTAATTCAACACTATAGTGGGTCTGGGACTAGGGAAGGACCTGTTCACATGTCCTGATATATTTTGCTCTTAACTTTGGGTGTTTCCTTATCAGAGGCTGTGAATGTCTAATAGGAGACCCTTGTGACTTTGCAAAATGCAATGCATTAGAAACACTAAGTCAGTGTTTAAAAACCTGGATATTTATCTGTTTGGTAGACAACAGTGTTTGAGTCAGTCTATGATTGAAAGCAAGCTATAAAAAGATCAATCGATCAAGGTCAACAACTGAAAAACTCTGCACATTTCATTGTATGGTTTCATTAATCGAAAACAAAATAATGGAGGGAGAACACATTATGTTATTCCTCTGATGTCTTAGGGATCAAAAATGATTGATGCATGGAAAAAATCGGAAATAACTTCATAATTTTGAAACTTTCTTTTTTTTTTAAAGCCCATTTTCCTCATATTGAAGTCATGTGCCATGCTGATAATTCTGTTTTCTCCTTTTAATCATGAATTTAGGGATTAGCACATAGCTAGTATATAATAGTATTTGCAAGTGAGTAAAATGGCACCTCTTTTTTTTTTTTTTAAGATTTTATTTATTTATTTGATGAGAGAAAGAGCACAAGCATGGGGAAAAGGAGAAGGAGAAGCAGGCTCCCCACTGAGCAGGGAGTGGGACTTGATGTGGGACTCGATCCCAGGACCCCAGGATCATGACCTGAGCCAAAGGCAGTCGCTCAACAAGGTGTCCCAGCACCTGTTTTATAGCATAACTTCCCCTCAGATTTTATGGCACTCTTTAGTGCTAACATTCTACTCTTTCTTGAACCTATTATATCATATAACCTTAAGGTGTAACTACTACTTTTTTATGTCCTTGATATTAACATTTTAAATTTAAATTATTCCCCCAAACTAAAAAATGCAACCATGTTAGCATGTTAGTTGCTTCCCTCTACCATGATTATAGGTTTTTTTCTTTGTGGTTTTTGTTTGTTTGTTTGTTTGTTTGTTTTTGTTTTGAGAGGGGGAGAGACAGAGAGAGAGAGAGAGAAAGAGAAAGCCCATGTGGGGTAGGAGGGTGATCTGGACAGGGGGAGAGGAGCAGAGGGAGAATGAGAGAGAGAATCTTAAGCAGCCACCATGCCCAGTGCAGAGCCTGGTGTGGGGCTTGATCTTACGGCCCTGAGATGATGACCTGAGCAGAAATCAAGAGCTGGATGCTTAATCAACTGAGCCACACAGGCACCCCCAATTATCTGTTTGTTGATGCAATTTGATATGTAGCATCCCACTTGCAGATGGCTAGATGATAGTCATGATTAGGAGCATGGGATTAATAATTTCTATTCTGTTTCTGCTTATCTACCTGAGGATCCAGGACATTAGATTGAATTATTGTTCCTAATTACTCTCTGTTCCCCCTGTAATTTGTCATATAATGTCCATTGCCTCCTAGGGGGAGGAAAGTATATTGGTACCCCATTACCATCTAAAGTGGACCCCTGTGACTTGATTTGACCAGTAGCATGTGAGCAGACATGACATAAGCCAAGTCCAAATAGAACCTCTGTGGTTTGCCCATCACTGTGTTCCCCAACAACAGGAGGGGGGTAATTTCTTCAGTTTAGGTTTTTCACTCTCAGTAGGAGTGGTAGCACTTCCAACAGGGTAAAATTGATTCTTGAGGGATGAAAAAAGCTTAGGCTTTTTATATAGGGAGCACAGATATACACAGAGCACAAGAAAAAATTTTAGAAAATGCTGAGAAACACTGGACTTGACCCTCAGGATGGAGAAGATGCATAGAGCAAAGCCAGAAAACCATGGTCAACCTGTAACTGACATGTAGCCTAAGTGAGAAATAAACCCTTGTCACTGTAATCCACTCAGGGTTTGGGGTTGTTATCATGGCAGAGCCTAGAAAAAGCTGACTGCTTCCACTAGTAATCTAGTAGACATTATGGCTCTAACAATACTTTGGGCAATTTTCATGGGCCCCAACTTTTGGAGGTTTGGTTCAAAAGGCCTTGGTGTAAGGTCTGGTGACAGCTATTTTCAGAAAGCTCTCCTGGTAATTCTGATGAACATTTGGGTATGGAGCCAATGATGTTGGAAAAGTCAAAGTCCTATGATTCACTAGTGGAATCAAGCCATCTAAGTGCATTTCTTTTGGATGTAACTCTTGGTATTCTGAACTATTTCAAAATTATTTCCTGGGGGCTAAAGCAAACACTAAGTGACAAAAATTATCACTAGCCAAAAGGTACTATGCCAGACCTACTTGATTTGGTTCTGTAGCCTATGGGACCAGAATCTTCCTGGTGCAGCTCAATAGCCTATGGCCAGTCTAAGCCTTTCATGGCAATCATGATGCCCATAACCCTTAACTAGCAGATTCTTCAAAGGCTGAGCCTAGCAGCAGTTCTGCAGCTGTTCTGCTGTTCTGCTGCAATTCTGGTCAATAGGATGGAAGGGAAATCTGTTGGGGATTTGTGGGGATATTTTTCTCTTCCTTTCTAAAAACAGCTCAGAAAATTTCCCTTTTCCCCACTCTCTCTCATCCCCCACAGGGATGCCTGTGGATGAGGATGTGATGGCCAGAGTTATAGCAGCCATCTAGTGACTGTATATTATATATTATGGATGTTTTGAACAAGGAAGAGAGGAAAAGACAGAATTTTGGGTCTTTGATGACAACTTCGAGTTGCTGTTTCAGGGCTGGAATGTTCTAACTTCCAACTTTCTATGTGAAAGATTTAATGTCTTCAGTGTTAAATGACTATTCGTTAGGCATTCTAAAATATCAGGCCAGAGCACCTCTGATACAAACTTGCTTCTCCCTAAAAGCTTTCCCAACTACTCCTGACACTTTTTCTTTCTTACCGATTTCGTCATGTCTCTACGATATACCTGATTCTTGTGTCTTGCCCACTATCTCACCTGTATACATCTCACCTCTCTAAAGGTTTCATATCCTTCTCGTAGACAGGAATCATATTGTCTATTTGTTATTTTAAGTGGTCCGCACAATGACTTTCTCAAAGTGGAATGGCTCGTGAATGAGTCATCAGATGTTTATCCTACAGAATTAAGCAAGTTAAGTTGAGCCCCAAATATTGCAATCTATTACTTGTCCAAGTTGACCACGTCCAAAGCCAGCTGAGACCTTTTCTTTTCTTGCCATTTTTTATGAACTACGAAATAACAGAACTGGACACTGAGATACATAACAAAATATCTTTGCAGGGGGAGACTCATGCCTTTTGGGTAAATGTAGAGACCACTGTGTGCATTTGTCCTTTAAAACTCTTAGTTTTATGTTTTTAATGACTTACTTGGTCTGTGGATATTTGAAACATTAACATAATTATCTAACTTAACATATTGTACTTACCACCTGCTGGGGACGAAACATTGAAACTATCACTAGTAGCTCATTAACAATAACACTAGTCGCTCATTAACAGTTTTGACCCAATTACATGTTGTGTATCCCAGAGATAAATAACTGTAATTGCAACTCAAAAGTGATTTCATAAACACGTAGATTCTTCTTTTTTTTTTTGAATTGCAAAGCAGAATGCATTATTTGAATTTTCCACATAAATACAGGTTTAAATGAAAGAGAATCATTCAACCAAATAAAATAAAAATTCAATCTAAAAAGAGGCCATTTGGAATCAATTGGTACAGAGCACATTCTGCTTTGAAGGATCAAAACACTTTCATTGCTGGGTGCAGAAATTAAACAAGTTAGCAACAATGAAAGCCAGACATCTGGTAAGTGACATCTACCCTGGCTATCAGCAGGTAGTGATTTTCCTTTGGAGCCATTCAGAGTATTGTCTGTTGCCTGGACAATGGAAGTGTGATGAAGCGTTGATACAATCTGCCTGGAGGTTTTAAAGCTCCATTGAAGAGATGGAAAGCCAGGGAGATTTGTGTGAAAAAAATCCATTATATATACATATATATGTAGACATAAATAACTGTGCCTCTACCCTTCATGTGGAAAAGACCTACATAAATAGAAGCAAATGTAGTGTGATATATTTGCAGATCTGGGGGATGTTCTTTTACTGAGACAATTACTGGGATACAAAATGAGGCAAAGATAGCCCAGAGAAACTGGGAAGAGATAGCTCTGAGAAAGGAAATCCTTGCTAAAGTCAAGATGTTAAAAGCAGAGATGTTTCTTCAATATAAGCAGACTGCTCTGTGGCCGTTTTGCCGTTAATGGAAAAATACAGGCAGAGGAATGGGGCTGAGAGATGGAGCAGGAAGGAGAAAGGACAGGGTGGAGGATACTAACTTCGAAACTTTTTGCCCAGAAAACTAATTTGCAAGATTTCCGAGAAATTCTCAGTTCAGTCAAACCTTTAGTGCAGTCATGGTACCTGTTCCTGCTTGCTCAGGTAACCAGGTGATGTGGTTGACAAAGCGCTGTGTTTAACCATTGAACTTGTTAACATAACCAAACAGGTTCAGGGTACCAGAAATCCCCCAGGCGCTGTTATGAATGCTGGGGAGGAACCCTGGAGACGAACGTGACGTGGCCTACCTTTCAGGAAGACATCTTTCTCCTGAAATTAATAGAAAACACTGATAAGAAAATAGTCTTTCACAATATTTCCAATTATACATCAATAAAGCTGGGGGAAAAAAGTCCTGGAAAATGCTATAATCAAGGAACCAACACGCGCCTCCTATGTGGGCTATAAAAATACGAGAAATACAGTTAGTAGATCTAAGTTGTGGCTCTGACACAAGTTGAATGATACAGGGTTAAATATTCACTCTGAGTCTCATTTTCCTTATTTTTTAAAGTGCCGTTACTCTACCTACAGGCAGCTGTGGGAACGGAATGGGGCAAGGTTTATGAGAAGTGCCTGTAAGACGGCAGCATTCACAATGGAAAGTGTGAATGCTGTCTTTGGGAGAGTGAGTGATGTGGGAGTAGATACTGGCCAAGGGCACGCTCCGGGAGCCCATGAAACTCTGCCGCAGGGTCAGGCTGCTTGACCGCCTAGAATGCGCTGAGTTCGGGAGTTAATCGGATCCAGCGAATCAATTGTAATTGACTTATGTCACACAGATTTTGCCAATTCTACAAGAGTCTGATGGAAAGTCACTGGGACATTCTGTAGTTTCTTAGAATGTCCAACGTTAAGAAAAATATTTCTTTGCTTGCTTTTTAAAATGAGCTCCCTTCTGTCTCTTTCTTCTGGACTGCTGATGTATCTTTAAAGTATTTGTAGAAAAGCACGTCATTTGACCTGCTTTGTATCTTGGCCTTGCAGCTTTGAACTTGTGTCCATTACTGGCCTATTTCAGTCTTACAGCAGACCTCTGGTACAGAGTTTTGTCCATTTCCCCAAGGAAGGGAAGGGAGCACAGAATTTGCAAGTGACTCAGTGCTCACCGGGGATAGAGGAAACCAAGAAGTTCCCCAACACTGTTCCATTTACACAGCACTCTTTGTCCTCTGAACAGGATCGCAGATCTGGACATTTTCTGACCCGGAAAGAAGTCTGACTTAACAGCCTGAAATAGAAAAACAAGTTTTGTGATATAAACACAAAACCGCACACATTTTAATTCAATAAACAAAGTTCTCTTGGCAGAGTTTTGATTATCTAGAAGGAGAATCTGGCTGCCTTGGATCTTTGAATGTGAAGAAATATTAAGCAGACCGTAACGCCAGAATAAAATGTATCTTTTTATGCCCCGCAATGGTGAGAATCAAGATAACCTGTGCCTGCAAAGTATGGAGCCTCAACAATCTTTTGTTATCTGTTCACAGCTGGGTTACATAGTGTTGTTTTGCAGGACATCTTCTTTGATCTTCCCATTACCACTGGAGAGAAAACCTAGCCAGGAAAATGGCTTGCAAATGTCAAGTAAGGAGATAATGGCTTTGATGATTAATAAAAACAAGGGAATGGTAGCTGTAATATTAGTTTGCCTGCTGTCCCTCTCCTCCTCTTTGGTGATAATATTGTATGTTTTCATAGACTTTTCCAGTTCTGAGTCTATGTGGTTCAAGAGTTGCTTCGCCAATGAGAATGTGTCCAGGGATATTTAGAATAGAATTATCTGGAAAAGAGAACATTGGTCTTTCTGGATTTCAGACGCCACGGTGAAGAAGGTTTAAGGTTGTCAGCATCATTTGGTAAGTACATGGACAGCCTGTCTGTGCATGAAGCCACCAGAGAACAATGGAAGATGGGGAGAGGCAGACTGAAGGCTGAATGTGTGGCCTTTGCCTGCCTAAGTGGAGAATTTTTGATAATGAGAAGAAGGTGTTTCCTTTAGATGAGTGAGCTTGGCAAATAAACCCTGTTGGAAGAGGTCACAGAGAGGACATGAACTCCAGTTGACCCGAGAGCAGGACCCAGGCAGCTGGTGGCTACTCACCCCCTCCCCTGTCCTTGGAATGGGAATTCTACCCACTGTTCCCACAGCAGGAACTGTTTTCAAGGACACACCTTTGAAAGAGCGATGTGTTGAGAGCGTCTAAATGGTATACACGACTGAACCCAGTTAAGGTCTCTACATCGAGTTTTTTAAAACCCTGGCAGGCACAGAAAACTTCTCGTCTTGTGGCCGCAGGAGACAAGTCTTATGTGTAAGTAAGTTCCCTTGTTTGTTGAAACTGCCACCTACCTAACCCCTCTGGCAGTGGCCTGCCTTTTTCTTCCTTCTTTCCTTGACCTCCATATATGGGGCCAATTTCAGATTGGCCCTAGGAACTCCCATGATTGTGAAGCAACAAACACCTTGGTGCAAAGGAAAAGAGGTCCCTCTCTCTGAGGGGATGCCGCTCATGCCAGAGGGCATGATTTTGAGAACGGAGTGTGGGCTGAGTATATATGTGTAGCACACACACTAATAACTTCATGCAGTGACCCAGTCTGTTGCCATTTCTTGTGTACCTGGATCCAGCCATTCCTGCAGCCACTTATCCTTGGACTTTACCATTACATGAGTTTATAATTTCCCTTTTGGCCCAAGGAAGTGAGAAGTCACTTAAAATCAAATGAGTCTTGCTCTTGGTAAATGGAAGTGGAGCATGGCAAGTGTCAGCTCTCAAATGTGAAACTGGTTGAGTCATGTGGGTTCTGTGTTGGAAATGTGTCCATCCCCGTGAAGTTGTAGCTAAGAAAATGGTTAAAATATGGCTTATTGAATCTCAGGACTCAGAGAATGGTTTCTATTAAAGCTTGAGTTTTAGAGTTTAGGTAAAACTGGTCTGTGGTTTTAATTTTGCTTTGCTTTCTAACATTTTTATGCAAAGGTTATGCCTTGTTTGCAAAATGAATTGAGAAGAAATTGAAATGGAATAATCTCTTCCTTAAATATAAGATCGAACTTACCAAGAAAACTGCCTGGAACTAATCGTTATTGAAATAATTCATTGGAAACAATTTATTTCTTCTATAGTTCTTGCTTTACTCAATTTCTCTACCTGTTATTAAGTAATTGCTTATATTTTTATAGAGAATTTGTATCATTTCTCATGTTATGTATTTATACTTTCACTTATATCCTGGTCAATCCTTGGCAAAAGTTTCCTTATTATATTTTTTAAAGGATCAAGTTCTTGGATTTTAATTTTTTATTATTATTTAACAATTTTTTTAAGTTTATTGAATGATAGAGTACAAAGCTCCCAAAGAGGGAGGGGACCCGAGAGCGTTGCCCCAAGATCTTAGATTTCTAAGAAGAATTTATACTATTAATCCTTCTACTATTTCACTTCTTTTTTCCTATTACTAGTTCTTCATTTCTATTTTTATTAGATACACTTTATTGTAATTTTTCTAGTTTCTAGAGTTGATTTTATTCTTTTAAAAATAATAATGAAAGTGTTTGGGCTATGGATTTTTTATGCTTAATGTAGCTTTTGACATATCAGTTAAGTTTTAATATGGTACATTCTCAATATCATGGCTTTCTAATAGTTTGCAACTATAGTTTAGATTCTTTCTTCAAACCAGAAGTCATTTAGGAGTATACATTTGCTATGTGTGTGTCTTTATTTCCATGTCACCAAATTAGTTATTGTTGACCTTTTTAAATTATCATATAATTCAACTACATTGTACTCATGATACATGAGGGTCCCAACATGTAAAAGGGAATTGGAGAAGAGTCTGGTCATAGAATATTAGAGGATTTTACTGGCTTCAAGATGTTTTGAGAAAATATGGGGATGAACTCTATCTAATTTCAAGAGGTGAAAAAAAGAGACAATTTCACAAGGTGTCATAGATGAATTCACCTGCTCAATATTTCCACTTTTTTTTTTAAAAGATTTTATTTATTTGAGGGAGAGATAGAATGAGAGAACATGAACGGTGGCGGGGGTAGGGCGGAAGTATAGTGGAAGAGGGAGAAGCAGACTCCTTGCTGAGCATGGAGCCCAATGCTGCTGGGAATCTTAGCTGTGGTGGTACTCCATCCCAGGACCCAGAGGAGACCCTCTGAGATCCCTGATCCCAGGGATCATGACCTGAGCTGAAGTCAGATGCTTAACTAACTGAACCACCCAGGTGCCCTTCCACTTTTTTCTGAATCTCCTCCTAATCCTCATCCCCGAGGTCAAATTCATGATCGTAAATACCTATAATCTGCAATAAACAACTGAAGTCACTAATGAATAAAAAGACCTAGGGAAGACTGAGGCTTGCTTTCAGAGGGATGCTTTCTAATTTTGATTGCCCATATTCTGTATCCACTAATTAGATTATTTCAAGCATTTCAAACATTTTTGAATGCCCAAATAATTCAATTCCATGTGGATGCTCCCTACATCTACCTTAGGATAAAGGTATCCTAAGTTATGGGTATTTATATATCAAGTAAAGAATGAGTGGGCTAAGATAATTTTGTCTGGAAGGTTTTTTAAAAATGTGACTGAGTAATAACAAAAAGATGTATTACCTTTTAAATCCCAAGCCATGACTCTCTTAGGGGTTAAGTCTATGGTCCAAAATCATCAAGGACCCAGATTTTCCTCATCTTCCTGCTCTACCTAATCTTCATAGGTCGTCCTTCTGCCATGTTTCCAGGAGTGTTCTAGCAAGTCGAGGTGCATCCTATCTCATATAATATTATTCAAGGGGCAGAAAACCTATTTTTACAAAGAAAAACGTTCCCAGAATGTTCCTAGTAGATTTTCACTCAGGTCTTTGTCCAGAAATATGTCAACTGTCTTCCTAAAGCAGTTACTGGCAAAGGGAACAGGTAGCACTTATTAGCTTAATCAGGAGACCTCTCCTTGGGGCAGGGGTTGGGGGGTGGGGTAAGTTAGTTGCTTGGCCTCCTCTGAGCACTGGGCTGGTTAATGTGTTGACAAAATCAGAGGTGGGTTATCAGAAGAGGAGAAGGAGTAGTTGTTGTTTAAGCAGCCAACAGTGTCTGCCGTGAGGAACATTAATTTCCCATCAGGAGGTTTAGAATGTATAACAGATAAAGAACTGTCAGTGTTAAGCTGGGATGACTTTAGGAATGAAGATGTCTTACCAGGACACCAAGAGGGAGATGAAAGAGATTTTAAAATCCCTGCTCTTCAGTAAAATTCACTTCATTCCCATTTGAATATAGGTTTCTATAATAATAAACAACATACAGTTGGTTGGGCTTTAGCTTTATCCAATTTGAGACTATTTACCTTTAGTGGGGGAATTGAATGAATGTAGCTATATTGGGATCACTGGTATATTTGTTTTTCTCTTCATTTTCTTAATTGAAGTATAGCTGCCATACAATATCATATTGGTTTCAGGTGTACAGCAATAATTCTACACCATGTAATGTTTGCCATGCATGTGGTTACCATCTGTCGCCAGAGCTATTGCAATATTATTGGTTATAATTTCCTATGCTTAAATTTCATCCCTTTGACTTATTTATTTCAAAACTGAAGGGGGTAGGGCAAAATAGGTAAAAATTAAGAGTTACTTTTCTATTTATTTATTTATTTAATTCATTTATTTCAAAAATTATTTAATTATTTAATGAATTTTTTTTTAAAAGATTTTATTTTTTTATTTGACAGAGAGAGATACAGTGAGAGTGGGAACACAAGCAGAGGAACTGGGAGGGGGAGAAGCAGGCTTCTCGCCATCAGGGAGCCTGATGTGGGGCTCTATCCCACGACCCTGGGATCATGACCTGAGCCGAAGGCAGACCCTCAATGACTGAGCCACCCAGGCGCCCCTTCTCTCTCTTTTTTTTAACTTTTCTTCTACTTTTGGAACAAGTTTTCTATGTTTTTCTACATTGTCCTTTTTTGGGGGAGATTTATCTTATTGTCTTCATTTTTTACAGAAGTTCTTTTTATCTCCCCAAATGTCAAAATCAAAAGGAAAATTCTAATCTGTGAGAAGTTTAACACAAGTATGCTTTATCTACCTTCACCAAATAGGTTAGTGTTTTGGGGTATTTTTTGATCAAAATTCTTTTAAAATTTTATCTTCTTTAAAAAAATACTGGCTTTATTGAGACATAACACATATAGTTCACTCTTATAAAGTATATAATTTAATTGTTCTTATAATTATATTACAAAGTTGTATATTTAGCAGGGCTATCAAGTCCAGAACAGTTTTATCATTTTCCAAAGAAACCTGTACCTATTGGACTTATACCTTATACCCGTCTTTCCCCAGCTCATTACAATAACTAATTTACTGTATCTAGAGATTCACTTATTCTGGAACTTTCGTATCAATGGAACCAATAACATATAGTTTTTGTGGTCTCTTTTACTAAGCATAATGTGCTCAGGATTCATGCATGTTGTAGAATGTATCAGAACATTATTCTTTTTATAGTTGAGTAACATTCCATTGTATGGATATACATGTTCTATTTACCCACTCATCAGATTACAGACCTTTGGGTTGCTTCCATTTTTGGGTTATGAAGAATAATGTTGCTATGAACATTTAAAGACTAGTTTTTGTGTGGACATGGGTGTTCATTTCTCTTGGCTAGATATCTAGAAATGGATTATATGGTAACTTTATGCTTAATATTTTGAATAAATGCCAGGCTATTTGCCAAACAGCTGTACCATTTTGTATTCCCACCAGCAATGTTTGATGGTTCCAATTTTTCCACACTTTCACCAACTCTTGTCTCTTTTTTATTGTAGCCAACTTAGTGGGTATCTCATTGTGGTTTTGGTGAACAATTCCCTGGTGACTAATAGTGTTGAGCAAGTTTTCCTATAGTTATTGCCTATCTATATATCTTTTTAAAAGAAATGTGTATTCAAATACTTTGTCCATTTTAGTTGGGTTGTCTTTTTGTTGTTGGCTTGTAATAGTTCTTTATATATTCTTCATACTAGATCCTTATCAGATATATTGTTGTGTCAATATTTTCTCCCACTCTGTGGGTTGTCTTTTCACTTTCTTGATCCTGTCCATTGAAGCCCAATATTTTACTTATTTAATTTTATTTAGATTCAATTAGCCAAAATATAGCACATCATTAGTTTCAGATGTAGTGTTCGAATAATTTGTCAGTTGCATATAACACCCAGTGCTCATCACATCACGTGCCCTTCTTAATGCCCATCACCCAATTATCCTATCTCCCCAGCCGGCTCCCCTCCAGCAACCCTCAGTTTGTTTCCTACAGTTATGAGTCTCTCATGATTTGTCTCCCTCTCTGATGACTTACCCTTCAGTTTTCCCTCCCTTCCCCTATGATCCTCTGCACCATTTGTTATATCCCACATATTTTAAATCCAATGTATCTGTTTTTTTCTTTGATTGCTTGTGTGTTTGGTATTATATTTAAGAAACCACTGTCTAATCCAAAGTTATGAAGATACCTATGTTACACCTATGTGTCCATGTAACAGTTTTACAGTCTCAAAATTTACATATAGACAAGGGTTCACCTGCACTTGAAGTGGACTTGGCAATCTGAATGTAAATATTCATCTAATTCACCTGCTGTCAGTACTCCTCTCCGTAATTATGCCTGACTTTCCCTGGTGTGAAGAACGTCTGTTTTACTATCTTTAGAGAACAAATCTTCCCTCTTTTCCCTGGACTGGAGAGAGAAAGGCATCCAGCTGTGTGGAGAGTAGGATGGAATTTGGGCACTAATAGCGTTTTGAACAAACTTAATGATTTCTCCTTTTTGTAGCTCTTAATGAACACCTATGTCCACACAAAAACTTGTCCTCAAATGTAGGAGGAAGCAGGTACCACCAATGCCTAATTAAGAAGATCACGTGTTAACATCTACGGTATAAATGGGCGGGGGGCGGTGGCATCCATGCTTTCCTTGCAACAGCTTTGGGATCTGGCATGCTGAGGTTTGGTGAGTAAGTTGGCTCTTTTCTATTTATATTTCAGTGTAAAAATATTATGCTGCTGTTTTATTCTTTTGTTTTATTTTCTTCCTTGTGGTCTTAAGTCTGGAACAAAACCCATCCTATAGTTTCAGTAAGAATTCAGAAGGGAACAGAAGTGAGAACCTGTTTTCACTCTGCCATCTTTATCCATAAGTTGGAAGAAGGGTTTTAGCAAGTGCCCTCTTTCCTGAAATACAGTCGAGATGTCCTGTGTGAGTTCTTCCCACTCTAGTTCTGTCTACTTAATAATTAGGATTAGTTCCTCTCACTTTCTGTTTTTTTATGTTTTCTGACAGTTTTCCAAAACTATAGTGAATCTTTTTGAAAAGAAATTGGCTTTGTGGATATCTTAGGTTGATGGAGTTTGTGTTGGAATCTTCTAGTTAGAGACCATGGTGAGCCAGAAATCATTGATTTTATTTAGAAAATTGTGTGGCTGGATTAGATGAAAAAGAGTTTGGGATGCTGGCTTTGGATACTCTATTCCTTACAAAGCTTTTTTGCCACATTTTACAAAATGGCTTCTTTAACCACCTGAGGGTTATTTCTGTGTATACCTATTAGGACACGGTGCAGGGGTTCAAGGAGTGTGCTCAGGTAGCTACTTCTGAGAGCTTCTCTTCTAGCAACTCCTCAGAGATATTGGTAGATAAATAGATACATTCTCATGCTCACTCCGTGGGTGTTATCCTTCAATTCTGTGACTTTAAAATGTTTGCTAGTGATAAGATAATGGGTCCAAAACTTATAACTTTGGTTTTCAAGGTTAGGCTTCTTTAGCGAACGACCCCTTGGCTGCCTAGTAGGCATGTTGAAATATTCCATCCCCTGTCTATTCCCTTACTATGTTATTTCTGTTTTGGTAAATCACTACTATTTACCCTGTTGCTCAGGTCCAAATCTTAAGAGTAATCCTTGTAGGATTTCTAGCCCTTCTGGTTTGACCGGGAGTTTTCCTGAGACCTGGGACTTTCTGTGCTATGGCCAGGTAAGTCTTGTGCACACTGTGATGAGTTGAATAGCAAATCCAAGGTATTAAATATGCATTGAATAAATGAATGCTAGTCTGCTATCCTAGAGAATTGCAGTATGATAAAGTGACTAATTTTTTTTTTAATTTTTTTATTTTTTCAGCATAACAGTATTCATTATTTTTGCACCACACCCAGTGCTCCATGCAATCCGAGCCCTCCACAATACCCACCACCTGGTGCCCCCAACCTCCCACCCCTTCAAAACTCCCAGATCGTTTTTCAGAGTCCATAGTCTCTCATGGTTCACCTCCCCTTCCAATTTCCCTCAACTCCCTTCTCCTCTCCATCTCCCCTTGTAAAGTGACTAATTTTAACTAGTGGCGAACCACCCTCTGTCTCCCTATCCCTTTTGTCATTATAAAGCCTAAAGTAGAGATGTTGGAAAAGCTGGAATATCAAGTGGAGAACTAGTGATCAACTATTGTATTGGAGCGAGAATTTTGAATTTAAAATCACCTAGGTCATTCTATTCTTTCAAAATAACTTGAAACTTTGATCAATGTGTCTGTTTCCAATTCAATAAAAGAGTTTTAGAACAGATCTGCCAAACTGGTCCCTGTGTTACTGGAGTTATAATTGGGTTAGGATTATCTCTTCATTGTGTTAAGTAAGCATGAAGACAGCAATGACAAATATTTCTTTTTTAGGTTGCATCTTTGGTTTTACTGGGGACAGTAATGCTAACTGGTTTAAACCAAAAGGGGAAATCAATGGGAAAAAGTTACCCATTAAAAAATTATGGGTACTAAGTCCTTAAGCACTGAAGATAAAACAATGAGTAAGATGAATATCTTCTAATCCATTGAGAGACTCCATAGGAATCCTAACAATTACATGAAGTAGGATAAAAACGTGAGTAGGATAAGCATGAGGAAGAGAAAGTCAAGGTAATAGTGAAGGGCTAAAGTAAGTAGTACGAAGGGAGGCAGAAGAGAGTAAAGGGGACTGCTGTCTTAGAAAGTGTCAAAGAGGCTCTCGGAGGAAGTAATGAGCAGAGGCCTGAATGGAATCAAGGAGTGAAACTCACAAAGGTCTTAGGAAGGAATATTCCAAGCAGATGGAAGAACAGGAGGAAAGTCCTGCTCAGGAAAGCTGGGTGGTCAAAGGGAGTCAGGAGAGAGGTAAAGAAATAGGCCAGGGAGACACTACAGCCTTTGAGCTACAAAATGGACTTTGGATATGTTATATGCTGATAAGCCAGCGTAAGATTTTAGACCTCTCGGGCTGCTGTGTGGAAAGTGGACAATGACAAGGCAAGAGTGGAAGGAGAACGTCCTGTTGGAAGACTCTTCCGTTTATCTAGATGAGAGATGGTTTAGACCAAGATGTCAGAAGTGAAGTGATCAGTCCACTTCTGACCACAGATAGACCCCAACAAGTGAGTTGTGGGTTAAGAAGAGCAAGGAATCAAATGTGACTGCAAATTTTTGGCCTGAATGTTTTAGTATGAATGGATTTGCTATTTGCCCTGTAGGAGGCTTGGTGGTGGTGGGAAGTGGCCTACCTGGGCAGGAGAATTTTATTATGGACAGGAGTTGGAGATTCCTGTCAGATGTGCAAGTGGAAATGTTGAGTAGGGAGTTTAATAAACAAATCTGGAATTCCAAAGAAACTCTAGGGCCAGGGACCTAAATTGGGAGTTAGTGAGCTGATGGTATTTGAGGCGATGAGACTGAGTGAGATGACCTAGAAAGCTGGAAAATGAAGTTTAAAAAGATGGAGACATCAATGAGGTGATATCTGCAAAGCCCTCAGAGCGAATGTAATATAGCAAGTGTTGATAAGTATTGTTAAGTGTTTGTGAACATAGTCTGAACTCCTAGAGACTTGGCAATGCAGACTGAGAAAGAGTAGCCCACAAAGAAAGAAAACCGGGGGAGTGTGACATTAAAGCTGAAGGGGAAAGTGATTCTGATTCAAGCAAGAAGATCTCACCAGCTTTTGCTAAGAGCTGCTTAGATCTCAAGTTCCATGAGGCTCCCCCCGCAACCCCAACCCCACAGGGAAAAGTTCTCTGGTGCAATTAGACTGGATAGTCTCAAGAGGAGGGGAATGGAGGGCACGTGCTTCAGGCTGAACAGCGGCTGTTGCCACATAGTTAAGGCTAGGAGATTGTGGGCTAGGGGTGGAGAGGACAGGCTCCTGAGCCCCTGGAAGGCTATGCCTCAGAGGCGGGGCTGGCAACCAGCATGGGTACTGGAAAGAGACTTACTTTAATAAGTACTGTTGCCTCGTGAACCTGAGCAGAGGACTCTCCACGGAGAAAGTAGAACAATTGATGAGGCTACCCAGCTCCAAATGGACAATCATGACTTTGGTGGCAATTGAGTAAGTGAGATTCTGCTGTAGATGGAACAACAGTGCTGGACAGGTGGTAAATGCTGATGCCAGTGATGCATCATGGGGCTATAGCAACAATAGCTACCACGGCGATTGTAGGCTGAAAGACCCCTTTTGGAGAAAGGATTAATAATGCTTGAGACTGTAATGATCTGAGGTAGGCTGAGGGTTGAGCCAGATTTGATTTTACCAAATGAAGGCCTATTCTCTCCTGACACCTTAAGAATATGGCAGAGCAATTTGCACGTGTACACGGACTCTCTGCCCTGTGATCGTGTCCTCTTAGGAAAGCTCTAACCTTGCTTTCATGAGTCTGAGTAGGAGTAATCTCCATTTCAGGGCCTTTTCCTTTATGATGGAGACTGATCAGGGGTGAGCACGCAACAGACTGAACTCTATTTAATGCATACACTATGCAGATCTACCTTAAATGGTTTTCTGCCAACACAGCCTTTCTCTAGAGCACTGTGGAAATAGTGCTTGCAAGCTGTCTTCTATTTCTATTTCTCTGGTATATTCTCCCTGGCACTGGATAATGTTTCATGCACCTTGAACGCATCCCCCATGAAATTTCTGAGGCCATCCTCATCACGAGGGATAAATGTATATCAAAGGATTATGTAGTTATATTATCATGAATAGCCCCAGGCTTTAATCATAAAGTTCCCTTAAAGTAAGGCAGGGCAGAATTTCTAATCTTCAAGTTGCTGGGAATGAGCGCTAAACACTTGACCACATCACATTAGTCACTTGGCTCGATGTAATTATAAAACTGTGAAAACAATTAACATCTCAAGCTTTTGGTTAATTAACACATTGTCTTTTATATATCCATGTGTATATATGTACATATATGCTGTCAGTGCCATTGCTTTATTATTTAGGTGTTCTGGCACTTCTTATTTTGGTACCTAGAACAAAGTGATTTAACAGTAGTGGGGAAGTTCTTGATGACAGCCTTGATCCCTCTCTGTTGACTGCGGAGCTGCCACGTTAAGGTCCTGGTGGCTGCTGGGTTGAATGGTAGGTAAGGACTGGATAGACCGAGCTGGACCAGAGACCATGCCCCAAACCAGTAGCTGAGATACGGCTGCTCTGGAAGGACCGAAATAGGGGCGTGTCTGAATCAGAGTGGATCAGTAAGTGCACATCTGTCTGGCAGGAGTACATCAAAGGGCAAATGGAGGGTTGGGGCAATCCACAGGAGCTTCAAAGTAGCTGTACTTGGAGTTTCAAACAAGCTGTGAATGGTCTGCTGAGGTTCAAAGGTCAGGCATCAGTACCAGCAATTGAGGTAGCAGGTTCAGGGATCCAGGCAGAGAGACCAGGCATGAGTTCAGAGTACCAGCAGCAGTCAAGGTCTTTTTTTCTGAACCATTAGGTCTCAACTGGGGGGCTTTTATACGTTCCTTATTGCTGCAAGAGAATCCCATGTGTTTACCCATGTAGAGATTCATTCACATATTCAACTGATGTTTGCGAGTCAACAGTTGCCACCATAGACATTGGCCCAGCTCTCACAGAGCTTATTGGCTGGGTAAGAGTAACCTGAAGTAGACCTCAATATTGAGTAATGAGGGTTACAATGGGAGTAAATTCCAGACTAGAGAGGAAAGTAAGCAGGAGAAAAAGGAAGAGCTGCTACTGCCCTGTGGTTTGACCCATTAATGTCCTTCAGACCTGGCTTTCAGTTCAATTGCTGGGCTCTTTGGCCCTGTAGTCCCTCATAGCGGAGGTCCCACCAACCCAATAAGTTAGTGGCCCCCAACCCCCCAGTCCTGTCTGTAGGTGGCTAAAGTCGAAGGGGCCAGTAACTCTCCTGGCCCTGCCTTACTGCTCTTCACATTGTGCTGGTGACCTCCTAGTTCCACAGAGTAGGGCTTCAGCCTCTATCCTTGTGACAGTCTCTTACCTTTCCCTCGCTCTTCAGTAAATGGGTCATACCTTCTTTCTGGCAAAGGTGTTCCCACCTTAGGTGTTTGTTTCCCCAGGATGGTGTTCCCTGCCCCTAGACTAAACTCTAGGAACGAGTCACCAGCAACTGCTGTTCACTCTTCCTCATGCAAGCCAGGGGCCCCTTGGAACAGCTTCCAACAGTAGCTTGCTGGAGTCCTTCTATAAATCCTTCTATTCTGCTGTTGCTTTCAGATGGATTTCTAGGACTTAGAATATCATTTCCTTCAAATTTCAACTTTTAGTATTAAATCCACATTTTGTTAGTCTTTAACCAGGTTAATGCATTTCTTTGTATGTAACTTCCTCTGGTCAGAATTGTCTTTCCACCTCCCTGGGCCCTAGTTCTGGGAGTGACCTATACCTCCAATTGCTTCTGAAAGAGATGCATACCTATGAGTAGATTTCCGTCTTGTTGTATTCAATTGTGTAGTTCTTCAGGCCAAGACTAACTTTGGAAAGGGTGACTAGCATTGGTTTATTTTGTTTCGTTTTAAGCATCTCCAGGGGGATTATGCTTCAGAAAATTCACTGCAACAGCAAAATCTTCTAGAATAAAAGAATTACTATATTTCCCTGACTGAATCAGATTCTTAATAATATAATTTATAGGTCTTAGATTTTCTAGTTTAAAAATGAAACAAGATGGGATTGGGAGGGAGACAAACCATAAGTGACTCTTAATCTCACAAAAAAAACTGAGGGTTGATGGGGGGAGGGGGTTGGGAGAGGGGGGTGGGGTTATGGATATTGGGGAGGGTATGTGCTATGGTGAGTGCTGTGAAGTGTGTAAACCTGGCGATTCGCAGACCTGTACCCCTGGGGATAAAAATATATGTTTATAAAGCTGTAAAAAAAAAAATGTGTGCATATGGTAAAAATAAGGGGAAAAACCCTAGAAGTTGTAGAAGGATGAAGGCTCTTTTTACCATATGTGCTTCTCCCTCCCCCCTCCCCCCAATACTTTTTTTCCCCCTTGGACTGAAGTGCTAAACTTCTTAGATTTTATTTAAGAGGAAATGCATTGATTTTTATCATCTATACTGATGATCACTATCATAAATATCTAGTTTTTAGAGAATAGATTTTCTCAGCATATCTAAAAGTTAAGGATGATTAACAGATTCTTGTCTAGAAAGGTATCTATCTATATGTAGCTGCCAGAGTTTGAGATAATTAGAATTAAGGAGAAATTTCTACAGTATTCAATGAAATATGTCTGAAATCAAATCAGGACTTTCAAATATTAAAAGTAAACCTAACAATGTGAATATCCCTTCAAGGACCCTCTGTGTACAGATACATATTTAATATTACATAAACAACTTTATAAATGTGTGATTTGAGTGGGCTTGCTGATGATCCTCCAAACCACAACTTTCTATCCAATACAGGGAAAATAAGCTCTGTCCTGGCAATAGTCTATAGGCAATTAGCATTCATTGACCAAAGATGGGTGCAAAGGTCAAAACTGAAGGTTGCAGAATGCCCGAAGTTTATTCTGTAGAAACAATCTCAGGAATACTTATCTAGTTCAGGGTTCTCCTCTGAAAAAATGGAGACCCAGTTATATCACATACCATTATTTTATTATTATAATTTTTTTAAGATTTATTTATTTGTCAGAAAGAGAGAGAGAAAAAGCACACAAGCAGGCAGAGAAGCAGGCAGAGGCAGAGAGAGAGGCAGGCTCCCTGCTGAGCAAGGAGCCTGATGTGGGACTCGATCCCAGGACCCTGGGATCATGACCTGAGCCGAAGGCAGTGGCTTAACCCACTGAGCCACCCAGGTGTCTCACATACCATTATTTTAAATGACGGTGCAAGATCGTAGGACACAAGTGAGTGCTAGTCAGGTCCGCTCAAGTACCTATTGAGACACTTGTGTCCTACAGAGCGCTAAGAGCTGGGGATCTAGAGCTGAATGGCACATGTATTTGGATGGAACAGAATATTTGAAAGAACAAGGCGTTATGTATGGCAGCTCTGCTTTGGAGTCCATGATTTCCACTACTTTGGTTCAACTTCTGTTTCTAGTACTTACTAGTTCATCAATCTATAAGTTACCTAATCTCTTGGCCTCAGTTTTCCCATTGGAGTAATACTATTCCCTACCTCACTGAATTGTTATTTAAGGAATTATATATAAAACACTTGGCATAGGGCCTAACACTTAGTAAGCAAGCAATGGGAGTTCCCTGTAATTTGTAATTTTAGAATAATGATTTCCAAAGTGGATTTTTGTGTTGAACTTAAAACAATGTTGGACTATAGGAAGAAAACAGTAAGACTTCAGTTCAGTTTAACCTCAAGAAACTAAGCTTCATGAACATTAGCATCGAGGTTGAAACTGGTGTCCCGATTCAACAGGATGGCAGATAGTTGTGGGTCACAAGAGCATAAGGGAGGAACCAAGAGTGTTGGAAGTACATCCTTACTCCTTTGATTTTTAGTATATGAAATAGAATACATTTGACATACACTGGGTATATATACTGTGAGATCGTTTTTTTTTTTAATTTTGTAAATTTCTATTTGGATATTTCAAACAGAAGTTACAAGAAGAGCACAAGGATTTCCTGTGTACCCTTTACCCAGGTTCGCCAATTATTTACCTTTTTTTTCTTCAAAAGTAAATTTGCTTTATCATTCCATGTAATGTGTGTGTGTACATTCTTTTTTCCTGAACTGTTTGAAATAAGTTGGAGACCTTGTGCTCTGTTACCTCTATGTCTGTCACTATGCATTATGGAAGGACAGGGAAACGCTCTTAAATAACCCTATTACAATGGTGATTATCAGGACAATTGAAAATGGATAATCCATATTCCCCACTCCAGGATTCAGTCCAGATCACACATTACATTCAGTTGTCCTGTCTCTTTAGCATCCTTTAATCTGAAACAGTTTTTCAACCTTACCTGTTTTACTTTGACATTTTTGAGTATGGCCCAGTTACCTGCAGAATATACCTCTGTTTGGATTTGTCTATTTCTACACAATTGAATTCAGGTATGCATTTGGGACAGGAATACCATAGAAATGGTAAAATGAAGGTCTCCATGCACCACGTTCAGAGGCATTTGCTGTTGGTTTGTCCTATTACTGGTGATGTTACGTTGATCCTTTGGTTAAGGTGGTTTCTGTCTAGCTTCTCCACTAGAAAGTTGCTCTCTTGCTTTTGGTGTTTAAATAGGAATTTTTGGAGAGCTACTAGTCCTCAAACTTTCACCAATTTTGTTTTTTTTTTGCTTAAGCACTCATTAATATTTTACTGAATAATTCTCTCTGTGTTTGTTGGCATTCTATAGGAACTCTTCCTATATGAACTCGTGGACTTTTAATAGATTATAGCCTATAACTATCATTTTGTAGCCCAAATTGTCCCATATTTGGCCAGTATGAAGCCCTTAAAACTATGTTGGTATACTGAAGAGTATCTTGTTTTTTTTTTGTTTTTTTTTTTTGTTTTTGTTTTTTGTTTTCTTACCTATCCCCATTATCCTCTGAGTACTTCCTTCCTTTATTGTAGTTTAAGATGTTCCAGAGTCCTCTTAAACCTATCTTGTCCCAGCTCTGGAATTAGCCTTTTCTCCAAAAAATCCTGGTTACTTTAAGTAGAAAATGGTAGTAGACCAGGAAAAGCTCTCTATCAAAAGGACAGGTCAAAGAATTTTCCCCATCTTTCTAGGGCCTTGAGAAGAAGAGTTTCTGGATATCCTTCAAGCTTGAGGTACAAATTTATATGTCCTGTGTGGTCTAGGAACTCTCCAATGTATGTATTAGCCAAGACACTGACATTAAAAACTCTTTTTCCTGGAAAGCTTCTTGAATAACTGGTGGAGAAAGTACAAAACCCCTTAGGAGGGATGAAACTTTAATCAAGGCTTCATAATATTCCCACAGATAAATCCTCACTGAGTAATAAGACCACAATCTAGAATTAGGAGTGACATAAGGAAATGGCCCTTCATGAGCTAGAATCAGCAAAAGCAACAAACAGGTGGCTGTGCCTTGTCCCCTCCCCCAAAGAAACACTTCATTTAATAGTTGTCAGAGAGACCATTAAACTTGTTAAAAAATTAGACCTCTTCTCCTGTCTGTTGGCCATCTGTATGTCCTCTTTGGAGAAATATCTGTTCATGTCTTCTAGCTATTTTGTAATTGGATTATTTGTTTTTTGGGTGTTGAATTTCAGAAGCTCTTTATATATTTTGGATATCACCCCTTTACTGGATATGTCATTTGCAAACATCTTCCATTCAGTAGTTTGTCTCTTAGTTTTGTTGATTGATTCCTTTGCTATGCAGAAGCTTTTAAATTTTCATAAAGGCCCAGTAGTTTATTATCAGAGAAATGTAGAACAAAACTATAATGAGATAACTTTACACCTGTCAAAATGGCTAAAGTCAACAATATAAGAAACAACAGGTGTTGGTGAGGATGTGAAGAAGAAGGAACCATCTTGCACTGTTGGTGGGGATACAAATTGGTGCAGACACTGTGGAAAACAGTATGGAGGTTCCTTAGAGTTAAAAATGGAACTACCCTAGGATACAGTAATTGCATTGGGTATTTACCCAAAGAATACAAAAGCACTAACTCAAAATGATATATGTACTTATGTTTATTATAACATTACTTATAATAGCCAAATTATAGAAGCAGCCCAAATGTCCATCAATAAATAAATAAATATGTGATATAGATCCACAATGGGGTAATATTCAGAGATAGAAAAAATGTAATCTTGCCATTTGCAACAACATGGATGGAGCTAGAGAGTATAGTGCTATATGAAATCTGTCAGAAAGGCTATACTATGACTTCGCTCATGTGGAATTTAAGAAACAAATGAATAAAGAGACCCTCCCTCCCCCCACCAAGCCAACTCTTAACTAGGGAACAGCGTGTTACCAAAGGGGAAGGTGGGTGGGGGAATGATCTCTTGCAGTTACTTTAAAAAATAAGGGGGGAGGGTGGAGGGGTAGGGTATCAAAAACACAAAGGACAAGATACTATGTTGTTTGGGGGAAAAAATTTAAAAAACCCAAGATCTGAACAAGAACCAGATTAGATTTTAGAACCAGAAATAAAAAAAAAAATCATTGAACTTCATTTGCTTTTAGATCCATCAACTTTTAAAGTACAGATAAGCAGGATTAGTGGACTTTAATTAGTGTAGGGTCTCTGAAGAATTTACGTATTATGTCCCATAGGAAGGTAAGAAGATGAATGAAAGAGGGTTTACGAGGCATGAATACAAGAAGGTCAAACATCTATTAATAAGAGTTCTGAAAAGAGAATGTGAAACAAGCGTATTTTAAGGAGTTAATGCCAGTGATGATCCAGAATTAATGAAAGCCCTAGATCTAATCTATACATCTCACGGGGAAACTGTAGAACATCAAAAACAAAGAGAAGATCTTAGAAATGACCAGAGAGAAGGCATCTTTGTTAATTATAGTATGTCACTGTAATGGCTAACAAATTACTTAAGAATTAAATACCCAGGAAAATTCACTTCTATGATTTCGTCAGCAAACCTGAAAGTCCTATAGTCTGGTATTTTATCAAATTTTATGAAACTGAAGCACACACATAGAGGGCTCTAGTTGAGACCATTTACTAAGTAACAAAAGCAAAAAGCCACATGCCAAGGGGGAAGTATTCATTATTCTTGTTATGGCAAGCGTGGCTGATTTAAAAAAAAAATCATAAACCCATTTATCACCAAATACTTGGATGACACATTAGAAAATCTTGCTGATGATTTGAAGAGACACAATTTTAAACAGTGTGGGCAGCTTGCTATAGAATTGAAGGAAAGTACACATTTTTAACCAGCTTCAGTGTTCGTGGTGTTTTCTAGGTTAGATTTAAATACTAAAACATATGAAGGACTAAATAATGATTCAAAGAAGGAAGGATATGCTAGAGAGGACCTGTTCTCCGCTCTAAGAGTTTGCTTAACATGAGGCTGTATTTTATCAGAAAATCCAGCATAACCACAGATAGAACAGCTGCTTTGATTAGCATAAAAACAAAATTTCAAGTTCTGGGTTAGGTTTACAGAAGACTCTGCATGGGAAATGTATTAACTGCACGTCTTACATTTCCTTCAAGCTGAAGCCTGAGGAGTACAAGTTGGAGGATGTCTTCCAATATAGTTTTAGGTACCAAGTACTTCTTTTTTTTTTTTAAGATTTTATTTATTTGTTAGAGAGACCACACAAGCAGGGGAGCAGTAGGCAGAGCAGGCAGAGGGAGAAGCAGGCTCCCCGCTGAGCCAGGAGCCGGATGCAGATGCAGGGCTCCAATCCAGGACCCTGGATCCTGAACTGAGCCAAGGCAGACTCTTAAATGACTGAGCCACCCAGGCGTCCCAATACCTAGTGCTTTTAAAATATGGTTGGGTTTGTGATATGTGTCATGAAATGTATGGTTACCATGAAAATGTTCTGTATCCCAGTGATTCCTGTGTTACCTTATGGCAAAGTACTTAGATTATCCCACTTACGAGTACTAGGAATATACACCTATTCCTAGAGATCTTATCTGTTGAATGGCTGTTTCTAGAGTATTGAATAGTGTGCTATGAAGCAGATATGTGAAAATTGACCAGTTTTCTTCAGGTAAGGTGATTTTTAAAAAAGTAATAGATTAACACACTCCCCCTATTAAAAAAAAAAAAAAAAAGAAATATCCAGAAAAATGACTCACCCACGGATGAGGGAGTTTTGTTTTTTTAAGGCTGTTTCAGTGTTATTATTGCATGATTTTCCCTATAAATTGTCATAATTATACATGTGTTAAACATAGCACAGTCCACAATCCAGTTGAATGAATGTTTTGAACACCTTTGTATGAATACAGAAAGATGTAGAACTTAACAGGTTTTCAGAGCAAATGATTGATGTGTGAAGAAATAGAAATAGAAACTATTAACTGAATAGCTGGTGGGTAGTGAGGGGAAATTATTTACTATATACCTCAGTGATCTCTTCTAAACATATACAATTTTGAGTTATCATTTTCTGGTATGGAACGATTGAAACAGGTAGTGAAATAAACTGAATTTAGACCCAGATCCCAGATTTAATTGAAATCTTCATAAATGAAGCCTATTTAATCACATTGCTTTTTCTGTGAAATGGTTAGTCTCTTCATAATAAATTTTTAAATATTAAAAGTTTTAAATATTGTCTAAGTAAATGCATTAACAATTGTATGTACACATTATTTAGAACTGTTAAATGTTTCTTACTGATGTGGGTTCACCTTCTGGTGGGAGACCAGGTAGGTTGAGTAGGGAGAACTCCATTTAGACATGGCTGACAGTGGATACCTCACAGAGGAATACAGTACAGAATGGTTTGCAATTTAAAAGACAGAGTCTTTCAGGGCTGCCTAGGTGGCTCAGTGGGTTAAGCCTCTGCCTTCAGCTCAGGTCATGATCTCAGGGTCCTGGGATCGAGTCCCGCATCGGGCTCTCTGCCTGGCAGGGAGCCTGCTTCCTCCTCTCTCTCTCTTTCTGCCTACTTGTGATCTCTCTCTCTCTCTGTCAAATAAATAAAATCTTAAAAAAAAAAAAAGACAGAGTCTTCCATCAGGATTAGAGTGACTGCAAATCCACTTTCCCAGAGTAAAGAGGGACTCCACCAGCAAATTTCCCATATGTACCAACTCTGCCTTGTGATGTTGGACCAGAGAAAGTCCTGTCCTTAAAGAGCTGGGGTGTTTCACTCAATAATCGTTTGTTGTACGCTTTTCATGGGCTTTTGTTTCTGACGAGTACTGGGAACCAAAGCCAGCATAACTGGTTTCCTGGAACTGCCCATGTAAGTAGAGAAGATTAAAACAAGAGACCATCATAGACCGTTTATGCCAATGGATGTAAGGGGTGGTATAGAGGAAAGAGTTCAGAGAAAAGGCAGAATTTTGCCAACAAGGAAGTTTGTTGGATTTCCAACCTTGCTTCTGGCCACTGTCCTTCTGGTTCCATTTCCTTTACCATCCAAAGCTTTTCCAGACCCTGGAATCCTAACTGGGGTGCTCTCAAGACACCTGGGTCCTTTTTGTATCTTCAGTTTTATTTCAAATGTCTACTCTTTGGAGAGGTCTCTGACCATCACGATAAGGGGAAATCACGAAAATTATTTCCTAGCATACATGATTGCCTTCACAGCAACTTTTGTACATGGCTTTTGCATGTTGATTGGTTTTTCTATTTTGTCTTTCTCCTTTCTGCCCCTCCCAACTAGGATAGGACCTTAAAGCACCATTGTATACCTAGTCACACCTAGCCCATACTTTAGGAGTTGGCATAAAAGTAGCAATTATTTGTTCAACCAATGAAATAGAAAATTGGATCTTGGATGATGGGGTAGAATCTGGATAAATGATGAAGGCATCTGAGGATAGGGAAACAAAAACCTTAGCAAAAATGTGGAGGTAGGGCAGTATATGTTCGGAAGACTGATTAGAGCCGGGTTAGCTTGAGTAGAAGGCTGGGAGAGTGTACTGTCTTGGGAGAACATGAAATGGGAAATTCAAGCCAGGATGTGGGATATTTTGTATGCTAGCCTAAGCCGATTACAAGGCAGTTGAGACTTTATCCTGTATATGGTCAACAGGGAGTCATTAAATTTTGATGGAAATTGTAAATTGGAAAGCTCAACCCGATATGTTGGGTTGGCACTGAGTAACTGGACATATTACAGCTCTTGGTTAAGAGCTGCTGTAGAGCTTCCTGTCCAGACAGAGCTAGGAAGAGTGTCTGCTGAATGCGTGCAGTAGGGGGGGTGGTAAAACATGACTGCTTGCATGTAGAACTCTATTCACCGAATCCCCTAGATAGAGAGGTAGTATAATTTAAAATCCAGGAGGTAGGGTTGCCTTTTCTTCCTCATGTATCCTGCTTTGAAAGGCTTTGCAGGAGGCTTGTTGACTCTGGACTGCTAAGTTTATAGACGCACTGCTAATCTTGGTAAAGGGTCTGTCACTTATTTGGGGTAAAAGACAAATTCGGGTTATTTTCTCAACTTCAACTTCCAGAACTGAGGAAAGGATAAAATAATACCCTCCTTGTGAGGATGAGAAAGACTGTGATCTTCACAACTGGCAAGTTCTTCTACAAGAAGCTTTAGTCCTAATATTTAGTTCTAGCCCACCCATTCCTATCCCTTAACTAAGTAGGGATAGGAATGTTCCCTCTCTGGCATTAACTGGGGAATTTATTAAGCAGTGGTGTCTGTAGTTATTATAGTGCTCTCAGTCCCCTCAAAGCTTTCAGTTAGACTTCTCCTATTATTTGTGGATATTTGAACCAGTCACCAGCCAGCCATCTCTCCTAGCACCCGGATATCTGATTACCAACATGTTGGTATGCAATTTTGAATTGGAGTTCCATACATAAAACCCCCTAGTCTCAAATAGCATTTTCTAAATTACTTATAAAAAATACCTGATAGAGTCATCTGTAAATTGTGCTTTTTATTTTTTTCTCCTTTTAATTTTGAGATCTTAAACTAAGGCAGTAGATTTTGGATCTAAATGGTCTACTTTCTGGGATACTTCTAGATCCCAGTGGTGGGTGTCAGTGAATGGGCCCCTTGGACGCTTTGGGCCTTAAATTCCAATCAAGGGGTTGGGTCAGATGACTTCTAGGATGTCTTCCCTTTGTGAGGTTGTAGAGTTTTTGGAGAAACTGTATGCTCTGAAATTATGACAGTTGCTACAAAAAGAAGCTTTGAAGTGGAGTGAGAGGTAAAAATCACATGACCTCCAAGGTCCTTTCAATTTTCAAATTCTGTGACTAAATGAATTCTGCAGATTCTCCCAGATAATAGCTACTTAAAGACATTGACATCATCCACTTATCCATGTTAGTAAAACTGTTCATTTCAAAGCTTATAAATATTTCAGAAAATCTGCCAGAATTCCATCTCTCTATCTCTGCTTAGATCATCCTTAGGTAATTGTCCCTCGAAGGTCCCCCCGACCTTTGTGTGAAGAAAGCTATCCAGGGTGCTGTGAATATGGTCATGCAAACTTAAGCTACCCAACCTTTATTTGACTTCTTAGTGGCTTTGTGTCCTTGGACAATTTGACCTAATCTCTGGAACTTTAATATCCTTATGCTACCAAATATAACCTAAAATGTCCAATGTTTACTACCTGCTAAACAGTAGGAAGACCTACCTGGACTGGGGTAATGACTAGATTCTTGAAAACACACACTCTCTTCCCATAATGACACCCAAAGGAGCAGTCTTGTTCCCCAAATTTTATGCAAATTGGGCAAAGTAGAGTCCTGTCATAAACTGACTGGTTTAGCTGGGATGCGGGCATCAGTTAGGACCGAGTGGATACTGGTAGGGGTCCTTTCATTTGTCCATGAAGAGCCCTTCAGTGTTTGTCTGTTCTCCCAGTCACCTTAGTTTCCACCAAATAGTGACCACCCTCAGTAGAAAGTGAGCAAGCTCCTCATTTAAGGATATTTCTGTGAACTTATTTTTGAATCCCAATTCCATTGCCTAGCTCAGTCCCAGCACATGGCAGCATCTGGATACATGTATGCTTGCAGATTTAAACTTTATTTTAATGACCAGCAGGTAAGAATTAAAAAAGTGAGCTATTACTGAAAGAACATTTACTACATGGCAGTTAGAGTACGAAGTATTAACCTATCTTGCCTCATTCAGTGCCATGAGGTGGGAACCATTTTCTACATCTTAAAAATCAGGAACTGGAATGGAGAGAAGTTAGTTTTTTCAAAGTCTAAAGCTGCTGAATATGGACTGGACTGGGTAATTTACTGGAGCCCTGTCCTCTTAACTTCCACAGTGTAAATAACCACTTCTGTGTAATTTGGTCCAAGCTAGATGATCTGAATGTAGGAATAAATGGTAAGTCCCTTTGAATCCTAACGTCTTATACTGATGCCTGTTCACAAGTTTCTTTCCCATGATGCCCCTATGTGGCTTCAAAATCAGACCATACCAGCTTACAAACTTAACTGCATATCTGCTGGAACAGTTTCATGGCCCTTCCTGGATGGTGTGGGAGTCATGGTGTACTTGACATGGCACCTTCCACACTTTGCCTTCATACCACAGATTCTTCCTAGAGGATGGTAGCTAGTGTCCTATGGCCTGTCACATATCTGTACCTGGATATTAGATACATACATGAAATTATTTGTCCTCTAACTCTGTCATGCCTAAACTTCTTTTTAAGGTCTCTAATTCAGTTGGTGACCATACTATCTATCCAGTGGCTTAAGAAAACAATTTATAGTTTTGTTTCCTCTTTCAACCTCTGACAGCCACTCTGTCACCCACTGGCCTTTTAAAATGTCCTCACAGTGGACCCTTTCTCTATATTTTATTTGCCATGTTAGTATAAGTCTTTATCAGCTACCTAATCGGTCTCTTGCCTGTGGGGTCTATTCCTTCCAATCTTTGTGCCTATTGTGTTCTAGATCATTCCACCCCATGGTTAATTCTAAGCAAGTCCCCATCACCCAGGATAAAGTCCATACTTCCCCATGCCTCTTACTACTTCGAAGCACATTGTTCAAGCCTAATTCTGTACCCATATCTCCAATCACACCACTCCCTCTCTGTGTCCATTCTGGTAGGGATTTATAGTCCAGAAATACACTGCATTTTCACTCCTTTTGCCTCAAATGCTCCAAATTCTTTTCTTAGTAAACCATTCACTTTTAAGACCCAACTCAAAAGGCTGTTTCTGTAAGTCTGTCTTTGACCATTTTTATTTGTGAATCTCACTTTGTAACCCTATTTTTAATTTTTTTATGGCCATTAATCCATAACCTATTTTAAATGCTTCATCTGGTCAGAAAACCAGTGGTTAATCAAATAATCACATAAACAAATGTAAAATTTCACCTGCTGTGAGACCAATTTAAAAAATGTAATATTTGGTCAGCTTCTAAATGTTGAATAAGAGTTGGTGAGATGTAAAGCAATGGATGAGGGCAGAAGGATTGGCAATTTTGTTTTAAAAGCACTGTGGCAGAGAGCATGGCCCTTCAAGGGATTATGTGATAAAGGGGAGAGGGTTTCTTGGCCTGGTGGGGTACAATGAAATTAGTGCTTTGGAATGGTCACTCTGGATCCAGTCCATAGGGCCGATCACAGGAGTGCTGGAGTGCAACATGAGCAGAGCCATTCAAAGCTACTCCAGTTACTTGGACAATGATGTGGATGGGGGTGATGGTGGCAGTGGCTGCTCCAGACAGGTAGACCAGCTTAAAAATCTATGTAAGGTGGTCACATCAATAGACGAGGTGAGAGACCAACTTTGGGGGTGAGGGTGTGTGGATTGTTAAGTCTCTGGTTCAAGTAATTAGGCAGATGGTGAGGTCAAGAGCACTGAAAAGGGAAACTTTTCTTCTTCTCTCTCTCTTTTTTTTAAATAGGTAGGGATGATATGCAAAGGGAAAGAATCTCCTTAGTTAACTATTCCATCCATTAGGGTATTTTTGCAACTAGCCCGTGAACTCTTTGGGTCCAGGAAACACTTTATTTCCTGGGCTTAGCTCATAGGTTTGCCTAATAGAATGATTTTCCTTAAAAACAAACAAACAAAAAAACTTTAAAATATTGCTGTGCTTAACTATATTTTATAAAGTTCAATATCAATAAGACATAGTGCAAGATTTAATGAAATGTACACAGAGGCATTATTAGCAGGAAGTACCTCTTCCTGCTAATTTGGGCCATCAAAAGTTAATTCAACCTTGTTATAATTTTTTAGCTTCATTATAAACTTTTAAAAAAGATTCATAATTCCTATACAAGAGTAAGAACTAATTGCAGATTAGTTAGGATTTGAGTTTGTCCTCTACTACCTTCCTCCACCCCCTTTTTTTTTAGCTCTTGACACTTGACCCTGGGTACTCTGGGCATAAAGCTACCAAAAGGCTGCATTTTCTAGTTTTACAACTTCTCTGCTATAGTCAAGCACTCTCATTTCTCAAGATTCTTTAGAACCCTTTCCTTACTACAGAGCTTACGTTATCTCAGTCTTCCCCCACCAGCTATGTGGGCATTAGCGATTTCCTTCTTCAACTCCCTGCCAGGAGTTGACCTTTCCATCCTTCTGTGGGATTAAAGGAAGAAAGCCATGGTGACTTGTTCCCCAATCAGAATACTGATTCTGATTCACATAAGGGAATGAAGATACTCCCTTATATGAAGATACTACTTCTGCCTCCTGCCATTAGAAATTACTTTAGGTTCCCCCTCCATCTTAGCTCTTCTCTTCATGACCCATGTGTCTTTTCATAAAGTACTCTACAGATGTGATCAGTACCCCATTCTAATCTTTATAACCCATTTACCCACTCATCCTTGCCATGGAAGGACTGCCACACACAGCCCTTCGTGAGGATGAGTTCACTCAAAGCACCTGTCAATATTGATGGAGTGAGAGGTTCTTTCAGAAGAATGGAACCAATTTTGAAAATCATTGAGGGTAATCAGTGGGACAGTGCAGTGGTTAGAAATGGCTTTTTGTGCCTAAAGGAGATGAAAAAATCTTCCCTAGAGCTGTCAGATGATGGGTAATTTGAAACCCCTTGAAATTATTTATTGGAAACAGCTACTAAAAACTCAGCCACAGTTTTCAGCTTGACAAGACAGGGTTGTTTCATATTTTAAACATTCAAAGGAAACAGCAGGAAAGCTGTCATTAAGAGATCAGTGAATCAAGCCAATGAGTGAGATAATTGTTCACTAAGAAGAGGCAGTTGAATTTTTAATGCCTCCTCAGTGATAGAGGGATGAGAAGGGGATGTATTGTTGGCTTGTTCCTATGTAAGCTGCCTGATCAAAGGAGGGCTTGGGTGATATAAAGCAGAAGAAAAATATCCTTGGGAATTTGGAAGAATTAAAACAATGCTAGATTACTCTTCTGATGGCTGTGCCAGATAGAGCTGTGATAGTCTGTTGGGGTTTCCTTTCCTGTTGCGATCAAAATGAACAGATATTTTGAAGAGCTTTCATTGAAGTGGCTGCCTTGGAGGGGTAGCCATTGTTGAGCATCACTTATTGAAGGACCTGTGGTCTTCGAGTGGAACCAGAGGCAACCCGAAGTGGCAAAATAATAAAGTCAAGCATCTTCAGCAAAAACCATTGTAGAGCAGAAATAGTAGGGCCAGAGTTAGGGGCTGCTGACCCTACTAGAGAAAGTAGGGTCTACTTTCTCTAGTAGAGAAACTACTACTTGTTTTTGTATTTGAGCTTTTACGATCATGGAATGACACTGGGGCTTTGAGGGGACTCTCGAAATAACAATCCTAATTTCCCTGCTGGAGTTCAGAACCAACTAAGAAAGGACACGAGTCAGGAGATCGTTTAACTTTAATTCAGGTAAATGTCTTTGGAGAACATGCCTCAGCCAGATGACAAAAGGCTGACTAATACTGGATCCCAGGATGAAACCCATCTATCTGGTCTCAGGAAGAGTTGAAAAATTTCAGGCCTGGCTTTTCTGGGCTGAGCCTTTACTACTAAGCTTACAGCAGTCCAGTATAGACCAAGGTCCCCAGAGGAAAGTCTGTTTCCATAAATGCTATGGGAATTTTTGCTGAGTTCTACCATTCTTGCGGAACAATTGGCTTAACGACTGCATGGCCTTAGTGACTGAGAGGCCAGCAGTGTTCTTCTAAGGGAGGTCATTATCCACCTCAGCTCCTTTCTGGATAGTGTTTGCCAACAAAGTAAGTGAGGCCATGAGGTCCTAACCTATGATGAGTAAAATTGTGTGTTCTCCATTTTTATTTCATGAATGGTATTTGTGTGTGTGTGTGTGTGTGTGTGTGTGTGTTGTGTGTGTTGTGTGTTAAAAGTATTCATCACACAGTGCTGAGAAAATCCTTGTGGATTGATTTCATATATACTGGTGATTTTTGCCTCTGAAGATTTATCTCACAATTTGGTACACAGCCTAGTACATCACAGCTTAGGGTGCATGGTAGCCTCTCAGTAAAATGAAGTTGGGCACCAGTTAGGGGTTCAGACTGTGCAGGTGGGCAACTTTCTGTGACTAGTTTCACTGGCATTTGCAATGTGGACATTGCTGCCAGGTGAGCAAAGGGACTATGGAGGTTCCCTTCTTGCCATTTTTGTTGGGAGTCCTAGAGGAGAGACTGCTCATTTAAGTGTCCTAGAGGAGGCTTGAGAGAAAAGTGACTGGGTTGGAAGGCCCCTTTTGATGCCCCAAATTAAGATGTGATTGGGGCAGCAGTATGCTAGGAACAGTGGTCCTGGAGAAACTTGAGGAAAGGGGAAGTCTAGATGGTACCTTGATTTCAATAGTAGAATTTTGGACGGAGGGCACTGGTGAGACGTATACTGTATAGAGTTAAGCCTCGATGTCCAGCTTTGGTGTGCCTTGAGAGAAAGTTTTATGTGTAAAGTGTCCTGGTAACCAGTATTAATGCTTGAGATGCAAGCTTATTTAGTCCCTGACTGAGCATAGTGGTGACAGGGAGCCTCCCTCACGCTTCAAGGAACTCTGGGGCCTACTTAAGTCAGGAGGAAACTTTAGGGCCTGGGTGGTGCCGAGTGCGTTAAGTGGAGGCATGTCCCTGTGACTCTTAGCAAGTGACCCACGGAGAGGAGCAAACACTATAGAAGTTTCCTCTGCTATCTGAAAGTCTGCTATCTGAAAGTCTCCTTTATGTCACCTCACTTCTATAAAAGGCCTGCATCCATACCCATTGTCACTAACTAAATCTGAAAGGGAATTTGGCTTTTATGAGCTGGTGATTACTATTTATTTAGTTAGTAAATCACCATATAGTACATCATTAGTTTTTGATGTTGTGTTCCAAGATCCATTGTTTACATGTAACACCCAGCGCTCCAGGCGACACATGACCTCCTTAATACCCATCACTGGGCTCACCCATCCCCTCACCGCCGTCTCCTCTAGAACCCTCAGTTTGTTTCTCAGAGTCCATAGTCTCTCAAGGTTCATCTCCCCCTAAATTTCCTCCCTTTCATTTTTTCCCCTTCCTTCTCCTAATGTCCTCCAGGCTATTCCTTATGCTCCCCAAGTACATGAAACCATATGATGACTTTCTCCACCTGACTTATTTCACTCAATGTAATCTCCAGTCTCAACCATGTTGATGCAAAAGTTGGGTATTCATCCTTTCTGATGGCTGAGCAATATTCCACTGTATGTATGGACCACATCTTTATCCATTCGTCTGCTGAAGGGCATCTCCGCTCTTTCCACAGTTTGGCTATTGTGGACATTGCTGCTAGGAATATTGGGGTGATTTTCTGCCCTTTCCTCTATTTCAAATTCGAAATGCTGTATTTTCGGATAGCAGGGGAGACCTGCGTACTACTCCTTTTCCGTTTGGGAGAGTGTATGCTACAGTAGGTAAGATTCAGGATCTGAAGCCAGATTGCCCTGACTGGGTTTATTTCTCTTGGACTTATTCTCTGTGGCGAGGTATGTCCTCTTTGCAGTTTCTGCATATGTGAAAGATAATAATACCCATCCTATGAGATTTGTCAGGAGGATTAAAAAAGACTTTCTCCCCCTCCCCACTTTCATGATTCCTCTTCAACATTTCCTGGCACGTGGGCAGCACCATATTACTGTTAGCTGTTATTGTAATTCTATCTATATTGGCACTTGTCAGGGCATCACATACCCTCTTCCCATGAAATGATATTTCCTATCACTAGAAGTATTGGTAAAGGCCAAGATACCTTCATTTGGGGAGGCTCTTGAATTGGATAGTTGTGTGTTGTTTTAGTGCCTGTAGCTGTGTTTCAGCATTGCAACAGAGGGGTCCCTGTGTCCCCCAAGGATAACCCCTTATTCCATTTACAGCTGATGTTACCCTCACCACTCGGAAAACTGGAAGTCATGGTGTAACCCTCCCTTTCTATCTGGAAGAATTTTAAAAATACACAAAGGGGAAGGAACAAGTTTTCATGTGCCCATCCCCAGATGGCTGGCAGTTCAGGGACAGGGTAGCATGTCTGGGGTGGTCTGAAGAGATCTGAGTGTTCAGAGGATTCAGCAGTGCCGGTGTCGGGAGGTCCAGCCTGTTTCCTAGAGCAGTAGGAGGAGCCAAGTATCCTCCCTGTGGATGGGTGAAGGCTGAAGACTTATAGTGTCCCAGGAACTTAGAAAATTCCTGTTGCGATCCTTTCCCCCCAGCCCCCGTGATCACCTATTGCCCATGATCTACTTTGTCAAGTTCCCAGGTATTATTGTGTAGCCACTCGTGAGTGACTCCATTTGAATAGCCACAGAAGTTGTTACTAGTGGTTCTCATGTTCTTTTTAAGACCTACTGAACAAAAACCTATATAAAATATGATAAAAATGTACAAAACATACCTGTGCAGTGTGGTGAATTTTTATAAAGTGAATCACTCGTGAAACTACAGCAAGGGTGAAGAAATCATGATTAGCACCCCAGAGACCTCCCCCATGGCCCTCCCACCTCCAAAAAAATAACTGGCATTCTGCTACCACCGTAGATTAGTCTTACCTGCTTATGAGCGTGGTTTTAAATGGCATTCTATAGTTCGTTCAGGTGTCTGGCTTCTTTGAGTCAGTCACATCCATTTGTACCTTTTTTTCTTTGTAAGATTTTATTTATTAGAGAGCAATCACAAGTGGGGAGGAGCAGAGGGAGAAGCAGACTCCCCGCTGAGCGGAGAGCCCCTGTGGGACTCGATCCTAGGACCCCGGGATCATGACCTGAGCCGAAGGCAGACATTTAACTGACTGAGCCACCCAGGCACCTCTCAGCTGTGTTGTTACATCTAGTGGTATTTTTGCTCATTTCGTTGCTGTCTCCTAACATGTTGTGTAAATACCTTGCAATTTATCTGCTCTGATCCCCAATTTGCGGCTACTGTGAAAAATACTGCTCTGATCATCCTGTGTATGTTCTGATGTACATACATTTGCATTCCCATTGGCTGCAGGTTAAAAATATAATAGCTGAATCCCACGGCAGGCTCACGTTGTCTAGTAGAACCTGTCAGTTACAGAAAGGGGCTGTGACAATATATGCTGTGTCAGATGGTGCGTGAGAGTCCCAGTTGCTCAGCAAAGCCCAAGGTGCCATCATATGGTCCTGTTAGTCTCCTGCTTTGTTTTAAACTTGGGGTATTCTGACACCAGTGGTTCTTCAAGCCCCAAGTGTCCAGATGACTGGCTATTTTTATGTGCAAGGTCAAGGAGATATTATAGTTGCAGTTTTGCTTCTCAGAGGGGAACGTTGAACATCCTTAAGTATTTAAACTGAGTTACGTAAGCAGAGAGCTAAGGAAACCTCCTCATCTAGCAGAGTTTTTAATCCTGACTTCGTTTTTAGTATACAAGTTGTTTTACTAGCATTAGATCTCTAAGCTGGAAGTCTGGATCAGATGGCACAGAGGGCTTCTATAAAGAGCTCTGATTTTACCCGTAGACTCACTGAGCCAGGATCTCTGGTGGTGCTTTCAAAATCCTAATATTTTAATTCAATGTTAGTTAATAGTATGACTTATTGTTGTCATTACTGAATTTGAAAACAAATGATATACTTATTTCTCTGGGAAATTGGATCTTTCGTAAGGGAGTTTTTGGGCTAACTACCAGTTAACAAAGAGAAATAATATCCGAGCATTGGGAGAGATTCTGGTGAAGAAGGGAGGAGTCCTAATGCAGGGTTGCCCTCTTGGGGCTGAGAAATGAGTCTCTTAGGGATAGGGACAGAGTAAGTTGTAGCTGTGATTTATTTATTTATTTTTTTGACAGGGGGGGGGGGGAAAGGTTGGGTGGGCAGATGTTGCCAATAGGGCTTACTACTTTCCCTCATAGAAAGGTGCCCTATGTATGCTTCCCCAGCCAGTCATATGGTCAGTAGCCAAAGGGGAAGGAGAGGCCTCTTGAAAATATATCATAGGGAGGAAATTTGTTTCCTGCAAAACGTTCTAGTGTCTTCTCTATTTTGATATTGGGTTATGAAAATTCTGCTAAGGCAGAGTGTCTTAGAAAAGCTACTTTACCTTTAAAGGAGGTAGTACTAAATTATATTAGCACTAAGATGATTTAGAGACTAGTATTCTATTGGCAGAAAGTAAATTTTGATAAAAAAAAAAATCACGAGTGTCTACTTGGGTTAGAATCAGTGATTCTAACTTCCCTTTAATCCTGAGTCATACCAACATTCTCAGGGGACTAAAACCAGAAAGAATGTTTCAGCTTGACCAAGGAAGAAACTAAATGCCCACTTTTGGGGAGATGGTGCACTATTTCACACTAGTATCTTTCTAAACCTTTGGTGCAGTTCAGGATCTCACACACCATTTTCCTTTCATTCTAAGTAGTTAAATCTGAGTTGTGAAAGAGGTGGCTTCTGGGTGAAGAATTTTTCCCCTTCATATTTTTCAGTTATCCAATTACCATTTGTGTAGCAAAGACTTTAAATTTGCCCAGATACTTACCTTTGGGTTCTGGAAGATCATTTTTTTTTTTTAAGGATTTTTAAAATTTATTTGACAGAGACCACAAGTAGGCAGAGAGAGTGGGGGAAGCAGGGTCCCTGCTGAGCAGAGAGCCTGACGTGGGGCTTGATCCCAGGCCCCTGAGATCATTACCCGAGCCGAAGGCAGAGGCTTTAACCCACTGAGCCATCCAGGTGCCCCTGGAAGATCACCTTTAAACTCTTAGAATGTCTTTGTGTGAGGGCCTTGGGTCCCACTAGACAATCTAACAATGTGACTTAGTGTGGAGACTTTGGGTCATGCAATACCAGCTTGACTCCCAGAGGCGCTGGAAACTGAGGTCAGGCAACTTGTGCAGTTAACTATGCCTATATGATAGAGCCCCAAGTAAAACTCTAAATACTGGGGCACTTGGATGGTGCATTCAGTTAAACATCCAATTCTTGGTTAAGGCTCAGGTTGTGATCTCATGGTTGTGAGATTAAGCCCCTCCTCAGGCTCTGCATTCATTGGAGAGTCTGAGATTTTCTCTCCCTTTCCCTCCCACTCACTTGCACTCTCCCTCCAATAAATAAATCTTAAACAAACAAACAAACAAAACCCCCTCTAGATACCAAGGTTCAGTGAGCTTCCTAATTGGTAATACACCATGTATGTTGTCATTCATTATAGCTGGGCAAAAGTAGTGTTATTCATGACTCCATTGGGAGGTGGCCACTGGTAGCTTCGTGCTTGGAACTTTTGTGGACTTTGCCCACATGTCTTGTCCTTTGGCTGTTATCTATATCCTTATACTGTAATAAACTATAACTGAGAATATAAAAATTTTCAGTGAGCTCTGAGTCTGTTTAGAAAATTACTGAATCCCATTGTGGTTTTGAGGGACCCCTGAATTTAGAATTGTGTCAAAAGTGAAGGTGGTTTTGTGGGTTCTCTAACTTTGCCTCATTGTTTTTGGCCCAAATCTCTTTATTTAGGGTCCTCTTTGCTGCTGCTGGATTCCCCTCAGTCATTTAACTGAAATGTTATCTAAATTGTAGAGGAGCAGAGCAGGTCTTCCATGATCTGATGCTTTCTGGGATATGCCCAAAGGTTATATTCCACTTAGTTCAGTTGAATAAATCACTTACTAGTTTGAAAGTTCTTTCATACCAGATGGATTAGCAAAGTCCCTGACTTTAAGGAATTTCTCCATTTGTCTCAGGATAGAAGGTAAAAACCACCATGAGCTAAGTCTGAGCTAGTCTGGGGAGTTAAATGAAAAAGTGAGGGACACTTGGGTGGCTCAGTCGGTTAAGTCCCTGACTCTTGATTTCGGCTCATGTCATGATCTCAGGGCTGTGAGATTGAGACCCTATGTTGTGTTCAGAAGATCTATACATGATGAACCAGACTAGTTATAAGAAGAAAATGGTGGCAGCATATTTGACATGTACCAAAGACTGAATTAGGGCTGTGAATGGAGAGGCAGGAATTGATGTGAGAGACCTCTTGAAAGCAAGAAATACTTGTTGGATGTAGGCAGCTAGAAAGGGGAGAGCAGAGTCAAAGATCATGCTGAGGTGATTGGCTAACTCTATTTATAGACCTTGAGAGGGCAAGAGGCTGTTTTTCATGAGAAATGACAAGGTTAGTTCTCTACAGATCTGGAGGAAGATGGCAAGAGCACCAAAAGGCAGCCGGAAATGTAGACTCAAAGAGTTATCTACTCAAGTGTACTCCAGAATCCATTAGGAAGACCAATGGATATTTAAGGAAATAGATAAAAATTCTACTCAGGAGACAGATGCTTTAAATTACTCAATAAATGCTTGAAAAATGAATTTTAAATGCATCTGAGTTGAAATCATGAAAGATGCCTTACTGACAGATTTTAAAATCTCATGTTGTAATAGGAATATTAATACTTCTGGACTTTTCTTTACCTAGAAAGATGAATCTTCATAAAACACTGTTTTGATCATGCCAGTTCCAGATCAAAACACTTTATAACTGTTTTCAGATCTGCCAAAATTAGGGAAGCATCCCTTCCTGGATCAGATTTTATTTCAGTTATTTAAACTACCATGGGCATAAGTCTCAGGACCCCAAGATGAAGATTGGTCTGAAGGGTTTTTTCAGATTTCCTACTTTAAATAAAATGAAATGCAAAACAGTGTCAAGATGATATCTACATTGCTTTGGGCTTTCTGCTATGGGAATGGGTCTTCAGTTGTTCAGATGGTACTAAGTCCTTCTCTGCATGGCTCTCCCTCTCCTCCTATCCAGGAATATTTGTTTGCTTGTTGGAAATGAGTGTGCTAATAGGGGTGGTTTTCTTGTGGCCTGTGTGAGAATACTGGACAACTATACCAGAAAGGATTGTTAGGTTTCTGGATTGGGTACAATTTGCAATAAATCTTTCAATTTCCTTAGGGGAACTATTAAACCATTTTTTGTTTTTGGGATTTTTTTGCTGAAGGGATCCAAAATCTATAGTACACCCATCAGAAGGGGGCCTTTGCGTGTATTATTCATCTTCTCCCACCATAGATATGCTGGATGGAAAAGGAATGGTGTCCTATGATTTAAACCAGGTATTTCCAAGCTCTTATCACAAAGTTCTCCATTAGCTTGAAGATAAATCCCAGATGCTCTAGTTTGTTGAGGGAGACAACTAATATATGTAATACATCTTAACCAATGTGGTCCCTCGTCAAAACCCTCTTTGAGTAAGCTGTAGCTCTGGGGCCCTCTTACGGTTTTTGAGCAATGATTTCTGAGAAAGAAACAAAGATATCTAAGTTCAGGAATTTAAGATTCCTTAAATGTGTTTTAAAGACAATAGACCTGGAACTGAGGAGGTTTATAATAAGAGCCAGACAAGAGCCAAGAGTCAAAAGCCATGTTCTTCTTTTTTTTAATTTTTAAAAGATTTTATTTATTTAAATACTTATTTAAAGATTTTATTTATTTATTTGACAGAGATCACAAGTAGGCAGAGAGGCAGGCAGAGAGAGAGAGAGAGGAGGAAGCAGGCTCCCTGCTGAGCAGAGAGCCTGATGCGGGGCTCAATCCCAGGACCCTGGGATCATGACCTGAACTGAAGGCAGAGGCTTTAACCCACTGAGTCACCCAGGTGCCTCTCAAAAGCCATGTTTTGAGCCCATCATAGTATAAAGTATTAAAAGACATCTAGGAAGTTTTAATGAATTGTTTGTCTACCTTAATCAGCTTTAGATACAAATGTAAGGACACGTGTATCGAGAGGCATTGCAAGGAAATTTAGGAACAGCGGTCCTAAGAGGGCTAGAGCTCATAGAGAGTTTTCTGGAGGTCAGTTCTGTATTAAAGAGAGCTCTAGAGCTCACAGCAGTAGAAACTCCTGGATTTCCTTCTCAGGTCTTCTTATTGTTAGTAAAGAGGCTGGACAAAGAGTTAAAGAGAAAGGAAGCTACTGTGAAGTCCTATTAATCCATAAGCATTTATAATTAATCATCACACAATATATCTTTTCTAATCAGAAGGAAAAAAACTCCTATGCTTGTTACAGTAGGCACATGAACACTTAGAATAAAGCCTATATGTCCGGACTTCCTTGGGAATGGGGTGTAACTCTGTAAATTGTGGTCAGCGAAGGTAAATGGCAGAGGGGAGAACACTTCTGGGAAGAGTCCTTGAAGGAAGGAGACATTCTGTTTCTTCTTCCTCGACTGTACTTGGAAAATATGTTGGTAAGTATGGTGGAGTGACAAGACAGCAGACTCCTGTCCCTGCTCAGGTCTGGACTGCCAACACTTACATGAAAACGAAATTTCTACTTGTTTAATTTTTTGTTTCAGTCACACTAAATAAAATTAGACATTTGTAATTGTCCTATAAGTCTTTCTATATTATAAATTCATTTTTTTAAAAACTCAAGCTTTTAGCACTAAAGTATGATTTAAAAGACAATTCTCATCAAATATTGCTAAGGAGTACTGGGGGGAAGTCTTGGCCAAGTTCTGGTAAACAGCAGACACTAAAAATGCCTCTGGAAAGAATGTGAATGAGGGATGCCTGGGTGGCTCGGTTGGTTAAGTGTCTGCCTTCGGCTCAGGTCATGATCTCAGGGTCCTGGGATCAATCCCCACTCCTTGCTGAGCAAGGGGCCTGCTTTTCCCTCTCCTTCTGCCCCTCCCCCTGCCCGTGGTCGCTCTCTCTCTCTGTCAAATAAATAAATAAAAATCTTAACAAAAAAAAAAAGTATGAATGAAACAAAGGGACTCAACCGGTAAGTACTGAATTACTTGAAGACTTGTTTGCAGAGGAATTTCATAAAAAGAGACCTATTACATCTGTATTCACAGACTATGCTCACATTCCCAGTCACTGGGCTAGATATGTTGGCCTATTTCTCTACTTTGTATCTGCAGTTCTAAGAACTTTAAGAGCGAAAGAACGGTAGATTGAGGAGGAGACCATATTGGGGTTAACCTTGACTCTCTTACTATGGAGTGTTCATCCAAGGAGTTAGCCTCTTCCAACCTGCTCTCTGGAGAAGGAAGTTGTTAGACTAGACCTCCCCTGAGGCAGTGCTTCTCAAATTTTAATGTGGGTAGGAATAACCCATGGTTCTTATTTGAATGCAGAGTTTGATTTAATCAGTCTGTACAATGGGGCCTGAGAGTCTGCATTTTGTTTTAAGGAGGCTCCACTGCTCATGGCCCTAAGATTAAGACCTGAGCAGAGAGCAAGTCAGATGCTTAATTCCTTGAGCTACCCAGGTTCCCAGGGAGTCTACATTTCTCACAAACCCCCGGGAGACTCTGATGCTGCTGGTCTACAGAGCACACTTTGAGTAGGTAGGTTGTAAGAAGGCAACAATTCCCAAACCATGTGACTGAGCTCTTTTTAAAATATCATTATGAACGCTTTGCCTTAAACTGCCTGATTTTTACTTGGTCCTGTGGCACCAAGATTATCACTGAACTAGAAGAGGATAATCAGAGGCCCTGGGCCTTTCCAGAGTTAAGAGAGGCCCAACTTTTTCACTTCTGAGATTGGCATTTCTTCATCTTGAAATATGCTAGTAACATTACTTTTCAACAACTGTGGTAAACTTTAAATATGAACATTCACCACAGTGACATTGTGAAAAGATACCATTTAAAATATGGTAGGCTAAGGTTCCACTTTCAACATAATTAGAAGATTTATTTATTTTTTTATAGAACATTCTAGGTGACGTGATTGAACATGAAATTAAAGAAATAACTTTTTTTCAACCCTATGAACAGATCTATTTAATGACTTAATTATAAAATAGCCTCCTAAATCTATATTGGAATTATATATGAATCTGAGGCCAGGACTGTATGTTTATATCTTTTCTACCATTGATGGACTTTGGGACATCAATGAGCAGCACTACCACTCTGGTCTTATACCTCTATTGTTTAGGGATGCTTTTAATGGAGAAATAACAAAGCCAGTGACCTCATTGCTTCTATGGGGTAGATTTCTGGAGTGCTTACCCTGCCATTGCAGAATTTCCCATTCTCTGACTGTGTAATCTTGGAAAGGCCCTTCCTACCACAAGTTTTAGTGGGCATACAACCAAGTTATGGCAAATAGCAGAAATGAGTTTGTTGGAAGGTCCTGAAAAAGCTTTTCTTTCCTATGTGTGTCAAGAAAAATATCTCTTCATGTCACTTTCCAGTTTCTGATTTTTTAAAATGCATCTGTGTATGAATACAATGCTTAGAATTATTAACAGTCTTGTAACTGAGACCAATGATACCCCCACCCCCATTTCCCTGCTACCCCAATTTTTTGACATCCCTGAGCCCCAGATCCAAAAGTAGAAACTACCTAATTCTAGTGGGAGGTTCTTGTGATATCATTCAGAAATGTCAGTGTGTAGGTTTTATTGAATGGGGTGGTGGACTGATAGAAATATGAAACTTCCATTCATATAAAGTGCTGTCCAGGGTCCCCTCAAGAGATGGAACATGAAAACTACCAAAACCTACATCTTCTATTGTGTAGACTGAGATGATACTTAGAGATCACTATGAGACAGGACATTGTTCTATAATATCAAAGCAGAAACAAGAAGAACTGAGCTAATTCTAATTCTACCATTGACTGAACTCTATACCTCAAGTAACTAAATTTTTCTGAGATTTACTCTCTTTGCAAGTTTAAGAGTGCAGAACAAACCTTCTGTGGGTTCCTTTTAACTGTGCTCATTATTTCACAGTTTGCTTGATTCTCATTCCTAAAGCATCAAGTAAAATATAACTCCACTTTTAAGACAGAACCACCCAACTATTGGAATATTTGATTTTTTTTTATTCTTTAATCCAGCCACTAGGTTTTAAAATTGGGATGAGATTTGATACCTACAACACTGTATTAGGTGTAGAACAGTGATTTCATATATTATTAAATGGTTACCACAATAATTATGTAATAAATACTGTTAGATTTTGAGCAGATTTACATTGATTCTGTAGACTTTGTTTTGAAGGGAGGGAGAGTTGAAGGACTGATAATAAATTTTCTTTAAATATTTAGAGCTATTCACCAGGGAAGGCATCTGGTCCTGGGCTTGGGATATTTTTAATTACTGATTCAGTCTACTTAGTAATAATTAGTTAATTCTAACTTTATATTTCTTGATGATTCCATTTTGGTATGTTGTAGGTTTCTAGGAATGTAGCAATTTCTTCTTAATTGTCCTACTTGTTGCAGTATAATTGTTCAAAGTAGTTTTTTTTAGGAACTTTTGTATTTCTGTGGTGTCAGTTGTAACCTTTTCACTTTCATTTCTAATTTTGAGTTTTCTTTTTCTTGGTGACTCTAGCTTAAAGGTTTGCTAATTTTGTTCCTCTTTGAAAATCCAGTTCTAAATAAATACAAACCCAGCTTAGTTTTACTCATGTTTTCTATTGTGTTTTTAGTTTCTATTTCCACTCCGATATTTATTTCCTTCCTTGTAACTTTGGGTTTAATTTGTTCTTTTTCTAGTTCTTTAAGGTATAAAGTTAGGTTACTTGAGAGGTTTCTTGTTTCTAAATGTATGCATTTATTGCTATGAACTTCCCTCTTAGAACTGTTTTTGCTGCATCCCACACTTTTTAGTATGTTGTTTTTCCATTTTCCTTGGTCTCAAGATAGCTGTTCATTTTTAAAAATCTGTGTTAGCCTTGAAGGAAAATGATGATTCTTTAGATTTCCATTGTGATTCTTTAATTAGTGCTTTTCCATGTATTTGTACTTGCCTTTCAGAGTAATCAAATATTTCCTTCCCCTAATATCTTATATGATCCTCTAATATTGTTTGTAAGTATGTGCTATGGAATGAAGTGTAAATTGAAAAGCAGTGAAAATGTAGGGAAACACTGGATGAGGAGTGATAGTGAAAGAGAGAATAGTAACTTTCTTGGTTTCAGTCTGAATAGGACACCAAAATCACAGGCCATGAAAGCAAAAATAGACAACAGAATTGCATCAAACTGAAAATCTTCTGCACAGCAAAGGCAACGATCAATCAAGTATAAAGATAACCTATGGAATGGGAGAAAATACTTGCAAATCCTATTTCATAAGGGGTTAATATCCCAATACAGAAGAAACTCCTACAACTCAATAGCAAGAAACCAAATAACCCAATTACCAAATGGGAAAAGGATATGAATAAACATTTCTTAAAAACAAGCCATGCAAATGGTTAATGGGTATACTGAAAGGTGTTCACCTTCACTAATCATCAGGGAAATGCAAATCAGAACCACAGTGACCTATCACCTTATACCTGTTGGAATAGCTATTACCAGAAAGACCAAAGATAAAAAATATTGGCAAGATCTCAAGAAGAGGGAACCTTTTGTGTAGTGTTGATAGGTATGATGAGTATAGAATACATATATGTATATACTCTTATTACATATATGTGTATTCATTTTGCCAAAGATTCAGGCCCCAAATTCTGAGGCTGTCCAAAGACACACACACACACACACACACACACACACACACACACACATACACACAAACACACACAACAGCGTGGATGAACCTAGACGACATTATTCTAAGTGGAATGAGCCAGATGCAGAAAGATAAATTCTTCATGATCTCACATAGGTATGGACCTTAAAATAGTGAAACTCATGGAAGCAGAGTAGAATGTTTGTGAGGGCCTGGGAAGAGGGGACAATGAGAAGATGTTGTTAAAGGGTATGGAGTTTCAGTTTTACAAAATGAGTACATTCTGGACATATAATGTATAACACTACCTACAGTTAACAATACTATATTGTATACTTGAAATTTGCTAAGAGGGTACATCTTGTGTTCTCATCATGCCCCTTCCCCCAAAACACAGAAAAGGTGACTATATGAGGTAATGGATACATTAATTAGCTTGATTATGTTGATGGTTTCACAGTGTATGCATAAAATTAACAACTTGTATACCTTAAATACAATTTTGAATGGTCCATTCTACCTCAACAATCCTAGAAAAAAAAAAAAAGGAACAAGGTAACTATAGCTATTTTTTTTTATTTTGTTTTTTTTTTAAATTTTTAAATTTATTTTCAGCATAACAGTATTCATTGTTTTTGCACCACACCCAGTGCTCCATGCAATCCGTGCCCTCTCCAATACCCACCACCTGGTTCCCCCAACGTCTCACCCCCTGCCCCTTCAAAACCCTCAGATTATTTTTCAGAGTCCATAGTCTCTCATGGTTCACCTCCCCTTCCAATTTCCCTCAACTCCCTTCTCCTCTCCATCTCCCCTTGTCCTCCATGCTATTTGTTATGCTCCACAAATAAGTGAAACCATAGGATAATTGACTCTCTCTGCTTGACTTATTTCACTCAGCATAATCTCTTCCAGTCCTGTCCCTGTTGATACAAAAGTTGGGTATTCCTCCTTTCTGATGGAGGCATAATACTCCATAGAGTATATGGACCACATCTTCCTTATCCATTCATCCATTGAAGGGCATCTTGGTTCTTTTCACAGTTTGGTGACCGTGGCCATTGCTGCTATAAACATTGGGGTACAGATGGCCCTTCTTTTCACTACATCTGTATCTTTGGGGTAAATACCCAGTAGTGCAATGGCAGGGTCATAGGGAAGCTCTATTTTTAATTTCTTGAGGAATCTCCACAGTGTTCTCCAAAGTGGCTGCACCAACTTGCATTCCCACCAACAGTGTAAGAGGGTTCCCCTTTCTCCATATCCTCTCCAACACATGTTTCCTGTCTTGCTAACTTTGGCCATTCTAAGTGGTGTAAGGTGGTATATCAATGTGGTTTTAATTTGAATCTCCCTGATGGCTAGTGATGATGAATATTTTTTCATGTGTCTGATAGCCATTTTTATGTCTTCATTGGAGAAGTGTCTGTTAATATATTCTGCCCATTTTTTAATCTGATTGTCTATTTTGTGTGTGTTGAGTTTGAGGAGTTTTTTTATAGATCCTGGATATCAACCTTTTGTCTGTACTGTCATTTGCAAATATCTTCTCCCATTCCATGGGTTGCCTCTTTGTTTTGTTGACTGTTTCCTTTGCTGTGCAGAAGCTAGAGGTAAAGGATCTGTACTTGAGGAACTACAGACCACTCATGAAAAAAATTGAAGAAGACACAAAAAGATGGAAGACCATTCCATGCTCTTGGATCAGAAGAATAAACATTGTTAAAATGTCTATACTGCCTAGAGCAATCTATACTTTTAATGCCATTCCAATCAAAATTCCACCAGTATTTTTCAAAGAGCTGGAGCAAATAATCCAAAAATTTGTATGGAATCAGAAGAGACCCCGAATCGCTAAGGAAATGTTGAAAGACAAAAATAAAACTGAGGGCAACACGTTACCTGATTTCAAGCTTTACTACAAAGCTGTGATCACCAAGGCAGCATGGTACTGGCATAAAAACAGACACATAGACCAGTGGAACAGAGTAGAGAGCCCAGATATGGACCCTCAACTCTATGGTCAGTTAATCTTCGACAAAACAGGAAAAAATATACAGTGGAAAAAAGACAGTCTCTTCAATAAATGGTGCTGGGAAAACCGGGCAGCTATATGTAGAAGAATGAAACTCAACCATTCTCTTACACCGTACACAAAGATAAACTCAATGGATAAAAGACCTCAACGTGAGACCGGAATCCATCAGAATCCTAGAGGAGAACATAGGCAGTAACCTCTTCGATATCAGCCACAGCAACTTCTTTCAAGATACGTCTCCAAAGGCAAAGGAAACAAAAGCGAAAATGAACTTTTGGGACTTCATCAAAATCAAAAGCTTCTGCACAGCAAAGGAAATAATCAATAAAACTATAGCTATTTTTGAATGTCTCATTACTCTACACAATAATCATGTTTAAAAAGATTTGTATTTTCATAAATGTTGCTGCTAATGTTACATGTCTGTGGGACTGAGGGGTGTGTGTGTGTGTGTGTGTGTGTGTGTGTGTGTGGAGGTGGACTATAGTAGCCATTTCTGAGCTCATTTACTAAGCAGTTCTTCCACTTAGTTGCCTCCAAAAATCGTAATTTCTAAAATTTTCCTCTTAGATAAGACTTCCTTAATAAGGAGAAACAGGATAAAAATATTCCACTTTTTAGCGGTCTATTCTAGGACCTATTCAGCTGTTCTTCAAATTAGCTGTCATAATAAAAATATTTTACTTTTGGAACTATTTGTATCATTATTTCAAAACAGATGTCTTTTGCAACTCCCTCACATGCTTGTTGAGGGATCACAGGACTGTAGCACAAAGCACGCTTTATGGAGTAATGGTCCGAAGCCTGACTGGACGAAGGCCTGCTCTTCTCAGCCTTGATGTTGGGCAGCCAGAGGAGGCAATGGCCCTTTAAGAGCCACTTCCATTGACTGGGGTTATTTATTGGAGTTCTGGATGCAATGCTTGAGGACGTGGCATCATTTATGCTTTAATGTGTTGTGTGGGAGCTGAAAGACTGTGTGTGAACATCGATTGGTTGGAGCTGTGCTTAGGTCATTGGACAGCCTCAGGATTTAGGGCCTGAATCCTTGGCAAAATGAATAATACCCTTGCAATTTAATAAGATCACAATCTCTCTGTATACACCATGTTTTCTCATCTCTTACTAATGTAGAAGGTGCATGCCAAGCTTTTGACAGGGAAAAGCTAGGGAGAAACAACAACACTAGTAATTCCCTTGTGTCTGTCAAAGCTGTTTAATGTTGTTTGCTTAAATTTCATTTCCTGAAGTCAATGGTTTTAATTTAATTTATTGAAATGTCCCATGGGATCCAGAGTATGCCATATTGGAAGGGGTATCGCATAAATATGGGGTCTCCTATGAGAATGGCTTTCTTGCACAGCCTTATGCCTCTGACATTTCAATCTCAGTGTGAATAGGGAAGAAAGTTCAGTTCCTCAGCAAAAATGAAAAGTTCCAGTGCTGCCTGTCATTAAAGGTAAGAAGGTAAGGTTATGAAAGACCCATTTTTGAAGAGTTGTACTTCCTCCATTTTTTGTCCTCCCTTAATTTAAAAACCCAAAGATTTTTCAAAGCATACTGTCCAGCCATTAGGGAGAAATTATTTATATCTTGATGTAATTTCTTATGGTATTTTAAACCTAGTCATTTTAACAGTACCTTTTAAATATTTATTAGCTAAGAGGCACTGTTTTCTTTAACTTTTTCTTGGAGGATGTGGAAAACTCAACAAGCCATTATTTATGACCCTCATTTGATTATGATCTCCTTCAAGGTGCTGATGCTTTAAACCTAGAATTTGGCTTTTTTTTTCTTTTTATGGGTATGGCAAAATAGGTAACTGCAATGTTTTATAAAAAGGTGATTGCTTAATGAGCATTCTATAAGATGTTTAGAGATATTGATTCTCTGGTTGCTCTGTCTTACCCTCACACTTTTACTGCCTTCAAGATTCCTCCAGTCCTCATCATGCCCAAGCATTTTAGCTCTATGCCTTCTGAGAACCTTACTAAAACAACTAAACGATAATAAAACAATTGAAATCCTAAAGGACAAAAAACCATGAAAAAGGTCAAAGGCATCAAACCTGCAGAAGCAGTATATATGGGAATGTGGTAAACGTCTTAGAGGAATGTATGCAGTAGTGGGAGAAGCTGAGCAGATGTATTTGTCCTGCAGACCCTTAAGAGACCCACAGCAGTTGGCGCTATCAGGTGTATCTGAAGGCAAGGTTGAAAATAGGATTAGCTTAAAGTCTGTGGGATCCCTTTGGATCCGTAAATCCTGTCCCTCTTCCTCATTTGGGAGGACTTCTCTCCTCACCTGAGGTAAAAGTCCAGAAGTTTGCTCTCAGGAGAGTAGACATCTAGACTGTGCTGGGAACACTTCACATCTGAGGGTGGGCTAGCATGTTGATGAAGAGAAGATGACGTAGAAGGTAGTGTTAGGAACCTTGAGATTCTCAAATCCCTGTCCTCACTGCAGCTGGGCTGATCCCCTTCATGTAGTAATTGAAATATTCTTTGTGTGGCTTTGACTGATACAAGAGAAAATAATATATAATTAAGGGGCTCATTCTTTCCTATGAAAGGGTAGCTAAGGATCATCAGTCATGTTTTGAGCAAAGCCAACATCACACACGGTGGACTATAGCTAAAACAATCAAACAGAAAAACAAAACAAGCATTTTCAGAGAGCTAATCTCTATGTTCTCCGACAAGATGCCATTAAAAAAGTTATTTTCAGTTACTTAAATTGTAGCAGGAATGATAAATGGAAACATAAGAAGATAAAGTTGAATGTCACTTTACCAGGCAGAGCAACATTAACAATGAAACAAACAAAGGTATTTAGGGGAGAAATGGTGAGAAAAGTATAGGATCATTCAGGTCTCTCCTATAGCTACTAAAACTCAGGGATAAGAGAGAAACTGGAAGAAAATTATCAAAGAAATTAAAATTTTCCAGGGCAAAGTGTTTCCATATTTAAAGAGTTCACCAAGTACTGAGAAAAATTAGATGAAAATAGATAAGACATATCATAATTTCATAATGTGGGAGATTATGCTAAAAGTCTAAAACTTTCAGGATATTAAAAAACGACAAATGCAACAATTCAACAAAAGCCATTGTCTACCAAGTGTCAGAAGTCAGAACTGAATTGAACTTTTCCATACAATTGAGGACTGAGGAAGTAGGCTTCAATATCCCCAGATCTTCAATTAAGAAGTTAAAAAAAAACCCTCAAATATTCCTAATCAGGAAGCTGCTAGTGTGATCAGTCCCTGTGGTAAGCCCAAAGTGAATGCATACTATAAAAATGCATGATAAATGAAAACCCAAACTCGATCTTCTTAATTCTAGGCCAATGCATTTAGGTTTTTCCTCGGGTCCAAACCAAGATTTGTGGAGGTGACTTTATTGCAACAGAGTTTTTGCCTCTATTTTGGTGTTTCAAGAGAGGCCATGTTGTCTATGGGGGGTGGTGGTGGTCAGACATCCTTTCCTACCCTTCTTAGAGGGACGCTAAAACCTGAAGGCTACCCACTGTAGGCTGAACACCCCTCCTACCGCCCGCAAGACATCTAGACGGCCAGCCAAGTGAGAACACACCCAGGCTATCTACAAGGTCAGAGCATTTACTGAGCTCCCTTTCCAGCTTGCTTCCTTGGGGTATTATCCTCAGTACCATAGGTAGACAGTCTTCATTTGGTTTTGTGTATTCTGTATATCTACCTTTTATGAAAGCCTTGATGCCGCATCTTTGTGGGTTATTTAAACAAGGTTGCCTGGGGTTGTTTGGGTGACTCAGTAGGTTAAGCGTCTGCCTACAGCTTGGGTCATGATACCACAGTCCTGGGATCTCTGGCTCTTTCCTATAAATAAAATACTAAAAACAACAACAACAACAACAACAAAAAAAACCCCACAAAGCAAGGTTGCCTAATAAAGGCAACACATAACTGTAAAAGAAACTTAACCAGGGATAGTATCTTAACTTTGAATAATCCTTGGATTTTTGGAAAGTACTATAACAAACTATTTGATCCTCAAGACAGGACTGAGGTAGAAAGGTCAGCTCTTCTCCAGTTAAGTGGCTTAGAAATTCTGAAGTGAAGGGGGAGGTGAGAAAGACTTGGGTCTTGGGACTGTATTCTTGTTTTAGTACATTTACCCCTTCTGTGAGAATTCTAAAGAAAAGCAGAAGCACAACAGAAAAATTTATGAAGCATTAGTCCCTATCTTTACTCGTTCCCACTACTTCATTTGGGCTACCTGATTGATCTTACCGCGTGACCGTTATCCCTCCATAACTAGCTCACAGTACTTGTAGGAACTATACGTTTCTTTTGCCCCTGCTTCCCCACAATGAGGAGTCCTCTGTTTTTCAAAAATCTGGCGATTCGCAGACCTGTACCCCTGGGGATAAAAATATATGTTTATAAAGCTGTAAAAAAAAAAAAAAAAAAAGGATGAATCCCCAAGTTTTGTAGCAACATGGACGGGACTGGAAGAGATTATGCTGAGTGAAATAAGTCAAGCAGAGAGAGTCAATTGTCATATGGTTTCACTTATTTGTGGAGCATAACAAATAGCATGGAGGACAAGGGGAGATGGAGAGGAGAAGGGAGTTGAGGGAAATTGGAAGGGGAGGTGAACCATGAGAGACTATGGACTCTGAAAAACGATCTGAGAATTTTGAAGGGGTGGGGGGTGGGAGGTTGGGGGCACCAGGTGGTGGGTATTGTAGAGGGCACGGATTGCATGGAGCACTGGGTGTGGTGCAAAAATAATGAATACTGTTATGCTGAAAAAAATAAAAAATAAAAAAAAATATACATGAAACAGGAAAAAAAAAAAAAAACTGGGTTCTTGAGCAACTAATTTCCCCCCACCCTAGGGATTGTTTTAAAAACTGTTTTATCTATTAATAGAACAAAAAAGTTGAACTAAATCATTCTGGGCTTCTTCCAGCACTGGTATTATCTATTCAATATTTCAACTTTTTTAAAGTTGTTGCCTTGTTTACAGTCTTTTGTCCCGCCCCCCCACCACGCCCCCAACCATTCATAATTCTGTTCATTTCCAGATTGGATGGGGTCCTATTGCTTAGATAAGGGAAATGAGGATATCTAGTGATTTTGCTAAAAGGTCACCTAAGGAAGATAGGAAGGAAGGAGGAGCAAAAAAGAGCTAGAATATTTTTTCATAAAAAACCTATATTAATAAAAAGCTTTTGCTTTTTTAATACTTACTGCATGCCTTACAATGTTCTGGGCATATTGCATATATTACCACTAATGTTTTATAACTTTAAAAAAATTATTTTTTCAGTGTTCCAAGATTCACTGTTTATGCACCACACCCAGTGCTCCATGTAATACGTACCCTCCTTGATACCCACCACCAGGCTCACCTAATCCCTTACCCCCTTCCCTCCAAAACCCTCAGTTTGTTTCTCAGAGTCCACAGTCTCTCATGGTTTGTCTCCCCCTCCGATTTCCCCCCAATTCACTTTTCCTTTTCTTTTCCTAATGTTTATCCTTTAAAGCATCTTGTCTTGTTTTCATTAATGATTTTTAAAATGTAGAATACTTACATTTGCACACAATGGACAAATGATTCAGAGCATTTTAAGTTTGGAAGTGAAATTGTCCCAACTATTCTCCATTACCCACCAACTCCTGAGAGTAACTTAGAGTTTCCAGTAGGAGCTGCTCCGTACTGTGAACATAAATGGCTAGAACTGCTAGACGAAGAATATACAGATTGTTAGTGCTGATAAATGGGACCAGAGTATTCTCCTAGATGGTTGTCCTAATTTACATTTCTACCATATGCAAAGAAATACTTTTTGGCCATCTTATTTCCCTCTGTGGCTTATGTGTCACAATCTGGTCAATACTCAGAATCGTTAACCCTTGTACCTATACCAAACCCTTGTACCTATACCAACCACACAAGTAGGAAACATTTTAATCATCAAAATTTTGGGTGAACATTTTAGATTTATTGGCCAATTGTATTTATTTTGTGAAATACCTCCTTATATACCATTTTGTTTCTGCTCAGTTGTTCACCTTTATTTTCCTGATTTATGTAAGCTCTTCCTACATGAAATATTAGGCTCTTTGCTTTCATGTGCTTGATAGGGGAAGGGAAGGAAAAATAAAAGGATGAAAACAGAAGGAGACAAAGCTATTAACTGCAGAGAACAAACTGAGGGTTGCTGGAGGGGAAGGTGAGTGGGAGGATGGGGTATTGGGGTGATGGCCAATTGAGAGGTAACTTGATATAATGAGCACTGGGTATTATATGCAACTGATGAAACACTAAATTCTACCCCCAAATTAATAATATACTATAATGTTAACTAACTTGAATTTAAATAAAACCAAGAAAGAGATGTTTCTCAGATTTGTTACACCTTTCATGCCTTTCTAAAATACTTTTACACAGATGTCATGAAATGTCTAATGATTTAAAAATAGTCTCCCCTTGAACAAATCTATGAAAAATTCCAAAGAAACTTTTGTATTTTTACTTTTTTTGTTTGCATCTCTGATTTATCTGGAAAAACTTCTAGGTATGTTCATATAAGGTGTAAGGTTGGAATCCAGCTGAAGTTCTAACCTCAGTTCCCCTCTAAAACTAGGTGAGTGTTGTAACATCATGCAGTTAGTGTCTTTCATGGACTTAAAAATTGTCTTTATGATATAAATTATATGTCTTATGGAATTTTTGAATTCCTGTACTGATACTGAAATTGTTCGATTTACCTACCAGAGTCAGCAGTAAGTTCTTTTTAACTTTAAAAAGCTTTTGTTTTTGGATAAAATTAATTGAACTCATTCATACTTTTTCTTGTGGTTTTTCTGGCTTGTATCACATTTATTTTTTTACAAAAAATGGTCTTTATTTTACACTTCTGATGTACTTTAGAATTAAATTTTAATTTCTCCTATGTATCAGTAAGCCTATGTAAAAATAGTAGATCAAGATTGTTCTTCATTTTTGCTTTTGCATCTGGGTTTTTCTTTTATTGGGTTTTGTTTTTATATTGGGTTTTGTTTTGGTTGGGGGGCTTTTAATTGTCTGAAAGTATGAGCAGTTGTATTTGTCAGCTGTTGGAATCAAACTTATGCTATCCTTACAAAAAGAATTTAAACATTTTCCCATTTTGAAGATGAAAAAATTTGAAGCTACAAGAAATTCAGTAACTTGCCCAAGGTTGCCCATGGGAAAGAACAGAGCTGTGACTCTTACCTACTGCATATAGAAATAGTTATTCTGATTGGATAAGTAGAAACTGGAATGTTTGCTCCAGAATAAGACACTGGGTAATCATCGTCTCTTAAATTTATAAAATTTGCATTATGTATAACTTAATTTTATGAATAATCACTATACACGTATGAGGTGTTTTCCAAATAATGTCCATGTTGTCATCTTTTCCCTTCCCATACCTGCTCTCCTATAGGGAGGAAACAAAAACCCATCGAGCTTTCAAGATTTGATGAAGTTCAGAGCACCCTGGTAGTCAGACGCGAGTCTGAAACCTGGGATGGTAGGATCCAACCAAGTCCTCTTTCTGTGACTCTAGATAGTCTTCTCCTAGGAATTAGCTAGAGTCTTTCCTCAGAGGAATATGACAAGTTTTTCCACAAAGAGAGTCAACATATTTTGGTTGAAACTTCACCCTGTCAGAGAGGCTGCTTTGCTACCATTAGAGCTTTTAAGCAAGGATGAGATAATCACAATAATTATCTTCCATTAGCAAAATGATCTGGCACCAGATTCTTCCTCTGGTCCTCGAAGCCTCCCTTCTGGAGCGAAGAGCATTTAAAATGGGCTTTGAGAACATTGTCATGGAAAATAATCAGAAGTTTAAAAATGAGCTGAGGGAGGGTGAGTTAAACAAGGAATCTGGTGATTAAGGACCCAAGATCAGAAAAATCTGATAATTTGGGCTAATACAATTTAGGTTTTCTTTCCAACAGATTCACTGTAGAACAGCCTTCCAATTAGTATGCTTGCATCATAACGTCAATAAGGCACACAACAGTTCAACATACCAATTCAGCATTTATCCATCTAATTCATTCCCCCTGAAGGACAGTAAATAAGGCTTATAAAATTATACTGATTGCTTTAATTCAAGGTTTAATGCAAACCCAGAGAATCTCTTTGGCTAGGGTCTTTCCCTCTTTTACCCAGATCCAATTAGACACTAAAATTTAAAGAATTTCTCTATGTGGCAGCTTTTTATTTCTTAATAACCCTTTTATCACCATCACAATCATAATCATAATCATCATTGTCCTATTTATCATTATTTTTTACTGTGTGTATTCTAATGCTGTTTGGTATTCTTTGAGGTGGTTGCAAAGAAAATCAGAGCCCACGCTTGCCCAGAGAGCATTTATAACAAAAGGGGAAAGTACATGATCACACTGATTTAAAAATTGTCAATAAATGTAAATGATGCACATCCTAAAATAGTCCATTATGACATTGACACACTGGAAGAGTGCCAGTGAAAGACAGGGCAGCAGGTTTATTAGACTCACCAGACTGTGTGTTCTGTGAATGCAGGAGCCCAGCCCTGCTCTGTTTACCACTCTATCTGTACCACCAAATGCACTGTCTACCACATGGTCAGGGTTCCATAATTCTGGTTGTTGAGGTTCATTTGTTTATTCTCAAGTTTCTTCCTTAAGTTTTTAAATTCCAGGATAGTTAACATACAGTGTAATATTAGCTTTGGTTGTGCAATATAGTGATTCCACACTTCCATACAACACCCAGGGCTCATCACAAGTGCCCTCCTTAATCCCCATCACCTATTTCATCCATCCCCCTATGCCCCTCCTCTCTGGTATCCATCAGTTTGTTCTCTATTGTTAAGAATCTGGCTTTTGCTTTGCCTCTATTTTTCCCTTTGCTCATTTGTTTCTTACGTTCTACCAATGAGTGAAATCATATGGTACTTGTTTTTCTGATTTATTTCCCTTAGAATAATACTCTCTTGCATTGAAATTGCCTGAATTTTTAAGAAATACTGATGTCTTTCTCCTAATTCCAAGACATTTTGAGTTAAAGGGTATTGGGAACAACCTTCTCAGCTGAATTTTTAAAAAGTTTCTCGAATGATTTTAATGTTCAATGACTTTTGAGAATCACAGTTAATGTAATTAAAAGAACTTGAATTTACATGCTCTGACTTTGCTAGCTTGTGTTCTTATTAAGCAATCAAGTTTGCAAACATTTACTTAGCACCTTTATGTATGAGGCATTCTACACAGCTGTAGGGAATATGGAAGACCTAAGACGTGGCTCTTAGAGTTTCTTATTGATCTGAGAGACCAAATACAAATGATGAAAGTCAAATAATACAAGGTGACAATGTAAGATAGATTTAGTGGAATTTAATTGGTATGACTTGCAAGTGAGCCAACAGATACTACAGGGCTTATAGGAATGAGAAAGCTCTCCCTCTAAAGTTGTCAGGCAACACTCCACGGGGGATGAAATTTTAAGCTGAATCTTGAACAATGTGTGTGAGAAGAAAAGTACTCTGGGAGAGAGAACAATTCAAAGTAAGAGCACCCCAAGAATCCAAGAAGTGATGTAATCTCAGAAATGGTAGTGTCAGAACTCTGCTCGATAGATAATTCAAAGGTCTCATTCTTTGTAGGTTCCTGAAGGTCATTGGAAAGTTTCTAGAGCTATGTCCATGTCAATAATAACCAATATGGTGTCACTTGCAGAGTCAGAATACTTCATTGAGAACTATCATTCAGACCCAGGCTGGAAAGTCTTACTTGAGTATTAATAAAGCAGTAAAGAAAGGGGTTCAACAGTGGAAGAAAACAGGTCATTTCTTGCAGAGGGAAGGTTTGTAAATAAGGGGAGAATGATTGGAGTGAGGTCCAGGCCTATGGAAGTAGATTTTCTTGGTGGGGAAAAAAATGGGGGTGGGATGACTTAACTGAGATAGCTAATAACTTATCCTTCCTCTGCCTTTCCAGATGGCCTTTAACTATCAGACAAAATTTAATCCAAGGGTCAATGTGGTTTAATTATTGCCTTTGTTAAAATCTTGATGACTTGCTATTTATTTTTTAATAAGGTTATCATGTGTTATGTCTTATTTAAATGTCAAGATGGCGAGGAGAGGAAAGGAAGCTTACCTTAGTTCTTTGTCATTACTGTGAACCAGACATTACTGAAACCCTGTTCAGTGTCTAGGGTTTTGACAATCTATTCCTGTGGAAAGAAAGGAAATGCATCTCTGGGGAACAGAAAGAACACTGATTCCAGTAGTCTAAAGCCACAGTTTAATAAAGAATAAGTTGAAAAGAACCAGAAAAAGAGAGGAAGGACTATCACCAAGGTCTGCTAATTTAGGTACTTGCCTTCAGGGGACCCTCACTTTATAAACAGATGGGAAGAAAGGGGTGGATTAGCTAATCAGTACTAAAAAAGATACAGTTCTTATGTATAAAAAGTTCAGTAAACATCTTCTTATTCTCCCTCTGAAAAGGGGAGACTGCCTCTTTCTTCTACTTTACTATTAGGCAGAACTTTAAGAAGACTTTTATTTCATGCTTGTGGATTTCATTAGCATGGTGGATAATGGGGAGTGAAGATGACTGTGAACTGGAGAAGTGAGAGAACTGAGATTCCCCCTCTGTTCTGTTAGGAAGTATTTTCTGGGAAGTTGAGATTGGGGTCTTCTCAATATAGTGAGATCAGCAAATTTCTTCTGTAAAGGGCGATAGGATAATTATTCAGGATATACAGGATTAAGAATTAGGTTTCATGGTGTTTTGTGTTGTTTTAATAGCCTTTGAGAAATGTTAAAAATTTTTTTTACTTGTAGGTGGTGCAGAAATAGGCCATGTGCCTCAACTGGGGAGATAGATAGACCTACATGGTTTCCTTTGATTTAGAGAAAGTTTCTTCATTTGCAACCCTCCCCAGGGCTGAGAAAAGAGAGAAAACAATTGTCAAGAGGTGAAGAACACCTTCCCTTTGCTCTCTGAATCATCCATTCCCTTTCCTTTTCTTACAAAGATAGGAAGAGTTCCTTCAAGATTTTTGTTGGAAGACGTACATGTGACAATTTTCTCTTAAGCACAGAAGGTCAACCAAAAATGGCTTCACTGGAATTGCCATCAATTCAGTATGGACTAAAAACAGTTAATGTTCTTTGCATGTTTCCATATGCCTTGTTCTAAATGCTCCACACATATTAACTAGTTCCCCTAAAGCCCCTATGCAGTAATATTATCCTACCCATTGGACAGATGAGGAATCTGAGGCACAGAAACATGAAATTGCTTATCAAGGGGATAAGCTAATGGATGGCAGGACTGGAATTCAAATGCATGTATTCTAGCTACACATCCCATACTCTTGATTATGCTTTGTCTCACTCTCCATATATTGAATGTTGACATGTACCAACAATTTTCCATAACTTCCTGGCATTTATGTCCGTCAAGATAAACCAGATGGGTGTGGCAATATCCGCTCACTCCCAGATCTTAGTTGCTTAATACAAAGTTAATTCCTACACTGATGCCATTTTTCACACGGCAGAAAATTCTCCACGTGATCTCTCAGGTTCCAGGCTGATGGTGGGTCTACCATCTTGTATCTGCACTTCTGAACATGTAGCTTTCTTAGTCTCTGTAGCAGAGTAAGAGAGAAACTGAGACTATCATGAAATTTTTACTGCCTGTGCTCAGAAGTGATGCATGTCACTTTCTACAACTGCTTACTTTTTCCTACCTAATTGAATAGGGGCTGGGAAATGGAGAGGAGTGCAGGGCTATTTGATGTGCATTAGTTCTCTGCCATTCCACTCCATAATATTCAATGTATCACCATATAAAGGAGCTTGTTCAACCTTTATAACCTTTTCAAAAAGACAAAATAGGCATTTTTCTCTGGATGCTGAGGGTAGAGGACGTAAATTGATCTGACCAAAAAGAATGACTGAACAAAGGAAGGGACAGTACTTCGGGTTTAAAACAAATTTTCGTTGAAAAGTGTCTTCTGTTGCTAACTTGTGACAAATTACTTAACCTCTTTGCACCTCGATTTAATATAATCTCAGTGGCAGGAAGATGTAGGCCTTGCTCAGAGAGCTGTCAAAAATATTAGGAGGTATATAAAGTACTTTGCCTTATGCCAACTCATAGAATAGTTTCGATTAAATGATAGCCAACTTTAACATTTTCTCAAGGTTGTGCATCTTGTTGGGGAAAAAATTGGAGGATCATTCAGGTTTCTAGACTTTGAGCGGAGAGTTTTCCTTCATTATCTCTCACTTAAAAGATCACGTACATGATGCACGAGGCAGTGTCTACATAGAGCAGATATGTGATTTTCATAAATGAAACAAAGGGAGAAGGATACATAGTTGATCTTACTAAATAAGGTAAGGTCACTAGTATGGCACTTTAGAAAGGAATCTATGTGGCTTGGAATTATAAAGGAAGATTTGAAGATGAGTTCAGACTGACCCCACTTGCCCTGTTCTAGGTTCTGCCCTTTGTCCTCTAGAGCATGGTGTTATCCTGCCCCCTGCCCCCCATAGCTGGCCCCTTCCATTTTCTATGCAATCTTGCAATCATTGTATGGAAATGCCTAGCATTGATTACTTTCTATGACAGTTCCTCAAAATTACATCTTTTTGCTGAGCTCCTAGCTCAGGTATATCTACTTGACATTTCTGACTAATGGTCCCACAGATCTACTGAAGTTCCTATCTTCAAACCTGAGTTCCTCCTCTTCCTCACTCATGTGCACTCACTCTAGTCTCCTGTTAGTCTCTATGATTTGTACAACCATTCTTTTGAGGTCAAGCCAGAACCTACAGGGGTCACGTTAGCACTCTCCCCTACATCTATTCACTATGTCACCAAATTTTACAAATCCTGGTTTCTCTTTAATATATTTCCCAATACATATCCCCTCCTCTCTCTTTCCCAATGTGAAGCAACTCATCAGATCAGCCTTTATCTTCCAACTAGATGCCCTGTTTTCATTCTGGCCACACTAGAGTTCCTTCTCAGAATCCAGGCAGAAGGAACTGTCTAAAATGTAAATCTGATGGTCTCTTTCCTGCATTTAAAGTTCATTAACAGTCTCCCATAGGTTTTGCATATAAATAAACACTTTCTTTTGGTCATCTGACCGTCAGCCCCTAACTATCCTCAACCTCCTCTCCAGTCATACTCACCTGTTCAGCATTCACTCCAGCTCGGACAAAGCACAGTTTCCTGAACTCAACAGACTTTCATGCTCCAGTAGCCTCATATCCATTTTTTGCCTCAAATGTCCCTTTTCCATGTCCCTAGTTCCTACTTCAAGACCCCGCCCAAGAAAGAATTGATCATTGGTTTAAGTTGTTACTCTCTGACCTTATAACACTCACTTAGATCCTGTATTATGATTTTTGGTGTGTTTGTCTTTTCCCCCCGTTGGCCACCAGACAGGTCCTGCCCTCTAGTTAAGAGTAAAAGAGACACACTCAGATTTCCTTAGGATTATAGGAATACCAAGGGAATAATGGAGGACAAAAAGCTGATTGTGTCTATAGCCCTACTGGACAACTAGAACGTCCTTTAGCATTTAGGTACAATAGCTCTGGATGTTCAGTAGCTACTGTTGTGAATTAATAATTTCTTTGGATTGCATTGTTTGTGGCTGCACTCCATCTCTGCTTTTCTTTCTTACCTGCCTCTTCTTTACTCTGTGTTAGCAGCTCTAGATCATGGTTTCTGCTTCATCAAAGCTTCCATTGTTGTGGTTTCCAAAGTCTTTGTGGCTTCTGACTAGTATCTTTTCTTGGTATGTGTCTTTAGTTTTCCTTTTTTTTTTTTTTTTTATACATGTCTCTTACATTAAAAGTCCCTCTTATTGGGTTTATACATTATTGACTAATACTGAGTATTCCTGTCTCATACCAAACAATTGCAGAGGCCTCTCTGGTTTAACTTGTTGTAGGCAGGTCAGTGTGGTCCTATGGAGTAAATCACAACCCCTTGTATATACAAGCTCCTTCAGCTTGAGGCTGCAGGCACAGCAAACTCCCTTTCAGAAGAGGGTGTTTTAAACTAATTAAGGGTGCCGTGTCCCAACTGGTTAGAAATATACCTGGCGTATATTCAACAAATACTAGACATAAATTAATTCAGAAGAATAGCTCTTGGCTAAAGGAGAGGAGGAGGAGAAGGCATTGTGAACTGGTGGGGAGAAGGGGCAACCATAAGCTAAATCATGTATCTAATGTCATTCAAAAGGATTTCAAAGTTGCTGAATTTACATAGCTCTGTGCTAGTGGCATCTTTGAAATGGTTTTGATTAGTTGATAGAACATTTTGATAGTTTCTGAACAGAAGACTGTATAACACTAATTTTGTCCTCTCCAATGCCATTAATTTAGAAAACTCGTCTCAATAGCTATATATGGCCTATAAAGTATGCATAATTTGTGCTAGGCTCTATAGCCGAGGAATATGGTGTTAGCAGCCTTGTATTAAACTAACAATTTCATTGTCATTACTCTGGGTCTTCCAGTTCTTGGATGAGTAGTTTGAATCCCTTAGTCATTCTATACACAGTGTCAGTCTGAGGAAAGGAAAAGGCAGTTGATTGACAGCAGTGGGGGTTGGGGGCGACTGTTGCCAAAGTGAAAGGCTGTGTGACACAGACACTGCTAATGGGCTGCGAATTTGGTAATGTCTGAGACTTTAAGGCCTTTTAAAAAGATTGACATAATTGGACAATTGAGGCAATTAGCTAAGGCTTTGGGTTAAAAATAATTTCTCTGCCTCAGGTTTCTAGACCCTTCTGAATAAACAATATATATTTTTTCCTGATTGGTAAAGTGAATTAATGGGAAAGGTTGCCCACAAGAGGAAGAATTAACTGAGTTCTGACTGGAAACCTTCTGAACCACTGTTACTTGTTTTTAGAATGCACTTCACAGTCCTTCTCTGTATTATCCAGGTACTTGGGACCTTTAAGTGTATGGTAAGGGATTCCCTTCATTTTTCCAAATGCCTGTCCCCATTGAAGCACTTTGTAGGACATGGCAGGTTGTTGATGAGTGGTCTCCCCAGAAACAGGATACCTTGAGTTCTGTTAGTGATGATGCTGAGCACTGCAAGTAGAGAAGATAGGTTTCTCTCATGAACAAGTACTCAAGGAACCTTCTAGAAAGCAGCAATGTGTGGTGAGGAAGAAGAGTATTAGGAATTGGGAGAGTCAGATTTGTCACTATTTATCATTAAGATCTTGAGGAAGTCCCCTACTCAATCTGGGCATTTTTTAATTTATAAAAGAGGTTTGGATTACATGACTTGACAGGGGGACTTATCTCCAAGGGCTAGTATCTAACTTAAGTCAGCATGAAGTTCATTCTTGGGTGATGCAGATAACATTGTTATGCTCAGCATATACGTATACCAACATCAGTTTCTTTTCTATAGTCACTTTCATTTTGTGACAGGGTAAGCGTTTTTGGTGGAAGGAATGGAAGATAAAGGTGTAGAAAGTTAGTCCCTTGGACTGGGTCCTTCAGATAGGCTTTAGTCTCCTATGGAATAGAGCGTTAAAGAAGGAAGCTGTTGCTATTATGGGCTGAATTGAGCCTGACCCCACCCCACCTCCAGTGAATTCAAATACTCATGTTTTAATCCTCAGTATCTCAAAATATAACTACCTTAAGTCCTTAATGGAATAATTAAGTGAAAATGAGCCCATTAGTGTGAAGTCCTAAGCCAGTTTTGCTGGTACTCTTATAAGCACAAAGGGGTATCAGGGGTATACCTAGAGAGAAAAGACCATGTGTGCACATATCAAAACAGCAATGTACGAGTAAAGGATAGAAGTCTAAGAAGAAAACAAACCTGCTAATACCTTGATCTTGGACTCCCACCCTCCAGAACTGTAAGAAAACAGATTTCTGTTTAAGCCACCCAGTCCATGGTGTTTGGTTACAGCAGTGGAGACAAACTAATATGGTCCAAGAGCATTGCTAAGGTGCTCTTGGATCCACAAAGTAGGTACAAATGGGGCATAGAGTGGAGAGGAATGCCCTAATTCCTGATACCTATAGCCTCTGGAGCCCTGAAGGCTGCTGGAATTTGGAGGCTTCCAGAGATAATATTACTTACTTGGACATTAGGATTCTTTTTATTATGGGCAGTGATGGCTAATCAATCATCCCACAGAGTTTTGTAGGAAGCAGCCAATGTGGGCGAGTGGGAAAATGAAGCAAGAAACTGGTAAAGAGGTACATAGTCTAGAGCCTCTGGCCACCTTTTATGTGGGGTGAACTCCTGCTTTCAGCAGGGTGTTGGCTCTTAAACCAATGGACATTTGGTCATATAAGTGTTACAAAGAATCCATATTGTATCATTTATTATATTTCCTGAACATGCAGCCCATATTTGAAAAAGCTTGCATAATCTCGTAAGATATGTCGCCTCTTAGTTCCTAAGATTTCCCCAAGTCCAAATAAAAAATTTCTAAATGATTGATCTTCAAACTATCATAATCTCTTCACATAGCATAATTGTTCTGCACTTAAACCAAATCTCCTATGCTTTAATGATCTTTTCACCCCCTTTAATTTATAAGCAAAATTGATTCTTGAGATCAATATTCCTGGGGGGACGAGAATCTGGGCTTCTGGTGGAATCTGAGTGGGCCTGTCTGAATGTTAATTGCTGCTTCTGATGTCTCCTAGAGCAGGGATGCTGGTCTCACTTTCAGAGCCAAACTCTGGCTACATGTCAAAATCTATAGCAAAACACCAGAGTCCTTTTTCTGCAAAGCCCCAAATAAAAGGAGATTAATCACATTTGTCTCCCTTACCACCTTTTCAAGAGAGTGTTTTTATCTGAAAAAGCTGCCCGTTGACTTAACTTTGAAGGCCACAGAGTATGGTAAATGATGACGGCAAAGTTTGAGGAGGCCTGTGAAAAATGGTCTTTGCTTAGGACTCTCTCTGTATATAGAATCCATTCTTTCCCACTCAGGTCTTTATTAGCAAAGCAGATTGGGAAACTGAGGCAAGTAATTGAGAGCACTGGTTCTCAAAGTGTGGTCATTAGACCAGTAGTGGCTGCAGCAGCCCCTGAGAACTTGTTAGAAATTCAAGCCCTTGGACCCCAGCTCAGACCTCCCAAGGATGAAAGTGGGAGAGGGACTGGCAATCTGTGTTTAACAAGCCATCTAGGTGATTCTCACTTAGTTTGACAACCACTGCTCTGGATAATTCAGCTGTGAAATCATTTCCTTGAAATTTCTGAAGAAAAAGAGTTCTCATTATTTCTTCCATTTCCTAAAATTGACTCACACTTAAAAGATTAAGATCATCATAGCCCACCTCTTCTTATGAGATTGAAGAAATGGATCCCTATAGTTTTTCATCTCCCTTCTAGTGTTCAACAGAAGTCAAGATGTGTACCACAGAAGTTCACAATTAAGTCCATTTCATATGTGATTTTTGTATCCTTTTTAATTGAGCTCCACAATGCTTATCAGTAGGGTTGAACAACATAAAGACTTTCCATGAATGCTGATAGTTGAGGTGTTTACATGCACTAGGCACTAAGCTAACCACTTTGAAAACGTTATTTCATTAGAGCCCAAACCTGTTTTAGAAATGACACAAAGTCTTAGAGAAGTCAAATAACTTTTCCAGGGGGCAGAGTTGTAGTACTCCCAGGGATCCTCATCAGAACTTCTACTTGGCTTAAGGGGTCCATATTTGTTGATGGAATTAAAGATTTTTTTTTTTTTTTATTTGACAGATCACAAGTAGGCAGAGAGGCAGGCAGAGAGAGAGAGGAGGAGGAGGCAGTCTCCCTGCTGAGCAGAGAGCCTGATGTGGGACTTGATCCCAGGACCCTGAGATCATGACCTGAGCCGAAGGCAGAGGATTTAACCACTGAGCCACCCAGGCGCCCCTGTTGATGGAATTAGAGGGAACTACCCTCCTTGGGCGATCTTGATGTTAGCCACATGTCTCTACTATGTAGCTGAAAATAGGAAAGTGATTTCTTGGGCATGTCATAGCTACCCTTCCCACTTCGTTTCTCTAGGAGAATACCGGTTTGGCAACGAGAGATTGTGGTCTCCTGCCTGGTATTTTTGGTAAAGAAGGCACACAGATGACTAAGGTTGAAGTTTTAGGATCTTTTAGGGGAAACAAAAAACTGTGACTCTTAGTATGAGGGCTTGAATTTGTGACAGGGCCTCATTAATAATAATCATTAGGTAAACTAGTTAACTTATGTCAACTGGGTCTGTTCCATTATCAAGGGGTAAGAGAGTGAATTTAAGTTTTTTCAGCTTTTTGTGACTTGTGTAGAAGTAGTAAGCAATTGCTGGATGTGTGCGTAATGCTGACACCGAGACAGCGAATTGGCTTTGGGATTGGGGCATGAGCATTTGAACAAAAGCCCATGCGTAAGAGTACCAGGTGGGTATGTAAAGATTGGGGTGGGGCATCATTTGTATGTATCAATGGGCAGAGATCTGGTAGATCCTATGATCCACAGAGTCTGATACAAGAATTCTCAATAAAATGGCACAGTTCTTGTTAAGAAGCAAGAAAATACCTCCATCTAGATGGGCAAGGTCTTTCTACTTTTTTTGATTCCATTTTTTCCCTCTATGTTGGTATAGTCCTGAAAGAACTCTTCCAAATCCTGAATGGCAGGGACCTTATAGAATAACAGGGAACAAGCCTGAATATTGTAGGAAATTCTGGAGAAAGGAGTGGCTTTTAGGTACATTGCTGCACTGTGGAAATGTGTAACTAGGAAAAAGTACTTAAAACCCCCTGGACCTTCGTTTTCTCATCTGACAAATGAGAAGACTAAATCAGATATTGCCCAGTGCTAGGTTTTCTTTTAAGAGGGATAGAGATCCAGTTCTTGAGGTTGACATTTGAAAAAGTCAAAGATTTCATCACTGTCAAGATTCATCATGACAGGTGCCTGGGTGGTTCAGTTAGTTAAGTCTGCCTTCGGCTTAGGTCATGATCCCAGACTCCTGAGACAGAGCCCCAAATCGGGATTCTGGCTCAGTGGGTAGTCTGCTTGTCCCTCTCCCTCTGCCATATCCCCCTTGTGTGTGTGTGCATGCTCTGAAGTAAAATCTTTTTGTTTTTTTCTTTTTTAAAGACTCATTATGACATAATGGATTTTTTGGTTTGCTCTAACATAACCTTCCTCATCATTTTGTTAAGTGGAATCACTCTGTATTTCTTGATTACTAATTGTCTTAGTGTGAAAAGGTAGCAGAACTCACTTAAAAAAGAAATTTAATTTTCAATTGGTTTTGTTCACATAAATTTGTAAGAGTAATCTTCTTTGTCACCTTTTTCAGTTTTGTCTCTTTTCCCAAACTACAAATATCCATCAGCCCTACATTTTCCAGTAACCCACAGAACAGTCTGATGTGTGTCCTCTTGTATTTTTCTCTTCATGTAATGAGCCCATACACACATACTGGGCTTTTTTCTTTTTATTTTGAGAATTTTTAAGGAATTAAACAGTAGAAAGAACTTTTTTTTTTTTTTTTCTGTGTCTTCTTCCTCAATACATAAAGATATCTCACCTGTGGCTTTAATTCATTTTCTGAAATAACTACATAATATTTTATGGTGTGAATATACCATATATTATTCAGTCATTCCTCTATTGACAAATAATTTATTTCCAATTTTTGTCCATTCATAACAATTTTGGAGAAAGTTTTCAGGAAGAATTCAGAAGTGCTGGGTTAAAGCTTTATTAAATTTTAGCCAATGGTATTACATTATTTTCCAAAAAGAGTCCTAGTACTTAAGTTCTACATACAATTGATGAGCATCCCTTTTCCCAGTATTCCTGCAAACATCAATGCGACAGCACCTTTCATTTAGTCTGATACAAATGATTCATTATTACTTTATTTTGTGTTTAACTAAATTTTCATTACTATGAGACACTTTCTGTATATTTGTTGGCCATTTCCATTTTTTCTACAAATTGCTTTATATCTTTATATCTTTATTTATATCATTTATATCTTGTAGCTTTTTTCCTCTTTGATCACCTATTTTCTTGACATTTTTTAAGAATTCTGGATGCACACATTTTCATGTTGAATTTTCCAAAAATTCTTCAGTATTTTTAAGATTTATTTACTTACTTTAGAGAGTGCAGGAGCACGGGGAGGAGAAGGAGAGAGAATGTCAAGCAGAGTCAGTCCATGCTGAGTGTGGAACCTGACACAGACTTCATCTCATGATTCTGAGATCACAACCTGAGTCAAAACCAACAGCTGGTCACTTACCAGGCTGTGCCACCCAGGCACCCCAGTGCTTCAATATTTTAAAATATCAGTTTCTCAGTGTTCAGTCTTAAAGTCTCCCTCAACCCTTCATTATACAATAACCTTATTTATTTTTCTTTCACAACGTTTGTTAAGTAGTTTTTTTAAAAAGATTTTATTTATTTGGCAGAGAGCGAGCGAGAGAGAGAGAGACAGAGATCACAAGTAGGCAGAGAGGCAGTCAGAGAGAGGGGGAAGCAGGCTTCCTGCTGAGCAGAGAGCCTGATGCAGGGCTCGATCCCAGGACCCTGGGATCATGACCTGAGCCGAAGGCAGAGGCTCAACCCACTGAGCCACCCAGATGCCCCTATTAAATAGTTTTTAAACTAAAGTCTTTAAACCACATAAAATTTTAAATTTAAGATGGGGTCCATTTTTGTTCTAAATGAAGAAAACTTCTTTATTCCCTTTGAATATCTAATTGTTTAATTTTTTAATCTGGAAAAGCTTTCATGCTTATTTTTCATATCTTATCTATTTGCACACATTTGTCCTTTCATATTTTTTTTCCTGATTAGAATTGAATTAACTGCATACTCATTTTGGGAGAAATTACATTTCTGTTATATTGAAGCTTCCATATATAAACACGGTATGCCAGGTCTTATTTATTTTTAATATTCTTTTACTTATTTTCCTGTTCTTCAGTTTTACTCCTACAAGTTCTATGCCTTTCTTTTAAAATCTGTTCCTAAGTATTGACTGGCTTTTTAAAAATTACAACTATAAATCCTTTTACTTTTGTGGTTACTTATTGATAGAATAGAGAAAAGCTACTGATTTTTATCTATTTGTCTGGCATCTATCTATCCTACCAAACTTTTTTTTTTAGCATGACAAAATTGTTTTTTACCAGCATCTCATGAGTTTTCTAGCTATAAAATCATACAGACTTTGTCTTATAATGTTCATATGTTAACTTTTCACCTTATTTCATTTACTAAAACTACCAAGTAAATCTTAAATAGTAAGAGTGATTGTGAATTACTTTCCAATTACTAATTTATAATTTAAATAATTTGGTTTTGTTGTATGTGCTATTTGTTTTTGGTTGTTGAACTTTGTTATTCATTTATAATCATTCTACTTAATCATTATTAGGAATAATAATATAATCATTTTCTGTAGGACCCCAAAATTTGTTCCCCAGAGTTTATTTTTCCCTTCAAGTTTTATATAAATTCTAGCTAGTTAACATACACTATTAGTTTCAGGCAGAATGTAGTGATTCATCACTTATATGCAACACCAGAGTTTCAAGTAGAATTTCTTTCCTCTGTATCTCTGCTTGAAACCTCAATGTTGGGTCTAGATGTCTTTATTTTTGCTCCTTTTTTCATGATCAGGAAAATAAAAGGCTTTTTCTAGTCTGTTAGGTCTTGAAATACCTAAGTTTGCATCTATTCTAATGATTTTGTTTCCTAGTTTATAAATTTAAGCTTTTAGTTAATTCTTCTCTCTACATTTAAGGTAGGTTCTTTTTTTTTTTTAATTTTTTTTTATTTGACAGAAATCACAAGTAGGCAGAGAGGCAGGCAGAGAGAGGAGGAAGCAGACTCCCCGCAGAGCAGAGAGCCTGATGCGGGGCTCGATTCCAGGACCCTGAGATCATGACCTGGGCTGAAGGCAGAGGCTTTACCCGCTGAGCCACCCAGGCGCCCCGAGGTAGGTTCTTAGTTCTAGTTTCGTTTTTAATTATGGAGAATTTCAAGATTATACATTTTCTCCTACCTAGTTTTTATTGTAGCCTATAAGTTCTGGTGTGAAATACTTTCTTTGGAATTAATTGCTTTAAAGAAAAACTATAATGTCTCTTTTAATTTTATCCAGAGTTATATGGGTCCTCTAAAAAAAAGTCTAGAAGCAGTTAAGATATTCTTGTCACTTAAACTTTCCCCCTCACTTTTATTGCCTTATGACCAGAGAATATGGCTTAAAAATATCTACTATAAATTCTAATGTTTTCTTTGTGGACAAATACTTGATTACTTTTTTATAAATATTTTATTTATTTATTTTGATAGAGATCACAAGTAGGCAGAAAGGCAGGCAGAGAGAGAGGAGAAAGCAGGCTCCCCGCTGAGCAGAGAACCCATGTGGGGCTTGATCCCAGGACCCTGGGATCATGACCTGAGCCAAAGGCAGAGGCTTTAACCCACTGAGCCACCCAGGTGCCCCTTGATTACTTTTTATATACCTTATGAGAACTTACTAAAAACTGTAGTCTCTCAAAGATTTAAGCTTTCTTGTATTTAATTTTTCTATATTTTTCTTCTATATTTTGAACTGGAATTAACTAATCTTCAGAGTTTTAAGTTGTTCACTACAATTATATGCTTTATTAAATTTTTTCCATTTTTCTAATTTTTTTGCTCATGTATTTAACCAATATTTAGTTTACACAGTTTATTTAGGGCTATTTTGTCTTTAAAGTTGTACCTTTTGTTATTCATATTGACTTTATCTTGTTCAACATTTTTATCTGTGGAACCAAGTTGCTTGCTATTTCACTCCCCCAATCATACTGTTTGCACTAGACTGATATCCCTTTGTCCATTTCTCTGCATAAAACTTCTTTATCACTTGACTTTATGGATGTTTCTTCCAAGTAGACTGTAGTTAGGGTCTACTTTTATTTACTTTTTCTTTTTTTTTTTTTAAGATTTTATTTATTTATTTGAGAGAGAGTGAGAGCGAGAATGAGAGAGAGAGTGAGAGAGAGAGAGAGAGCATGAGAAGTGGGAGGGTCAGAGGGAGAAGCAGACTCCCTGTCCAGCAGGGAGCCCAATACGGGACTCAGTCCCAGGACTCCAGGATCATGACCCGAGCTGAAGGCAGTTGCTTAACGAACTGAGCCACCCAGGCGTTCCTAGGGTCTACTTCTAATCCAATCGGACAGTATTCTAAGGTAATCAAGTATCTTTCCATTTAATGTTATAATTTTCATGGTTGTTTTCTGTCTTTTAGACCTAGGTTTCTCAACTTGGATACTACTGGTATTTTGGCCTGATAATTCTTTGTTGTGAAGGGTGTTTTGTGTCTAGCAGACTGTCTAGCTTATAGCTACTATATGCCAGTAGCATGCCTCCTCCAGTTGTGACAACTGCAAAGTCTCCAAATGTTGAAAAATGTCTTTGGTGGGGCTACACCCTATGACCTTACCTTCCCCAGTTGAGATCTGCTTTATACCTTTATGTACTTCTGTTATGTCACTCCAGATGTAGTCGTTCTGCATATAGGTTGTTCTGGATATTTGTTGAGAACTGCTTCATATGAGTTAATGTACTTAAATTGATCAACTTTCTAGTTTGTCTGGACTGAGTAGCTTCCTGAGGCATGGAAGATATTTCCATCCAGGACAATTCCTCACATTTTCAGTGCTAAAATCAGGAAAGTCAGGATAAATTGGTCACCTTGGATGGAACTCTTCAACCCTATTTTGGTATAATATAGACTTGACCAAAGAGAACAGTACAGTGAAGTTGATTCAGCCACTAACACTATTCTCATTTCCCTGTTTCCTCAATCAATGCCTGTTGGTACAAGCACACGGTGAACTCAGAGCTGTGAAACTGTATTAAAACCTTTTAAATAGTTGTCTCTGAGAATCCTACTCACATCTTCCTAGATCACCATAAGGCCCATCTTATACCCCTGTAGATGTAATCCTATTGATCTATTACAGAATTCTTTACCATTGTGTCCTCTACTGTTAATCTCTCCTCAATCTTAAAACCTCTTCTGGATCATTTGTGGTTTTAGCAGTCTCTTCCTGCCCCTAGTACTTCCCTAATGAGGGATACTTGGGTAAAATACTTCTGAGTTTGATTTTCCTTAAATAAATTTATTTTACTCCAGGTGAATGGTAGCTTGGTTAGATATAGAAATCTTGAATTCCTGTTTCTTTCTCCCATGAGTTCTTTTTTCACATGTGCTTCAAGCCTCTAGGGCTGCATATGACCAGATTGATGCCACTTTGATGTCTGTAGACTTGTGTTCCTAGGATTCCTCTCTTGTCCATATTACTCTTCCATTTATGTTATCTCTTTACTGTTACTGGGGATTTAATTTTGTGGTGAAGAGACCTCGTATTAAGGGATGGAAAGACTGCTTCTTGCCCTCTTCAGCCTAAAGGCAAATATCTATTTTTCAACAAATATTTTTGAATGGGTTTAAAGTATTCTCTATTTATTCATAAAAAAAAAATCCATTTGGCATTTTGGGGGGAGGGCCTCCACTGCTATCCTGCATTTCGACTACTCTGGAGCCCCTCCTGAGAGGAAACAGACTTGAGTGGACTGAGATGGGAAGAGTGTCTTCCTCTTGGCCAGATTCTGGCATTTCTGAAGAACATGAGGGGTTCTGTTGTGTTCCTGAGCATCTTCTAGGTCAGAATGCCATCTGGATAGGCTTTTAGTGAGAATGTAGCACCTGGGAGAATTATTCAAGAAATTTGGATTCTGGATGTAGTGTCTGAGACTCCATGATCACAAGTAGTACAGAAGTGATCCCTCTGGTCTTGCTATCAAAACAAATTTTAAAAGCGCATTTTATAATCCATCCTCTGAAGAAACTTAAGCAAGGGGAGTGGAAAAGAAATCAGGCGAAAATCCTTTGAAACCTCCATGACTTCAGAGCTGGAAACAGAAGGGAAACAAGTCAATTATGGTACATTCAGAGTATTAGGAACCATTGACACTGTCCAGAGGGATTTTTATTTGATCCTGTGGGGTCCTGAATTTTGGATGAGTGGCTTTGAAAGTGAAATCCTGTAAGGTCCCATTCCTATGCCACCTTCACCAAGAAATTCTTAGCAGGAAATGGTATCTCTCTGCTCTGAATCATAAGAATGCTTTAGGTCACTCTTGACACTCAGACTATCTTGGATGGTGAGCCATTTTTGTTCACATCTTCCTTTTCCTTCTAGCGGGTGGTGGGTATAGGCAGAGGCTGTCTGATCCATGGCTGTGTTTTCTATGTGAGCCCAGGGTCTGAAGCATAATGTGTCCAATGCTGACAGAGGTGGATAAATGGATGGGAGGACTAAAGAGAGAAACCTGAGTCTTCCTATTTGACTTTTATTTTTCCTTAAGACCAACTCCTTTCATCTATTTGTTTAATGTTAGCTTTAGGTTTATATTCCATTCCATTGCTATACGCCTTCAAGCCATCCATAGTTTTTCTCCTGCTAATTTAGTTTGGTGCTTATTTAAATCCAGATCAGAAAGATCTTGCATTAAATAAGCCTCCAGGGTGTCAATAAACATCAGGTAGCTATAAAGTATCTTCTAACCATTAATTTGCATTCTGAAAGTTTTCCAATATCTTTCTCTTCTCTCCCACTCTCTTATTATTCCTAGCCTTGTGTTGTCTATACCCTCCTTCTCCCGTTGGCCATCCCTTTGTGCCCACCCTCCTATAAATGCACACTCTGCTATTTTGTCTACAGACACATACTGATACTGTGTTCCATTTCTGTTGTGAATTTTCTAGGTATTTTTTTGTTGTTGTTGTTAAGATTAAAGATGTCCTTTCTCTAGTAAGGAAAACATCTTAATAGGATATGGATTTTAATGTGGGCACAGAGACTGAGAGTTGGGATTTTATAAGATTTCACTCTATCACAGGGCTCTGAATATACATCTGTGAGTTACAACAGAAAACATTGACCAGACCATTAGTTCCTAACCCCTTCTTTTTTTTTTTTTTTTGACTCTTTCCAAAAATCCTTTATTCTGACCTACATTTAAAAACAAAAAGCGGGGTGCCTGGGTGGCTCAGTGGGTTAAAGCTTCTGCCTTTGGCTCAGGTCATGATCCCAGGGTCCTGGGATAGAGCCCCGCATCGGGCTCTCTGCTCAGCGGGGAGCCTGCTTCCTCCTCTCTCTGCCTGCCTCTCCGCCTACTTGTGATCTCTGTCTGTCAAATCAATCAATCAATCAATCAATCTTAAAAAAACAAAACAAGGGGCACCTGGGTGGCTCAGTGGGTTAAGCCACTGCCTTCGGCTCAGGTCATGATCCCAGATCCTGGGTTCGAGCCCCACATCGGGCTTTCTGCTCAGCAGGGAGCCTGCTTCCTCCTCTCTCTCTGCCTGCCTCTCTGCTTACTTGTGATTTCTCTCTGTCAAATAAATAAATAAAATCTTTTAAAAAAATAAATAAAAAACATTTTTCAAGTGCTAATGATTTCCACCAAGAATATTCCCTTAGCAGCAGGACTTAGTTTCTGAGCTTACATTATGAAGGGGTCTACATATTGACAGGATTCTCCATCAACCTTAGAAAAGTATAACCAAATGCATGTTGAATGGAGGAATCCGTATCTGTGTTCAACAAGACTTGAGTTACTAGATTTGCTTTTATTTCTCTTTTGGTTAGTGTCACCCTTTTTGGTTGAAAGAAAGAAAAAATAGTTCAGACTGGGACACAGAAAGGAACCTACTGGATTTTCTTTTCCCAATCACAGTGTTAGAAGAATAAATGTGTAACATGCCTCACCACAGCTGCATACAGGGTCTAGAAAAACCCCAGCTCTTCTTTTCTGCTTCTCTCTACAAACTAACTTCCTCCACAGGGCTGGATACATGGCTTCTAGGAGCTCTAATGTCCTATAACTCTCACCTTTGACTCCACAGAGACTAAAAGTGAATCTTTTGGTATTTAAAAATCACTGAACTACCTTAAGTTGACCCATCTTGGATGAGAAAGTTGGCCTGTATCCATTAGTGGTAATCCCAGTACACGGTCAGTAAATCCGTGGTGATATATCTATATTTGAATCCCGTGTTAAAGATAGGGGAGAGATTATTTCTAGAAGACTGCATCTGCTCTTCTGGGCAGACTCGAGTATTAGGCTATTTATTTTTCCTGTAGAGGATAAGGGGGCAGACTTTTGAGAAAAAAATCTTTATAAGGAAGAATATGTAAGGCATGGACATTACTTCCTGGTAAGGGGTTGGGGAGGTCTCCCAACAGTGAAAATTCTAAGGATGAGTGTTAAATAATCTTATTTTTCCCCCCGAAGTTTGATTTGACAATTTCTCTTTTTTTTTTTTTAAAGATTTTATTTATTTGACAGAGAGATCACAAGTAGGTAGAGAGGCAGGCAGAGAGAGGAGGAAGCAGGCTCCCTGCTGAGCAGATAGCCAGATGCGGGGCTCTATCCCAGGACCCTGGGATCATGACCTGAGCTGAAGGCAGAGGCTTTAACCCACTGAGCCACCCAGGCGCCCCAGACAATTTCTCTTTCTTTGAACTCTAAAATTACAGTACTGGGTATATAAAGTGAGAACTCAGTGAACCCTTGCTAACTTGCTTTAGTGCTCTTACCATCTGAACTCTACAATCCCATGCATAATTGTAGAAGGGGACTTCAGCATTCATGGGATGTTACTTGTGGTTTTCATGTCTGTTAAGAGAACTTTGCATAAGATTTGTGACCGAGGAAATGGGGGGTAAGGATGAAGGGGATGTCAGGCTCAGATTCTTTTGGACCTTAAATATCTTGACTAAGGGGCGCCTGGGTGGCTCAGAGGGTTAAGGCCTCTGCCTTCGGCTCGGGTCATGGTCCCAGGGTCCTGGGATCGAGCCCCGCGTCGGGCTCTCTGCTCAGCAGGGAGTCTGCTTCCACCTCTCTCTCTCTCTCTCTGCCTGCCTCTCTGCCTACTTGTGATCTCTGCCTGTCAAATAAAAAAAAAAAATATCTTGACTAAAAAAAACCCCATGACTCAGTCAGGATAGACCTGATTCTCTCCGTAAATTTAACCAGGTGTTTCTCCAAAAGTTTATAAAATAATGTTCAGTATTTACTGTTTTTAAATTGTTAGATTCAAGAAATCAAATCTGCATTTTCCAATAATGATGATTCTTGGTATGTTTTATTTGAAACGGTGTTGGGAATGTGTTCATGTAGGGTGGGAGTATCCTAGCTTGTCAGAGTCTCTGGAAATCCTATCAAGGGAACAGACATTGTAAAAACTGTACTATTCCATATAAAGAAGCAAGTCCTAGGTTATCATGCCCCTGAAGCTTACAGACGTCTATTCACTTAAAATGGCTATAGTGCTGAATTGAATTAGTCCTTGTGGGAAAACTGGGAATCTATCCTACTGTTCTTTGTCATAGCCTCTTGGCATCAAAAAGACTTCTGTGTTCATCTAGCTCAATGTTTCTCAGACTTTCATGTGGATCAGAGTAATCTTGAGGCATTCACTGATGTAGACTCCTGGGTTGTCCCAGACATCTGAGTGCAAGAGGTTGGTGATGGAGGGCAGCAAGGAGTCTGTATGTATTTCAATTAATTAATTAATTAATTAATTAGACCATGAAGTCACGTAACCTGGGGCAGATGGCCTGAAACCATGCTGTGAGAAGCACAAGTCTGGCTCCATCTTCCTCCCAAAGGAAGGCTTTTTCTGTCAGTAGGTGTGTACTCTTGCCATCTGAATCACCACCTATTAGGGGATTTATGGAGAAGATTCAAGGTTAAGAAGGAAAGATGAGGGGCGCCTGGGTGGCTCAGTGCGTTAAAGCCTCTGCCTTCAGCTCAGGTCATGATCCCAGGGTTCTGGGATTGAGTCCCACATTGGGCTCTCTGCTCAGCAGGGAGACTGCTTCCTCCTCTCTCTCTGCCTGCCTCTCTGCCTACTTTGCGATCTCTGTCAAATAAATAAATAAAATATTAAAAAAAAAAGAAAGATGAACCAGAATGAACTTTTTTGAGCCTTGAGATCTAGGTTTTGATCTTTTTTATAACACAAATAACTAACAGTTATCTAGACTCTCTTGCAATATTTCTAGGGAAATGATGCTACCTACATTATAAAAGAATCTTATTTTATTACTAGATAATTCTAGTCATTCATTATGTTTTAAACCAAAGTCACCTTCACATGGACCCTCAGCCTACATCCTACTGTACAATAGTAGAGCAAATCTGTTTTGTCTGTATTGTGGCCTTTTCAGATATTGAAATATATTCATCCCCTCCTGCTAAGGGTCTTCTAAGGTGAGCTTTGTTTGTTGCTTTTGTCATTTTATGAAGTCGTTTCCAGGTTTGACTGCCCCCCTCCCCAATCTTCTTTACTTACTTTAATTATTTAAATAAGCATTTAACTAAATAATCTATAGTCTGAACTGGAGAAAAGTCAGAGCTGCGTTTTGAGGCATGGTATGTTTGAGTGGGGAGAGAATAGAGACAGATTATAGTCCTTGCCCCCCTCAAACTACAGACCATACTTCTGCTGATTCCATATAAAAGGGCATTTGTGGGGTGCCTGGGTGACTCAGTTGCTAAAGTGTCTGCCTTCAGCTCAGGTCACAATCCCAGGGTCCTGGGATCAAGCCCCACATGGGGCTCCTTGGTCAGCAGGGAGCCTGCTTCTCCTTCTGTCTGCCACTCCTCCTTTTGTGTGCTCTCTCTCTCTCTCTCTCCCTCTCTTACTCTCTGACAAATAAATAAAATCTTTAAAAAAAAAGCCATTTGTTTTTGTTTTTTTTTAATCATTTTTTAAAATTTATTTTCAACATAACAGTATTCATTGTTTTTTGTGCCACACCCAGTGCTCCATGCAATCTGCCCTCTCTCTCTAATACCTACCACCTGGTTCCCCCAACCTCCCACCCCCCCACCTCTTCAAACCCTTCAGATTGTTTTTCAGAGTCCATAGTCTCTCATTGTTCACCTCCCCTTCCAATTTCCCCCAACTCCCTTCTCCTAACTCCCCATGTCCTTCATGCTATTTGTTATGTTCCACAAATAAGTGAAACCATATGATAATTGACTTTCTCTGCTTGACTTATTTCACTCAGCATAATCTCTTCCAGTCCCGTCCATGTTGCTACAAAAGTTGGGTATTCATCCTTTCTGATGGAGGCATAATACTCCATAGTGTATATGGACCACATCTTCCTTATCCATTTGTCCGTTGAACGGCATCTTGGTTCTTTCCACAGTTTGGCAACCGTGGCCATTGCTGCTATAAACATTGGGGTACAGATGGCCCTTCTTTTCACTACATCTGTATCTTTGGGGTAAATACCCAGTAGTGCAATGGCAGGGTCATAGGGAAGCTCTATTTTTAATTTCTTGAGGAATCTCCACACTGTTCTCCAAAGTGGCTGCACCAACTTGCATTCCCACCAACAGTGTAAGAGGGTTCCCCTTTCTCCACATCCCCTCCAGTACGTGTTGTTTCCTGTCTTGCTAATTTTGGCCATTCTAAGTGGTGTAAGGTGATATCTCAATGTGGTTTTAATTTGAATCTCCCTGATGGCTAGTGATGATGAATATTTTTTCATGTGTCTGATAGCCATTTGTATGTCTTCATTGGAGAAGTGTCTGTTCATATTTTTTGCCCGTTTTTTGATTATCTGTTTTCTGCGTGTTGAGTTTGAGGAGTTATTTATAGATCCTGGATATCAACCCTTTGTCTGTACTGTCATTTGCAAATCTCTTCTCCCATTCCGTGGGTTACCTCTTTGTTTTCTTGACTGTTTCCTTTGCTGTGCAGAAGCTTTTGATTTTGATGAAGTCCCAAAAGTTCATTTTTGCTTTTGTTTCCTTTGCCTTTGGAGACATATCTTGAAAGAAGTTGCTGTGGCTGATATCGAAGAGATTACTGCCTATGTTCTCCTTTAGGATTCTGATGGATTCCTGTCTCATGTTGAGGCCTTTTATCCATTTTGAGTTCATCTTTGTGTATGGTGTAAGAGAATGGTTGAGTTTCATTCTTCTACATATAGCTGTCCAGTTTTCCCAGCACCATTTATTGAAGAGACTGTCTTTTTTTCCACTGTATATTTTTTCCTGTTTTGTCAAAGATTAACTGACCATAGAGTTGAGGGTCCATATCTGGGCTCTCTACTCTGTTCCACTGGTCTATGTGTCTGTTTTTATGCCAGTACCATGCTGTCTTGGTGATCACAGCTTTGTAGTAAAGCTTGAAATCAGGTCACGTGGTGCCACCAGTTTTATTTTTGTTTTTCAACATTTCCTTAGTGATTCGGGGTCTCTTCTGATTCCATACAAATTTTTGGATTATTTGCTCCAGCTCTTTGAAAAATACTGGTGGAATTTTGATTGGAATGGCATTAAAAGTATAGATTGCTCTAGGCAGTATAGACATTTTAACAATGTTTATTCTTCTGATCCAAGAGCATGGAATGGTCTTCCATCTTTTTGTGTCTTCTTCAATTTCTTTCATGAGTGTTCTGTAGTTGCTCGAGTACAGATCCTTTACTTCTTTGGTTAGGTTTATTCCCAGGTATCTTATGGTTCTTGGTGCTATAGTAAATGGAATCGATTCTCTAGTTTCCCTTTCTGTATTTTCATTGTTAGTGTATAAGAAAGCCACTGATTTCTGTACATTGACTTTGTATCCTGCCACGTTACTGAATTTTTTAAGGGAAAAAAGTCAAATTGTTTTTAGCTCAGAGTCAAAACAACAATTTTTTTCTATGAATTTCTGTCAAACCACTTATCCTTGGTCTGACTTGAATATTTGTTTCCCTGAACCTGTATGAAATCACATAAAGAATGGGTGTGTGTGTGTGTGTGTGTGTGTGTCTTTCACACATGTGTGCACACCAACATGGCATCCTATAGAGCATTCCTTCCCTAACAACAGTTTTCCTGTTGTGACCTGAACACAGATGGTTGGTCCATATAATAATATTTTGAAATTTGGCAATATGTACCATAGGGCTTCTTTAAAGCTGATTTTTTTTTGGCATGCACACACACACAAATGGTGACTCTGTGAGGTGGATTTATTAACTCGGTTATGGTAATTTTGTAACATATCAAATCATTGTGTTGTACACCTTAAATATTCACAGCTTTGTCGATTATATTTCAATAAAGCTGGGAAAACACCCAAACTCTGAGAGTTGAGTGCTCTGTGGCTCAGGAGTGTTTACAGATAAGCAGGGCCACAGAGCAGCTGACTTGCCTCAGCTGAGTGAAGGTCTTTCTCCCCAGGCCTCTCAGAGTAAGTCTGTTCAGAAGTGGGCCAGGGAGTACCTTTCACTCTGTGGAACATACGTCAGATGAGAGCGTTAAAGCCATGCTAACACTCAGAGGGCCTTGATTTTTGGACTGCTAAGGTGCCATACAACCCCTAGGTACCTCATCGACAAAGTAAAATGAATGATTTGCAAAGAGGTAAAAATGATCTTCTGGTATAGGAAACTACTTTTCCTTAACTTTCTAAATTTTTTGAAACCTGACAAACTGGAGAGCATTTAGGTCTTTTTCCCTCCAGTTCCCACTCTTCCTATATCTGATCATCACTGGGCTTTTCATGTTCTTATTTTATGGTGGCTAAAAGCAAAGTTGGGTTTTCCTTCTCATCACTAAGTCTCAAGGACCTGGCTATGTATATGGTGTGCACGGGGCGGGAGGGAGATATCCTGTCATTAATACTGTTTCAAATGGTAGCAGATGACTTGCAGTTAAATAACTGAGGGAAAGATGAGCATACAATTAATATATTAATTTGTTCTGTATTTTGTTTACTGAATGGTTCAAATTATCTCAGGACTTTTAAGTTGGGTGTATACAACATCTGGATGTTCTACCACGTTCTGTACTTGTATTGATATAAATCGTATACTATATAGGTATCTTAGAACCTGTAGCTCACATTCATACTTCTTTATCTCTTTATTTCTTTATAGATCTGTCTAATGTATAGGTATGTATGCATAAAAATTAGACTTAGGTCAATTGAACTTAAATTGAGGTCATCAGTGTCATAAATTTAGCTGTGCTTAGAACTAGAGAATTCTAAATAAAACATCTAAAAGTTGCGTAACAGATTTAGACTTCTTCAAAATGAGGGGCCCTCTAAGATTTGAGTGAGCCCAACCAGTGTTTTTTTCCCCTCAAACCTGCCATTTGGTTCTCTGAATTTCTTTAGCTAAGGGATTCACTGCCAAACCCCTACTTAGAATGTCATACCTGAAACGTGTTTTTCCATCCTAAAAAAGCAAACATTAGGGTGTCAAGAATTCATTTTTGGTTCTGGGGTAATATCCATCTAAGTATTTTGGCAGTGAGAGGACAGTTTAACAACACAAATGCTTTTCTGAATTTCTCACAGCACCATTTGAACTTTTTATAATCAAGAGAGGAGAAAATAATTTCTCTTTTCCATGAAATATTCAGTGAGCAAATACTAATCTGAAAGAAAATTGAAATTCTCTCTGTCGCACACTCAATAAATAACAGTTTAGATTATATTACAAATATTATAATTCTCTTCAGGTCAGTTAACTGAGTAAAAAATGGAAATTTAAAATGAAGCTAAAACATTGTATTAAGTATTACAATGTGTACCTCCATGGCCGGGCCATGTGGAATGGTGGAAGGGTTGAAGGCTTTGGAGGTGGGACAGACTCCAGTGAGAACATGGCTTTGGACTCACAGAGCTGAGTGACCCTATTTGATGAAATTTGTTGTGAGTCTGTGTCTTTCACCTGAATCCATCAGGACTTTGGATCCTCTACCAAGTGGAGGTTATGATGAGACATTTGGAAATCCAGATTTAAAACTAGGAAGCTGTGGGTCAGCATGGGTTTCCTTGGAGGACCATAGACTTCCTTCAGGGATGGGGAAGCCAGGGGCAGGATGCTTATTTATGGTGCTGGAGGCTCAGACTCTCCATGGTTCTTCATGGGCTCTGCTTTTCTGTACCGTTTTGGGGGCTGAAATTCTTTCTCCAAAAAGGCTGAGCTGATTCTCTGTGTGGTTTTCTGTACTCAAATAATTGCTTTCTTTTGTTTCTTTATCTATCCAAGTAAAACATCCTTTAGGGCTCTTTAGTATTTCAAAGAGGTATTTGTTCTGCTTATTTTTCTTATCTGTTACTTGCTTGTAAGTGTCCCGTGTTGGAGTGCAATGATACCAGAATATGGCTAATTGTTTTTGCTTCAGGCTCCTCTTTCTCCTGCTGCCCTGGTGGCCACAAGATTGAGTGATTGAGTTCTCTTATCCACAGTGACCCCTCCTACCTATTCCCTGGGGCTCTATACTGCACCTGGCCTTGTGGCTTCCTTTCCCTTTTGACTTGTGCCGAAACAGATCTGAAGCAGAACCATGCAGCTTCCTGCCATGGTGGGAGCTTGATGGTCCCTGGAATTAAAGTCAGAGAAGGATGCTTCCTTTCAGAACCACCCTTCCTTCTCTACAACCCCTCCCTGAGGGACTCTACTCCCCTCTTTCAAAGTTATTGGTGGCCCAGGGACCACCTCCCTTTCTAGATGTCATTTAAGCCCCTTCTATTTTAACAAAGGATTCAAGCCCTACCTCCACTGTTTTCCTTAAACCCCCTGAGTGTGAATCAGTTAACCTCGAATTTGGCAAACTATGCCCTGACAACCTAAAGATTTATTGGAATATAGCTTTTTTTTTTTTTTTTTTTTTTTTTTTTTGGCGCCAATGTCTGTGGCTATTTTGGTCTGCAAAGGCAGAACAGACTAGTTGTAACTGAGACAGCATATCCCTTAGAGCCGAAAATATTTATGATCTGGCTTTTAAGAAAAATTCTGCTTAAATAAAAAGGGATGCTAAACGTGCTATAGAGGCATGCACACTCAGTATTTCAGTTCTTGGGGGTATAGACTGCAGCTTGAGAGGGGAAACAACTTAGGTGGCAGTTAGATTTCCCAGTTAACCAGGGGGCAAGTTGTTCAAGCAAAGAAGATTCCTGTACATGAACTGTCTTCACTGATCTTTCAGACTTGAGATTAACCATGATCTACAAATGGCCTTTGATCTGGGGGCTCAACTGTAGCATGGTACATGGTATGGTATTTCCCATTTTTGGTATGGTAATTCCCATTTTTGTGATGCAATCAGAAGATGGAAGTAAAGCTCAGATACTAACTTATCTAAGCAGACAACGTAGTCAGTCAAGTGACTGAACCAGGATTATACCCTAAGACTGTCTGTTGTCATAACTTTAGCTGTTTCTGCTATAGCACATGCTTTTCCAGTTTGGGAGGAATGGAAAATGCCCTAAGAACATAATAAAGGCATCTGTTTAAACTGCTTGTGCTAAGCTGTTGTGCGTTTGTCTAGCTGGGTTTGGACTTTCTGGATCTCTGACCAATTAAAAGAAAATAGAAAAGCTTCTCTAGACAATTCAATTGTTAGCACAATTTTCTCTAGGAATCAAAGAAGTTAAATTACCCCGTGGATACTGTATATTCTGCTTTGCTAATGAAATTTCTTATAAGTTTAAAAACAAAAAAGCCAAAAAAGTAATTAGAAGGCCTAGTGTTTACAATAAGCATGGCGGGTCTCCAGAGACACAATGTTCTTCATAGCCTCATGGAAGGAGTGCCCAGATAGAGTCTCCACGCTCTGGAGACCAGTGAGCATGGTACCTTGTGAAAGTTACTTCATTGCACCATAATATTAATATACTCATTTGGACCTCTGGAAGCATGCCCAGTTCGCCCAAACAGCACTCAGTAGAATCACTTGGAAAATGGGGTGTCAGAGGGGAGGAGCTTGGCAAAACCTGTTTTTAAAATCTAGTAGTCTTGTTGTTTTTCTGAAACAAATTACTGAAATTATCCATGACATAATAATCTCAGGGGTATGCAAACAAACTATTAGAGAAGGATGTAGCATGCATGAATTTCAATATAAAAATCAAGAAAACACTGCTGTGGATTTTGAACTGTTAGAGAATTCTCCAGTTTCTGCCTGGAGACTGTCCATATCCCAGTGCCTGCCCACACCACCCTGAACATAGGAGGTGCTCAGAATATGCTCAGAGAATGAGAGAATGACAAATCTGCCAAGAGACATTAATTATTACAGTGATGCTAGAGAGAGATTCCTAAGCACAGGAGGTCCATTTTCAAGCCCATTTTTAACACATGTCAAGGTTCTCTGCTATTATGATGGACATTAATAAATGGTTACGCTACAGATGTTGACAGGGTCTTAGCCTCCTGCCCATAATTGATCACTTTGCAAATAAGTCTCTTTTCCTTTTACCACTTCATTGTGGCCAAGTCATAGTAACCTTAGAAAGGCAGATCGCTTTTGCAATCTGATGGGCACTTTACCTTTGATGGTAATGTCTTCTCCTTAGTGCCATCCTAGTGCAATGGGGGGAACAATCTGGGAGAGCAGAGTTACACGGCACTGGCCTCTAGCCTAGAGACCTGATCACCCTTGGTCAAAGACCAAAGCCAAGAAGTGAGAACACTCTGTGTTAAGCTTTTATTAATGCTGTGCTATTGCTGTGGGTCAGAACTTGAAGGAGAATGATGAAGAGGCTTGAAGGGGGGAGAGAGAAAGTTGTAATCTTCAACTCTGTTGGACACAAGGAGCTTTAGAAACAGTCCAAATCAGTTTGCTACAGATTGGGCCACCACTGCTACTAAAATAATTTTAGTAAAAATCCAGATCTGTAGAAAACAGGTGTAAGTAAAAGTGAACCCAACTAAGGTATTGATCTTACTTCCCCACTCACCTCTCTTCTGGTGATAAATAATCCTCCTCTCAAATCCCAGCTCTCTCAAAATGAGAAGAACTTTATTTCTTGAGTATGAAGTCTACAGTGGTCTCTTTGTGTGAAAGGGGTGGGCCTTTCCTGTGGCTGGGTTGGAGGAGCTGAGGGTGGACCATTGACATGTTGCAGAACCTTCTACCATGGTGGTAGGGAGACTCTGCAAAAAAAAAAAAAAAAAAAAAAAATCCAAAGCAAAACAAAACAAAACAGGGCTCCCATGAGAAGTCAAGAGCCCAGCATTGCCACAATTGATGGGGCCACATCTGGCAGGGTAAAGATGCTGGAGCACTTGCTGAACCCCAAGGACAGACATGGTCTGCCTACATAACAGCTATAGACCCTCTCCCTTGTTCACCAAGTTTTGTTTTCAACAAGTTAATGATGCACTCAGGAAACCGCCTCTTTGGGCTCCAGAAGATAGACCATGATTAAGCTAAGCTAATCATGTTTGTTTTCTTTTTCTAGTGATTGAATCAGCTGGAGGCAGGTGACATAATTCAGGCCATAGAAACTGAAAGAAAATTGAGTGGAGGTTTCTGGGATAGACTTTTTTTTTTTAGTTTTGTCTAAAGAGGGTTATTGATGCACAAGAAGAGGTTTTTCTCTTTTCCAGGATGTTTGGATGAGAAGGTAATTGATAGCTGGATCTGAGGCAGCCATTTTGTTACTGTATTGGTGTCCTGTGTCTGCTATGACAAATAACCCTGAATTTGGAGGCGTAAAATAATGAACTGTATCATTCCAGTCTCCAAGGTCAGGTCTTAGTCTTTCTTGGCTCCATCTTCATGTTTTCTCTATGTTGCCAAGTCTCCCTTTGCCCTCTGCATAGAGGATCCATGTGATTCCATTCAGGACCCACCTGGATAGTCCAAGTTAATCTCTCCAGGTCAAGATATTTAGTCATATCCATGAGGACCTGTTATCACCATATAAGGCAATATTCAAAGAATTAGGTTGTAAATATTTTGTTGGCGGGTCATTTTCAGTTTGCTGCGTGACTGAAGGGGGTCCTCCCTAGCCCAAATCAGAAGCTTAACTGGAAGCCTAATGCTACTGAGCTTCTGAATTAAACAACCTTGGATTTATTTTACTGTAGACTTCAGGGGCCATGTGGTTGAGGAGTCCTGAAATACCAAAGATAATGCTAAAGGTCTTAGGGACTTGCAAGTCCTCTGCAAAGATCTGGGCACCACCCACGGACAGGTGTGTGACCTCAGTGAGTTCACCCTCCTCTGCCAGGCCCCCAACCCTGGGCAGCTGTCTCCTCTGCACAGAACTGGTCGGACTGGAGCCGGTTAGCCCCATGCAATGCTCGCACACTGTGAAACCATGCAGGTGCCGCCTGCAGCCACCTCTCCCATGCCTCCGGCTTATGGCCTGTGTGAGAGTCACGCGTGCGCAGTGTGGATGCCACCCTGCCCAGCAGGGCCACGCTCCCTGCTGCTTAGAGGCCTGGCCCTGTCCTCGGCTGCCCGGAACCCTGCAAAGTGGCACTCTACCTTGCCTGCAGACTGCTGCCAGGCACCTCTGGGAAGAGGTGAGCGGGAGAAGGATGATGGTGTCCTGTGTCTTCATGAGGCCACAGTACTTCTAGGGACTGTCTGCGACGGGCGCAGTGGGAGTGGCAGCAGGCGGCGCGCTCCATGATGG